>NW_023144629.1:9566063-10190902 GCF_012932325.1 Thrips palmi | reverse complement strand
AACGGTCTAAAAATTTTTTTAAACGAAGTTGTTTGCCCCTGGGCCCAAAAACGCTTTGACATCGCTTTGAAAAACATTTGCCCAATTTTTCACTCATCTGATTGTTTCTGTACAACCATTTTTTAACGCACCCGGCGTCTCCGGCAGGTCCTCGGTTCGCACCCACTCCGCGAACTCCCGGAGGAGGTCCGCCCTGACGCCAGTCAACTCCTTGTCCCAGCGAGGCTCGAAGTCGGCGCCGGGCACGGCGGGCAGGTCCCAGTCGACGCAGGGCGAGGCGGGTGAGGCCATGGCTGAGGCTGCGACGCGTGGCGGACTGACAGACGGAAGCAATCTCGCAGCGCGGCCAGCCTAGGCCAGCCTGCCGCGGCCGCGAGGCGCGTGGCTGAGGTGGGGGCAGGGAGGAGAGAAGCCGCGTGGGTGGGGGCGTGTAAACAGACGGCCATCTAAACGCTGCGTGTCCTAGGGTCGAAAAATTCGGAGAACGGCACCTGCTGCGAAACGCGACTGCCGCGGGCGGTTCACTCGATACGTAGATGATTACCGGCCCTCTCACCCGGACGCTTCACGGTAAAAACGGAATCTGGTTTTCCCAGGAAGCCAATGGTGAAGGCATAGGCGATTTGCAGGAGTTCCTGGGAAAACCAGGAACCGTTTTCACCGTGTTTTTGCCCGAAGTCGAACTCGATGGGTTCTATTCAAAAGATATCATCTGACCGTTTCCGGAGAAACGATCTCAGCAGATCGTTTCCGTACAAAGAACCTTATCTTGAGCGCTTAATCGAATTTCACTCAGGTTACACACTTAATGTTTAGTAGGGTGGAGTAAAAATCTGGGATCGAAAAACTGGTCACGGGCTAAAGTACTTGAAGATATCCTAAGACTGGCTGCAATGCCCAATTTGACCGATCGGACCCCCTTCCACCCCCCGGGGGGGTCCAAAGTGGGGTCTGTGAGGCAAAATCGACACTTTTTCGCTAGCGGCCGAACCGGGCATCATATCCAAGACGGCTAAAGTCACGAAGATGCGGAATTTAATTACGAAGAGAATGGTATATGATTGAAAACTGTAGGACGACATCCTACGCTTGGCCTAACGCGATTTATAGTGAAAAACAACGAAATTTCAACAAAAATTGCACTTTGAGCAGGCCGTATCTCAGTAATTATAGGTTCCCGACAAAAATGTTTGAAGTAAAATCTTCTTGTCTTGTCGAATTATACAGGAGGGTATGATTTGGGACCACTGTGGGCTGATCTGGATCTAATTAATATTTTCGCTTAAAATGCACCGCTTTTCACTATAAATCGTGTTAGGCCAAGCGTATGATGTTGTCCTACAGTTTTCAATCATATACCATTCTCTTCGTAATAAAATTCCGCATCTTCCTGACTTTGGCCGTCTTGGATATGATGCCTGGTCGGCCGCTATGAGCGAAAAAGTGTCGATTTTGCCTCACAGACCCCACTCCCCCCCCCCCCCCCCCCCGGGAGATATCTTCAAGTACTTTAGCCCGTGACCAGTTTTTGGCCCGTCCCGTTTATTTTTTGTAAAAAAAATGACGGAGGGACGGGCATATAGTATGATCCTTGCTGTGCGTCCGTTCGTTCGTCCGTCCGTCCGTCCGTCCGTCCGTCCGTCCGAGGACTTCCCGCGGTCCGATCTTGACCAAATTTGGTATGCAGCCTCCTTGGGTGACCCTAAGAACCGCCCGGTGGCAGCAAATCCGATCCGAGCCCCGGGGCGCTGCTGCTGCATCATGGTCTACATGGGGTCGAGGAGGATTTCGGTAACGGATACAGCTAGCAGGGCATGTAAGGGTATTTTTGGAATCAGGGTGACAAGACAAAACCAATGGTGCCAATTTCAAGCGAATCGAAGAAGTTTGGACCCGGGTTCAAATCCCAGTGGGGTATATTTTGAACATTCTTTTTATTCGAGTTTTTCCATTGATTCTTATGTTTTTAGGGCGCTGATGACGGAAATAACATCCATTTTGACCCCAGACTCAGGTTCAAACCCATCAGGGCTAAATAAAGGCGAAATTCACACATTTGTTAATGTACGGGACGGGCCAAAGTTGCCGATGTATATCGCTACTTTTCCTGTTATTTGATCCCAGATTTTCACTCCACCCTAATGTTTAGGTAGAATTTTGTACGTGCAACTTGCACAATTTTGTGCATACGTGGAATTTGCATAATATCATGCGGAAAGATGCATAAGTTTATGCAAAATCACGCAAAATTTTATGCACGACGGTAAACAAGTTTAAAACTATGCATCACCATGTACAAAGTTGTACATAAACATTTAGTGTGTAAATAATTGAAAACGGACTGAGGTTCTCAGGGGCTACTCAGTGTGATCACTTGGAAAGATAGCTTGCGGAATTGAGACCAATTGATGTCTTGCGGAATCTTCAGTCTCGTCAGGTCGACGGAGTCGCAGTCCGAAATCTTTATGTCGCTGGAGACCCGCACTGAACCTACTTGGGATATTTTTTCAAAATTTTCTGGCAACTCGGTGCACTGCTGCCACCACTTCGCAAACAATTGGCAGCGACGCTGTCATTTTGTTTACGAAGTAGTGGCACTCTGCGAGAAAAAACTACGGAAAGTCTTTAGATAATTTGATAATTGATAATTTATTGCACATCGTCTTTCCGTACACAAAACCACGGAGTCCCCTCCGCGACACGAATCACATCCCGGTTTCAAAGAACGTGACGTCACACTCGTCGACACACACCGTAGTTGGAACGTGCTACAAAATGAAAATTAGCCAATAATCGGTTCGCTAAAAAAGTGTCGAATGAGCCGAGTTCGGGCAGCGCGCCGACCGAGCAGCCTCGAAACCCCCGGGCTTTAGGCATCCCACCAGGCGGCGGTGATAGTTGGTTTGCGGGGCCCTCGGCGTATGCTAGTCAACAGCTTTCTAGTGGTTCCGCGCGCTGCCGCCTGTATACTTGCAAGAAGCTCAACTATAACATGGAACTTTTTCGTAAACTTCTGCATTGTGAGCCTACTTTTCACTCAAAAGTGTTTCACTGCGAAAGCTTACGAAAAAGTTTCTTTTTGTTCAAGTTGCGCTTTTTTGAGTCAAACTTTGATCTTACCACCTCAGATATTTTTCTGCTCTTCCAGGTAAGACCCTCAGACAAGTATAAATGCTCAGCGCAGCGGTGAATTTGTCGGACAAGGAACATCAAAAGAACAACGAAATAGACAGTTTCGGACGAAATTGGGAGGGTTTCGGGTGAAGCCGGGCTGATTCGGGCTGGACCCGCTCTGAATGCCAAATATCCTTACAGCCGCGCTTTTTGTGCAGGCTGAACTCGAATTGCACGTCAGCATACGAAGATATGAAACGACTGACCTCGCATTGATTGCAACGGGCCTGTGGCCGTGGGATGTTCTCAGTGTGCATGATCCTTCGCTGCGGGCCTGTTGCATCTGAAGGCGTAAGTCTATTTCTCTAGCTTTTGTTCTGTGAAATTTTGAATGGAACTCAAAATCTGTTACGATTCAAAGCCGAATATTTTCTGTAAGTGACAGGTGTCTAAGCAATTACTTTTACATTCGTGTCTGCAGAACATTCATGGTGAAATTGTTACACTAAATTACTCTGTACGTTTTTCTGCGCACCAATGCACGAAATCAAACATGCGCCTCGTAGCCTACGTTCTATTATTGTCCATAGCTATTGCTGTTTTAGTGCACACGGAAGTTATGTACAATTTTTTTCCAGGGATCCTTAACTTAACTTAACGTTTAACTAACACTGCTTTCATAACGTAACATAAGATAATGTTCGCTAAAGGTTAAGGGTACGGACTTTTGGAAGTACTTCCAAAAGTATCTCGACACAAATTCGAAACACAAAAAAATAACTTAACCTTGTTGAAAAGATGTCAGAAGTTAAGGGTTATAACTTAAACTCTTACGATAACGTTATGATGCCCTTATGAGGTAAGTTAAGGATCCCTGATTTTTTCTTAAATCAGGGACAATATTTCCATACCGTGCTTAAGTATTTGGAAAATTGTAACTAATCTATGTACAAATTTGTACATGGCTTCAGTACGCACGAAAATAGGCCTCAGTTATAGTCCATATGTATTTGGTGTGTTCTATGTTTCCCAGCTGTATTCACGCGCCTTTCTGTGGCGACTTGCTGCGATGTTCTGCTGATGCCAGAGTGCCACAGCGGGCAAGAGGACCGGTGGAAGGGCCAAAATTGTAGATTCGTTTTGAGCTCCAGAGTCTGGGACACAACACGCGTCGAGTTTTGACCGCCTGCGCCGGTCGTCTGGCCCACTGTTAGTGGGTCCCCTTGGGGACATAAAGCATCGATCCACTGCACTTTTGGTTAAAAGCATGACACTTTGCACACTTGTAGTTGGGTGCCTAAGGATCAATTTCCGATCGGGAGGCAATCGATCGGTCCCTTAGGAAAAAAGTTATAAAGGTTTGAAATTAACATGGCGCCTTACGAGGGTTTGGGTAGGCAACCTGTAGGCTCTATTTGGGCGCGAAATGAGTGCCTTGCAGTCCGCGACCTTCCACCCCTCGATAAAGAAACGCTCGCGTGCAGGCTGGCTCCGAACAGCGATTTTGTCGCTCCGTCTCAGTCACACACTGGTAAAACTAAAGCGTAGTATTACCCACCGTTTTCAAGCGTAATCAGTTTACGCTTGAAATCAAGCGTAACAGGCTCGTCCGCCAAGATTTCCCCTATCTAAATGCATGGGGGAATTTCTAGCCTATGCTTGATTTCAAGCGTAACGTCTTCAAGCGTAACTTTATGCTTGACTCAAGCATAGAGTTACGCTTTAGTTTTACCAGTGCACCCTCGAGGTGTTCCATACCGCACTGCAAGAAAAAGTGTGAATAGTACAACAAAAGTACAACAAAAACTCTACAATAAAAGTACAATGGGGATTGTATAAAGTACAACGAGAATTGTACAAACCACAACGAGGCCTGTACTGCCCAGCACTCTTCATGCTGGTTCCATTGTACTTTGTACAACAATTGTTGTACTTGAAAAGTACGATAAATTCCTGATAAAAAATTTGCCAGGAATTTGTGTACTTTTGATGTGGCTTTATCCTGCAGTGCCGTACGAGGGAGACAGGGTGACGAAGCTTCGGTTCCGGAATCAGACAACGTGAGGCTACTTCCGAGAGTCTCTTTCGCAATCATCAGGCGTCCCGTATAGGTGCGAGAGAGACAGACGAAATTGACTGGCTTTGCAGATGCGGCGGTTCCTGTACACTCTGTTGCTGGCGGCGGCCGCGTGCGCCGTCGCGAACGCCACCTTCGCCAAGTACCGCCAAGTGCCTGGCCAGACCGTGGGACTGCCGACGGTGCAGTGGCCCGCGCAGAGCTACTATGTGTCGCCGGGTCAGCGCGTTATCTACATCAATGGCCTGCCCTGTAAGTACGAAAAAAAAAGATGTCACGGTGCGAGATCTCGGCACGACTAATTATTGGTTCAATCAATCTAAAATAAGGTCTGGCACAGCAGTAAATTTCGTTAGGATTTTCTGATCATTTGTCAAAAGATCAGAGAACCATTTGCTGTGCCTACGAAAAGAAAAGCCACAAAAAGTTCCGGCAAATTTGTGATAAAAGTTCGACAAAATGCTATTTCTCAGAAAAACTTAGGGGGCCGCAAAATAATTGCAAAATAATGCAATAACTGAATCATTGCACTCAAGGGTGGAATGAACCGTAGGGAATCATAAACTCGGTTTTATCGCCAAAATTTGTTGTCAAAGTATCGCAAAATGAATGACAGTGCTTTTTCTTCCTTAAACTTTTAGAGTGTCACGATCGAGGGGTCCGCTACTCTGGTAATTGTGTGTACACTTCGTTCAGTAATTATTAGTAATCACACGCCAAAACTGGCTATTTTCGCTCGGATTTTTGTTTTTATCCTGAGGAAAAGAGGGCAATAAGGCTCTTAGCTGGCCGAAATTATTAGGATTTTGGAGTATTTTCGTAGGATATCACTGGTAATCGGTGCTGTGTACGCTCCTAAGCTGAGTGGTGGACCCCCTCGGTCATGGTCAGAATAGTGTCACTAGGCGCCTGTTTTCATTGCGCAAGTGATATAGACACCGGGTAAGATGCACTTTAAATGCCGCGGTAATTCCGAATCTGTTTACAACCAGTTGTCTCTTTCTTTCCCCGCAGATGCCATCCTGGGGGAGCAGGTGCAGTACTTGCCCGCTGCGAGTGCTGGTGCCTCCGTGTACGCCGCGCCGGGCGGCCAGTTGAGCGTTCCGCCCGTGGCTGGCGGCGCGAACGTGGCAGCGCCTGTCGTCACCAGCGCTGCCCCGGCGGCAGGCCCTGTGTCCGATCCGCCTGCGACTACCTACGGCTCCGATGCCTCCGTGCAGGCAGACACCGTCGACAGGCCGTCAACATATGTCGCCCCTGTCCCGGCTCCTGAGCCCGCTCCCGCTCCTGAACCAGCCCCCTCTGCCGCTCCTGAACCCGCAGCTGCGACTCAGCCAACTGCGCTTCCCGAGCCTGCCGTGGGCACTGACTTGACCCCCGGACCCGCTGCGTCGTCCACCGCGGAGCGCGGACTCGAACCACTTTCGGAACCCGCACCGAGTACATCTTCCGCTCCCGCTGCCGACCAACCGACCGTCTCGGTCACGGCTGGCACAAAGTAAATCGAAATTTCGGAATACCTTGCTGCTTCAAAAAGCGCCAAAAGTTACGAGTTGGAAACTTAAAAGGATACAGTAAAGTGAAACTTGCATGTCCTGAAAATACTAATCACAGAATGTTCACTTTGTGGTCAAAATTTAAACACTATTAGATGAATTTATTTCAAACGAAGTGATTATAGACACGCAGCGTTTATATAAAAAAAAGCAACTTAAATACACGCGGCGTGCAAATAACGCCATTTTCATTATATACACGCAGGAAAGCTTTTCCAGCGTGTATATAATAAAAACAGCCGTTTTTTGCACGCAGCGTGTCTGCAAGCCCCCTAAAATTATTTGCACGCTGGAAAAGCTTTTCCGGCGTGTGTATAATAAAGGAGTGTGTTATTTTTACGCAGCGTGTTTGCAACTCCCTATTTATTATTTGCACTCTTGTTTTGAGGCCAGCTAGGAGATAGAGATGCCTAGGAGGAAGCCGACCGGGTGTGTCGCCTCGTGGTCGAGTGGGTGCGTGCCTGCATGCCACTTTTTTGGCCCGGGTTCGAAACTTGGATAATTTTTTCAAAGGATGCGTGCACATAATTTTTCGGCGACACGCGACACGCAGCGTCTGCACAACCGACGATCTATTATTCATACGCCGCGTGTCCCTTGAATGCCGAAAAATTATGTGCACGCATCTTTTGAAAAATTCTCCAAGTTTCGAACTCTTGCCAAAAGAGTGGCATGCAGGCACGTATCCACTGGACCACGAGGCGACACACCCAGTCGGCTTCCTCCTAGGCATCTCTATCTCCTGGCTGGCCTCAAACAGGAGTGCAAATAATAATATAGGGAGTTGCAAACACGCTGCGTAAAAATAACACCCTCCTTTATTATTGACACACCGGAAAAGCTTTTCCAGCGTTGGAAGAGATTTTCCAGCGTGCAAATAATTTAAGAGCGCTTGCAGACACGCTGCGTGATGGAAACAGCTGCTTTTATTATGTACACGCTGGAAAAGCCTTTCCGGCGTGGAAAGGCCCTTCCGGCGTGTACATAATACTTTTGTGATTTCAGACACGCTGCTGTGTTGTTCTAATGTATATATTATTGCCACGCGGCGTTTAATAATTTTTACCATTGTTGCGTACACGCTGCGTGTATATAATATCGGCCTATTTCAAAAGTTGGGAGCCCCAACGCCTTTTTGTTTCTGAGTTATGGAGGTTTACGTAAACTTTTAGTCATTTCTCCCAAATTCTCCTCACGACAAAGGATTAGCTACCCAGTCTTCAGATTCTGGCAATTATAGCTGTTTTTGCATAAGGAAAAGATAGCGTTGGCAGATTTGAAAATATCAGTCCAGAAGAGGCTATAAAGGCTATTTTACCAGGCCTTGTTTTATTTCTCTTCAAATTTGAGATATTTTTGCCCCTATTTTGGTCTTGTTTTTGGTTTTTAAGGGAAAACTAAGGCAGATATTAAATAAAGGGTAACGCTTTCTTTTTTCTATTCAAAAATAGATACCAGAATGCAAGACTGGATAGCTAATCCTTTGTCGTGAGGAGAATTTGGGAAACGACTAAAAGTTTACATAAACCTCCATACCTCAGAAACTAACAGGAGTTGGGGCCCTGGTCGCGGCCCAGGTCATAGTGTATCAGCTTATGCACTAGAAAGGAACTTTTACCCATAAATTGAGACATCTGATACAAGTATAAAATGTCAAATAGCCACTTTTTTCACTTTACAATGAAGGTACGCTAAGGACCCTTACTGGGTAAGCGAAGGATCCCCGTTTTACTGCGCAGCCCAGACGCAGCACCCACTGTCTACTCGGCCGGCACGCCCAACCCGACCACCTCCGTGTACCTGAGTGGGAGCGGCGCGTCTCAGCCCACACTCCTCCCCTCCGGCCAGCGGATCGTCAAGCTGACCGTGTCCAACCCCAGGGTGACCGTGACGCGCCGAGTGTACGACTACTCCTGGCAGCACCCTGCCCAGTACCCGAGCGGCCCCGTCCAGATGGTGTTCTACAACGACGCCAAGGCGGGGCAAGCGTCCATCCCTCTGGCGTCCGCCAGCAACACCTTCAAGCTGCAGTTCGACGGCGTCGCCGCTCCAGTCAACTGGCAGCCAACAGAGGTAAACACACTGTCATTCATTTTGCGATACTTTTACTACAAATTTTTGCGATAAAACCGAGTTTGCGATTCCCACGATTTATCGCATCCTGGAGTGCGATAATTTTGTTATTACACTTTTTTTGCAATAACCACCCCATAATTTTTGCGATAATAGAGCGTTTTGTAGTAACTTTTATCACATTTTTTTCTGCGATAACTTTTTATTGCATTTTCTTTGTAGTCATTATCGCAAAAATGTGATACTTTATTGCAAAATTTAGCTATAAATTTTTTATTGCAGATATTTAGTTGTCATTAAAGCAAAAAAAAATGTGATAAGTTTTTTATTGCAAAATATATACGGTGGTTATCGCAATTTGAACAACAGAGCACAGGCAACTGGTAGCGACGTGAGGTAAACACACAGTCAACAGGCAGCAAAGTGAGGTAAACACGCAGGCAGCTGGCAGCCAAGTGAGGTAAACACACAGTCAACTGGCAGCCAAGTGAGGTGAACACACAGTCAACTGGCAGCTAAGTGAAATAAACACACACTTAATGTCGTGGGTGCCCTTATATGTCCCGTGAATGATGCAATTTTAAGTACATTCGCGAGACAATTTTGTGTCCACTAGGTGATGTTTTTTTCAGCAGTGCTCGTGAAGTAAATTAGTTTGTAGTGTGTATGCTCAAAGTACTTCGTAAGGTTTTAAGGGTGCACACGCTCTGAAGGTTCTGTACTAAAGATTCTCTATATTATGGTGAAAATTCTCCATTTTGGTAGTGCCTCGGGTGATGCAGCCTTTTACCGTAAGATATTTAGAGTGCACTCTGACACACACACACTGGGTAAGTCCAAGTCCTATCTAGTACACTTACAAATGCGCAGGTCTTCGAAGAAAACTTTACCTCTGTGCGCTCCTGAGTCGCTTGAAATGCGTGTTCCTGTGCCATCCACACCAAATGTTAGGAAAAATTTTGTACGAGATGTCACAGTGTTGTGGAGATGAACTTTTCGAACAAATGTCGTACGAAAAAAAAAAGGAACTTTCACTGCATTTTCACTCTTATTCCAGGAACGTGACATCACGTTGAAACTAATGTGAAAAAATGTCTCGTTCCTTCGAGCATTGCGTCATATTCGTTTCAACGTGAATAAGTTTATTTATGGCTGATTCACGTCCAAACTAGTGGGACACAATGGTCAGAGACGAACGTGACATTTTGTCACATTCATTCCAACGTGATGTCACGTTCCTAGAATGAGAGAATTTGTACCAAATCGCGAACAAATGCGTGTATACGAAAAGTTCATCTGCACAAAAACTGTGACGTCTCGTAAAAAATTTGCACAGAAATATTAAGGGTGCCCGTGATTTTGTCTTTTGCAAGGTTGCAAGCAACGCCGTTGATGACCAGCCTGCCAAGCTGACCGCCTACTCTCCAGCACAGCCGACCACCTACTCCTCAGCTCAACCGACCACCTACTCCCCAGCTCAACCGACCACCTACTCCCCAGCTCAACCGACCATCTACTCAGCTCAGCCGACCACCTACTCCCCAACCCAACCTGCCCCGTCCGCGGCGGACTTGATCGGATACACGCTGTCGCAGAGCGCACTCCTGCGTGTGTACGTAGATCCTGCGACCCGTACGTCGTACATCCTGGACAGCCAGGGTCGCCGTGTTGACCTCCCGCGTAAGTTTTCATTTCCTCACTCATTTTGGTGCCCGTATCTGTGTGAGGAGGGTTTTTTCAACCAATTATGGGCGATAAAATGCTTCTCGCCCAAATCCGGGTGACAAAGTAGTACCTCGTTTAAAATTTGGTTATGATCAAAACTCTTTCATTGTCAGTGTACTTACTCTGTGGAAATTTGAGTCGTCACATGTTGACAATTTCAAGGCTAAGGCTAATTTTCCTTTCAACAATGTCATCAATACCAATTGATGACATTGTTGTCACGCCCATGCAAAGTATAAGAGCTTTCATGAAAATGCCAGCAATTTGTGATGGAATGGTCATCGTTTGAAAGTGATGAAAATATCGTCCACGATTTTGTCATAAAGTGACAGCAAATTTTCACAGGTACGTCCATGAGTAGCGAATTATGGAGAGCTGGAACGGAAGTTGGAAAAATATCAGGAAGAACTAAAAGGAGTATGTAACTCTGTGGAAGCGGCAGAACGGCGACGCAGATGCTCATTCCCATGCATGTCGCAAAGTTTGTTCTATTCGATCTCTTCTCTACTTCCGTTCCATGTCTTCTCCGAAGTTTACCGTTACGGGGAAAGGGCGCCGTGGGTCTTTTTTTCGGCCGCCTTGTATGACTTGCTAGAGACAAACTCAGAAAGAGGTGTAGAAAGTGCTATTGGCACCTAAAACGTATCGGCGTTTCTTCACATGTATAAGGATATTGATATTCTTACCGGGATCACATCATCCTGTGGTTACATTGTGTTCTCCGCTCAGCTTCGTCGCCTGATGCAGCACCCGTCCCCATCGTTCCGGCCACGTCTCAGTACCCGTACACTTCCTTTGGAGCGAGTGGCTCTGGCCCCACTTCCACCTTCACGACCTTTGGAGCGAGCAGCTCTACCCCGACTTCGTCCTACGCCTCGTTTGGAGCGAGTGGCTCCGCCCCGACTTCGTCGATCTCGCCAACCTCCGGCCCGACCACCACATCAGCGCAGTACTACGGCGCCGCCAGCGGCATGCCAACCAACACAGTGCCTGGTGCCAGCGAAAGCTACAAGGCCCAAGACATGACGGGACTGAAGCCCCTGGAGAGCATGTACGCTCCCTCTACCTACAACGGCCCCGCACCACAGTCCCCCAGCTACGACAAGGTACACTCTAAAAACCTAACAAACCATTCGAGGCCTTACAAAGAAAGGCAGCTTGGTATAACAACACGGTAAAAACGGTTCCTGGTTTTCCCAGGAACTCCCTGGAAACCACCCCTGTCTCTGCTATAGGCTTCCTGGGAAAACCAGGTTCCGTTTTTACCGTGAAAGTATTTTGAGCATACATACGCTTTCAAAGAAAATACTTCGTAATTTACGAACTGTCTCTTTGTATAAAGTAAATTAGTTTGTTCTATGTATGCTCAAAATATTTCGAAAGTTTTTACGTCTGTACTTACCTTGACTTTGTAACGTGATTTCAGCCGCTTACGCTCAGCATTTCGACCGGGAAAGAAGCTGAGAGTCCAGAGGGACCACCATCTCCCCTCAGCCCTGGACCGACCAGGGGCGACTCTGTCGAAAATCCCGCGAGGCCGAAGCCACTCTGGCGATAATAAAGCGGTAAGTTTCCCTGTGTGTCGTCGCACTCATTCATTTTGTGATACTTGTACTTCAAAGTTTTGCTATGAAACAGAGTTTGCGATTCTCCCGATATATCGCAATCGCACCCAGGAATGCGATAAAGTTCTTGCATTACTTTCCAATAAGCACACGCTTCGCACTCCAAATTCAAGTGTGAGATATTCTCACACTATTTAGTGCTAACCACTGAGTGCCTTTATTAATGCAAAATGTAGACAGGGGTTATTGCGGTTTGAATGACAGGGAGGGGGACGCACTCTCAAAACCCGAGTTTCTAACGTCTCAATTTTCCTTCCTCCAGGTTCGCCGATTCCAGCATGCAACGCCGTATTTTGTGGGTGACTTCAGTTCTCGCAAAGTGCTTCCTGACTTCAAAGAAGTCTCCGTTGCGATGCGGTTAACATCAAACGAAACAGTGTGAAATGTAAACCCTCTCTTGTTCGCTTAATAAACATAGCGTTTAGAGCTTCGGACTTATGAGCTTTATCCTTACCCTTAAGGAAATTCAAAGCTGGAGGTATACTCTGTTGTGGATATGAACGAGTCAGAAGTCAGGTCAAGAATGAATACTTTATTATCCAGAGTCGGGTGTGCTGGAGAGGTCTCGATGCCGAAGTCGATCACGCCTAGTCGATACTCTCGACAGTGTCAGGCACCTGTCTTACTCTGCTCACAACATATCCTTCCTTCAGTAGGGGAACGGAAAATAAATTTCTTGCGTTGGTAGCAGTAATGCAATTCTTTATTCATATTCAGTTTGCAATAATCCAGGAGTAAGCAGTGACGTCATCAAAACAAATCAAACAACATTCAGTCTCACTTTAGACTAGAAGTACGAAATCTTTGTGATTGTACCATCACTGTTAAAAAAGTTACGAATTTTCAACGCAATTTTGATGACAATTTTACAAATACGGATGTGAATTTTACAAACATTGCAATTTTCATAACTTGATGCGAAAATTCGAAACAATTTCGTAAAATTGACAATTGTTGGTAATTTTAAAACCATGTTCTAAAAATTGCGAATCTTAAATGTTGATTTTGAGCACACAATAGTAATTTTCCGAATCCGATTGTAAATTTCATAACTAGCTCAAGAGGCGTGGCCAAGGGGCGCTGGTAGAGTCATCAGTAGCTGACCCTCCGCCTCCCGTGGGACGTGGTAGCACAGCGGTAAAGAGCGTGCACCACAAGTCAAAGATCCCGGGTTCGAAACCCGCTGATCAAAAGCAGATTCGGTTCAATAAATGTCATAAGGCCGCTTGGGTGTTCATATACATGAACACTTAGTTGTCCTTTTGCTTAACTGCTCTAAAATGACCTCGCAAACGCGAATATGAATTTTCATAACATGATATGAATTTTCATAACGTGATTGTAAAACAATTTACAATCATTTGTGATTTTAATTTTCATAACAATTGTTTGTGAAAAAAAATGCCAACCAATGTTATGAAAATTACAACTGATTTTTTTAACAGTGATTTTTATAAAAAATAAACATATTTCAGTCAAAGCTGTTGACAAGAAGAACGTAGTCTTCTTCATTGTACTTGGTGGAGCGCCTTAGACGTCGCCCAAACCTGGACCTCCCTTGCTGCAGGTTTCCAGGTGATGCAGCCAATGGGTCGACGTCTTGGGCTGGCTCTTCTGGCTCAGGGTCGGCTCGCTGCTCAGCGCCTGGGGACAGTGGAACATTTTGTATTAGTTCTTCTGACATCTCGGAATTTTCAGGATAAACTTCGGTTTCTCCTTCGTCCTCTGCTATCTTAGGATAGCATTCCAACCTCAATTTCCCCGTACTCACAATTCTTGATCAGGTTGCGCAAGTCTGTCAACCATTGATTGAAGTTTTCACCATTCTTCTGGTTCCTGTTGTTGAATCCTTCTCTGCACCCTGTGAGGCTTTTCTTTGCTATGGCATAGTTGTCAAAGTTTTTAACAACAGTTTCATAGTCTTCAGACTTATCAGACTCAATGACTTCCTCGCCATTTTCCCCCTTTTTCTTTTTGATCAGCTTCAGCCGAAAGGAGTTGTACACATCGAGCGCATCAGGCCCGGCCTCGCCCATCAGGAGTCCAAACTTGACATCCGAGCTGAATTTTGTCATCCCAAGTCCCTTGAGGAAAAAGTTAAACTTCTGTTAAACTCCTCCCAGGATCGATGGATGTTGCCCGTCTTCATGTTCACGGGTCCCGGCCGGGTCACTGCCCCAGCTTCCGCCATGCTTCCACCACGTTTTACAGGGAGCGTCACTAGGTCAAGTTCACTCACTCGGCGAGATGTGGGTCAAGGTCGTCTTCCTTCCGGTGATGGAATGATGGTTTTCCCAAGCAGCTGTGTTCGCACTTCTTAATCCACTTTTCACTCTTCAATCACTTTGATGTCCTCCGTTCCGTAGTCCAAAATCAATTCCGTTTCGACTGCGCCATGTTGTAATCTATTCCGGGACTAGGGGATATAAACGAGTCAGAAGTCAGGTCAAGAATGAATACTTTATTATCCAGAGTCGGATGTGCTGGAGAGGTCTCGATGCCGAAGTCGATCACGCCTACACACTAAATGTCATGGGACTTTTTTTGTCCCACGGTTTATGCAATTTTAAGCACATCCGGTGGTGATGCAATTTTGTGTCCGCCAGGCGCGACAAATTGTCTAGTGAAAGTACAAGTTGCAGCTGGCGCCGGACAAAATGTGTCACCAGACGGGAACAAAATTGTATCAGCGTCGGATGTGCTTAAAATTGCATAAACCGTGGGACAAAAAAAGTCCCATGACATTTAGTGTGTAGTCGATACTCTCGACAGTGTCAGGCAGTGCTGCTGCCACCTGTCTTACTCTGCTCACAACATACTCAAGCCTTTACATAGAACAATGCAACTGCATTGTACCACAGTAGAGCAAAATAAAACCATGCTACCACTACAAAAGAAAATAAAAATAATAATAATAAAAACAGGGCCAGTTTCAAGCGAATCGGAGAAGCTTGGACCCGGGTTCAAATTCCAGTGGGGTATATTTTGAATATTCTTTTTATTGAAGTTTTTGCATTGTTTCTTATGTTTTTTAGGGCGCTGATGACAAAAATGACATCTTTTTTGACCCTAAACTCCAATCCCGTTAGGGTTAAACATGGGCGAAATTGGAACATTTCTAGATGTACGAGACGGGCCAAAGTTGCCGATCTATCTCGCTACTTTTCCTGTTATCTTCGTAGTTATGAAGCAAATCCTTCGTAGGCTTTTTAGAGTTAAAACTTCCCAGAACTCAAAATCTATGATTTGCCTGTTGTCGGTGTACCATTTCAGACCCCCTCCAAAACTTTATCTGAGCACCGATCACATCCGCTTCGATTGTTCAAGGACCCTCTCTAGCGAAAGAAAGGACATTCTCAGGTTTTCCTCTGCACCCTCCGCTTGAATTAATGAACGCTTGTGTTACGAATCGCCCAACTCTCCCTTTGGCCCAGTTTTCCACGTCTTTCGAAGGGCATTAAAATTTTGGCCAGTTAGTCCTCAATTCACGCCGCTGCCAGGGGCATAAAACGATTCAGGCCTTTCCAGGTGCGTGAGGCCCTCCGTTCTAAGAGCATGATTTCTATGCCTTCCTGTCCGTGTCATCAGTGGAGGAAACAGCAAATGAAAGGGAAAAAATCCAGATCCTGTAAGGTCTTTCACTAATAAACAAGGAGCATGTATTTCAAGTTACATCTAACTACAAATATTGCGAACAAAGATTTAGAGAACAAACAAAAGACCATGAGCTTAAAGTCCAAAGAGACGAAAAAAGCAAAGATTAGCTTTTTTGGCAGTGACTGGTAGTATTATATGCATTGCGGCACCCGTTTCAGCTCCTGTCAAAAACAAAATCGTGAAAAAGATAATTAACTTAAAATTAAATTTAGAATAAAATTAATATTAAGGCTAAATGAATCGTGGAGAAAGTTCTTGCTTCAACGCACTAAATGTCATGGGACTTTTTTTGTCCCATGAATGTTGCAATTTTAAGCACATCCCGTGGTGATGCAATTTTGTGTCCGCCAGGCGGGACAAATTGTCTATTGAAAGTACAATTTGCAGCGGGCGTCGGACAAACTGTGTCGCTAGACGGGAACAAAATAGCATCAGCGTCGGATGTGCTCAGAATTGCATGAATCGTGGGACAAAAGAGTCCCATGACATTTAGTGTGAACATACCACACAATGGGATGGGCGAGGCCCGTCAGGGCCATCTTCGGCAGTCCCTGGGGCAGCCGGGCCGCCTCCTGTGCGCCGAGAAGGCGGACCGCAGGCCGCCGTGCGTCCGGAGCTCGTGCTGGTGGCAGCGCCAGATGCACCACCGACAGGCACAGTCGTCCTTGAGGGACGGAGTGTGCAACAGGCGCAGGTGGAGCCCAGCATTCTTTACGAGGACGTCCTGCACGGCCGGGTCGTGCAGCATGGCGTGGGGGCAGCCGTGGGGCCAAAGTTCCAGCGTGGCAAGGTGCGGTGTGGAGGCGGGGCTCACTGCCCGGAAGAAATCGTCCGAGGGCACGGCGTCCAATTCAAGGGTGAGTGCTTGCAGGGATGAGAACCGTGGGATTGCCGCGGCCACAAGCACGTCCTCCACACCACATAAGGACAGCCTTTCCAGAACGGGTGCGGACGGCGATTTGGCCAAAGCCCACAGAAGAGAAGAGCTGGGAACCCGGCAGGAGGAATAGGAGACGAATGACACAGATCGCAAGCTCGGGCCCTGTAGGAGGAACTCCTCCGCACCAGGAAAACATACGTTTTCCTCTGAAAACACATACAGCTCAAGTGTTTCCAGGCTGGATAAACTTTTCAGCTGAGACAGGTCATCGGATGGGCGACAAGCCAGGGAGCGTAACCGAGGCATCATTCCCAAGCGAGATGTGGGGAGCTCATCCACGAACAGAACGATCTCTTCCAGTGTTGCCGCGTGGGTCTCCAGTAACAGGCAGAGGAAAGAGAAAGGGGCACCTTCGTACTTAAGCTTAGTTAGGGAAGGTCTCGGCTCCAGATCTGACCATACAGATGGCGGTAGCTCTGCGTCTGAGTAGTCCCACACATACAACACGCGCAGGTCTTGAACGCTGTAAACCATCCGCAGAAGGGGAGGCAAAGCATCGGGGGCGCCAGGGAACAGCTCTAGGGAGATCTTCCTCAAACCGCCCAGAGCGGAGAACTTCAGAACTATGGCGGTGGCCCAGGCAACTTCGAACTCAGTTTGAACGGCGAGCTCGAGTTTAGTGACGACGCACTTGGTGTTGGAAATGGCACAGGCCGCAGCCTGAAGATTCGACGAGGGCAGACGGATTTTGTGGAGGCAGGGGGCAAGTCTCAGCGTGGCTTTCAGAAGGCCTTTGGGATAGCCACGGAGTCGAATGGAGCGCCAAGCGTTTGGGTGGAGGCAAAGGTCCCGGAGCCGCCGACACATCAATCGGAGGCTGAAGAGCTGTCTGGGCGGCAGGAGGGCCAACACGCGCACCAACGCGTCGTCGGGCAGGGCCAGCAGCTGTGGGCACAACCACCGTCGGATTAGAACATAAGCATGGGGAGTAGCCCAACAAACGTAAGATGTTTTCAGACTGCCCAACGCAGCTCAAATTAGTAAAGGGTATAGTGCAGGGAGTCAGTAACACTCGTGTAAATTTTGTCAGAATGTCAGAAACATGTCTGAAATCCTGATCAAAATTCGCGCACCTCTGAAAGCTGAAATTCTGAAAACTTACTCTGATATTGATGGTGTAAGTTCTACAGAATGTCAGGAGATATTTACAGCTTTCAGAGGTACGCGAATTTTGATCAGGTTTTCAGACAGGTTTTTGACATTGTGATAACATTTACACGAGTGAAGGCACTGCGGCAAAATACTACAAAAACATCTGTTAAGTTTAGCCATTGTTTTCCGTAGCCCAAACCCAACATTTTCCGTAGGACTTGCAGTGTTCTCCCTAGGACTACAATTATTCTATGGATACCCGTTGCAGACCGACGAGGTGCACTCTTAATGTTCTACAGTAAGGATTCTCCATATTATGATGAAAATGTTTCATATTATGGTGGTGCAGCTTACTTCGTAACATGCGATTCAGAATTCACTGTACCTTATAGATATTTTAACGAATTTCGTTGGTATTACGGAGAATAACTCCACCATAATATGTTGGTGCAGCCTTTCACCGTAAGACATTAACAGTGTGCATACAGAAGACTGACGAGAAGCCTACGGGAAATGTTGAATTCTGGGTACGGATCAATCACAAGATTAAACAGATTTCTCCGTAATGTTTAAGTGAGTAGAGAAGGCATGAGGAGGTAACGAAAAATTGATCAAAATTCATTACCAAGTTTTTGTACATTCATGAAATATGACAATTTTTCACTAAAATTCATTACCTAGTTTTTGTACATTAATGAAATATGACAATTTTTCACAAAAAAATCGACGTATTTTCGGCCCTATTAATGAACTTCAAGATGGGTATGAAAGCAATTAGAATGTATTTGCCCACTACCCTAAACCGTCCGGAAATCTTCGACCAAGTTTTGAAGAAATTTGTTCCGTTTTTTTTTTCTTTAAATCCGAACCACGAAGTGATTGTAAAATTTCTAAAACGATCTCATTATCCATCTTGTTTTTGTAAATTTACACAAAGGAAGAAAAGGACGAAAACACAACTTTTCAGCCTTGCTTTCACAATTATAATTGACAATTGCCGATTTAAGAATTTAGAAGCAATTTAAGAAGCAGTTTGAAAAATGATAAACAATCTATGTCCATTTACAATTTACTTTGTAAATGAACACCCACTTCGTGCTACAGACTTCACAGCATCAAAGTAAGCATGAGTCCTAAGAAAACAAGTTTACACATAGCGAAACGAGACTAGTAAAAAAACGATTATATAAGGAAAATTACAATCTTTCACTTGTTACATTAAGATTTCATTGTAAACTTACTAATTTATTCCTAAAATTATGAGTTAAGTTCGTCAAAAGATAAATGTCTGTGAATTTCATGAATCTTGTCGTTACTTTATGAATTTGTAGCGATTTACAATGCGTACTGAAAAGCAACATGTGTCAGTTCTGATTGGCTGAGCGATAGCGAAGCCCGTTACTCCAGTGGGGTTGAAAAGTTTTGTCTGTCTGTCTGTCTGTCTGCGTGTGTGTGTGTGTGCACTACTCCTCCTGAACGGCTCGGCCGATCTGGCTGAGATTTTGCAGGGTCATTAGATATATCCTTGGCTCGCCACACACCAAAATTCAGCTTTCTATCTCAATCCATTCGGTCATATTAGCCAAAAAACACTTAAAAAACGGCAGAAAAAATACAACTTTTTGGGTACTTTCAACTTTGTGTCAAGTATCATATCCTTTCATATGTTTTTGAGGCTGCTGATGACGAAAATAGAACCCGTTCGGACCCCCGACCGAAAGTTGAATCCGATTGGTGTAGATTTTGATGACCAAATGTTATTTTTGAGGGGATCACGCCCATTTCCACGGCCTGCCTAGAAAAGCAGCCTGCCGAAGGCAGGTTAGCGCCGCAGGCCAAGGTAGGTACGCCAGGCGTGGATGGTCGAAACTGGCGCAGCATCGCGAAGCCTGTTACGACAAGACACGGTCTGGCGTACACCTACCTTGTTTCTATTCTTCTTCGTGACTCTGATATGGATTCCCCTCCTTCCTCCTTGGCCAAGGTTCCAGTATTGATTGCCTCGCTTTCTGAATGCACCCACCTAGCAAGGTGTCACTGTTGCCCAAACTATAAATTGGATCGCTCCTCAGAGCCGCCACAGTCGGTAGCCCTGTATCGAGCTGAGTGGTTCTCTCCAATAAACAGCGATCAACCTCTACTCACTGTCGTCATTTACCCGTCCTTATCACTTATAGTGCCCGACACTATAGACCTCTTTGCCGTTCCCACGGTCCCCCTCCCTGGACCACCATCGCCTAGCAACACGAGCCAAACAAATCTCAGGTATGCTGCCTGCTAGGCGACGCACGACGGATGCGTTTTTTGGTCATATCTCGTAAACCGTTAAAGCTAGATGGGTAGTGTAAGCGAGCCGATTGTAGTTTAAGCAGAGATCTACAATCGGCTCGCTTACTGTACACGTCTATCTTGAACGGTTTAGGAAATATAGCCGAAAAACCCACCCGCCGCGCGCCGTCCGGTGTGCAGCATACCTGCGATTTGTTTGGCTCGCGTTGCTAGGCAACGGCGGTCCAGGGAGGGGGACCGTGGGAACGGCAAAGAGGTCTATAAATTATTATTTGTAAAATTACGGTACCATGTGCAACGACTTCTCTTAACAGTGTGGTCAAACTAAATGAAATTCGCTTGCGTTGAACATAAGATAATATCTTTAAAACAGGACCCCTCGATTTTGATCACTTAGATCACTTTAACAATGTCATCACCCTCTAAATGTCTAACAATGAAATTTGACCTATGTTATTCGTATGTTACAGTGGATTCGGCGTAAGCATAATACGAAGCAATATTCCTTCGTAATATGAATCTTTTTAGCTTTTTCATTGTAAGATACAGAGAAAAACATTCGTAACATGAAGAAAAACCACCTTCGTATTATGCTTGCGCCACTTCCTTGGTATTATGGGAAATTTCTTCGTAAGACATTTAGAGTACACTTGGAAGTTATGACAAGGTTGTTCCATACTAATTGACAACGATGTCATCTACAGTTTTGAATAGATTCTCGGGAAATGAGCCTTGAAACTGTCATAAAGTGAGGTAGTACTTACATCGGTCATGGTGGCGAGCTCGGTCACAGGACGGGGCAATGGTGACGGGCAGGGCGTGCAGCGCAGCTATTTCTGCGACGAGACTGAAGTCTCGGCCGTCGTCGGTATGTTCGGGTCGACGCACGGCGAGAGGTCCACGGAGTCCTAGAATGAGATGCACAGAAGTCAGTCACATCACAATGGATGGGAGGTGCACGTAAAAAAAGACTTTGTTGTGACATTTGGGATAGCTAAAAAAATGTTGTTAGGCGTACTATCAACAATATCGTCCGGAGTCATTAAAATGAATGTTTGCACTCCTGACGAATGATTTGTCGTGAGAGCAAAGTGTGCGTTCTCACAACAAATTGATAGTACACCCAACAACTTTTTTTTTGCTTGGGAAATCAGGGGGGTCATGACCTGAAAGCCACATGAAAAGTAGGCAAAACGTCGCACTTCGCTTCAGTGGGTGGGCATCTTTTGCGACATCACCCCCTGGGGGGTCTCTGGATCCAAGGGGAAATCACTGTGAATTTCGGTGTATAAATCAAATGAATTTTGGTCAAAAGCTGCTGAATTTTGAGAAGAAATTCGGTGAACTTGAACAAATCGAAGTCAATTTCAATTTTTTGGTGAATATTGGCGTCCAAATATGGCTGGAGTCACTTTCCCTTGTCTGGATCTGCGCCTGCCAATCTCGGTATTCTCAGAGGTGCAAACAACTTGAATTTTGATGTACATTTTCCTAGATATGACGTTAAAATAACGGCGAAATAAAGCGAAATAACGTGAAATAACGCTAAATAACGTTGAAATAACAATGAAACGACGTGAATTTGAAAGAGAACGGTGTACAAATTTTGAAGAAGTTGCTTGCCTCTTGGTATTCTCGTACCGCCATGGTGACGAAACAACACGTTCTTCTGCTCACCAGACTACGAATTGGGGTGTTCCCATGGCACGTGCGTGCGCTTCAAAAGTCCGTCAGAATGAAACACGTTTTACACGGTAAAAACGGAACCTGGTTTTCCCAGGAAGCCAATGGTGAAGGTATAGGCGATTATCAGGAGGTTCCTGGGAAAACCAGGAACCGTTTTTACGGTGTAGACACCAATCAGTCTAGTGGCATGAGCACAAAAATCCATCAGGACGAAAAAAGTTTTGGACACTTATCAGTTAAGTGGCTTTGTTATCGCTCAGCAAATCAGAGGTACTGGATCGGACCGGTGCTGTCCTTACGGAAACAAGAAAGGACTCTGCGCCGAAGCATTTTCAGTTTGTTGCTGCGTACTGCTTCAGACAACTTCGTTCCACACGCTAGAATCGTGAAGGCTTTGGCTGTTTTCCGGCTGATGCCAGTCTAATCTACCTCGAAAACTGATAATCGCTGTCACGGGGGCCCTGTCATTCACGGTAAAACAATCTGGGAACTGACCAATGGGGGAATCCCAGGAGATTTTTCGGGAAACTGACCGATAAACTGGATTTTGACAGGAACCTGAGATACGTTCCGCCTTGCTTCCTGCTTCGCCCCTTGTCAAAACTCAGCGGCCATGCAGGAGAACGCTTTCACGTGTTGCCACTTTAAAAGGACCTCCATTTTAACGGTACGGCTAAACTGCGAAAAATCTCTTTGTGATAATTCTTGAGTTATTTTTTTACCGCCATAGATAGACCCTTTCAGTCGCAGCTAAAGACTAACAGTAATCAAAAACCAGGAAGCAGTGGCGACTGTTAGGAACTTGGTCCAGACCTTGGCTTGACCAAAGTTCAGCTTTTGACATTTCACAGTAACCGCCGGTAGGTGGTGCGCTGTTCGTTCCTGACTTTCTGATTACTTTTGTTCTTCACACGGTAACGAAAACTGAAAGGGTCTATCGTGCTTGCTCCACGCAACGGTACTACTGAAAGAAATCCATAAGCAACTTTAGTTTCAAGGGGGATGCCATTCCCATTGTTTTGTAAACCAATATTACTAATACTCTTCCACCCGTGGATTTATTTTCTGTTACAGTCAAAAGCTTCTCACACCGTCGCCCTTGTTAACTGTCCTCACTGCAACAGAAGGTAAGTTCAAACTGTTAAAGAACGTTTTCAGGAGATTGTAGCTGCTTCAGCGGCGGTACCGGGCTGGGATCGAACTGCACTACAACCGGATCCACTACTTAGTGAACAGTTACAAACGCATGCCAAGCCTACAATATGGATGCATTTGTGCACTTGGCCAAGTACGCCTAAGAAACAGTGCACTTGCAGTTACACTGTAAATCCAAAGGCAATACTTTTGGTACCTTTTTTGGCGATACAATTAAGTATCGCCAATAAAAGGCCCTACGAAAAAGTATTGCCTTCAAAACGGCGATACACAAAAGTATCGCCAAAATTGGGTGATACTTCGGAGTATTGCCACAATTTGGCATTAAACGTTGCACAAATCAAGGGGACAAGTTCCTAGTTCAATGGCGTGGTTTTGGCGATACCAAAAAGTATCGCCAAATTTTGGCGATACCTCTGCGTATCGCCGTTCTGAAGGCAATACTTTTCCGTAAGGCCGTTACTGGCGATACTTAATTGTATCGCCGAAAAATGTACTCAAGTATCGCCTTTATATTTGCAGTGTATGCCTATGTAAACGTGAACTCTGTTGGGCCGAGTTAAAAGCCACATCAGGTCGGGGAAACCTGCTCCCGCGTACCTCCGAACGAACTTCGAGTTATGTTACAGGTCTAGGACGAAAGACGTCCCTTGCCACTACTTCTTCGTTGGGATCGCCCTCAGTTTGCTCAGCATTGGCATTTCAGTGGTAAGGACCAGGTTTCAGCTAACGGCACGGGCTAAACTACTTAGTGAGCCCGACCGATTTGTCGGTTGGTTTAGGCTCATCTAAGTATGTTTCGTACCAGTGTCTAAAATGTCATCAGAAGAGCAGAAAACTTTGTTGCCTCAACAAATCCATCTTTGCGGCACACTGTGAAAATTTGAGTCGTAACTTTGCGACAATGTGCCTTACGAGGATGTCATCAAATCAATTGATGACATTGTTGTCATGTCCATGCAACAAGGTAGGTTTACGCCAGACCGCGTCTTGTCGTAACAGGCTTCGCGATGTCTCGCTGCCTGTTCCTCCAATCCACGCCTGGCGTACCTACCTTGGCCTGCGGCGCTAGCCTGCCTGCGGCAGGCAATGGCTTGTCCGTTGTCGGTTATTTTTTAACTTGTTGAATGCTGGGGGGCTCCGCTCCCCAGACCCCCCTACATTGTAAATAGAGTTGTTTAATCTACAGATAACACGATCTTGACCCTTGTCACTTTTTAACTTGTCGAGGCTGGGGGGCTCCGCCCCCCAGACCCCCCTTTCTCCAAGACAGAAGTGGTCTATCTGCAGAAATCTCTATTTATCGCCGTTTTTTAGGTGTTTTTCGCCTATAAAAACTGAACCAGTTGAGCTAGGATGGTGAAATTTCGCGTGTGCCGAGCCAAGGACATACCTAAGAAGTGTGCAAAATCTCACTGAGATCGGCCGAGCCGTTCAGGAGGAGTAGTGCGGACAGACAGACCGACAGACAGACCGCAGACAAAACCACAGACAGACAAAACTTTTCAACCCCACTGGAGTAACAGGCTTCGCTATCGCTCAGCCAATTAGTATAGGAGCTTTGATGAAAATGTCATCAATTTGTGATGAGATTATCATCATTTCAAATGATTTTTTGCCAATCCCGCAGTTACTTGCGCAGTTACAATCATAAGACGGGCAAATTAAGGGCCATACTACACACACCTGCAGTCGCCTGCGGTGGTCAACTAGATTGAAATTAGTCAAACAAGGCAAGATAGACAAGGGGATCGACCCAGCCTAAACACTTCTCACTCACGATATCAGGTCTGTCACTATGCAAGCGCTTTTTCCGCCTCCACCCTCTCTTTTTCCACCACATATACACACTCATTCTAGGAACGTGCCATCACGTTGCAACGAATGTGACAAGATGTCACGTCCCTTCGAGCATGTCCCATTCGTTTGAACGTGAGCAAGCTAATCTATGGCTCATTCACGTCCAAACGAATGTGACACAATGCTCAAAGGAGCATGACAATTTGTCACATTCGTTTTAACGTGATGTCACGTTCCTGAAATGAGAGCACATACTGACCCGCGCGACACGTACTGCCAAGGTAGATAAAGGTCGGAGAAAAACGACACGTGCGCCGCCGTGGAAAACAGACCAGCGCTGCGCACTGGAAAAAGAAAAAAACACACTGTGGAAAAAAACCGTTAATTTTTTGGCCAGGATTTACTGTGCCTGGCTACAGGATTTACCTTACCTTGTACAGGATATTCCGTGCTCCACTCCTGTGGTACAGTAAATCCCGCTCACAGTACAGTAGACCCTGTAAAAAAGTACAGTAGATCCTGTAAAACAAGTACAGTAAATCCTGTGCTCTGAACAACAGTGACAGCTGTACTAATCGCTACAGGATTTACTGTGTTTTTTCCTACAGTGAAGACCGCTGCCCTCAAAGGCTGGGACCAGACCACTGCAAGATATTTGGAGTGTACATGAAATTTGCATTGGACTCTAGACTTGATGCATGTGAAGTTCATCATCAAACCAACTCGACAGGTGCACCCCAGAGTGATTTCTATGTATTCAGTATAACGGTTCAACGAACGATGACCTGAATACACTGAAGTTCTTCAGCTGAAGGACGCAGAAAATATTTTAGTGAGTGGCGGACTTTACGTTAAGCATGGCGTGTCCGCAGGAAAATGGTAGTTTTATTCTCTGGGAACGGAAGATTCTTCGAGGATTTACGGAGACCTCGCGTACTTTGCCAGTGCACGAATGAGAAACTTTCGTGAATTTACAAAAGCCTTTTTCCGTAAAACTTCCTTCCAAGACTAACTTTTGCAGTTGAGTGGCTGCCGCTAGCAGTTGAGCAGCTTCGGACGCGTTTTGAGGCACAGCACGGCAGTCGGCGGCAGCATCGACCTCGTCTCAGTCGAGCTGAGTAGTTCTCGCAGCGGCGGGTGGTCGAGGCGCAAGACGAGTGTGAAGCTACAAAAGAGCGGACGACTGCACGGTGAACGAGTAAGTGCAACGACACTTTTAGTCGGCGGACATATTTTCATCAACGTGATATGGGCAATGTATCATTCGGGTACTTTTACGGAGCCACTGGACGGTCCAAATGCGAAGCGGGAGCCCGCCACGGGAACAAAGACTTCGTAATTTAAAAAGATTGACGGTAATTTACAATGATTCATCGTAAATCCACGTCTTTTCGAGGAAAACTCACGAACGTCCTTTGTGAATTCACGATGATTCTTTGTTGTACTTTACAAACTGGGTTCGTGAATTCACTTGGAAATATTTTTGTTGAAGGTGCCATCGTAAATTTCCAATTTATCACTTACAGTGAACATTCATATCTAACATCTGAGGGTCAGTGTGCGTGTGTGTAAGTAATATTACATAGAGGTGTGTGTATGTGTGTGTGTGTGTGTGCACACAGACTGACCCTAGATTCAAATTCATTTATTTCGTTAAGTGCTGCAGATGCATTAATCCGAAATCCTCAAGATTCCGCGTCCCGATGCTCACTCCGTTGCGCGTGACGACTGGCGTGGGCGGCGTGCGCGGCACGGTGGCGCTGCTGGTCGCCATCCTGGTGGTGCCCCTCGAGGCCCCGGCGGCGACGCCCTGGCCGTCGGCGCTCGGTGTGGTGTCCGGGTTGCTGCGGGATGTGGGTTCCAAAGTGTCCGCCGCCGTCACCACGCCGGTCAACGAGGTGTCCGCCGCCGTCACTACGCCAATCACCGAGGCGTCCAGCGCCATCGCTGGCACCACCGCCGTCGTCGTCCTGGAGCAGCTGCTAAGATGGCTGCCTGCTGCCGATGACAACGTCACGGCGGTGAGACTACAATTGATCCACGAAGCGGAAGAAGGGGTTAAGTCGAGTTGAATCCGTGCACTTTAGAAAGGTCTGAACCTTGCAGGTGGGAGAACAGGTGGGGAATGTCATCTAAAAATAGATGCAAGAGGATGGGACTTGTCTCACCACACTTATTTTTGGACCAAATTTTCGCTCACGTTTACTTGATAGACTGATAAGAGGTCACTGAATCAACTCGACTTAACCCCTTCTTCCGCTTCGTGGATCAATTATTGCACCTGACGCACACCTGCACAGATCCGGCAATACACTGCAAGAAAAATTGTGAATAGTACAACAAAAGTACAACAAAAACTGTACAATAAAAGTACAACAAAGGTTGTAGAAAGTACAACGAAAATTGTAAAAAAAACACAACGAGGCCCGGACTGCACAGCACTCGTCATGCCGGTTCCATAGTACTTTTACAACAATAGTTGTAGTACAAGTACAATAAATTCCTGATAAAAATTTGCCAGGACTTTGTGTATTTTTGTTGTGGTGTACAAAATTACATATTAATAAACATTTAGTGCGTGGAAACCAACTTAAACTTTCTCCTTTCACGAAATTCTCTACACAGGGGAAAGTTGGAAGATTTCAGATTGCAAGCAATTGAAACTACATTCAGGGGCCAAGAGAAGGTAGCAGTGCCACATTTTCTTCCATGTAGGCGCAAATTATTTGAATTTTGTTAAATAGTCTTAGTCAGGGAGCAGAAGCGAGTTCTACCATCGGCCCTTACTATACCAGCTTAGGCCTTTATCGTCAAATGCGATGATCAGTTTCGCCGTTTAATTTTCAGAGCAGAGGCGTCTGTAGAAAAGGCAGAGATCGTTATTCGGTAATAAATTTGCACATTTTTAAATGGCCCGAGGCAGAAGTTCCTCCACTTTACAGCACTTCGGCACCACAGCAACGCACTCTAAACTTTTACGTGACCTTTCTTGGACATTGGACAATGAACCTTTTCTTTTTTTTGCACATGGTCAATGCTGTTTCCCGTCAAGTTTTCATTTTGCTTGTCCACGGTTAACGATTTTCTCTTTTCTAGAGCGATCTGATGGTCGACCTCGGGTACCCCATGCAGACGCACTTCGTGACCACGCAGGACGGGTACCGGCTGCGCCTGGAGCGCGCGCCCAACCCCGGACGGCAGCCCGTCTTGCTGGCGCCAGGCTTGCAGCTCACCCCGGCTTGCTTCGTCCTACTCGGTCGCGGCAAGGCCCTGGGTCAGTCGACCTCTTTCGCGCACCAAAAGATCAAAGGCCAACTTACGGGGGGACCCTGGTGAAAAATTGCCAAAAATAGTATTTTCAAAGTTCATAGCTAAAAATGTGCATAGAAGGTTTCAGATTCAACAGGTTGAACACCTTTAAGCTAAGTGAGTAGTTTCTTCATCATTTGGAAGGAAATAACACTGAGATCAGTTGTCGTTGGCTTCTACGCTCAACTTCACAGCTTTGCTCAGTCGACAAAAAATTTTGTCGTAGAAAGACTTCCTGCGTTCCTGGTTGACACCTACATGAGTCGTCTTGCATGGACTCTATTCATTGATGACTTGTCGACAAATTTTAGTGACGGAATCTTGATATCAGCCCTACTTTTTTTTTACAAACACCGTAAAGTTTGAAAAAAGGGGAAAAAAATCACTTTTATTAAATGTTAAAATTTGAAAATTCATATCTCAGGACAGAAGTTGAATTTGAAAATTCCGTCACTAAAATCTCTTCTATACATCTTTAGGATAACCCAAAAAAATTTTCAAGACTTTCTGGCCCAATGAAAGACGCAGGAAGATTTTTCCCCAACGCTCTAAAAACACTAAAAAGACACTTTTCTCGGAGACCGTTCAACATTTTGGATTGAATTTTGTTTTGGGAACTCACCATAATGAACCTAATAATTAAGCAAAGTTTCAACTTTCTGGGATTATTTTGGAGCCTACTTGAAAGTTTCACCAGGGTCCCCCCTGAACACAGATCAGGGGAGTGTACTTTCACACTAAATGTCATGGGACTTTTTTCGTCCCATGAATAATGCAATTTTAAGCACATCCGGTGGTGATGCAATTTTGTGTCCGCCAGGCGGGGGACAAATTGTCTAGTGAAGGTACAATTTGCGGCAGGCGTCGGACAAAATGTGTCTCCAGATGGCAACCAAATTGTATCAGCGTCGGACGTGCTTAAAATTGCATAAATCGTGGGACAAAAAAAGTCCCATGGCGTTTAGTGTGTAAAAGCACACTTTCAACTTTATCCGGGAAAGTAGAAGAAGGGAATAATTCAATTTATCTCCAAATTGAGTTTTTTAATATCATTGTGCCTTAAAATGGTTTGCATCATTGCACCAAACATTTGACTCAATTGCTAGCAGTCAAGGAGAAAATCCACTTCGAAAAAAAAAGACACATCTCAACTTGAACCCTTTTACATTCGCAATTTAGTGGAAAATGGAAACAATCAAAGTCAGGCTTCGTTGAACATATTGTTGATCGGAGACTACACGACTTCTTTTTTTATGCATCGATTGTAAAAAGGAATGAAGTCAACTTAACCCTCTTTAATTTCAAGAACTTACACCAAAAGCGAGGTAAAAAAAAAAATACATTTTTTTGTTTCTCCAAAAAAATGGTCAAATTTGAGTTATACCCTTCTTCCGCTTCCTGGATCAAATAGTCTGCTACGCTGCAAAACGTAGATCATATTCAAACGCCTGTAAGCTACTTTGGCTACCAGTTCAATATTAATGCTCAAAATATTGACATTTTTTTTTAAAAGTGACCTACTATTGATTTTGTGATTTACTTTTCTTCTCTTTAAATTTTTTTTTCCGATTAGCGCCTTTGCTTTACGACGCGGGCTTCGACGTATGGATGATCAACTACCGTGGCACGATCAATTCGCGGGAGCACATCAAGTTGTCAACCAAAAACGAGGAGTACTGGGACTTCAGGTACTGTAAAGGCTAGGCTGGGCTGAAACGTTATCTCAAGCTCGTGCGTTACTATGGAGTTCCTCTGTGGGAATCCAAACACGTGGCATCATGTGACAAAATATGTTGTTTGGAGAACTGAGTCGCATTCCTTTCAATTGGAGGTACCTAACGAGGTGTGCCATGCCATGTGCACGGTTCGTCATGTCAACTGCTTGCGACTGCCTGCAGCTGGCACGAGCAGGGCGTGTTCGACAACGCGGCCGCCATCGACTACGTGCTGGCGCAGACCAGCTTTCCCTCCGTCATGTACGCGGGGCACTCCATGGGCGCCACGACGTTCATGGCCATGGCGGCGGCGCGGCCCGAGTACCAGCGCAAGGTGCGCGTAGAGTCCTGGATGGGTGAGACAGGCACACACCCTTAAAACCTTACGAAGTATTTTGATCATACATACGTACAAACTAATTTACTTTGTTATATGAAAAAAAATAATTCGTAAATCACGAAGTATTTTCTTTGTAAGCTTATGTATGCTCGAAATACTTTAATCTACTTGGCTCTGTAAGGTCTGAAATAGTTTGAAAGGTTTTCTCAGTGCAGGGTGCGCACTCGTAAAAATTTTGCAGAAGAACCTTTTTAAAACCATCAAAATCCGCGCCCGAGTTCGTCCTCTGGTCGACCATGTTGAAACGAATCGTAGAATATTTCCCTTGCCCCGCATCTTAACCTTGATGTTGGCTGTTAGATTGGAAGTCTCTGGTCAGGCTGCAATCGGCTCACGTATCAATACCCCTCTAGCTTCAAGGCTCGTTTCAAAATGGCGGACTTTGAGCAGCTCCGCGATTGTCTAACATATCTAGGGCTCTAGGTGCGCGCTGCCTTCCTCATGGCACCAGCCGGGTCATTGCACGCACAGCTCAGCCCGGTGGTGGAGCTGCTGTACGTCCTCAACAACGGCACGCAGCCCCTCGTGGAGGGCCTGGGCCTGCGCCGCACCATCCGGCCGCTCTACATGATCGTCAAGCTCCTCATCAAGGTGCTGCTGCCGGTGGCGCGCCCCTTGGTCTACGACGTGTTCTACGCCATCGTGGGCTTCAAGAAGAACGAAACCTATTTCGTGAGTCAAGGCCGGCACAGTTCACACTAAATGTCATGGGACTTTTCTGCCCCATGAATTATGCAACTTAAAGCACATCCGGCGGTGATACAATTTTGTTCCCGCCTAGTGACAGTTTGTCCCACGTCTAATGCAAATTGAACTTTCATTAGACAATTTGTCCCGCCTGGCGGCCACAAAATTGTACCACCGTCGGATGTGCTTGAAATAGCATCATCCATGGGGACAGAAAAATTCCTAGGACACTAAGTGTGCAGTTCAGAATGACACACACAGTTAGGATTGTGTAGATAACCCTTGGGTGACAACTCGGGAACGCACACACGCTACAGTTGCGAAGATTTCCAAGGAACAGTTTTCTGTAAAACTTGGTAAAGGTTTTTAGACATGCATCTGAAGCATAGTGCCTGACATGTAAACTCCACCTAATAGGTCCTCTGGTTAGTTCTCCATTCTGAAGTACGCTGAAGACATTTGTTTATCAGGCGTCGTTCATATCGATAAATGAAAGAAAAAGGGTCGATACACATCGAAATCTCTGGCTCCCCCCGTATTCTCTTACATCCAGCCAAGCTTTAAATTCACTCCAGACGTAAGTTTCATCATTTGAGTGCTTTTACTGTTTTTCTTTTAGGAACTCCCGAATTTCTTGAACTCGATCCCGACTGGTGGCTCCTGGGGCCAGATCTTCCACTATGTTCAAAATGTGAACCCCAACAGTAAGTGTGAGAATAGCGACTACTGAATTTATGACGTATTTCGTCGTATTTCCTATTCACGATAGGTTGATCGGCGGCCAACAACGTTTTCTAGACCGCCTCAGAACTGTGGGGTCGGGCACAAAATATTTTGCCAGCTAATTAAGTTACGTATTATGAATTTGTGGCCCGCAGCTCAAGGCATCCGGCAGTACGACTACGGTGCCGCAAGGAATCAGGATGTGTACGGGGCGCCCGAGCCGCCGCTGTACAACTTGTCTGCCATCCAGACGCCTACTCACCTCTACCTCGGACACAACGACATTTTGTGCAGACCCCAGGTTAGCTTTTTTATTGTTATCTCACAGGAAAAAAGCTATAGAAAATTCTGTAAATAGTTTGTGGTAATTCTCCGTAGGCTCTTACAGTATTTTCCGTAGGACTATGCAGTCTTGTAGGTCGCCTACGGAGAGGACTGTGCGGTCCTACGGAAAATACTGTGCGAGCCTACGCAGAGTATTGACAAGGTAGGTGTACGCCAGACCGTGTCTCGTCGTGGTTGGCTTCGCGATGCTGCGTCAATTACGAGGGGTTACCCACTCGGTACTTGGGCGTACACACGATTCCGGATTGCCGCGATTCCTGAACAAATCTTGCATAAAGGAGAGGTTTTTGAAGATTTTTCTTACCTTTTTGAGTGTTTTGTGTCTATTACATATCTCTCTCCATTAAAACTTTTAAGGGGGGACCCTGGTGAAAAAATCGCCAAAATTCCAAAAAATAGTATTTTCAAAGTTAAAAGATAAAAATGTGTATAGAAGGGTTTTAGATTCAAAGGGTTTAACACCCTTTTAAACTAATGGGTAGTTTCTTTATCATTTGGAAGGAATAACATTGAGATCAGTTGTCGTTGGCTTTACGCTCAACTTCTCAGCTTTTCTCAGTCGACAAAAAAATTTTTTCGTAGAAAGACTTCCTGCGTTCCTGGTTGACACCTACATGAGCCGTCTTTCATGGCTCTATTCATTGATGACTTGTCGACAAATTTTAGTGACGGAATCTTGATATCACCCCTACTTTTTTTTAACACACCTAAAAGTGTGAAAAAAGGGAAAAAAATCAATTTTTTTTAATGTTTAAAAATTTTAAAACTCAGATCTCAGGACAGAAGTTGAATTTGAAAATTCCGTCACTAAAATTCTTCAATACATCTTTAGGATAACCCAAAAAAATTTTCAAGACTTTCCGTCCCAATGAAAGACGCAGGAAGATTTTTCCCAACCTCCAAAAACACTAAAAAGCCACTTTTCTCAGAGACCGTTCAACATTTTGGATTGAATTTTTTTTTGGGAACTCACCATAATGAACCTCATAATTAAGCAAAGTTGCAACTTCCTGGGATTTTTTTGAAGCCTACTTGAAAGTTTCACCAGGGTCCCCCCTTTAAAATTTTCGATAAAATTTTGAGCAAATTACGAACGATTCCCGGACTGAGTGTACACACGATTCCCGGAGTGGGTAACCCCTCGGTCAGTTACGACATTCCACGCCTAGCGTTTGCACGTACCTTGGCCTGCGGCGCTTCCTGCTAGAGTTGAAGTAATGAGAACAGTACTGCGTGATGAAGGTTTCACAGAGGGTTCATGATCGAAAATGCCTATGACTTGTAACAGCAACTCATTGCAACCGAGGCCCAGCAAAACTGCAAAACGAGTTGGTGGCACCGATTGCCACAACTCAAAAAGTCAGGCTCCTGGACCCCCTTGCGACCCCTCGTTGAAAAGTTCGTGGCGAGACCTGAAGCCACAATAAATTTTTTCAGTCGGCCGATCCCCTTTTATCAAGATCCTGATCTGGTTGACCCATGGAAGCGGCCGACTCTGTCGGAACAAGGTTCATTGAATTTGTCTGGTCACCTTGGTTCCAAAAATACCCCGACATGCCGTACTTGCTCTACTAATGGCCGAAACCCTCCTCCCGCTCATGCAATTATTGCATTTTTGCCGTTTTTAAGTGTTTTTTTTTATTACGATGAATGGAGATGCGAAGCTGAATTATGGTGTGTGGTGAGCCAAGGATATACACCCTGCAAAATCTCAGCCGGATCGGCCAAGCCGCTCAGTAGGAGTAGTGCACACACACTCACACATGGACAGACAGACAGAAAAGGTTTTCATCCCCATTGGAGTAACGGGCTTCCAGACATTTTCAAGGCATCATCCATGACAAGTTTAAGTTTTTCAGGGTGAAAAATTTCTTGGAGCTGTGCACTGCAAATCCAAGTGTAGGACAGGTCGACACTTTAAAGCGTAGACCAGTTTGTCCTATGCTTGCAAGTGTCGACCAGCTGTGTCCGACGCTTTGAAGTGTCGACCACACCCGTCCGACACCCGCAAGTGTCGACCCAAAAGTCCGACGGCTGAAGTGTGGGGTCACAGTAGGAACTCAGTGTAATTTGCCGTAGGACGTAGGACAAACAGTGTCCTACACATGCCGGCGTCGGACACAGTGTGGTCGACACTTCGAAGCGTCGGACACAACTGGTCGACACTTGCAAGCGTAGGACAAACTGGTCTACGCTTTAAAGTGTCGACCTGTCCTACACTTGGATTTGCAGTGTGATATCGAGGGGTCCTATTCAAACGATCTTATTTGGGCGTTCCCCCCAAGACAATATTATCTTCAACGCAGGCACACTGTCAGAAAAAAGTACGGAAAAAGTACGGAACATGTCTGGTCAATAAATTTTCCGGACCGTCCGTACTTGCCAACTACGGAACGTTCCGTACCTTTTTTCCGTACCCATTTACATGGGTTCATATGGAGCAGTACGGAACGTTCCGTAATTTTCTCCGTACCTCCGTACTATATTTTTCTGTACCATTTCCGTACAAAAAAACGGAATTTTCAGTGCAAATTTCACTCATTTTGATCAGTTGGGGTACAACCCTTTTACATTCGCAATTTAGTGGAAAATGGAAACAATCAAAGTCAGGCTTCGTTGAACATATTGTTGATCGGAGACTACACGACTTCTTTTTTTATGCATCGATTGTAAAAAGGAATGAAGTCAACTTAACCCTCTTTAATTTCAAGAACTTACACCAAAAGCGAGGTAAAAAAAAAAATACATTTTTTTGTTTCTCCAAAAAAATGGTAAAATTTGAGTTATACCCTTCTTCCGCTTCCTGGATCAAATAGTCTGCTACGCTGCAAAACGTAGATCATATTCAAACGCCTGTAAGCTACTTTGGCTACCAGTTCAATATTAATGCTCAAAATATTGACATTTTTTTTTAAAAGTGACCTACTATTGATTTGTGTTTTATTTTTCTTCTTTTTAAATTTTTTTTTTCCGATTAGCGCCTTTGCTTTACGACGCGGGCTTCGACGTATGGATGATAAACTACCGTGGCACGATCAATTGCGGGAGCACATCAAGTTGTCAACCAAAAACGAGGAGTACGGGGACTTCAGGTACTGTAAAGGCTAGGCTGGGCTGAAACGTTATCTCAAGCTCGTGCGTTACTATGGAGTTCCTCTGTGGGAATCCAAACACGTGGCATCATGTGACAAAATATTTTGTTTGGAGAACTGAGTCGCATTCCTTTCAATTGGGGTACCTAACGAGGGGGCCATGCCATGTGCACGGTTCGTCATGTCAACTGCTTGCGACTGCCTGCAGCTGGCACGAGCAGGGCGTGTTCGACAACGCGGCCGCCATCGACTACGTGCTGGCGCAGACCAGCTTTCCCTCCGTCATGTACGCGGGGCACTCCATGGGCGCCACGACGTTCATGGCCATGGCGGCGGCGCGGCCCGAGTACCAGCGCAAGGTGCGCGTAGAGTCCTGGATGGGTGAGACAGGCACACACCCTTAAAACCTTACGAAGTATTTTGATCATACATACGTACAAACTAATTTACTTTGTTATATGAAAAAAATAATTCGTAAATCACGAAGTTTTTTCTTTGTAAGCTTATGTATGCTCGAAATACTTTAATCTACTTGGCTCTGTAAGGTCTGAAATAGTTTAAAAGGGTTTTTCTCAGTGCAGGGTGCGCACTCGTAAAAATTTTGCAAAAGAATTTTCTTAAAACCATAAAAATCCGCGCCCGAGTTCGTCCTCTGGTCGACCATGTTGAAACGAATCGTAGAATATTTCCCTTGCCCCGCATCTTAACCTTGATGTTGGCTGTTAGATTGGAAGTCTCTGGTCAGGCTGCAATCGGCTCACGTATAAAACCCCTCTAGCTTCAAGGCTCGTTTCAAAATGGCGGACTTTGAGCAGCTCCGCGATTGTCTAACATATCTAGGGCTCTAGGTGCGCGCTGCCTTCCTCATGGCACCAGCCGGGTCATTGCACGCACAGCTCAGCCCGGTGGTGGAGCTGCTGTACGTCCTCAACAACGGCACGCAGCCCCTCGTGGAGGGCCTGGGCCTGCGCCGCACCATCGGCCGCTCTACATGATCGTCAAGCTCCTCATCAAGGTGCTGCTGCCGGTGGCGCGCCCCTTGGTCTACGACGTGTTCTACGCCATCGTGGGCTTCAAGAAGAACGAAACCTATTTCGTGAGTCAAGGCCGGCACAGTTCACACTAAATGTCATGGGACTTTTCTCCCCCATGAATTTGCAACTTAAAGCACATCCGGCGGTGATACAATTTTTTTCCCCGCCTAGTGACAGTTTGTCCCACGTCTAATGCAAATTGAACTTTCATTAGACAATTTGTCCCGCCTGGCGGCCACAAAATTGTACCACCGTCGGATGTGCTTGAAATAGCATCATCCATGGGGACAGAAAAATTCCTAGGACACTAAGTGTGCAGTTCAGAATGACACACACAGTTAGGATTGTGTAGATCCCCCTTTGGGGTGACAACTCGGGAACGCACACACGCTACAGTTGCGAAGTTTTCCCAAAGGGAAACATTTTTCTGTAAAACTTGGTAAAGGTTTTTAGACATGCATCTGAAGCATAGTGCCTGACATGTAAACTCCACCTAATAGGTCCTCTGGTTAGTTCTCCATTCTGAAGTACGCTGAAGACATTTGTTTATCAGGCGTCGATAAATGAAAGAAAAAGGGTCGATACACATCGAAATCTCTGGCTCCCCACGTATTCTCTTACATCCAGCCAAGCTTTAAATTCACTCCAGACGTAAGTTTCATCATTTGAGTGCTTTTACTGTTTTTCTTTTAGGAACTCCCGAATTTCTTGAACTCGATCCCGACTGGTGGCTCCTGGGGCCAGATCTTCCACTATGTTCAAAATGTGAACCCCAACAGTAAGTGTGAGAATAGCGACTACTGAATTTATGACGTATTTCGTCGTATTTCCTATTCACGATAGGTTGATCGGCGGCCAACAACGTTTTCTAGACCGCCTCAGAACTGTGGGGTCGGGCTCAAAATATTTTGCCAGCTAATTAAGTTACGTATTATGAATTTGTGGCCCGCAGCTCAAGGCATCCGGCAGTACGACTACGGTGCCGCAAGGAATCAGGATGTGTACGGGGCGCCCGAGCCGCCGCTGTACAACTTGTCTGCCATCCAGACGCCTACTCACCTCTACCTCGGACACAACGACATTTTGTGCAGACCCCAGGTTAGCTTTTTTATTGTTATCTCACAGGAAAAAAGCTATAGAAAATTCTGTAAATAGTTTGTGGTAATTCTCCGTAGGCTCTTACAGTATTTTCCGTAGGACTATACAGTCTTGTAGGTCGCCTACGGAGAGGACTGTGCGGTCCTACGGAAAATACTGTACGGCCCTACGGAGAATACTGTGCGAGCCTACGCAGAGTATTGACAAGGTAGGTGTACGCCAGACCGTGTCTCGTCGTGGTTGGCTTCGCGATGCTGCGTCAATTACGAGGGGTTTCCCACTCGGTACTTGGGCGTACACACGATTTCCCGGGTTGCCGCGATTCCTGAACAAAACTTGCATAAAGGAGAGGTTTTTGAAGATTTTTTTTACCTTTTTGGGGTTTTGTGTCTATTACATATCTCTCTCCATTTAAAAATTTTAAGGGGGGACCCTGGGGAAAAAATCGCCAAAATTCCAAAAAATAGTATTTTCAAAGTTAAAAGATAAAAATGTGTATAGAAGGGTTTTAGATTCAAAGGGTTTAACACCCTTTTAAACTAATGGGTAGTTTCTTTATCATTTGGAAGGAATAACATTGAGATCAGTTGTCGTTGGCTTTACGCTCAACTTCTCAGCTTTTCTCAGTCGACAAAAAAATTTTTTCGTAGAAAGACTTCCTGCGTTCCTGGTTGACACCTACATGAGCCGTCTTTCATGGCTCTATTCATTGATGACTTGTCGACAAATTTTAGTGACGGAATCTTGATATCACCCCTACTTTTTTTTAACACACCTAAAAGTGTGAAAAAAGGGAAAAAAATCAATTTTTTTTAATGTTTAAAAATTTTAAAACTCAGATCTCAGGACAGAAGTTGAATTTGAAAATTCCGTCACTAAAATTCTTCAATACATCTTTAGGATAACCCAAAAAAATTTTCAAGACTTTCCGTCCCAATGAAAGACGCAGGAAGATTTTTCCCAACCTCCAAAAACACTAAAAAGCCACTTTTCTCAGAGACCGTTCAACATTTTGGATTGAATTTTTTTTTGGGAACTCACCATAATGAACCTCATAATTAAGCAAAGTTGCAACTTCCTGGGATTATTTTGAAGCCTACTTGAAAGTTTCACCAGGGTCCCCCCTTAAAATTTTCGATAAAATTTTGAGCAAATTACGAACGATTCCCGGACTGAGTGTACACACGATTCCCGGAGTGGGTAACCCCTCGGTCAGTTACGACATTCCACGCCTAGCGTTTGCACGTACCTTGGCCTGCGGCGCTTCCTGCTAGAGTTGAAGTAATGAGAACAGTACTGCGTGATGAAGGTTTCACAGAGGGTTCATGATCGAAAATGCCTATGACTTGTAACAGCAACTCATTGCAACCGAGGCCCAGCAAAACTGCAAAACGAGTTGGTGGCACCGATTGCCACAACTCAAAAAGTCAGGCTCCTGGACCCCCTTGCGACCCCTCGTTGAAAAGTTCGTGGCGAGACCTGAAGCCACAATAAATTTTTTCAGTCGGCCGATCCCCTTTTATCAAGATCCTGATCTAGTTGACCCATGGAAGCGGCCGACTCTGTCGGAACAAGGTTCATTGAATTTGTCTGGTCACCTTGGTTCCAAAAATACCCCGACATGCCGTACTTGCTCTACTAATGGCCGAAACCCTCCTCCCGCTCATGCAATTATTGCATTTTTGCCGTTTTTAAGTGTTTTTTTTTTATTACGATGAATGGAGGAATGGAGATGCGAAGCTGAATTATGGTGTGTGGTGAGCCAAGGATATACACCCTGCAAAATCTCAGCCGGATCGGCCAAGCCGCTCAGTAGGAGTAGTGCACACACACTCACACATGGACAGACAGACAGAAAAGGTTTTCATCCCCATTGGAGTAACGGGCTTCCAGACATTTTCAAGGCATCATCCATGACAAGTTTAAGTTTTTCAGGGTGAAAAATTTCTTGGAGCTGTGCACTGCAAATCCAAGTGTAGGACAGGTCGACACTTTAAAGCGTAGCCAGTTTGTCCTATGCTTGCAAGTGTCGACCAGCTGTGTCCGACGCTTTGAAGTGTCGACCACACCCGTCCGACACCCGCAAGTGTCGACCCAAAAGTCCGACGGCTGAAGTGTGGGGTCACAGTAGGAACTCAGTGTAATTTGCCGTAGGACGTAGGACAAACAGTGTCCTACACATGCCGGCGTCGGACACAGTGTGGTCGACACTTCGAAGCGTCGGACACAACTGGTCGACACTTGCAAGCGTAGGACAAACTGGTCTACGCTTTAAAGTGTCGACCTGTCCTACACTTGGATTTGCAGTGTGATATCGAGGGGGCCTATTCAAACGATCTTATTTTGGGGGTTCCCCCCAAGACAATATTATCTTCAACGCAGGCACACTGTCAGAAAAAAGTACGGAAAAAGTACGGAACATGTCTGGTCAATAAATTTTCCGGACCGTCCGTACTTGCCAACTACGGAACGTTCCGTACCTTTTTTCCGTACCCATTTACATGGGTTCATATGGAGCAGTACGGAACGTTCCGTAATTTTCTCCGTACCTCCGTACTATATTTTTCTGTACCATTTCCGTACAAAAGTACGGAATTTTTTTACAGTGCAAATTTCACTGAGATGGTATCAGCAGATATACATTCTCATCAGATATAATCTCACCAAATATAATCCCACCACATATAAATCTCATCAGATATAAATCTCACCAGATATACAGCAATTAATTTTATTTGCATTAACGCATATTCGCACGAAATATAAATCCCACCAGATATACAGCATTAATTTTTTTTAAATAAATATAAATGCAGCTGTCCCTGCCTTTTCGACGCAAGGCAACCACTCTGCAAACTCCACTGGTAGAACTCAAGCGTACTTTTACGCCTTTCTTCAAGCGTAGTTCTCCATTTCGCCGCTCACCCGCCTATCTAAATGCATGGGCGAATTTCTTCTCCACGCTTGACTTGAAGCGCAAAGTCTTCAAGCGTAGTTGTATGCTTGAATGTAGCATACAACTACGCTCCAGTGTCGGTAGTGTACGCACATGTACTTTCCAGCGAGAGTGCTCCGCTAAGTACACTCCAAGGAGAGAATGTTCAGATCAGTAGCCGCCAACGGGTGTGCTCAGGTCAGTAAACACTTAACGTAGTTCCCTTGAAAACAAATGCAGCTGAGAACCAGCTTGTGGAACTGTTCTCTTGAGTACAGGCTAAAGAGAGTGTACCCGTAACCTGCAAGTGAGTTCAATCTAAACAGAGTTGACTTTGCAGAGTAGAGCTTCAGATGCCCGTTCCATATATATAAACTGCAGTTCTGCCAACATGTTAACCTGCATTGCATATGATTTGCTTTTATTGTTATGCCTGGCGAGAATTATACTTAGTGGGAAATTAATTTAGTGGGAATTATATTTCCGGTGACCCGAATAATTTCAAATATTAATTCTGTATATCTGGTGGGATTTATATTTCGTGCGAATGTGCGTTTGATAAAAGAATTAATTCCTGTATATCTGGTGAGATTTATATCTGGCGGGATTATATCTGGTGGGAATGTATATCTGGTGAGGTAACCCCATTTCACTCATTTTGATCAGTTGGGATACATACGACAGTAAGCGGAATATATTTCTGCATGCACTTTTGGTTTCTTTGATCTTCCATCTTCAGATTTACGTGAACAAAATCACAAATTATATTGATATGTAGCTGTATCAAATGATCAAACTAAGTGAAATTCACCTGCGTTTAAGATAAGATTGTCTTGGGGGAACGCCCAGATAAGATCTTTTGAATAGGACCTGGTGTGTTTAGAGGAGCGGAGGGGATGAAGTGACCTGTCGGAATCTGAGAGCGTACTGACTTGCCTGACTGTAGCGAGGCAGGGCCTTTCGCCTGAGGGGAGGGGGGTGCTCGTATATGGAAAATTTAGAGGGCCTTTGTTGGCTAATAGATATAAGTAAACGGCACTCTCCTCCCCCCCCCTCCTAATCGAGTGGGCCTACCAGCCCAGTATTAGATTGGCAATTTTTTATTTTTCAAATAATAGAAGAATATCCTTTATACAACATTAATAGGAGAGTATCCATTGTCATATCCAGTAGGGTAGCTGTCTAGTAATAACAAGGTAGGTTTACGCCAGACCGCGTCTTGTCGTAACAGGCTTCGCGATGTCTCGCTGCTTGTTCCTCCAACTCGCGCCTGGCGAACCTACCTTGGCCTGCGGCGCTAGCCTGCCTTTATTGCACGCTGGGGGGCTCCGCCCCCAGACCCCCCTTCATTCCAGATAGAGTTGCTTCATCTTCAGATAACACGATCTTGACCCTTGTTACTTTTTAACTTGGCGAGGCTGGGGGGCCGAGCCCCCCAGACCCCCCTTTCTTCAAGGAAGAAGGCATTTGCCGGCAGAAAACTCGATTTTTCGCTGTTTTTTAGCTGTTTTTCGGCTATAAAAACTGAACCAGTTGAGCTAGGATAGTGAAATTTCGCATGTGCCGAGCGAAGGACATACCCAAAAAGTCTGCAAAATCTTAGCCAGATCGGTCGAGCCATTCAGGAGGAGTAGTGCACACAGACACACAGACAGACAGACATGAAAAACTTTTCAATCCCACTGAAGCAACAGGCTTCGCTATCGCTCAGCCAATCAGTAGGGAGACTAGTTTGTCGTCCTTTCGCGTATCTTCCATCGAAGATCTTGCTTCCATTTCCGGAGGCTGCGGACGTAGTCCTTGAAGTGCGCCGGGGTCTTCCTTTGTGCCGCCGTCCGTGTAGCCGGGCGGCCTTCGGGTCGGTTCCCGTTTGCGCCGCGCATACCTGGGTGGCTATCACAAGGTAGGTGTACGCCAGACCGTGTCTTGTCGTAACAGGCTTCGCGGGCTGCTCCAGTTTCGACAATCCACGCCTGGCGTTTCAACTTGGCTGCGGCGCTAGCCTGCCATCGGTAGGCAATGGCTTGTCCACAGAAGGCATCTGCCTGCAGACAACTCGATTTTTGGCCGTTTTTTAGGTGTTTTTCGGCTATAAAAACTGAACCAGATGAACTAGGGTAGTGAAATTTTGCGTGTGCCGAGCCAAGGACATACCTAAAAAGTGTGTAAAATCTCACCGAGATCGGCCGATCCGTTCAGGAGGAGTAGTGCACACAGACACACAGACAGACAGACAGACAGACATGAAAAACTTTTCAACCCCACTGGAGTAACAGGCTTCGCTATCGCTCAGCCAAAAACTGGTCATTTGCGCCGGGGCCGGTCAGTAAGCGCGCTTGACTCGGGGGCCCCCTGCTCGGCCCTGAAAATGCCCATTTGCGCCGAGCTTCAAATTGGGTGGCCTACCCTGCCAGGGGATAGGAGAGTCACGGAAATGGATGTATACCAACTCGAACAAATACGGAGTTTGATAGTCAAATTTAATAGCAAAAGTACACATGACACATAGTCAAATAAAATTTATATCACAATAAAATTAGTCGAATAAAATTAATGTTTACAATTCAATCTGATTCCGTAACTTGCGCTCGGCTTTAAAGTTTTTGTCCAAAGTACCAATAAAAATGAGGTACTCGTACATAGTTTTTCCTCCAGCTTCCAAGTCGTTCCACGCCTTCATGGTTGATTCCTGTACCTTCAGAGTGTCACTCCTTGCCCTGAAGACCACCCCTGCCCTGATGGTTCTTTCCAGAATGTAAGCTGCTTCTTGCTGCTCCAGCAGTGCTTGTAACGTTCGGTGTATAAGTATAAGGCACTCGCTCCTCTTTGGTTGTCAATGTGAGCGTCAATGATCCACATTAAAATACACAAACACTCAAGAAACTGCACTGTATACGCGGCGCAAATGGGCGACTGCCGGCTCGACGACTGCTGTACTGTACACGGTAAAAACGGAACCTGGTTTTCCCAGGGAGCCTATGGTGGAGACAGGCGATTTCTAGGGAGTTCCTGGGAAAGTCCGGGGCGCGCCCTGCAGGCCTGATGCACCGGCAGTTGCATCCCCCTGGCGGTTGCCTTGAGCCGCATCGGCTTGGAGATTCTCGGGAGCGTCCTGCGGGTGCTGCAGCCCGCTACTTCTGGGTTGGGGCATGCGGCAGCCGGCGGGAGAGGGCTGGTGGCGGCGTCTACGCACATGGGGGCGTGGCGGGGAGCCTGTCCATCTCCTTCGGCCAAGGCTGTCAACGGGGAAAGTGCTGCTGTGGCCACACTCGGCCGTGGCCTCGCAATGGGCGAGGCCTCCGGCGTAGGTGGCGGTGGCCGCGGCGGAGAGGTCAATGGCAGAGGGGGCGAGCCATTCGGCCAAGTTGACCCGCACGGTTGCTGTGCAGGTGACCTGGGGGTGGGGGCGACCGGCTGGACGGGCGGCGTGGGCACCGTCGGCAGCGGGGTGATGGTTGGGATTTTTCGGGCGGCCTCCTGTGTCACCAGCGTCCAGGGGTCTTGTCCTCCACTATCCCACCAGGATGGGCGGTCGGCGAGGGGGCTGGTGGCGATCTCCAGCTCGTCCTCGGACAGGGAGTCGTTCATTCTGCATCGGAGTTGGCTTCGTCTTCTGATTGATTGCGTTCCGTCAGATATTGTGCTGCAGCTGAGCTGTGCTTCACGGAGAATCCTCGTCGCCACTTGGTGTGTTTAGTGGAGCGGAGGGGATGAAGTAATCAGTCGGAATCTGAGAGCGTACCGACTTGTCTGACTAGCGAGGCAGGGCCTTTCGCCTGGAGGGGAGGGGGGGGGCTCGTATATGGAAAATTTAGAGAGGGCCTTTATTGGCTAAGAGACATAAGTATACGGCAGGACCCCTCGATATATTGTGGTATTTCAGTTCCACAAGAAGACGAGCCATCTCTCGCAACCTGTTGCGGATGTTGCTTGACTGATCTCTAACCGCAAAGTTACATGTCGAGTCCAAATGTCACAAGAAGACCATCACTGGAAATGACTGTTTTCAAATCCTTTCTCGATCTATCCACAATCTGAGTTCCAAATTGTTTTTTGAGTATCTCAGAAGGGGAACACTCAATTCAAAATTTAGCCATTCCAACCACTGGAAACTTTTTTTCTTGGAACAGGTGGATGTGCTGACTTCTTCGGAACAAGTATTTTTGTGTTTGTAGAGCCATGCTTTCCTGTAAATAGCTCTAGACAATGCCTGCAAGGAACCAGATCACCCAACGAAATTTCCATGACCCCTCTACTTTTGGGTATTATTTCACCTGAGTTGGATTGGGTGACCTTTTGATTGTGCAGGTAAATGGCTTTAGATCTAATGGAAGAAAGGATTTCCATTCTTTCCTTCCCAATCGGATCTTTCTCCTCCTTCTCCTTATTCTTCTTCTTACCTGCATCAAACTTTTTGACAGGTCCTCTCAGACGCATGAGTTTTTTCAGGCCAGCACGGCCAGCAGCACTTCGGGCGGGAGGTCCAGCAGCTGCGGCACAAGCAGGGACAGTCAGAGCGCTGGCTATACACTGGGAATTCGGAAAATTCGGGTGATGAAGTTTCCTCGCTCAAATTGAGGTGATGAAGGTTTCCCCTCACCGGTTCTAGCTAAGAAGGTTGCCGCCCAACGCACTAAATTATTATGTGGTTTGTAACGCAAAAGTTTTGCACAAAACTAGGCATGCGTTTAAAAATGCACCACTTCCTTCGCAACAAAGCAAAAATTTTGCGTTTTGGCGCACTTACTATTGCGTTCCACGCGGTTTGGTGCAAAAGCTATGCACAAAACAACTACGTAGAATTAAAACATCATCCTCACTCCCATGATTCTTTTCCAGCTGATCAGGAAGTTTTAGCACCATGGCATCACAGAATAAGCATGGGAATCTCTTGGTGTAGTCTCGTTTTGTGGTCTTTGTAGACACCTGTACTATAGGAGAATTAGATGATAAATCCTCAGAAGTATTGGATGATACAGCATCCACCCACAGACAGTTTCCTGCTCTTGACATAAGCTTTTTCATGATCATCAGGAGCGAGTTTGCTGCTCTTGTAGGCTGGAGTTTCAGGGAAATGTCTTTGGAAGCTGCAGAGATTGATGATCAACCGTTCTCTCCCGAAACTGAAGAGAGTGCATGGCATGCTCCTCCTAGGAGTCTACCACAAAGCACGCTCTTCCTAGGAGCATGCTTGCAAGCACTCTCTGGGATACTAAAGCGTCCTGAAGCATGCTCTTAGGAAGAGTGTGCTTGCAAGCATGCTCCTGGGAAGAGTGTGCTTGCAAGCATGCTCTTGGGAAGAGCGTGCTTTGTGGTTGACTCCCAGGAGGAGCATGCCATGCACTCTCGGAAGTTTCTAGATCAGAAGTAGTTGTGCGCACACACGGACAGACAGAAAAAGTTTTTCATCCCCACTGGAGTAACGGGCTTCGCTATCGCTCAGCCAATAAGAGGGCTACGGAGAATCCTGGCAAGAGAATTAACAGAATCGTCCTTACCTTTTTGCCACAATGCTTGATCGCTCGTTACTAAGGGTTACCCCTCAAAAAGACCATTAGTTAAACATTTGGGTGTCTATTCGGCCTCGGGGAATTATGTACTTTAGAGGCTCCACCGATCTGGAGCCTCCAAAGTATACCTAAAATCGTGAAAAAACCTGCACAATCCGAAAATGATCACCGTTTAGGGGGCCTGGCCGTGGTTTCTACCTATTTTAATAAAACAGGGTCTCACTTTAACCTCCAAATTGCACATTTTAAACTTCTTCCACACCCGTATTGCGAAGTCGGTCGCTTCAACGTTGTTTGGAAACGTCCTTCCTTACCCCAATTAGTGTCGGCATCAAACTTCCAGTCGCTGTTATTTCCCGAAACGCAAAGAGAAATTTTTGTGACTTATAGACAATGGAAATAATACTATTAAGATGTGGTGACATCATTAACAAAGAAGTAGTCTTGGAGAGCCTGTTGGCGATCCCTTTCTTCGTCTTCTAAGCTCTGATTGATTTGGGCTCGACCAGCATTGTTTGTGGCGTCATCTTCTTCTTCACCAGAGCAATTTTCCTCATACCATCTGTTCATATCATCAACTTGGTATGATTCCTTGAGAGCCTCCAGACATTCCCTTTCTTCGTCTTCGAGGGCCTGATCATAATTACCGGCCTTGGATGCATTTCATACTACAATAGAACAGTGATTTAGCAGTGTGACCCAGTCTTTCTTGCAAGAGTACATTAATCAACCCAGCATGTTTCTTTTTCGGCTCCATTGTCCACACTGAGAATGAAAGAGTCATGATTATGACTAAAAGTTTGGGCGAGGAATTCTTTATCACCTTAATCTGGGTGAGGAAGGTTTCCTCACCCAAATTTGGGTCATAATACTATGGACCGTATACACGGTAAAAACGAAATCTGGGATTCCCAGGAGCCCTATGTTATAAGAGATAGGAGTTTCCAGGAGATTCCTGGGATTCCCAGGAAGCGTTTTTACCGTGTAGGCAACTGATACACCCTTCCTCACCCAGTTTTGGGCGAGGGAGCCTTCCTCACCCAATTTTGGGCGAGGAAGCCTTCCTTACCCAAATTTGGGCGAGGAAACAATCCTTGCCCAAATTCGGGTGATAGAGCATACCTCGCCCAAAATTGGGTATTGATCATGACTTTTTCATTCTCGGTGCATTCTCTGTCGACAGGACATGGCCTATCTGCGCTCACAGCTGCCAAACGTCGTCAGTGTCCGCTATGACGAGGATGCCACCTTCAACCACATAGACTTCATCGCGTCGAGAGCAGTCGGCGGCGGCATGAACGCACGCATCGTCGCCGACATGCAGCGCTTCTACGACCAAGCAGGCTAACAAGCCCAGCACGGCATTTGATGCATAGCGACCATTAAACTCCTAAAATTGAATTCCTAGATGTGCCATTGAGTGCCCCTCCAGGGGGTGGCAACGGCCTAGGGAGAGCGTGAAGCGATGCTCGCGCCGTCAGTGCAGAGGTTGCGCACTTGTTCAAGAAAACTAGACTGTGTTTTTCAAAACGCTTTGCACCGATGGAAAGGGCTTGGAATTTAGGGCGCATTAGGCTAATTGCTCTTCATGAAACTCCCCCCTTACCTAATATTAAGGTGCAGTAAAAACACCAAAAAACACGAGAAATCGTAAAATTTAGGAAAAGCTCGAATGCGCCATGTTGATATAATTCTCTGCAAACTCAACAGTGTACTCAGTACACTCTAGTTAGAGTGTGCTCATGAGTACACTCTAATTAGCGTGTACTCGGATGAGTACACTCTAACTAGCGTGTGCTCAGATGGGTACACTCTAACTAGCGTGTACTCAGATGAGTACACACCTAAGCACGCTTGGCAATTTATGCACCTGAAAGTGTGTACTCATCTGAGTACACGCTAGTTAGAGTGTACTCACGAGCACACTCTAGAGTGTGCTGAGTACACTATTGAGTTTGCAGAGTGATTCCGCCCTTGTGTTCGGTTGAATTGAAAGTGTCGGGCAGTCTACTAGGCCTAATGCACCCCAAATTTTGTGCTCTTTTCATCTGTTCAAAGCGTTTTGCAATCAACGGGCAATCGAAGCAAAATAAGTAACCCCAGCACCTCGCTCTCGCATGGCTTCACGCGCTTCCTAGGCCGTTGCTGCCCCCTGATCGAAACCAGCACCGTTGGCTTTGTCTCGTCGCCCCGATTCCAAAAATACTCCAACATACCCTTCAAGCTGTATCCGTTGCCGAAATCCTCCTCAACCCCATGTAGACCATGATGCACCTGTAGCAGCGCCTCCGGGGCCCGGATGAGATTGCTGCCACCGGGTGGTTCTTGGGTTCGAATCACCGTAGCGGTATACAGAGTTTGGGTGTGGTTCCGAAAGCAATTCTCTCTTCGAAGGTCTAATGGTTGATGAATATTTAGATTTCGGAAGCTCTTACGGTGAAAAATTTGGCGAGACCACAATTTTCAGACTGACACAGTCCAAATTTTCGTATTTCCAAAGTCTGACTTTTCGGAGCAATTCTAGGCCACCATTAAGAAAATCCGCTTTTGACCATTTAGTCCGAATTTTCAGAATTTTTCTTAACAGTGAAGATTTAGATTTACGCAGATTCCGCGCAAACTTCGCCCCAGCACAAACGAGGGATCTTCGTGAATTTTTCAAAGCGTTCTTCGGCGAAACTAATTCATTGACTTCCAGTTTTATTTTTAGAGTGTTGGGTGGGCAGGTTGGGCCCACGGCGACCACAAGCAGGTGAATGGAGGCTTGGGACGCGTTTTGAGGCACAGCAGTCGGCGGCTGCATCGACCGCAACTCGGTCGACACGAGTCGGTCGGCCTCGCAGTGGAGGGTGTTCGAGGCACAAGACGAGTGTGGAGCACTGCAAAAGCTGCAAAAGAGCACACGACTGCACGGTAAACAATAGTAAGTGCAACGGAGCTTTAAGTAAATTCGAGGGGCAAACAACTTCGACAAAACTTGTGCACCGTTATTTCAAATTCACGTTATTTCATTGCTATTTCAACGTTATTTCGCGTTATTTTAGGTCACTTCACGTTGCTTCACCGTTATTTCAACTTTGTTTCACAATATATAAAGTGAAATGTACACCAAAATTCAAGTTGTTTGCCCCTTGAGTAAATTGCGGAGAGATTTTATTGAATGTGGTGGACGGACAACATAGCACACAGCTACACACCAAGTGTACAAATTTGTATGAAGCGTTTCATTTCTTTCTTTATTTTTTGCTGCATTTTGTACTGTTTTCATACGAAAACCCGCACCTTTTCTTCCAATTTTTTACGCAATCACGTTCAGATTTGCACGAAAAGTTCATTTGCACAAAAAACTGTTACGTCTCGCACAAAATTTGCAAAAAAAAAAACTTGTAGAGTGTGGGTACTAAATCGCCCCTGTTGCTCAAAACCATCCAAGGAGCCGACTCAAATGGGCAGTGAGGTGAAGGCCCGCCTCACAAACCAAGTTTATTGTCTCAGTTTTGAAGATTCACTGCTATGGCTGCCTCTTTTTTTCTAGCGAAGTTTTAGTGAATTTTTCTAGCCTGCAGAAAGAAGTCAGACCAACCTTTCTTTTTCAATTATTTGAATTCTGACTTCCTCCAATCAGAGTTTGAATGAAGTGTTGCAGAAGCAGTAATGCGAGATTCTCAAGTGTCCACATTCGCGTCCCGATGCTGACTCCGATGCGCGTGTCAAGTGGCGTGGGCGGCGTGAGCGGCACGGTGAAGCTGCTGGTGGCCATCCTGGTTGTGTCCCTCAAGGCCCCGGCGGCGACGCCCTGGCCGTCGGGTGCGCTCGAGGTGGTGTCTGGGTTGCTTCGGAACGTGGGTTCCAAAGTGTCCGCTGCCGCCGCCACTACTCCAGTGAAAGAGGTGTCCGCCGCCGTCACCGCGCCAATCACCGAGGCGTCCAGCGCCATCGCTCGCACTACCGCCGACGTCGTCCTGGAGCAGCTGCTAAGATGGCTGCCTGCGACCGATGACAACGTCACCGCGGTGAGACTACATTTATTGTACCTAACTTACACCTGCAGTACTTGGGTACAAAAACTACACACTAAATGTCATGGGACTTTTTTTGTCCCACGGTTTATGCCGACGCAGATACAATTTTGTTCCCGTCTGGCGACACATTTTGTCCGACGCCTGCTGCAAATTGTACTATCACTAGACAATTAGTCCCGCCTGCACTGCGAGAAAAGATCACGGTAAATCCTGTACTGATTACTCCAGACGTCACCGTACTTTTTGAAACAGGCAATACCGTTGTTTTTTTACAGGCAATACCGTACTTCTTTTTACAGCCAACACCGTACTTTTTTTACAAGGAATCCCGTACTTTTTTACCTGGCAATCCCGTACTTTTAATACCTATCAAAAACTGCTATATTTTTTTTCAGTCGGTCGACCCTCGTTTTTTCAAGATTCTCATGTACGTAACTGCTGAAGTCGGACTCCTGGACCCCCCTTCCGACCACTCGTTGAAAAGGTCCTGACGAGACCTATCGAAAGGTGCAATAAAATTTTTCAGTAGGTCGACCCCCTTTTTTCAAGATCCTGATGTGGGCAATTCTTGGGAGCGGCCTTTGTTGGGACCAGATCTGGTCCTTCCTACGGCATGGACTGTACGAAAGAACGGTAACTACCGTTAAAAAACTACGGAATATTTTGTAAAACAAGTACGGTAAATACTGTAGACTGTACGGTGGATACTGGTTTTTGAAGTACGGTAAAGTTTGGCAAAAAAATTATCCAGGATTTACCGTCATTTTTTCTTAGAGTGTGATGTTAACTGGAGCAACTTCTGCATTCTCGAGCTATTTGAAAATATGCAAATCAACCATATAACGATTCTTATCCTATTCTACAAGCGCCAGTGCCCTGAAAATTGAACGGCTAAACCGATTTGACGATAGCTGGTATTGTAGGGGCCGAGGGCAGAACTCACTTCTGCTCCCTATGACTATTCAACGGATTTCGAAGAATTTGCACCCACATGGAAGAAAATGTGGCACTGCTACCTACCTTCTCTTTGCAAGTCTTAAATCTTCCTTCTTTCTCCTGTGTGGAGAATTTGGTGAATGGAAAAAGTTTAAGTTGGTTTCCACGCACTAAATGTTTTTTAATATGTTCACACTAAATGTCATGGGACATTTTTTGTCCCACGAATGATGCAATTTTAAGCACATCCGGTGGTGATGCAATTTTGTGTCCGCCACACTCTAAGAAAAAATGACGGTAAATCCTGGATAATTTTTTTGCCAAACTTTACCGTACTTCAAAAACCAGTATCCACCGTACAGTCTACAGTATTTACCGTACTTGTTTTACAAAATATTCCGTAGTTTTTTAACGGTAGTTACCGTTCTTTCGTACAGTCCATGCCGTAGGAAGGACCAGATCTGGTCCCAACAAAGGCCGCTCCCAAGAATTGCCCACATCAGGATCTTGAAAAAAGGGGGTCGACCTACTGAAAAATTTTATTGCACCTTTCGATAGGTCTCGTCAGGACCTTTTCAACGAGTGGTCGGAAGGGGGGTCCAGGAGTCCGACTTCAGCAGTTACGTACATGAGAATCTTGAAAAAACGAGGGTCGACCGACTGAAAAAAAATATAGCAGTTTTTGATAGGTATTAAAAGTACGGGATTGCCAGGTAAAAAAGTACGGGATTCCTTGTAAAAAAAGTACGGTGTTGGCTGTAAAAAGAAGTACGGTATTGCCTGTAAAAAAACAACGGTATTGCCTGTTTCAAAAAGTACGGTGACGTCTGGAGTAATCAGTACAGGATTTACCGTGATCTTTTCTCGCAGTGCACTTCGGCACAGCACCTTACTTGGACATTGAACCCTTTTTTTCCTTGCACATAGTCAATGCTGTTTCCCGTCAAGTTTTTATTTTGCTTCTCCACGGTTAACGATTTTCTCTTTTCTAGAGTGATCTGATGGTCGACCTCGGGTACCCCATGCAGACGCACTTCGTGACCACGCAAGACGGGTACCGGCTGCGCCTGGAGCGCGCGCCCAACCCCGGACGGCAGCCCGTCTTGCTGGCGCCAGGCTTGCAGCTCACCCCGGCTTGCTTCGTCCTACTCGGTCGCGGCAAGGCCCTGGGTCAGTCGACCTCTTTCGCGCACCAAAAGATCAAAGGCCAACCTAACACAGATCAGGGGAGTGTTTTTAGTAGCATACATTACATGGAGTGTGCTTTCAAATAGGCTGCTGCTGCAAAACGTACTCAAAGCTACTTCGGCCACCAGTTCAATATTAGTCTAAATACTGTTTTTTATTTTTAAGTGCCACGTGTTTTATTTTTGTGTGTGTGTGATTTAGCGCCTTTGCTTTACGACGCGGGCTTCGACGTATGGATGATCAACTACCGTGGCACGATCAATTCGCGGGAGCACATCAAGCTGTCAACAAAAAACGAGGAGTACTGGGACTTCAGGTACTGTAGAGGCTAGGCTGGGCTGAAACATGAGGAACTTCAGTTTGCACTGCATCTCGTGCGCTACACTATATAACTCCTCACTAGGAATCCAAAACCATGACATCACGTTGAAACGAAATGTCGCGTTCTCTAGAAAACTGAGTCACATTACTTTGAATTGGAGGTACCTAACGAGGTGTGCCATGCCATGTGCACGGTTCGTCATGTCAACTGCTTGCGACTGCCTGCAGCTGGCACGAGCAGGGCGTGTTCGACAACGCGGCCGCCATCGACTACGTGCTGGCGCAGACCAGCTTCCCCTCCGTCATGTACGCGGGGCACTCCATGGGCGCCACGACGTTCATGGCCATGGCGGCGGCGCGGCCCGAGTACCAGCGCAAGGTGCGCGTAGAGTCCTGGATGGGTGAGAGAGACGCGGGGTGCGCACTCGTGCAAATGTTGTCTGAGTGTCAGAAACCTGTCTAAAAACCTGATCAAAATTCGCGCACCCCTGAAAGCTGCAAACTTATTCTGACATCCTGAAGAACTCAGGGCATGAATATAACACTGTGGTCTAGACCACACCAAACGCCCCAAACGTGGTCTAGACCACACCAACTGATGCGGTCAAAATGGCATCCATTTGACCACACCAGTTGGTGCGGTCTACACCACGTTTGGTTTTTCAGCGCGGTTTTGCAAGTACCGAGAAAAACGGTAAAAATTGGCAAAAAAATTATCCAGGATTTGCACTCTAAATGTCGTTGGGCCTTTTTTCGTCCCATGAATGATGCAATTTCAAGCACATCCGATGGTGATGCAATTTTGTGTCCACCAGGCGGGACAAATTGTCTTATAAAAGTATAATTTGCAGCAGGTGCCGGACTAAATTTGTCGCCAGGTGGGAACAAAATTGTATCAGCGTCGGATGTGCTTAAAATTACATAATCCGTGGGACTAAAATTGGCCATTGACATTTAGTGAGCACCGTAATTTTTTTTCTCAGAGCGAATCAGCTCACGTATCAATACCCCTCTTGCTTCATCGTTTCAAAATGGCGGACTTGGAGCAGCTCTACGATTCCACAGTAAATCCAAGTGTGGGACAGGCCTGCACTAGATAACGTGGGACAAAGTGTCCCACGCTTGCAAAAGTGGGACACTGATTTGTCCCACGCTTACAAACGTGGGACACGGTTTGTCCCACGCTTGTAAGCGTGTGACACGGTTTGTCCCACGCTTGCAAACGTGGGACATTTTGTAAGCGTGGGACAGTTTGCCCCACGTTATCTAGTGCATGCCTGTCCCACACTTGGATTTTCAGTGTGTGTAACACATCCAAGGACTGTAGGTGCGCGCTGCCTTCCACATGGCACCGGCCGGTCCGATGCACGCGCAGCGCAGCCCGGTGGTGGAGCTGCTGTACGTCCTCAAAAACGGCACGCAGCCCCTCGTGGAGGGCCTGGGCCTGCGCCGCACCATGCGGCCGCTCTACATGATCGCCAAGCTCCTCATCAAGGTGCTACTGCCGGTGGCGCGCCCCTTGGTCTACAGCGTAGTCTACTCCCTCGTGGGCTTCAAGAAGAACGAAACCTACCTTGTGAGTCGGGGCCGGCATAAAAGAAGTCTACGAAGAATTGCTTCGTATTACAAAGCAAAATCCTTCGTTATTTGAAGTAGTTTTTCTCTCAATGCGAAGCAATTCTTCGATGTTTTCATTATCTTGATAGGTGCGAAGAAAAAGCTTTGCAGACTTGTTTCGAGTGCGGGGTTGAGCCCAAGTCCACACCAATTAATGGGGATTTCGCTTCTTTCGTGAGAATTCTGTTTTCGTTTCCTACCGAAATTCGTAAATAATGCAGTGCGGAACGCACGGCGGGTTACTGAGAATCCTGTGTACATGTCCACTAAGTCTAGAAATCATTCTTTATTTTTAAATAATTAAAAAAAAAATGCCATGACATTTATTGTGCAAATGAGGAACGAGCGGGCAACGCTTGGGTTTCTTAGAAACAATTTTGTGAAAAAATTGGTAGAAGTTTTTGGACATGGATCTGGAGCATACTGCCTGACAGGTAAACTCCACCTAGGAGGTCATCCTGCTTGGAATTTCCATTCGGAAGTACGCTCGTTAGGGACTCAATTATTAAGAATGCGGGCATTTCTTTAGCAGGCGTCGTTCATATCGATAAATGAAAGGATAAGGGTCAATACACATCGACATCTTTGGCCCTGTTTTGATACCAAACTAACGGACCTAACTGAATAGACAAGGAGGTAGTTATGACGTAACCATGATTTATTGACTGATTGTCCTGTTAGTATAATTGACAGTGAAAGTGAATCTAGTCCCCCACTAGCACATGTGCTCGGACCCCGGTCACTCCCCACAGACACTTGGCTCACCTTGCCTGGATCCCGGTTGGGCTGCGACTCCCCGTCCGCGGCCGCGTCGCTCCGGGCCTCGGCCCTTCGCGACGCGCCCGACGGCGATTTTGCTGACACAAGGGGTATGGGCCGCGGCGGTGGCGGATGCAGCGGCCGCGGCCCGTAAAGTGTTTGAACCTGCGTGGAGTGGCGTAACAGCCCCGCACGTATTCTCTAACATCTAGCCCATAGCTTTAAATCCACACCCTGCGTAAATTTCGACGCGAATAATCCTTACTGTCAGAGCAGATCCAAGACAATCCTAACTGTGTCATTCTGAACTATATTTCGGAGATATTGAGATTCACTGATTTGCGGTGAAGATAAGTTCATGGCACTATTATGTACCTCTGCAGTTAGGATACTTCTAAATCTGCACTGACAGTTAGGATTGTCTTGGATCGGCTCTATCAATTAGGATTGTCTTGGATCTGCTCTGACAGTTAGGATTATTCTATTAGGACGCGTCGAAATTTGTCATCATGTGACTGCTTTCACTGGTTTTCTTTTAGGAACTCCCGAATTTCTTGAACTCGGTCCCGACTGGTGGCTCCTGGGGCCAGATTTTCCACTATCTTCAAGACGTGAACCCCAACAGTAAGTGTGAGAATAGCGACTAATGGATTCTCGATGCATTTCGCAGTCACGATAGTAGGTTGACGGTGGTCAACAATGTAGGAGTCGTTTTTTGGACCGCCTCAGAACGGCGTAGTATTTTGCCAGCTAATGAAGTTACGTATTTGGAACTTGTGGCCCGCAGCTCAAGGCATCCGACAGTACGACCACGGTGCCGCGAGGAATCAGGATGTGTACGGGGCGCCCGAGCCGCCGCTGTACAACTTGTCCGCCATCCAGACGCCTACTCACCTCTACCTCGGACACAACGACATTTTATGCAGACCCCAGGTTAGCTTTGGTATTTTTGTATTGATCGCTCATTACCAAGTGTTGCCCCTGAAAAATACTCGAAGTTTAACATTTGGGTGTCCATTGAGCTTTGGATGCATTTCGTACAACAATAGAACAGTGATTTAGCAGTGTGATCCAGTCTTTCTTGTAAGATTGCATTTATCAACCCAGCATGTTTCTTTTTCGGCTCCATTGTCCATTCTCTGTCTGCAGGACATGGCCTATCTGCGCTCACAGCTGCCAAACGTCGTCAGTGTCCACTATGACGAGGATGCCACCTTCAACCACATAGACTTCATCGCATCGAGAGCGGTCGGCGGCGGCATGAACGCACGCATCGTCGCCGACATGCAGCGCTTGTACGGCCAAGCAGGCTAACAAGCCTAGCACGGCATTTGATGCATAGCGAGCGACGATTAAATTCCTAAGATTGAATTCCTAAAATCAAATTTCCTTAAGTGTCACCATGTGCCTCACCCTCCGTGTCACAGCGAAATAAAATAAATAAGATTTCACAAAATCCTAATAGTTACGAAGTTAATTTTCTTTATTAACTCGTTTAGCAAAAACCCTAAGGCTGTAACTAGTTCTAGCCTCAGGTTTTGTGCTACACGAGCTGCGCTATGTGGAGATCATTTAAACTTTGGTACAGTGTCCAACTGTCTATTAAAATAAAACTTAATAAGACGACCAGCTGCATATTTATTTGTTTCTAAAACATAAGCGAAAGACAGTGTTAAAATGCATTAAGGGTTAAGTCATTTTCTTAAACGTACATTAAAATAGTTCATTTCACCTAGGCCCAATAGTTTTGAGTTGAGCCGCCGAGTTAAGATCGTTTCGTTTTAGATTCAGAAGTACCATCAAACTTCGTTAACAAGAGCAGCTATATGACCAGCTTTTTCGAAAAGAAACTTACAGTGACTCTCAAACTACGTTTAGGAATTAAAGATAATTCACAGATTCAGGTGCGCAGTTTAATGGCTCCACTCCTATTTGAAGAGTAACGAAAATTTTAAGTTGGTATTTCTGAAAGCAACAAGAATAACAACAACGCAGCGGTGCGGGACACTCTCATCAACAACCACTGGCCGACCGGCCGATCCAAATGGCTACGTTCGAAAACAACGCCAATGCTGTTGTTAAAAACTTTGATTCGAACGCGCTTTTTCAGGGAAGCGAGCGTTTTGAGGGTGAGCTGTACAGAAGAGAAAAGAAGCTCTGCTATTGGTCGAGTTCGGTTCTTCTGTCTTGTTCGCTGACAAGTTGAACTCTGCCCTGGAAACGGTGATTTTGACGGCAATTTTCTCAAAATTGAAAGAACAGATTGCAACTATATTACAACATTGAAATCACCGTTCAGGGTTCTACCGCTTTGCAAAGTCTCACCAAAACCCTATCGAAAAATTCCGATTTGCATAAGGGGGCATACAAGTCAAATCTCGGCGAGGCTTAGTCCTGGAGAATACTAAGGGTTACTTCGTGCCTAAAATAAAGTCAGCTCCGAAGGTGTCAGCCTGTAGGGAGTTCAGCCTGCACGCGAGGCCGACGGACAGCCCGAGTTGGATTTCTAGCCTATTCAAGTTATCACTCGGGGCAGGTACAACTTCCGACCAAGATACGCGGTACGCGGTTTTAATTCAAAAAAAGGGACACAACGGGCGATTCATCACGATGGGCCCTATGAACAAAGACCGATGTCCTTTGGGTCGCTCGAACAAAGTCCGATCTCCTTAGGGTCGCTCGAACAAAGACCGATCTCCCCTAACCTCTCAACGCGTTCATTTTGAAGTCCCAGAACAATCTCTACGTTTTGATTCCACACTAATGAGTTTTAGATAATCATTCTCTAATATGTTCGGAACAAAACATTCAAACTACTGTTTGAGTTGGATGTCTGTTGCGAGAACAACAAGATAAAGAAGTGGCGAATGCAGAAACGGCCGAAATGGAGATCGGTCTTTGTTCGAGCGACCCAAAAGACATCGGTCTTTGTTCATAGGACCCATCGCGCAAACTCGACTTGGCACGGAAGCCATCTCGAGGCAGCAGGACCCAAGGCGCCTAGAGACGGTTAACAAGACAAGGGTACGGACCTAGTCTCAACTGTTCGTACTCCTTATTCGTATGGCAATGCAAGCGCTTCGTTTCCGTCCCAAACACACACTGACCGGCACGACCAGTAGCAAGGTGGAAAGCTGGTAGAGATTATAGTTGCAGAGAAACGACACGTGCGCCGCCGTGCCAAACAAACCAAATAGCGACGGCGCTGCGCACTCAAAAACAGGAAATGCGCTGGCCGCGTGAACGAACACCTCCGTTCAGTATCTGCACATTCAAGTTGCGCACACTTCATGTTATGAACAATTTTGTACGACACATCACAGTTTTTTGTGCCCATGAACTTTTTGTACAGATTTCGTACGAAAACTGCCCATATATCCCCCCTTTTTTTGCTAAATCGCGTATAAATTTGTATAAAAAGTTCGTGTGCACAAAAACCTGTGATGTCTCGCACAAAATAAAAACATTAAATGTGAGACTCTGCATCAAAACGTAACGAAGTCTGGACCCAGCTGCCAAACGGTCATGGTTATGGCTGCGCAGCATTCTGATACGTATATGAAATTTACCGTGGACTCGAAACCAGTTTGACATAGGCGCACCCCGGAGTGATGATTCCTGCATTATCAATTACGATTCATCAACAATGAGCTGAATACATTTACATTCATCGGCGAAAGACCGCAGAAAAAACATTAGTTTGAGTGACGAATTTTACGTAGCGTGGCGTGTGCAGTGCATCAGGGAAATGGTAGCTTTTTTTCTCTAGCAACGGAAGATTTACATTTACGAAAATTCCTCGCAATACTCGCTTCTGCACGAACGAGGAATCTGCGTGAATTTTCACAAAGCTTTCTTCAGCAAAATGTTTTCGTTAACTTCTTGTTTTACTTTGGAGTGTAGGCTGGGCAGGTTGGGCCCATGGTTACCACAAGCAGGTGAATGGTGGCTTGGGACGCGTTTTGAGGCACAGCAGTCGGCGGCTGCATCGACCGCAACTCGGTCGACACGAGTCGGACGGCCTCGCAGTGGAGGGTGAGTACACACTTAGAACCCGACAAAGATTTACTCGCCTTCAGAAAAAAGTCAGACAAAACTTTCTTTTTCAATTGACCTATGAAGTGGAAGAAGGGAATAAGTTGACTTATCTCCAACTTGATTTTTTTGCCTTATTGTGCCTCAGGATGGTTTGCATCTTTACACCAAATTATTTGATTTAACTCCCAGCAGTTTAGGAGAAAATCTACGCGGGAAATGGATATAACTCAACTTGACCCTTCTTACGGTCTAAATTTCATCGGAAAATGGAGTCAACTTCACCGATGTCCACATGACTCCGTTTCACAAAATAGCAAAAGGAGATAACTCAACTTGTGTCTTTATGAATATAATGTAAAAAGAGTCAACTCAACTTAGGTCTTCATTAATCTACTCTAAAAAGAGTCAACGCAACTTAACTCCGAATTCATTTAAAAAACCTAATGGAAAAAAGAGGTAACTTAAAAAATGTTCCACAGCAATATCGACTCTACGCAGACCTCAGTTCGACTTGAGTTGTCTCCATATTCCATCTCGTTTGAGAGAAATAAGAAAACATGGTTCCTTAGTTCATTCTTACGTAAAGATTTAAATCACAGAAACCGTCTACAGAGTGATGCTACACTTTTGAAAATTTTTACAGTTATTACTGATGTTTTTCGACAAAACTGCAATTACATCATTAATCTGAATGGATTTGATTTTCCCTGCAAACACTATTTTGTTTCCCCTGAAAAATGATGAAAATTGAGCTATCCCCTTCTTCCGCTTCATGGATCAATTATTTGAACATTGACTTCCAACAATCAGAGTTTGAATGATGTTTTGCAGAGGCAGTAACGCGAGATTCTCAAGTGTCCACATTCGCGTCCCGATGCTGACTCCGTTGCGCGTGACGAGTGGCGTGGGTGGCGTGCGCGGCACGGTGGCGCTGCTGGTGGCCATCCTGGTTGTGCCCCTCGAGGCCCCGGTGGCAACACCCTGGCCGTCGGGTGGTCTCGGGGTGGTGTCCGGGTTGCTTCGGAACGTGGGTTCCAAAGTGTCCGCCGTCACTACGCCAGTCAAAGAGGTGTCTGCCGCCGTCACTACGCCAGTCAAAGAGGTGTCCGCCGCCGTCACCGCGCCAATCACCGAGGCGTCCAGCGCCATCGCTGGCACCACCGCCGTCGTCGTCCTGGAGCAGCTGCTAAGATGGCTGCCGGCGACCGATGACAACGTCACGGCGGTGAGGGTAGTTTTCAGGAGCGGGATCGTTGTAAAGTCATGAACTGGAAACACCTGGGTGAACTTTCTCTATTTTCCAAGTGCTCCACAACAAACCTACACAGCTTTCAGATTCAGGCAATGGAGACAGCGGCGCGTGTAGCACTTAAAAGCCTGAGAAAAACGTGGTTCACTCTTCTAAGAACTAGGGGTACGCGCCGTTTAGTGTGGGCGCGTAGTGTGGCTGAGCGATGAGAATTAGTTTATACACTTCAGACTTGGCTAAAGTTGACGAAATATGCAACTTATGGGCTCATATATAGTGAAATGTAGGTCTGGTGTATAAATGGAAGTGATTTTCGTTATCAGCACACAAAAAACTGTTGGGATAACGTCAAACTCGATTCAAAATTTTGGTCCGGAATTGGTCAAAATTCGGTAATGACCGGTCTGAGAAAATTTCGGAAGTCATATTTGAGTTCAGCACACCAAAAACTGTAGGAAACAATATTGAACTCGACTTGAAAATTTTGATCCAAAATGACCTTATTTGGGATGAAAATATAAGTCTGGAGTCAAAATGGAAGTGATTTTCGTTATCAGCACACAAAAACTATGGGATCAATCAAACTCAATAAAAAATTTTGGGCCAAATTTGGTCAAAAATTGGGTCAAGCGTGAGTCTGGGAAAAATTTGGAAGTTATTTTTGAGTTCAGCTCACCAAAGACTGCAGGAATCAATAATATTAAACTCGACCTAAGAATTTTGGTCCAAAATGACCCAATTTGAGATGAAAATGTAAGTCGGAGCAGAAATGGAAGTGATTTTCATGATCAGCACCTAAAAACTGCAAGAATCAATATGAGTTTCAATTGAGAAATATAGATATCAAATTAATCTATAATGGGTAAAGTATGGGTCTGCGTTCATGGATCACCCTTTGTCGTCACCAATACCATGATGCCTAACCACTGCGATTCCTTCAGTCGAGTAACATTTTATTGCCAGCATTGAATCGCTTAATTGGCTACTTGTCTGCTTGAGTTACTATTCGATTTATATTTTTCTCAAACCAATGAACTCACAAATTTAAGTTATATTTGAGAAGCCTTTTGTCATTCTTTCATTTTCACCAGTGAATTAAACAAATTTTGACTGGAAATGTAATTATAGTTTATATTAAGTGACTCACTTTTGGGCAGTCTGATCTGAAGCATTTGACGGGGATCAAGTTTTGTCAAATTCAGTCAATCGTCTCATGAAGTTCAATGCTGAGGCCACTTGTTGCTCAATACGCCAACATAATTCATCTTATTCATGTCTTGTGATATTTTATCTTGGAGTAAAAGATGACAGTATAGTATTAACATTGGGTATTGGGCTAAGGTTCAGAGAGCCAACTTTTAAATCATTACCAATACTAAGTTCCATTTACCGGACACAAACTTTGGTGAAGTGAAAGGAATCTTCACATTAAATCCGATTGCCAAGTCACTCACCGCTCAAAACCTGAATCGTCTCTTTAAACCCAATATCAATTCAAAATCTGTTAGCATTAAATATACACATCTATATATTGATTCTTTTAATCAAAAGATGTTAGGACTAGAATATTTATGTTCCTTGAAAATCTTCCCTAAGGCATGTATTTCCCTCAATCCGATATTCTGATGTCTTCTAATTTAAGGGGAATACATTCATACTTGCCTTTTATTGTTTAGATCTTTCAATAAGGGTTTAAGTGAAACAAAATCATAGTTTTGCAGCCAAAGTAAAGACAAAGATAAAATTTCTGTTTAAGATAATATTCACATAGGGGGAAGGAAGATACCCTTTTGAATATGACCCCGCGTTGTGGTTGTGTACGTCGCGCGGTCAGTCAGTATTTCGGATGTGCCGGCTTTATTCGGGAAAGGGCCCAAAGTCTTCTTACAGATTTATAGTATTTTTGAAATTTGGTTCCGTTTGTATTTCAGTAGAGATGTATCCTAACAGTGCCTTTGTCTTCAGACGGCTTTAATGCGGCTCCGGTATGTTCTTTCGGTTAAACAAGTGCCTAAACCCTTTACAACCTTCCATACCCCTTGTTAACGGTGTTTTGCAGTTTAAATGGTCCTTACCCCACTAAGATAAGCTCCCCTTAAGTGCCAAAGCATAATTTATTGGATCATATCAAATTTTGCTAGAAGAAACGTGAGTGGTTACTATTTAGAAAAAACGACGTCAGTTTTTTGTCACTATTAAAACGGCAAGGCTTTTCTACTATCGTCACCAGTCCGCGTTTGAAACCCGCCAAATAGTGTTAGGCCAGGTTAGACTGTCCTATAGTTGGAGTTGCTGTGTTCTCTTCTTCAACAAGGTAGGTTTACGCCAGACCGCGTCTTGACGTAACAGGCTTCGCGATGTCTCGCGGCCTGTTCCCTCCAATCCGCGCCTGGCGTACCTACCTTGGCCTGCGGCGCTAGCCTGCCTTCGGCAGGCAATGATTGCCCATCATCAGTTACTTCTGATTTGTTGCATGCTGGGGGGCTCCGCCCTCAGATCCCCTTCACTCTTTATAGAGTTGCTTCATCTACAAATTACACGACCTTGACCCTTGTAACTTTTCAACTTGTCAGGTTGGGGGGCTCCACCCCCCAGACCCCCCTTTCATCAAGACAGGAGAAATCTACCTGAAGAAAACTCGATTTTTCGCCATTTTTATGTGTTTTTCGGCTATAAAAACTGAACCAGTTGAGCTAGGAAAGTGAAATTTCGCGTGTGCCGAGCCAAGAACATACCTAATAAGCCTGCAAAATCTCAGCCAGATCGGCCGAGCCGTTCAGGAGGAGTAGTGTACACACACAGACAGACAGACAGACAGACAGACAGACAGAAAAAGTTTTTCAACCCCACTGGAGTAACAGGCTTCGCTATCGCTCAGCCAATAAACCTCTGTTTCCTTACTTTGATCTTCAATCCAGTACCTGGTAGTGAGGTTTTCATTTTGCTTGACCGCATTGCAGCTTAAACCTTTGTCTCCTTTCCAGAGCGCTCTGATGGTCGACCTCGGCTACCCTATGCAGACGCACTTCGTGACCACGCAGGACGGGTACCGGCTGCGCCTGGAGCGCGCGCCCAACCCCGGACGGCAGCCCGTCTTGCTGGCGCCAGGCTTGCAGACCATCGGGTCATGCTACGTCGTGCTCGGACGCGGCAAGGCCCTGGGTCAGTCAACCGCCCTCACTCCTACATCACGACACACTGGTCTGACAATGAAATTTGAGCTGTGTTACCGCACTTAAGGGGGGACCCTGGTGAAACTTTCAAGTAGGCTTCAAAATAATCCCAGAAAGTTGAAACTTTGCTCAATTGTCAGGTTCATTATGGTGAGTTCCCAAAACAAAATTCAATCCAAAATGTTGAACGGTCTCTGAGAAAAGTGGCTTTTTAGTGTGTTTTAGAGCGTTGGGGAAAAATCTTCCTGCGTCTTTCATTGGGACGGAAAGTCTTGAAAATTTTTTTGGGTTATCCTAAAGATGTATAGAAGAGATTTTAGTGACGGAATTTTCAAATTCAACTTCTGTCCTGAGATATGAGTTTTCAAATTTTAACATTTAAAAAAAAGTGATTATTTTCCCTTTTTTCAAACTTTTAGGTGTGTTTTAAAAAAAGTAGGGCTGATATCAAGATTCCGTCACTAAAATTTGTCGACAAGTCATCAATGAATAGAGTCCATGCAATACGACTCATGTAGGTGTCAACCAGGAACGCAGGAAGTCTTTCTACGACAAAATTTTTTGTCGACTGAGCAAAGCTGTGAAGTTGAGCGTAGAAGCCAACGACAACTGATGTCAATGTTATTTCCGTCCAAATGATAAAGAAACTATCCACTTAGCTTAAAGGCGTTGAACCTGTTGAATCTGAAAGCTTCTATGCACATTTTTATCTATAAACTTTAAAAATACTATTTTTGGCAATTTTGGCGATTTTTTCACCAGGGTCCCCCCTTAATGCGGCGCAAGCATAATACGAAGCAAGATTTTCCCATGATACGAATGTTTGTTTTTCAATTGTAAAATATAGAGCATACGAATAGGTATGTTCTATAGTGCCTGCACCATTTCCACGTATTATAGAAAATTTCTACGTAAGAAAGGGTCAGTTTTGGGGGAAAAAACAACACTTCAGGAAAGTGTTTTACTGAACCTTATTTTGAGACCAATACTGTTATGCAATCCTGCAGGGTACCAACAATCAGCAGGGAGTGTTTCAAAGCAACAGAACGTGACAATTTAGTCTGGGGTGTGCGAATTTTCCCCGCTTCTGCAGTGTTCGATTCTTCCCCGCACTGACCCTATTTAGCAGCGTGCAGCAATAATCTTTACTGTTGTTCCGTTGTTTTTTGTTTGCGATTCAGCGCCTTTGCTTTACGACGCGGGCTTCGATGTGTGGATGATCAACTACCGTGGGACGCTCTTATCGCAAGAGCATAACAAGTTCTCAATCAGAAACGAGGAGTACTGGAACTTCAGGTGCTGTACAGGCTGGCCTCGGCTAGTGTAAAACAATTGATTTGTAGATTAAGCGATAGCCATGCCAAGTCCAGCTTACAGGGGTTCGTGGGGGTCGAAAAAGCGTAAGCAGCATAGAGAGAATGTTCTGAAATTTAAAACCTTCATGAGGTATTGGCCACACAGTTTGCCTACACACTAACTGTCATGAGGCTTTTTTTGTGTCCTATGAATAGTGCAATTTTAAGCACATCCGTCGATGATCCAATTGAGTTCATACAAATTGCACAATAAAATAGCAAATTGTGGGTATTGGACCGTTTGTATCGCCTAGTCGACACTAAATTGTATCAACAATGGATGTGCTTGAAATCGCATCATTTAAGGGACAAAAGGGTTCTCATGACAGTTTTTGGCCTTCGTCATGTCAACTGCTTGCGACTGCCTGCAGCTGGCACGAGCAGGGCGTGTTCGACAACGCGGCCGCCATCGACTACGTGCTGGCGCAGACCAGCTTCCCCTCCGTCATGTACGCGGGGCACTCCATGGGCGCCACGACGTTCATGGCCATGGCGGCGGCGCGGCCCGAGTACCAGCGCAAGGTGCGCGTAGAGGCCTGGATGGGTTAGAGAGACGCGGGGTGTGTCCTCTGGTCAGCCATCTTAAAACTAACCGGACCGGCGAACATTTATCGCCGTAGCTTCTAAGCCCTTGAAGTTAGAAAAGTATGGCAAGTGAGTCGACTGTAGGTCCGTAATCAAGCTACAATGGGCTCGCTTTACCACGCAGTTACAGTGGTGGATCCAGAGATGGCCTGAAGGGGCAAATTAGAACTTTTTGCCTACTTACACACTGGTAGAACTAAAGCGTAACTCTATGCTTGAGTCAAGCATAAAGTTACGCTTGAAGACGTTACGCTTGAAGTGAAGCATACTCGGGAAACTCCCCCATGCATTTAGATAGGGGGAATCTTGGCCAAAGAGCCTGTTACGCTTGATTTCAAGCGTAAACTGATTACGCTTGAAAACAGAGGGTAATACTACGCTTTAGTTTTACCAGTGCAGGGGCGAAGTGTTGCTTTTCTCCTACCTTTCAAATGGCTATCTAGGGGTCAAGGCACTGCAATTTGGATGGAAAGACTTCACGCCAAAATATGGCGAGACATAAAAGTCTCGCCGAGATTTGGTCAGACCTGAGAGTCTCGCCAAAATTTGGTCAGACAAAAAAGTCTCGCCACAAAACGGTCATACACAAAAGTCTGACCCCAAAATGGCGAGACTTTTGTGTCTGACCACGGCCTTTAGGCCGTAACCGTCCGGCGCATTACGGCCTTTCGGTGGTGGTCAGACACAAAAGTCTCGCCATTTTGGGGTCAGACTTTTGTGTATGACCGTTTTGTGGCGAGACTTTTTTGTCTGACCAAATTTTGGCGAGACTTTCAGGTCTGACCAAATCTTGGCGAGACTTTTATGTCTTGCCTCTGGAGTGGCGAGAAGTCTGACCTTTGGATTTGTAGTGGGGAGGCGCCATTATCCTTTTGCTTCCCCCCCTCTCCCTCTCTGGATCCGTGCTTGCTCAGTTTAAACGGTTCCTGGTTTTACCACCCAAAGAACATGACTCGCGGTCCAACAAAGTCAAACTGACGTCAAAATGATGCATTTTTTGGTCGCAATTTTGACCTAAATTAATCATAATGGCTATCAAATTGACGGACGGTTAGCGTTTCGCGGCGTTTCGTGTTCTTTCGGCTAGAAAATTGCCTATGTCTCAACTATAAGCTGGCTGGGAAAACAAAAAATCAGCTTTAACGGGTTAAAAACTATCGTAACGGCTGCTAAACCCTTCACTGCAAGAAAACTTGTGAATAGTACAACAGAAGTTCAACAAAAACAGTAAAATGAATGTACAACAGGGAATTGTATAAAGTACAAAGAATTGTACAGACCACAACGAGGCCTGGAGTGCACGAGCACGCGCCATGCCGGTCCCATTGTACTTTGTACAACAATTGCTGTACTTTACAAGTACAATAAATTCATGATAAAAAAATTTGCCAGGAATGTGTGTACTTTTGTAGTGGTTTGTCCTTGCAGTCATGGGTTTGTCTAACACATCGAGGACTGTAGGTTCGCGCTGCCTTCCTCATGGCACCGGCCGGTTCGCTGCACGCGCACCGCAGCCCGGTGGTGGAGCTGCTGTACGTCCTCAACAACGGCACGCAGCCCCTCGTGGAGGGCCTGGGCCTGCGCCGCACCCTCCGGCCGCTCTTGCTCGTGGTGAAGCGCCTCATCAAGCAGCTGATGCCCGTGGCGCGGCCCTTGCTCTACGCCGTTTTCGACGCCATCTTCGGCTTCAAGAAGAACGCAACCTACTTCGTGAGTCGCTCTGCCAAGATTCTACACTGTGGGAAAAAATTCACTGTAAATCCTGTATTGATTAGTACAGCTGCCACTGTAGTTCAGAGTACAGGATTTACTGCACTTTTTTAACAGGATCTACTGTACTTTGTACGGGATTTACTGTACCACAGGAGTGGAGTACAGAATATCCTGTACCAGGTTCAGTAGATACTGTAGCCAGGCACGGTAAATCCTGTGTTCTGAACTACAGTAAATCCCGGCAAAAAAATTAACAGGATTCACTGTGGTTTTTTCGCACCGTGTACTGTGCTTTTTATTCGTAATACACACTGATGTCATGGGACTTGTTTGGTCCCATGAATGATGCAATTTTAAGCACATCCGGTGGTGATACAATTTTGTGTCCACCAGGCGGGACATTGACTTGGGGCCCTTGTTTCATGCGGTTCTGTTTCCGATCTGTACCGTCAACAGGGTTAATTCCGGCCAGGCTTTCCCTAGAGCCCTGACCATGGGGTGACTGAGGCCGATCAAGAAGCCTGGAAGTAATCACCCAGGTTGAGAAATGGGAAGACAATACTGATTTTCTTCCAGGAACTCCCGCATTTCTACGACTCGCTTCTATATGGCGGCTCCTGGGGCCAGATCTTCCACTACCTTCAAAACGCGAACCACGACAGTAAGTGTGGGATCGCGACTGAAGCGCGTTGTACGATGCATGTCGGTTTCTTCAGAACTGTAAGGTCTGTCACAAACCTCGCAACAACCAATCCAGTTGAGTTGTTTATGCTGAACTTGTGGCCGAGGTATCCTTAACTTATCATAACAATTAACAAACCCTTGTTTCAAAACGTAACATGAGACAATGTTTGCTAAAGGTTGGGGGTAAGGATTATTGCAGATACTTCCAAATACAGATAGGAAAAGCTAGAAAAATAACTTTTGAAAAGAAATCGTTAGTTACGGGTTATATGTTAACGCTTACGATTACACGATTACGTCATGATGCCCTTTCGAGTTAACTTAATGATCCCTGCATGTGGCACGCAGCTCAAGGCATCCGGCAGTACGACCACGGCGCCAAGAAGAATCAGGAGGTTTACGGGGCGCCCGAGCCGCCGCTGTACAACTTGTCTGCCATCCAGACGCCTATGCACCTCTACCTCGGCAACAACGACATTTTATGCAGACCCAAGGTTTGTAGCATTCTTTTTTGTGTCTTCATTTCTCATAACCATGTAGCTTATCCTTTGACAGTAATGAGTTAATAATTAGGTCGGAGTGCGTTGGGTGACCCAGTGTTTGTGCGTACAGTGTATTCGTAAGGACGAGAGTGGATAACCCCGCCTTATTCTATAATGAGATTGAGCTTTTGCTCACCTATCGGTATCATGTTTCCTTTTCTCTCCTTCATTTTGCACTGTCTTCCTGCAGGACATAGCCTACCTACGCTCACAGTTCCAGAACGTCGTTAGTGTCCATTATGACGAGGATGAAACCTTCAACCACATAGACTTCATCGCGTCGACAGCGGTCGCCGGAGGCATGAACGCACGCATCGTCGCCGACATGCAGCGCTTCTACGGCCAAGCAGGCTGACAAGAAAACACTCATTCTACGATTGTGACGTCATAATCGTTGGAATGTGAATTTTGTCTTGAATGCCATGTAACATTCATGTGAACGTGACGGGGCCGTTTAATTTTAGGATGTCACATTCCACGTGAAACAACATTAAACAAGTTCGACGAAACGAACATTGGGTCAAATATCGAGGGGTCCTATTCAAAAGATCTTATCTGGGCGGTCCCTCCACGACAATCTCATCTTAAACGCAGGTGAATTTCACTCAGTTTGACCTTTTGGGACGGATACGAGAGTAAGCGGAATATGTTTCTACATGAACTTTTGGTTTCTTTGATCTATCATCTTCAAATTTTAGTGAATTAAATCACAAATTATATTGACTCAGCTATCAAATGATCAAACTGAGTGAAATTTGCCTACGTCTAAAATAAGATCCCTTGGGGGAACGCCCAGATAAGATCTTTTTAATAGGACCCTCGATATGACGTCACACTATTTAGGCTCATTTTCGACCCCTTCCCACCTATAGCGAGTGAAAAATGGTCACTATTTCGACACACCCCTCCCCTTCCCGTGACGTCACATGTGTCCAAATCATTGTTTTTGGCAACGGGGATAGAAACGCGACTAGATCGTGCCTAAATTGAGACTTCTTAACAATTTGATTGCATTTTAGCAAATCCGGTCGGATTGTTGCTGTTCGGAAAAATCTGAGCCAAGTGCAGCTAAAATGCTTGAGCCAGTGACAATATAAGCGTGCGTAGGTGGGATTGCTGATTTCAGTTTATTTTTAAGCGGGTCAACTCTTTTGTATTTGGCAATTTCACTCTGCTGAAAAGTGGGATGTCTCAAATGCCTTCATCCCACTCTCCTCCATGTCACAGTTGGTCACGATTTATCTGACCCCTCCCTCCCTGAAAGGGTGACGTCATATTTGAACGGCCCCTAACGAAGCTCATCACATTCTTTGAACAAAAGTGCAGCACGACATTGCATTGGTGCATTTTGATTTGAAGCCATACCTGTATTGTTTTGCAAATGTTGAGAGTGAAGTATTTCTAAGTGCGATTAACATGCCCTAAATATTAAAAATCAAAGGGTGGGCACTCTCATTGACTACCTATAGGTGTTAAACTAAAATTTGGTATGTGCTGACTGAGAATGGCATGTGAAAGGACCCCACAAAGTTTAGGTCCGATCGGCCAAACCTCCTGAAGGAAAGTGGACACAAACAGACACACTAGGTCACTATTAGCTTAGTTAGCCAATGTCTGATTGTTTTAGAACCCCTGTGATATTACGATACGATCATCTGGGAATGTTGCCAAATTTAACAGTTGCTGTTTGCCGGAAATCAATCCATGCACAACTCTTTGGTTTTATTACAAATTTCTCAGGTAACAATTATGGCATCGTTATTTAAATCAGTACATTTTTAAGAGAAACGATTCATCGGAAAATAGAGAGTTTGAAATACAACAAGATGTGTTTTAATCAAACTTGACCGCCAAAGTGTTGTTACGTTACAAAAAAAATTAATTGTGTTCAAAAACCTTTTCTGCAGTACTTTTTTCTGCCCCAAGCAGTGTGGCGAATGTCAACTCAAGGTATCTTTCTAGGGCCAAAATAGTTAAGTCGTGCACTGATCCTTGCATCCCCTGGAATAGCGTTAAAAGTACCAACGCTAGTCTGCAGGTGTTTCGGGGTCAAAATTTTAAGAATTAAAGAGGGATAAGGGGGCGGCTCAAAACGACTACCTGCTCCATGACTTTTGGAAAGCGTGCATAGCTATGAGAGCACACAAGATAAAGACGACCATAAAAGCTACTCCCAAAATATACATATTCCGTGAAGTGGGTTCATTCTGACATGAACGGTTTGGGTGACAGTCTCTACTGCAGTTGACTCCTTCTCGCTTGCAGTTGCACGAGGTGCATTTTGAGCAACCCCTACCCCTGGCACCGCATGGCGGAATAGAGCAGCTCGCGGAGAGATGGTCACCCGCGTGACACTGCTTGGAACAGGCACGGTTGTTCTTGCGGCAGGTGCAGCGGAGGGTTTTGCAAGACGATTTTTTACAATTGCATGGTGCTGTTGGCGTCGTGGATGACGACGGAGGCGTCTTGTATAACGACAGGGACGTTTTGGGTGATGGTGAGGACGTCCTAGATGGCGTCTGTATTTCCTCCTGAAGCGACTTCGATTCCAGCGACCCCTTCAAGCGCCGTCCAGGTGGTCGGCGGTGGGTGCCGGTGGTGGGAGTGGTCGACACGGGGCTTCGACTCGAACTGCCGCCTACAATATATTGCACAAGAAAAATTGTTGTAGGTTAAGAGAGCACTGGTAAAACTAAAGCGTATAACAAGGTAGGTTTACGCCAGACCGCGTCTTGTCGTAACAGGCTTCGCGATGTCTCGCTGCCTGTTCCTCCAATCCGCGCCTGGCGTACCTACCTTGGCCTGCGGCGCTAGCCTGCCTTCGGCAGGCCATGGCTCCCCCGTCGTCGGTTACTTCTAAATTGTTTAGCCCCCCAGACCCCCCTTCATTCCAGATAGAGTTGCTTCATCTACAGATAACACGATCTCGACCCTTGTTACTCTTCAACTTGCCGGGGCTGGGGGGCTCTGCTCCCCTGACCCCCCTTTCTTCAAGGCAGAAGGCATTTGCCTGCAGAAAACTCGATTTTTCGCCGTTTGTTTAGGCGTTTTGATGCATTCTTTCTCAAACCAAATCAACTTTCCGGGTCAATGTGGAGTTTTGGCCTCCCAATTTTTTCATCAAGAGGCCCTCACTAGGAGAGACTCCCTGTAAAATATTTTTGCAATCGGACCAATAGTTTGGGAGAAAATGACAAAAAACCATTTTCACCCATTTTAGCGCAATTTAAGGTTGAAAAATTTCAAAGTGCCAAAATGCTGCTAAATTAAGGTCCCACTTCCCCAATGCTTTTCTTATTTGAAAAAGCATATTAAAAAGTAGTTTTGAGCCACTTTGGAGTCAGCTGACTTTACGTGTTACCCCAATCGTGTAACATTATAGGAATTTTACGCAATTTTCATTTCTCAAATACTCCGACTCAGAACTGGACCGAATCAGGCCCAAATCATCCTTATATAGCCCTAAGTAATATCCCAAGTAGTCGTCAAAAATATATTTCATTTGTGGATTCTGGAGCTGACTTTATAATCTTAAGTCTTTGTAACTCGATGAATTAACTGTTTTGGACTCAGATGCATATTTTCTCCATCCGAACAACTCAGATGGAGCTCAAAACAGATTCTTAACTTCAAGTAACTTTCTCTCTTGTAAATGAGCCCAAACCACCTGGAGGAAGGGGTCAAAATTGCCTCACAACAAATTCCACTGCTTTCCGGCAAAATTCCTAAAATGTTACTCGATTAGGGTAACGCTTTAAGTCAGCTGCCTCCAATATGGCTTTGACATAGCAAAATAAGCATCAAAAATCTGTCTTTAGATAAAAGCAATTACATGACCACCAGAAGAAAACAAGGTAATTCATAGTAAGTGGTTCCCCTCTGAAAACATCATTTCCAGCATAAGGTAAAGGGTCTGTCTCATCAGATAAACATTATTTTTTCTGGTGTTCATTTCATTGCTTTTATCCAAAGACAGATTTTTGATGTTTGTGCTATGTCAAAGCCACATTGGAGGCAGCTGACTTTAAGCGTTACCCTAATCGAGTAACATTTTAGGAATTTTGCCGGAAAGCAGTGGAATTTGTTGTGAGGCAATTTTGACACCTTCCTCCAGGTGGTTTGGGCTCATTTACAAGAGAGAAAGTTACCTGAAGTTAAGAATCTGTTTTGAGCTCCATCTGAGTTGTTCGGATGGAGAAAATATGCATCTGAGTCCAAAACAGTTAATTCATCGAGTTACAAAGACTTAAGATTATAAAGTCAGCTCCAGAATCCACAAATGAAATATATTTTTGACGACTACTTGGGATATTACTTAGGGCTATATAAGGATGATTTGGGCCTGATTCGGTCCAGTTCTGAGTCGGAGTATTTGAGAAATGAAAATTGCGTAAAATTCCTATAATGTTACACGATTGGGGTAACACGTAAAGTCAGCTGACTCCAAAGTGGCTCAAAATTACTTTTTAATATGCTCGTTCAAATAAGAAAAGCATTGGGGAAGTGGGACCTTAATTTAGCAGCATTTTGGCACTTTGAAATTTTTCAACCTTAAATTGCGCTAAAATGGGTGAAAATGGTTTTTTGTCATTTTCTCCCAAACTATTGGTCCGATTGCAAAAATATTTTACAGGGAGTCTCTCCTAGTGAGGGCCTCTTGATGAAAAAATTGGGAGGCCAAAACTCCACATTGACCCGGAAAGTTGATTTGGTTTGAGAAAGAATGCATCCATTACCTATGTGAATATCCAGATTTGATGTATATATTTGGCCCGTTGAAAAGGATCTTTACCCTTAAAATAGAAAGCTAGCATGTGTTTTTCAAAAGTGTGGCTAAACAATGCAAGTCTTTTCTGAACATAACAAAGACACTGGCTCAGAAATACCAATACAAATTCGCTTGTGACCACATTAAGGCGATTGCCCCCCTAAATTTAAGTTAACGGATTAGGCTCAAATTTGAAACACATGTTGGGAACACAGTTATGATGCTCCTCTCAAATTTTTATGACGCTAGTTCAAATTTGAACAAAGTTATTGAACCCTGAAATGTCCAAACTTCGTGCAGCTCACCCGTCAAAAGTACGATACGTGGATCAAAACCAATTACATATTCGTGCAGTAAAAATGAGCGCCTATTCAGTGTGACCCCTCCGAGGTTCGTGCCTACACCCCTTGTAGTCCAAATAGGTGGTCAAAGTTGGGCCAAAATTGGTTCAAAGTTGTACTCCAGATTTGAGAGACATGATCTCGGAATTTCATTCCGCAAGGGGTCACACTGAATGCGCACGTCTTTCCCCTACACAAATCTACCTTCAGATTTGTTCTATCATTGATACTTTTTGAGGGTGAGTTGCACAAGTAAAGCACTGTTTTTTCCCCCCTTCAACCCATTTTGAAGTTGGCGGTCGTTTGGCGGGGCTCTGGACAGTGGCGCGGTGGCAGGTATCCGAACTCGGTGCAGGCCGGCCGGTGCGGCGCGACACATTTATGACAGACAGCTCGCCTGCAGCCGGGCATTGTCTTCGCCGCCTTCCCCCTCCCCCTCTCCCCCCGCGGTAAGCCGGAGCTGCAGACGCTGACCTGGAGCGCGCCGGCTGAGGTGCCGGGCCTGCTCGGACTCCGATCCAGCCAGTCCACCAACGAGTCCCTCGCGACTTGAACGCGTCACGCTGGCCACAATTTGGCGAGGAGGACGACGCGAGGGGAAAGGGGTGACACGTTTCATCGTCAGAGTCTGATAAGAGGAGCTGAAGGCCGTAGGAGAAATTTTATCCCCGATTTCAAATCGATGTTGAACTGGTGTCAAAATGATCGTAAAAGAAAAAGGAAATTGTTGGTACCCAACCGCCACCACTCAGTTGCAACATTCAAATTTTAAATTTGGAAACTGGAGCGCATCGGACTCCACAGTGAGCCGCGCGCCTCGCCAGTCGGCCGCTGCTTCCCCCTCCATGCCTCGCCTCGGCCGTCTCGCTTGCACTGCGCGGGTGAGACAGAGACGGACAATGACATCTGTTCGAGCGCACGGCGCGGCCCGGGCTGCACCGGCCGCGCCGCACTGTCTGGCCATCGACACTGCCAAAACGCACCGCGCTGTCCGTCACCGGCCAGAATGCACGGCAGGTGTAGGGATTTCCACCCAGAACTAGGACCCTTTTATTTTTTGGAAGTACCTGACTGTAGTGCCATCTCTCGGGAGAAGGCTACACTACCTGAACGAAAATGGCACGGAGTATTCGCAAAAACGACTCCCCGTCAATACACAAAATAAGTTCCTTTAGCCATCGCCGGAGTCCGGCAGGGGGGCAAGCGCCTTAATGGGTTCTTACCTCAAGACTTTGAATATGATGATACAACTACTTGAGAAGAATTGTCTGAAGCACCACCTGCGTTACCACCTCTCTCATATGACAAAAAAGTCATGAGTGTCAAAACCGCAATAGTTAAAGGAACCCAATATGAGATTGGCATGTAAAAGCTACTGAATATAAAGTGGAATCCATTGACGTATCTGTCAGGTGCATCACCAAAATTTTAATTTATCTAGATGAAACAGTATTTTTCACATTCAATGTTCATACAGCCAGATCTTCAGGAAACGGTCACTTCTTCATAAATCAAGACATCTTCAAGAAACAAGAAAACAACATCTCAGATCTGCCAGATTACTTTCCCCTTCCTTCTTACACAATCAACAATGAAAAATGTGACAAAATTAAGTGCATCAGCCTAAAACACTCAAAAGTTTTCATGTAAATTTGACTTCTTTTGCAATCCTGTCTAGTTATGTTTTCTCTCTTATAGATTGCTTATAGATTGCTTGTAAATTTGCTTAATTTTTCAAAGTAAGATTAAGATTGTTGTCTTCCCAAAAATTTTAAGAATAAAAGTTTATGAAAAGTGTAACTACTTTATCTGTTTCACAATTAACAGACACACTTCAACAAACCATTCAAGCCAAATAATAACTCAATAAACTGAAATTTAATACAGTTCTTAATCAGTCTCAAAAAATTGTTTACAATAATAAACTGACCAAGATAGAATCACCAACATCTGTTGGGCAGCATATGGCAGATTAAGTAAATTTTATAGAAATAAGTAAGATGTATAAAAATTAACACATAGCTCCAGGCTTAAAATTGATAATATTACTTCAAAACATTAAACAATTCAGCAATCTAGTAAAAGTTCTATGATTTGAAACAAAACCAAGCACCTACAAAGCAAAGCTAATAACATGTCTTCTTCTCCAAAAATAATTCACAGCTCAAACAAATGGACTACCAATGCTACATAAAGGCTGAAGATCATTCATGACACCCTCCGCAATATGCAAACTGTTCTGCTTGTACAAGAAAATATAGAATTTAAACTCAGTTCCAAAATGCAAATAGAATGAAGTTAGTTTAGGGTCGGTGAAAACAAATTTGGCCATTACCAATGCAAAGCAAAGGTTGAGTGCAAAAGCAGAGCAAACAATAAATTACAAATCACTAACTTAAAAATAATTTGACAATAGCTTCAGGCAGCACAAACTATGAAGTATTATATTTCTTGATTATTTTCTTCTGCTTCTCTCTTCAGTGATGAGATAGGTAGCATGGCCAATAAAAAGCAGAGCTGGTCCCCTACTTTTTTGAGCTTGGAAGAGGGACTCTGCTGAGTCTGTTGGTTGTCCTGCATCCACTGGGACTGGGCAGAAAACATGAAAAAGAGAAAAGTTAGTCAAGGTACCCTTCCAATCAACCCGCAAAACTCAACACTCATTAACCCAGCGCTTCATGTGCAAAATGAAACAAAACTGTGTTAATTCATAAAGAGGTGCAAGAAAAGAGAAAGAAAAAATATAGTGCATATATATATGGAGAATGTTATTTCCTATAAGTCTGCTTTGCATTTTGATAACAGTGAACTTGATTACAATTCATACAGCCTTATTATGATATTCCTCACGAAACAAGATTGAAGAATTTGCGCTAGGACTGCAAGGTTAATGGGCGATTAGTTAGATCATCAAAACCAACAACACAGCAAATGTTGCCCACGATAGAGTCCACACTGATGTGTTAACAAAGGAAATCTGAAAACTTACTCATGGAGATGTGGTTTCAACGAACAGCAGCAGATCTGCTTCATTGCATCCAGGATGGCTCAGCACTTTATCAGCTAGACGGACTTACGGATTCTGCTCTAGATCCTCACCACATCACCTGGCCGCCACTCCTCTCCAGCCACAACCTGTATTTACACAACAACATCTTAAACAATAGCACAATGGTAGCTCAGAAGTTTAGAGATGAAAAAGAATTTTCTATTAATTAATGTATAAGGACATAGACAATATTACTCTGTTTGAAAAACAGAGAGCAACTGAAATTTTCAAAAGAGAGAAATGATTTGGATGTATGCACAAGTGTCACCTCTGATTTCTGTTGTTCTTCCTGTTTGTGCACCTAGCTATGGTTCCACCTTTCTGAAAACACCCTTCTGGTGGGTGTTATTGTTGTTCAAACCACGTATAGATTGGATAGGGCTTCAAAGGCGTTTACAGGTCTGTAGCCTAGGCCCCGCCTGTGCGAACCCTCCCAAAAAAACAGACTGTCTCCCTGACAAAATTCATTAGTCACCCTTTCTTACTCATTGTGCCAAACACAACGTGCGCCTTGTTGTGACGAGATAGAACTCCATGCGCATGAAGTGAGGCCAGGCTGATGTGTTGACAAAGGAAATTTGAAAACTTAACTTACTCATGGAGTTGTAGTTCTGAAAAATGGCAGGAGATCTGCTTCACTGCGTCCAGGATGGTCCTTATCAGCTGGATGGATTGATGAATCCCCCTCTGCACCACTGCATCCTCACCAAATCCAAATCACCTTGCCGCCACTCCTGTCCAGCTTTCACCTGTTTTCACAAAACAACATGTTAGACCATAGGGCAATAGTGACTCAGAGAAAAACGGAGATCCACACGGTTGGAGCCCCACGGAAGCGACTCGGATAAGATCTAAGCGAGTGATTCCAGAACGAAACGTAGCGAAACGAAACGACAGTAGCAAAAGCAATTGTGTATCGATGCGCTTCACCACACAAGAGGCGGAATTCCGGGAATCCGCATCAAAGCGTCGGTCACATGCAAAGCAACCTAAAATTAGACGAGTTCGGACGCCCGCCAAGGACTTACGATAAACGAGAGGAAAGGAATAACGTGTTAATTAAATACGTGTGGACGGCGCTGACACGCTGAGCCGGGAGGTTAAGATGGACGGCTACAACATTTGGCGAGTCGCGAGTCGAAACCGTCCGGCAGCAGTTGACTAGATCATTGCAGTGGACCGACTGGACGCACAAACACGACTTTACGGCTTTGCTTTGCTTTCCGAAGACGGTTCATATCCATGTCCACAGACAACAAATCAACAATCACAACATATCGTCTGCTTCGCTCCGGCAGGCGCGGAACAAAGCAAAAAAAAAATCCCAGTTGCAAAAAATCTTTATTTTTCTATATTTTTCAACTTTTTTCTGAAATTTATGATTTTTCTAGTGCACAGTTTGTCTGCTTCTTAGCTTCCAAGACTGTGTATTCCAATCTCAAAGAAACCAGTCCTATTACATGTCAGTCGGATTCTCGTAGGTGTTGGCACTTTTGGAGACCAAAGAAGACAAAAAGATGAAGATGCTTAAGCAGACAGCTCGCAGCCTCCTCACAGCTCAGCTGTTGTTTCGTTCTCAATTAAGAGTCATTTTCACGAAATTTTTCGGCAGTATCATCGTGTTATGGTCCATTAATGACACTATTCCTTTAAGATTAACCTCCGGTTCGCCTTGGAAGCAAGCGCGACGCGTTTGAGTGCTGACAATCAATGTTTGGCTCTTGGCCTATAGAGTGGCCACGACTTAACCTGCTCACAGCTCGTGAATCAAAACGCCCGGCTGTGACAGAACGTAACCACCTCAGTACGGTCCGCGTGTGAACCCATCTTAGCTCACCTGCGAAGAGACCTCCCCACCAGTGTACTTACTGAGACTGGGTAGTAACTTTTGCATCAACATTTGTGTAAAAGTGATATGGACTACCTTTGTTGCTGGACATGAATGTTGGACTCACATTATCTTCTGCGTCACACCCAGTTTGTCACAAGTAAGTACCCTGGTCATCAAGGTGAATCAAAGTGTCCGTAGTTTAGTGTCACAACTGATGGCTGTCACTTGCCAGAGCTGCGTTCACTCACAGACATCCTATTTTGCTGCTGCAAAGCACCTATTTTGAGGCCAACGTGTGCTACACTTCAGGCCAATAAGGTGTACGGAAAAGACTGCTAAGGGCATACGGAGAACACTGTAAAGTCATACGGTCAATATTGACAACAGGGCTACGGAAACTAGTGAGGCCTGGGTACGGAGAATTATCACAAGTTGTTTACAGAATTCTCCATAGTCTTTTGCCACAGTGATGTGGGAGCTGCAGCGACAGCTGGATCTGCAGGAACTGCCGGCTGCGTCGTCCCAGAGCGCTCCCCACTGCATGGAGGTGAGTTTCAGTCGCCGCTGAGACCGAACCGGTAGGAATGTGGAGATGTTTCAGAATTGAATTGAATCTCCGCGGCTTTCTCTGCAAGGTGAGGACACTTAAGTTTGTGGAGTAGGCGTGGCATCGACCAATTATATTCCTTAAAAGATCTGAAACGAGTCAGCCCCATCTCGTCTTCAGATTAAGTTATCTTTCTAACGAACACTAGCATGCATTTTGTGCTTCGGGCGTGAATGGCTGGGTTCGGATTTGTTCCAGAAACTCGTTGAAGAGCTTCAATGAGAAGAAATTTTGGCAGATTTTATTCGAACTTCATTACACTGAATTTATATGTACAAATTTTGTATGAGACGACAGTGAAGACGAACTTTTTGTTCATATCTGTATGCAAAGTTATTTTTGTACATAGTGTGACACAAAATTGAGCATTAGGGTGAGATTCTACTGAAAATCATACTTTCTTCAAATTGAGTCCATCAATATTCATTGTCAATTTAAAGTATTTCATAGTAAATAGTAAAATTTGAAGTTTGGAGACCAATACCTTGCTCCAAATCCAGTCGAAGAGGAATTTTCTGCTATTTACAGTCGTAACTTGAAAAATTCTCCTACGCAAAGTAATGCAACGTTGATGTTCTGGGCATTTCTCTCTTCTTTGGTTCATACTTGATAAACCGTGGCATTAGCAAGATACAGGGACCATTACAAGATCATAAGCTCTGTTTTTAAGACAGCATGTCACTAAAATTTCAATAAAATGGTAAAAATCCTGATATTTTAGTGTCTTTTTTTTTCTGAAAAGCAACGTCATGTAAATTTGTTGGGTCCCATGTCTTGGTGATGCCACGCTTTACTGCATATGAGCCAAAGAAGTGAAAAATGTCCAGAACATCAGTTTACGTTAAAATACTTTGTGTAGGAGAACTTTTAAAGATTTTGCTATATAATAGGCTGAAAAAACCTCTTCGACTGGATTTGGAGGAAGGTATTGAGCTCTAAATTTCATGTTTGACTGATAACTATGTAGTGCTGCGACAAATGTTAACACTGGGGCTCAATTTGAAAAATGCAATATTTTCAGTAGAACCTCCCCTTTAGGTGGGAAATAACCATTGAAGCCCCTTTTTTTTAAAGTGCCTAGTTTTCATTGAAAACTCTTTCCTACCTTAAGGAGTTTAATTTTGTCTTGTAATGTGTTCCTTATAGATTCCAAATTCAGCCAGACATTTCACCCAAGTACCCTATGAGTGTAGAAAACTTCGGCCAAAAAGCAACGCTGCCAACCTTCGGTGCGCACGTTTTCTCGAAAAGTAATTGATCTCCAGGTCCAGGTATTCTGTACAGGATACTTGACACATATATCTAGTTCACACCGTCGCCGTTTTTTGAAAGTGAGTTCCAGTTTTTTGTAAACACGGCAGAAAAGTGCAAAAAATGAAGTATTGACTCTCTATTTTCAATTTTCCGCCTTATACCAAAAAACTGGAACTCACTTTCAAAAAGGGCGACGGTGTGAACTAGATATATGTGTCAAGTATCCTGTACAGAATACCTGGACCTGGAGATCAATTACTTTTCGAGAAAACGTGCGCACCGAAGGTTGGCAGCGTTGCTTTTTGGCCGAAGTTTTCTACACTCATAGGGTACTTGGGTGAAATGTCTGGCTGAATTTGGAATCTATAAGGAACACATTACAAGACAAAATTAAACTCCTTACGGTACGAAAGAGTTTTCAATGAAAACGAGGCACTTTAAAAAAAGGGGCTTCAATGGGTATTTCCCACCTTAACGTATGCACCAATTCGTGCGCAACAACTTGCGAAGAGCTGCGTAACAATTCACATTTTCACACGCGACAAATTCGTGTACTTCAAAACGTGTGCTCGATTTTGTGCGTAGCTTTGCACCAATAACTGCGTAGAAATTAGATGCTAGAAGCGGAAGTAAAGAATAATTTGACAAAGTTCCAAATTGAGGTTTGGAAACAACTAAACCAAAGTCAACGTGACTCTTTTGAAAATATTGTCGGTAGACGATAGCTCAACTTATGTTTTAATGAGTCGAATGTAAAAATAAACAAGTCAACTTCACCTTTCTCATTTTGAGCTGGTTGAACTTGTTAGCATTCATTTATTTAGTTTTCTCTGCTAACAGTTCTGTTTCTCCTGAAAAATGGCCGAAGCCGAAATGGAGTTATCGCCTACTTTCGCTTCCTTGCGTCAGTTGAGTTTGAACTTTGCCGTGATTTCCAACCCCGTGACCGTCCGTGCGTTCGGCGCAGATGGCGGCGCTGCCCGAGGACGAGCTGCTGCAGGTGCTGAGCCACCTGAGTCCCGGGGAGCTGTTGCAGTGCCGGCAAGTCTGCCGCCGGTGGCGGGACTTGGCGCTGCACCCGGACCTGTGGCGAAGTAAGAGCCTGCGCGCCTCGTGAGTATTTTGGTACCTGAGCCCTGAGCTAAAGTCTCTAAAATATATCTATATCTACTCCAAACCTTCATCTTACCAGGCCTTACCGTGACAGCAATGTGAAACCAAACGTGGGCAACTCCACACTTCCTGTTGTGGAGTAAGTCTCCACCCTTGGAATTGCAGAGTTTGCAGCCTCCACACTTCAAGTGTGGAGTAGCTCACAAGGCCCCTATCTCTCTGCATGGTGTCAACGTGGACAACTCCACGTTGGAGGTGTGGAGACTCCAAACTCTGCACTTTTAAGTGTGGAGACTGAACATTCCTCTCCTCCGCAATTCAAATGTGGCGTTCTCCTCGTTTGGTTTCACAGTGAGGAAGCTGCATGTGAATTGAAAACGCTGTCGTCAGCAGTGGTTCAAAAATATTTAAAGTTAATGTTTTGAATTTTTGCTCTCGGTTTTAGCCAGCTACAGATGATTCCATGTGCCTATTCTTTTTGTTGTTACGGGCCTTTTCAAAAACTACAAATATTTTAGAGAACTGGGAGAGGAAGGACAAACTTGAAATTCTAGATAGTGCCCATTACTTCAGATGATAATCGTCCCTAATCACGTGCTGTTTTATTTTAAGCTCCGGCTCCTCCGCCCGCCTGGTCGCTGCTGCACTACGTCTAGCCCCCTGCCTTAACCACCTATCTATGTTGGGTTCGGAAAGCATGGCTCGTCTTGGCGTTCTGCTTAGCTCTACGACGTGTGCCTTTGCCAAGCTCTACATCTGGGTGGATCCAGCTGACGCAGTTCTCGTTGCAGTGGTGGTCAGCAGGTGGGAAAAGGGTTCAGGGCAGCTTCGCAAACACACGTGGCCGCATGACTGTATGCATACACTGGGAAAACAAAGGCATAAAATTTACGCCCTTGAGGGCATCAATACTCTTTTACGCCCGAGGGCGTAAATCGTTTTATGCCCTTAGGAAGGACATAGGTAATTTCTTAAAAATTTGAATGCCCTTTCAAAAGGCATTGACGATTCACGCCGCTCCAAGGGCGTAATTGCTTTACGCTCTTAAAGGGCATTATTTTAATGCCTTTGTTTCACCAGTGTACTGTTCTGAACGGTGTGCCTGTGAAGCACACTGTTTCTAACTCTGTGCCGAGGACCCATGCAGTCTCTCCCGATCAGGCACGCTTCTTTAAAGTGTGTGGGTGACAAGCACACGGTTCAGAGCAGTGTGCACACTGGCGTTTGCATTGCAGAACGCATCACTTCCCATTGTAACTCAACTCCAATTCGGCGGACTCCACGTGACTCACTTTCCTTTTCCTTGCGCAGGCAAGCCGCCCTGGGACGATTGCGTGTTGTCGAGTTGTCTTTGTGGTCTCGGGATCTGAATGAAGAGACTTTCCTGAGACTGCAGTGTCTCCATGAAAGCCTTCTCTACACTCCAGGTAAAAACTTCTGGGGCTGGTCAGAGATCGTAATAGATTTTCCTTTTCATGGAGGGAAAAGGGGGGAGAGGGGTGGGGTGATGTCAATGATCACCTCCCCCGATTCTCGCATTCGACGCGACCATGCCAACCAAACCGAAAGAATTGGTTCATCAGGCTCCCTGTCTAAGAGTTCTTAGTGCTCTATTGTTTGGTTCAGAAGATTGGTTCGGATTGATTGTGCTGAAATAAGTTATCTCACTGATCGTGAGCCAGCAAAAATTTTGGCCACTAAAGTGCATTGCACTTTACACTCGTTCACACAAAAGAGTCAAACACGTGTGTCAAGAGCAACATGTTTGTTTTGCTTAGGGTTGGAACGTTTGTATCTTTCCATCGGCGAAGGCACTGCGGACATCATGAGGTGGAGAGCACCCCTCTCCCACGTAGCTAAAAGCGATCTGCCGGTGCCGGCATCCCTGCAGGTGTTGATGTATCCGTCAGAGTTCGCACATACGTACCTGCCCCTCCACCTTGAGTGGCATGCGTCAACTCTAAAGGTAAGGAAATGAAATGGCGAGATATTTTCGCTGTAACTCAGTTTATATCGCACACTAGATGTTTAGTATGTACTCCTCTTGTCCATAGACGAATAGGGTATTTCGGAGGAGCTCTGGCCTGGAAGAGGAAAAACTAAAACGGAAGTTAGAAATGGCAGTTACTATATGAGAAACGCTATGGATGAGGTCTGGGGCTCATCCGCAGCGAATATTTCTTATAGGAACTCCAATTTCTTACTTCCGGGCCACACTGCAAAAAATCAGTGTCTGATTCGGAGCATGCTACGGCGTTCCGTATACCCCCTGAAATGGTGATACGGACATCTGCCGTACCACTCCTCCCATAAGAGCCTGTGCTTTGTAAAGCGTGGTACGGAAATTTAACGGAAAATGTACCGCTAATTTTAGACCGGAGGTTGCCGTTTCGGTTTTCCGTTTGTGAAATAGTCCAAAATGCTCCACGGACAGTGAGGAAACGGACACTCCGTAACTCAAATTTCTGTAACGGATAACGTGTAAGGGCCAGTCCGTATCCTTACGGAGTGACCGTTTCATGCGTTTCGTCAGAGAACTTTGCGTTACGGAGCGTCCGTTCCTCTTTGTCCGTAGAGCATTTTGGACTATTTCACAAACGGTAAAACAAAACGGCACGAGAAAAAACCAATGGTGCCAGTTTCGAGCGAATCGGAGAAGTTCGGACACGGGTTCAAATCCCAGCGGGGTACTTTTTGAACATTCTTTTTTTCGAGTTGTTTCATTGTTTCTGATGGTTTTGAGGGTGCTGATGACGAAAACGACATTTATTTTAACCCCAGACTCAGGTTTAATTCCCGTCAGGGTCAAATATAGGCGAAATTCGTACGTTTCTTAACGGGACGGGCCAAAGTTGGCAATGTATATCGCTACTTTTCCTGTTACCGTAAACTGGGGCTACTTTGACCCACCGGGGTAACTTTGGCCCATGGGCTAGAAATTCGTTTTAAGTGCTTCTTATTCCATTGGTAACATTTTTAGCCGCTGGGCCAAAGTTACCCCAGTGGGCAAAGTAGCCCCGGTTTACGGTATTGGTGTTCCCAAGAGCTCGGGTTGGGGTGGTCCGACTAAAGCTTTCTCGGCATCTTTTATTTTAGACCTAATGTTTTTTTCTTGAATTATTGGTTGACAATTTTTGTGTTTTGTGATCACTGATCATGTTAACCTAATGTTTCATTAGAACTTCAATGTTACTTCTTCTTGAACAATTGAGTGAAAACTTATTTATGCAGCTTTTTTCTTTGACTTTTTGTGCGCAAATGAAGTGAAAAATTAATGTACCTCACTTTTGCTCAAAATTTGTACAAGGTAGGTGTACGCCAGACCGTGTCTTGTCGTAACAGGCTTCGCGATGCTGCGCCAGTTACGACAATCCACGCCTGGCGTTACACCTACCTTGGCCTGCGGCGCTTGCCTGCCTTCGGCAGGCTAGGTTTCTTTTCCAGGCATCCGCACACCAATTTGCGTGATTGAAGGTCAAAACAGCATTTGATTTCGTGCCTAAGGCTGCATTGGCCTGACTTTTTAACTTGTCGAGGCTGGGGGGCCCGCCCCGCCCCCCAGACCCCCCTTTCTTCAAGACAGAAGTGATCTGCCTGCAGAAAACTCGATTTTTCGCCGTTTTTTAGGTGTTTTTCGGCTATAAAAACCGAACCAGTTGAGCTAGGATAGTGAAATTTCGCGTGTACTGAGCCAAGGACATACCCAAAAAGTGTGCAAAATCTCACCGAGATCGGCCGAGCCGTTCAGGAGGAGTAGCGCGGACACACACACACACGCACGCAGACAGGAAAAATTTTTCAACCCCACCTGAGTAACAGGCTTCGCTATCGCTCAGCCAATTAATTAAATCTTAATATATACTAACAAATCGTTCACTTGCTCGCCCTTATAATATTATCACAGTTTTAAGAGAGAATTATGGCTGTAGTGTCGATTTCTTTATAAACTGTGATAAGGGCCAGCAAGTGAACAAAGTAAAAACGCCCTTTTTACGCATCTAGATTAGTTGGAGCCAATCGTAAAAAGGGCGATTTTTCAAAATACTCCGATTTGACTTCAACTTATATCAATTGATTCGTCTTGAAAAGGCGAAAAAAAGTCTAATGTCGCTCATTAAGTCAGACTTAAAATGGCGATACTGTGGGCCAAAAACTGCAAAAAACAGGTATAAACGCGATTTTTATTCTGTTTTCCATTGGCTAAACCCAAAACCAAAAAGGGTGATAGACCACCATCAAATCTTCCTTAAAAAAATTATCATCAAAAAATTCAGATGCATTTTTTGGGTATTCGCGAAAAACGAATTTTTTGGTACGTATCTCCTAGAACAAGTGACTTGTGAAGTGGCTCTCGGACACTTTTTTTTTTCAGTATACCATGAAAAGAAGGGAAATCCACCGGGCAGGTCGCCCTCGGGCAACAAACAAATTTTTAGTGAAGGTTTCAGTGTTTTTTACAAAATACGCGATAAAAAATTTTTGGGCCGACCACAAAAGTCCAATTTTTTTTCTGGAGCTCTTTGCTACATAGGGAACACACCCACAAAGTTTCGTCGGAATCCGAGACATCGATTTCGGGACCTCGGGTGACTTGGGAAAGAATTATCCCTCACGGATCGGCATGGCTCGGCGCGCTCGGGGCGCGGCGCGGCGGTGCAAGCTGGTGCAAGCCACAACTTGGCTACCACACCTCGCTTAGGTCTATGTATTTTATTGGGCTATCTATTTTATTTCATACACAATTATAAATACTATAATCCCGAACTACTACCTAGAAGAAAGCCTTACGAGTATCATTTGCTTTCATTAACGTTGGTTGAATGAGATTTTAAAGTTATAAAAAGTTTTTGGACATAAAAACTTCACTGCCAACAAAGATTCAGTTTTTCCTCCTCTTTCCAAATCTGGTCTCGGATTTGACGTACGACCAATGGTTGCTGTGCCCTCCAAGGTTGCGCTGTTCCCGTATTCAGCGAAAAAGTAAATTGGCCACAGCTCAGCCCCTAGGGGGCCGGACCCCAAACCAAGTACTGATTATTTCATGGGACCATAGGGGTAACAAACCCTGAAAAGGAGAACCTGATCGGAGCCCAAGGTGGCTAAGGCCTGGTTGACTTCACATGGAATGTCCCATCAGCTTGCCAATATTTAGCACTTCAGCCGCTGGCGATGCCCAATTATGGTCAGTATTTTAGGACCACTCTTCAAACTGAAGTGTATTCTCAGTATGCATCTGCAGATGCATACTTACAAGTGAACACCTCCTAGTGCATACTTGAGTGAGTACACATGGATTCATACTTAGCTGAGTACACATCTGCGGATGCATACTTGGATCAGCTCACACCTATAACGTATGCATCCGTAGGTGTGTACGCATCCAAGAGTAGATGTGTACTCGAGTTTGTAGGGGAGGCTTGCCAACTTTCGGCTTTCAAAACGGCTTTTCAATACCGTGGCAAGCAAACTTGCTAACGGATTGCTGGTTAACAGAGAACTTGCCCGCTCACTGCGTGTTGCCCTTTCAGTCCGTGACACTGGGGAACGCTCCGCCTCCGCCACGCACTGCGGCGCTGCTCTCCACCGTGTCCAACCTGCGGGAGTTGACCTGCCCCATGATGGCCGACATGCCGGCCATCCTCCAGTGCACGGAGTTGAAGGTGCTTCGGCTCTACCCGCGGCTGGAGGATGCAACGCAGCCTTTCTTGCCGGGCGTGCTGAAGTTCCTCCGAGGGGCCGTGATGCACTTGAGGGACCTGGCTCTCAACTTCTCCGTCGTGCCTCATCTCCAAGCCTCGGACACTGTGCTCAGCCTGGGTGGGTCTGGAGAGGCTGCCCCGGCACTCAAACGCCTCGAATTTCAATTTAAGTGTGAGAACGATATGTCACCTCCCCCAGGCTACGGAACTGTACCGCTGCGCAATCTCGCTACTGTCATCCACCGCTTGAAGAATCTTGTGCACCTTGACTTAGACGGCCCGCTCCATGATGACCTGCTGCGTGAACTGGACGGCGAAGTCCTTCCTCACCTGCAGGAGCTGTATTTCGACTTGCCTGAGCCATGCATGCACGAGTGGGCACACAGGGAGCAAGTCCGTGCGGCCGTGCTGAGATGCCCACTGTTGCACTTGTCTGCGATGAGCAAGTGGGAGGAGGGAGCTTGCACTTTTTGTCAGGGTTGCTGTCGACATGATAGCTGCGAACGGCACGTTGTGTTCAGCCATCCAACGGAAGCGATCTGTGGCGTATCTCACTACGATTCTGATATTCACATAAAATAATTTAATTTGGGTGGCACCGTGGCTAGCTCCCCCTCTCCAAAGAAAAACAAAACAAGGAAGTATTAAAGAATTTACATGGAGGAATGTTGAATGCCTCACTGATCCTGTAATTGCTTTGGGCAACCCAACTTTTCTACTGTATTGAGAATAAATTCGATATTAATACTTAAATCGTGATTTTCCAGGATCCTTACGCATGTTTGTATTTGTATTTATTTGCGGTTAATTTACACACAAAGGAATACATGAAGTTCAGCCAAAGTTGGTATTGACGATCACATGGTAAAGGGAACGTTCACAAATTACATAAGGGCGATTTGGGGGGGTGACCTTCTAAGGCCATGTAAGGCCATCTAAGCCCCCTGACCCCCATTTACCTGAGGTTTTCGCCAAAAACTCACTTAAAACCCCTCTTAACTTTTTTTCTTTTTTTACGTGTTTTGTGCACAAGACGAGACAAGAGAGCGGTTTTGGAGGCAAAAATCAATCACGTGTTGAGATGGCACTGCTTTTATTACAAAATCATTTTTAAAAAAGGCATTTGGCCACAATAAAATCAACGCAGCCATGGAAACAAAACATAATACTGACAAGGTCAAAAACATAAAACAGGTATAAAAAAACATTTTCCAAACACTTTTCGTCCCCGTCCGTCCAGGGGCAGGTAAGCCGTTCTGGCAGGCTCGGGTAGGCTTTTGATCGGCTCCGCACTTCCGCTCGGTACCAGCTGGTACTATCTCAATGAGCGCGCTGCAGCACTGGTAAAACTAAAGCGTAGTATTACCCTCTATTTTCAAGCGTAATTAGGTTACGCTTGAAATCAAGCGTAACAGGCTCATCCACCAAGATTTCCCCTATCTAAATGCATGGGGGAATTTCCAGGGTATGTTTCAAGTCAAGCGTAACGTCTTCAAGCGTAACTTTATGCTTGACTCAAGCATAGAGTTACGCTTTAGTTTTTCCAGTGAGGCGCAGCGCCTACAATGCACTAGCGGCGTTAAATTCCCGTTTTGGCGCGTTTGGGAAACCGTCCATAAGGCATGCACTAGACGCCCCATCCCCCACATTAGACAATAGTAACAATTGGCCGGCCACCCCCTACCCTTTTGAAGCCTTCACGTAATTTGTGAACGTTTCCTCAGGATCACATAGATGGGCATAGATGAGCCCAGTATAATTTGACAAAACATCCTGGTAAAACATTTCTTATTGAATAAGATGATTTTTAAAAACAGTTGCAAAGATATTTAATTTACTTTCTTATCTATTATTTCGTTCCTGTAGATCCTATGCAAACTTGAATATTTATATTGCTAGTTCTGGGGAGATCTCCCTGGATGTAAGTGTTATTTCTGGTGCAGTGTTCCTCATTTCGAAGAGTAACTTTATCCAAACATTTCGTAACAAAGAGTACACTCATACACACAGAGTGAGAAGATTGTTAGCGACGAGCGACCGAGGCGCGCCCAGGCGGCGAGCGCTGGCACCACACACCTGCACATCTGCAGATCCCCGTGCGACGTAGAAAAGAGCTTCATTTGTACTGTTTTTGGAGGTCCCGAAGAGCTCCCAAAACCGACTTCTTCGGGACGTCCCAAAGTCGTCGGATTCCGCTCATGTACTACTTTTGTTTACAGGGAACTACTGCGTTGTCGCACCACTAGGGTACGCACCGAGGCACAAACTGCATGAGTCATCGAAGAGGAAGGGAAAGCGTCTCTTTGAGGGATACGAACTCAGCTACCGTGGTACAGTCGACTCTGTCATTTTGTCCACCTACCCGGGAGGAGCTGTGGACAATCAAAACAGCCTGGGCGGATTAGGCCGCCGTAATCCATACCTGGGCTGGGTCAGTCCCGGGCCGGCGAGGCAAGGCACTGGCCGGCGGCGCCCGTCCAGCCAAAGTGGTGGGGATGACTTGTGGACAAAATGACAACAGCAAAAATGAACAAAATGACAGAGTCGACTGTACTAATAAGGGCTACACTATTCTGCTTCTTGGATTCCCACTTCACAGTGCTCCGGATACCACCCCAATGCTTGATGCTGGCTACGCAGTGACATTTTCAGTCGTCACTTGATGACAATTTCAAAGCTAATTTTCCTTTACAACAACGTTTTGTTGTCAAGCCCATGCAATAAGCAATTGCTGTGAAGTGGGAATCCAAGAAGTTCTTATGAAAATTCCATCGTTCTCACAATCATCACTTGAAAGTGATGAAAATATCATTCACGATTAGTCTTAAGGAGGCAGTCTCGTCCCTGTTCCCTTTTTAGGGGGTTTCCCCCCTCTTTTGATGGCGATGATTTTTTAAATATACCTCTCAGAGGCAAACGTTAAAAACCAAATGAAAGAACGGAATTTTTAAAACGTTTCCAAAAAAGATATTTTGTTTTGTCTGTAGTTGTAAGGGAGTATGGTTAAGTAATGCAACAAAAGCCGGCAAAACATACAAAATTTCACTGCGCGACATTTTTATCCTGAAGTTCTTAACTCTTTCGGCAATTGGTTTTCGGCATTTTGAAGATAAAAAAAAATAGCTTTTACTTTGGTCTACAACTATCCCTATAGCCCAAGGAAAACCATTATTAAACCAATACCGAAGTTTGAAGATATGTTTGGATACGTTTATAAAAAACGTTTTCCTTGGGCTATAGGGATGATTGTAGTCCAAGTAAAGACCGTTTTTGTCTTCAAACTGCCGCAAACCGATTGCCAAAAAAGTAAGAACTTCCAAAGAAAACTGTCGCGCAGTGAAATTTTGTTTGTTTTGCCGGCTTTTGTTGCATTACCTGTAACTCCCTTACAACTTAAAAACAAAACAAAATTATTTTTTTTTTTTTGAAAATGGAAAAATTCCTTTTTTCATTTGGTTTTGACCGTTTCTCTCTAAGAGGTATATTTAAAAAATCATCGCCATGAAGAGAGGGGGAAACCCCTTAAAAAGGGTTCAGGGACGAGACTGCTCCCTTAAGAGGATATGGTACACCTCCCCAGAAGCGGCATTTCCAGGGACGCGCAGGGACCTCTTTCTAACGCCGTCCTGGCCACACCGTTCGAGGTATCGATATGAAACTTGACACACGGGCTCAGAAGGGATCAATCTCAATGACGGTGCGTCCAAAAATTTTTTTGAACGCCTAAGTTAGGCCCCAGGGCAGTCCAGTTCTGGTCCAACTTTCGTTCACAACAAGTCCTAAGAAAATAGGAATATCCAAAAAAGGGCCACGGCACGTTGTAGCTGCAACTTTGCTCTATCCAGAGAACTTGTCCCCATCTGCGTGCGGTCAAAAATAGAGATCAAAACCTGGTAGACGGCGGACCTCTGCACGGCGGATTTGAACATCTTGCGAAGTTTTGAAAAGGCACTGTCGCAGACGAGCTCTACTAACCCCGCCTCCCCCCGCCCATCCCTCCGGGCGACCCGCCTGCAGCCCGCTGCTTTGTCTCTGCGCCGGGCCCCCCGCTGGCCCCCTCCTCATTCACGCGCCGGAGCCGAGGGTCGGCAGCGTGACGGCTCGATTTATGGCCTTGTACTCCGAGAGTTAAATTTTTGAACGGATGACTCTAGACTCTCAGGACATGAACCATTGCACTCAGCGCGTGTTCCTTGTGCCAGGCGAATCAAATTTTAATTTTCTACGATAATTTTGACCTTTGTCATTGTTTCAACAGGTCCGGGTCAAATGGTCGTAGAAACTGAAATTTTAGTTGCCTGTCACCAGAATAGCACGCCAAACATCTTCGTACAAGTTTCAAAACTAGAAAATGTCCCCTTTTAAAAGTTTGGCCGTACAGCCTAGAGCCATAAATCGACCTGTCACGGTGCCGAACCTCTCGGGTGAGGGTGGGCAGCCCGACAGTCCCCATTCAGTGAAACAAAGTCGGCGACATCATGTGCGGGGCTTGGAGACGGTACAGCTCGTCGGCACAAATATTGCACCTCCTCTCTCCGACTAGCTCCAAACCGGCCGTGCAGAGGTCCGCCGTCTACCAGGTTTTGATCTCTATTTTTGACCGCACGCAGATGGGGACAAGTTCTCTGGATAGAGCAAAGTTGCAGCTACAACGTGCCGTGGCCCTTTTTTGGATATTCCTATTTTCTTAGGACTTGTTGTGAACGAAAGTTGGACCAGAACTGGACTGCCCTGGGGCCTAACTTAGGCGTTCAAAAAAAATTTTGGACGCACCGTCATTGAGATTGATCCCTTCTGAGCCCGTGTGTCAAGTTTCATATCGATACCTCGAACGGTGTGGCCAGGACGGCGTTAGAAAGAGGTCCCTGCGCGTCCCTGGAAATGCCGCTTCTGGGGAGGTGTACCATATCCTCTTAAACTGCCAACAAATATGCGCAGTGTAGGAACAGAACGATGGTACGCAATCTGGTCAAGTTAAGCAACATACATGTATGCTTAGTGCAATTGGCAATTGGCACTCGCTCCCGCCGTCACTTAGCGTAACATAACGTATGGGCATGTCAAATTTAAACGTACGTGACTGTACATTCGTTTGGATGTGACACAACATATGTTAGCGGGTACTACGAGTAACATTGGTTCAAGTGTCACTCTCGTAGAATGTGACAAAGCGATGCGGTGTGTCACATTCGTTGTACGTGTGACACGATCAAACTGGCACTCGCATTGCAGTTTTCACGTGCAATACGTATGTGATGTCACATTCATTGGCGAGTAGTGTGCCCCTGAATTGGTGACGTCCCAGAGCAGGAGTCAGGAGAACAGGATCGGAAGTAACAACAGTTTTTCGAGATGCACTAGGACATAAAATGTGTATTTAGTACACAGTTGTGGGCGTGTACTTAGAAGCACACACCTGTGAGTGTGCGCTGGAGTGTGGTTGGACAAGCACACCGCTGTTTGAGCGTAGGGGTATGGGCTCCTTGCTCCGTAAGAAAGAACACTGTTAAAAAAAATTACTGAAAAGTCATAATTTTTTGTAAGAAGTCGATTTACTTACATTCAGTCTGAATTTTCATACCAAAACTTTCATACTTCGCGGTCTGAAAGTTTCAGACGACATTAGTCTGAATTTTCAGATCAACATGTTGTATGAAAAATGATACCAGTCCGTCTATTTTATCAGACTAAGTTGTACGAAGAATATGAACAGTCGCACTAAACAATGCCACTCTGTAGAGTAGAGCTCTAATCGGCGAACTTTTGCCATCGGTTTATCGCAGACGCTCAGCGGATCGTCCCAGCTCAAAAATTAAGTGCACGGCAGCAGGCTCCTTCTTGCAAAGGAAGTGAAGAGGCTAGAGGTGACTGCTGAATTGCGAGAGAGAGCGGCCTTAGCCCAACCACGCACCGACCCGTGGCCATGCGCGAGAGTGAAATTGTATTCTTTGTTATTTAGCTTATACTGCACTTAGTAACCTGAATCTTGCTTTGGTGCGCTCATGCTTTTTTAGACAATCACTTGGAATAAGTTTGTAACAAAATATTCGCGATTTCACCTTCAAGAGGCAATTTTAGCTCCAAAAGATCATCCATGCGACACTAGCGCCACCTCGCGGATGGAGCAATAAGTGTCCATTTCGGAGCTCTGAAACATTCTCTATGCTTTTACGGCACTAAACGTTTGAAATACAACAGTAGTATTGATAAAAGTTCTGAGAAAATCGAAAAACGTACAAAGGGGACGGTTTTTTTTCACTCGTTTTCCGATTTCACAAGTATGAATTTAGTTTTCGGACGACAATGTACAAAACTTGATAGCCATCGCTCTAAATATTCAGACTAGCTAGTCTAAATTCAAATTTCAGACATCAGGTCACACTTTTCAGACAGTTGGTCTTAATATTCGTACCATTTTATGAATTTACGATTTAGACCACCAAGTGAGACGAAATCAGTCTGAATTTTCATATATTTTTTAACAGTGAAGATGGCGGCGAGGTGGCGGAGCGTAGTGGCGTCCCACAACAAGCAGAAAGCTCGGCTGATGTCCTGGCGGCGTCCGCTGAGCAAATTACTTTTTTACAATCAACTAGGGTAAAAACAAGTCTAATCCGCCTTAGTCGACCTGGGCGGGACGGAACGCCGCCAGGACATCAGCCGAGCTTTCTGCTTGTTGTGGGACGCCACTACGCTCCGCCACCTCGCTGCCATCTTCTTTCTTACGGAGCAAGGAACCCATTCACTCCGAGAAATCGTATACAGACTTCTCGGTTTTCCGCTCTATTACAGGAATTTTACACGAGAATTACGGCATGGATATGCCAAAATTTGGAACATTTTACCGTTAAACGGCTACGCTCACGTGTATCACGCGGAATACACAGTTTCTGTGTATACAGTACTACGCGAGTGTCTACCCACTCGTGTTTCAGTGTGCTTTCAGATCGGTGAGAGAGGTGTGCTAGGCCAAGCACAATCCTATAGGTGCGTGCCTGTCTAAGCGTACTTGCATCATCAACTCCAGTTTTAGGTGTACTACAGGAAAAGTTTTCTTAAAAAGGGGGAATTCTGTAACTGATACAACAGAAAAGACTAAGTAAACCTTGCTAACCAGTAAGGCCTTGAAAAGAAACATGGCATATTATAACAACATATTTCGATCAAACATAAATGTGATTCTTAAGAAAAAAAAACTTAAAAGTTTACAAGCTATTTCTTCGTCTTAGAGACGACACTTAAGTCCTCTGTAATACAACACAATAACCTTCAGTTATGTCGTTAAATAACATCAGTTCTGCTTTGTGTCTGAACGGGAAATCCATCCATAGACAACAATTTTGTTTCGTTAACAACTCCCTCGTCAACAGTTTCATTTAAGACAGCACCACTTGCAAATGCTTGTAATATAACAAAATGTGTTGCTATCATTACCCTCAACAGCTCCTAACCTTAACAGCATAACTGGTTAATTTACAACACTTTTAACAGTGGCACCTTACGTTCGTGTGCTTTAAGTACTTCGTGAAGTTTTAAGCGTGTGGTTAAGAAGATACACTGTCCCGTTCTGTGACAGTTTGGTAAATCTTGGCTCCTTTGTATTTTCTGCAGCCCATCTTCTGAACACTGCAGCCCGCGCCCGGAGAAACCCCATCCTTCTCTGCAGTCCTCGCCGTCCCCACCATGCAGGCCGAGGTCGTCGTCGACTTGGCAGTGCAGGCGGCCGAGGCGGCGCTGCGGGTGGAGCGCCTCCAGCTGCGGGTGGCCAAGTTGGCTGTGGACGCGGCCAGGACCCAGGTCCGGCTGGCGGAGCGTCGCAGGGACGACGCCGTGGGGCGCAGCGAGCAGCGCGACGGCTGCGGATCTGGGGTGAGTCGCCACCGCAATGTCTGCGGAGAAATTCCCATGACACGAAGGAAATGGCGCAAGCATTGCACGAAGGGGTTTTCTTCGTGTTAAGAAGGTTTTTCTGTGCATTCGCCGCAAGTACAATACAAAGCAATTTATGAGCATTAGTACGCAAAGCTTGTTTGCACAAAATTGTGTGAGACTACAACCAAAATTTGCACGAATAAATATTGTGTGTCAATACTGGGATTCAGGGAATGTGACGATCATGTCACGTTCCTTTGAATACTGTGTCACATTCGTTTAAACGTGAATCGGCTGGCCCCGGGCCTGGACGAGGCTGGTTCACGTTTAAACGGATGTGACACAGTATTCACATGCACTGTTAAAAATAGTTGTTTTAAAACAACAACACAGTTACCAACCTCGACAACGCTGTTGTTTGTGAACAAGTTTGCTTGTTTTGAAACGACGAATTCGTTGCTAATTATTTTAATGACTTATGCTGTTTCAAAACAATATTTTGCTGCGTACAAACAACCCGGACAATCTAAGAAGTGGTTACTGCGGGGTAACTGGGAATCTACTAGGTCTGTGACCTAATCGGCAATAAAAAGTGATGCAAATAAGGCTGTCTATCGGTTTACAAACATCTTGTGGACGAACGACGCAACTCGTTAGTAAACAACAAAAGTCATTTGAAAACAACTTTGATCGCTAAGAAAATTAGCAACATATTTACTGCTAAATTACAACATAATTTTTAACAGTGTGGTATTCGAACGAACGTGACACGATTCACGTTTAAACGAACGTGACGTCACATTTCCTGATTTTCAGTGAAGTGACTTGGCGTGTAGTGCATTAAAATGGCAGCATGCGCCTGACGGGATTTCCTCTGTCTGCGCGGCGCGCTCAGGACGCGTCGCCGTCGTCCCCTGCCGCCAAGAAGCGGAAGGCGTGGCCCTCCCCCGGAGCCGAAGTGGAAGTGGAGGCCCGGGAAAGGTTGGCGGCGCTGCAGGCCCAAGAGGCGGTGCTGGAGGCGGAGGCGGAGGCAGCGACGGGCCGCGTGCTGGAGCTGCAGCGACACCTGGACCTGCACGAACTGCCGGCTGCGTCGTCCCAGAGCGCTCCCCACTGCATGGAAATGGAGGTGAGTTTCAGTCGCCGCCGAGACCGAACCGGTAGGAATGTGGAGATGTGTCAGAATTGAACCGAATGTATGGGGTTTACTCTACCAACTGAGGACACTAGAATTTATGGAGTAGGTGTGGCATCGACGATAGCGTGGCAGGAGGACCGATATTGTTCTTGTGCACTGAGATGTAACCCTGGTGCCTGTCCTAACACTCTGGTGTTTATGAATTGCCATCCCCAATATTTTGCTGACAGTAAGAGTACCTCCTTAGGGTCCTTTGATGGCAGTATGGCCAAAAGTAAAATGGCATATTTTGGGAATAAAAAAAACCGTTAGTCAAAACGTTCTTTTTGGGTAAAGCTTGAGGTCACAAACTTGTTTTTGACTGTATTACGTTGCCATCAGTGGTTTAAACTCATGTGAGCGCCGAAAGACACAGCGCCGTAATTTCATTTGAAATTTCAATAAATCACCACGGCCAAAGTCCTGAATATTTTTCAAAAAAATGTGTAGGAGTGTTCCTTGGGTGCAAGGCTACTACGACAGAAAAAATTGGGTGTCTTCCATTTGAATGGAAAGTGCTTAGTCACAACAATCCTGTAGTCACAACAATCCTGTGCAGAGTGACCTGACATTTAGGATGCTACTTAAAACTATAAGTGAGCTTTTTGAACTAGTTATCATTCATTTACTTAGTTTTCCCTGCATCAATGGAGTGTGAACTTTGCCGTGATTTCCCACCCCGTGACCGTCCGTGCGTTCGGCGCAGATGGCGGCGCTGCCCGAGGACGAGCTGCTGCAGGTGCTGAGCTACCTGAGTCCCGGGGAGCTGTTGCAGTGCAGGCAGGTCTGCCGCCGGTGGCGGGACTTGGCGCTGCACCCGGACCTGTGGCGAAGCAAGAGCTTGGACGCCGAGTGAGTATTTGGCACCTGAGCGAAATCTCTAAAATATGGCTATGTATATCCACCCCAAACTCTCATCATATGCTGGGTAAAAAGGAAGCTGCCTGTAAATTAAAAACGTAAAAGACTGACTGTCTTAAGCAGTTGGTCAAAAATATTGCAGAAAATGTTTTTCATTTCTGCTCTTGGTTTTAAGACGGGTTTGTACTGAGTTTTCCTTACGCTAATACGAGATTTCTTACGCTCTTACAAAATTCTTACGCTTAAACGAAAATTCCATCGAGTTACATAGGGGCATTTGCCATGCTCTACGCTTTGACAAGCCCTTACGCTACGCAGAATGGCTACAACGGGCGGTTGGTTTTAAGCCTTAATCCAACAGGATGTATTTTTTAGCGCAACAGGCCCTTACGCTATGACAAGTTCGCGTTTTTGAAATTTTGAAAGGGTACACTCTGAAGGTGCCACGAAAAAATTTTGAGACATCTCTGATGAATGGATTCTTTGTAATAATAACGCTTTGAATTTTGACTCCTAACCTAACCCAAAACCAGGCCGTTTTCGGACCCTTTTTCATTGGCATAATGTAAGGGTGGTAAGAATGATCTCACTCTCTCTCGCGCGTGATACTGTCAAGAGTGCAGACTACTTGAAAAACTTGAAAAAATTCAATTGGTCTGGTTTGGCGGCAGGGGCTCGCTGACAAAAATGATCCATTGTTGGTACCTCGATCCATGTTCCCTAATTCAGCTCAGCACAGATAATTTCATGTACCTACTTAGCTCTTGTTTTGAGCCTTTTCAATAAACTACAATAATTTAAAGAAGGAAGACGAATTTGGAATTGGAGGTAATGCAACGGACATAATAACACACTACTTGTGAATTAGGGCGTATGTACAGTCTTTAAATCCTCCCCAGCATTACTAACCATGTGTGTCGTTTTATTTTAAGCTCCGCCAGCTTGGTCGCTGCTGCACTACGTCTAGCCCCCTGCCTTGACCACCTCTACATGTGTGGTTCGGAAAGCATGGCTCTTCTTGGCGTTCTGCTTAGCTCCACGAGGTGTGCCGTTTCCCAGCTCTACATCAGGGTCCATCCAGCTGACGCAGTTCTCGCTGCAGTGGTGATCAGCAGGTGGGAACAAGGTTCAGGCAGCGGGTGGAAACTCGCTAGGTGGGGCTGGGACCGGGTCGGGATCGGTCCGCTCGGGGCGCCACGGCCAGCAGACGAACTTGTCGCCCCGCATCGGTACCTTATTTTAAAGAAATGTACCCTAAATCGAAACATTTGGAGTCATATTCGGGTATCAAAATCAAGGTCATTGTCTAAAGAATGCATCTGAAGCATAGTTTTCTCTTTATAATCGAAATAGAAATAAGGGAGGTGATGAAAATGCGATGGCTCGGTCGCGGGAAACGCTACCACCAGATTTTGTAACACTTAGTTTTCAATGTTAGAGCCCTCGGAGGCCATACATGTAAGCGAGCCGATTTTTCCTTACAAAATTTCGCTCGGCGTAGGATACATTTCCTTTTGATTGGACTCACCTTGCAAGAAATATCCCACATAATAGTTGATGCGACGGAATGGTGTCTGCTTGTACTTCTCACTTCAACTCGATAAATAGAATACAAACCACTCGAATCAAAGCTGCATATCTGGCCTAATGCACGGCAAATTTAATGTAGATTCATTTTGCACACGCGGCTTTGGGAAATAAGGTCGGATTTCTTTACATTAAGTGGATTAAAAACACCAGACGCAAAGAGGCTGAAATGACCACTTTTACGGTCTCTACTAATGTGAGAAATCCGACCCGTCTAGACACACGCGAGTTCTTGAGAACAAATCTTCAAACATGCCGTCGTGCATTTTGTTTAAAGGTTTTCGCACGAAACTAACCTCAAATTATACAATATGAATTCTAAAATACTGCAGCGTCAAACACCGTTGAAAGCGTCGTCGGCCCGTGTCGTCTGGACCGGAGGACGGGACAGACTATGGCAAATTCACCGCTCGGCACAGTTTTGTTTCCATTTTGTGACAGTTGCACCTGCCGACATGTTGGCTGCTCGGGTAGCGCGTGTTGCTTTCATTGACTTCCACACTAACCTCCTGAGGAGAATCCATGCTCTCAAAATCAACCAAATGCAATGCCCAATCGTGGAACTGTGAAAAGTAAACAAACGGTGCCGAGCGGTGAATTTGCCATAGTCTGTCCCGTCCTCCGGTCCAGACGACACGGGCCGACGACGCTTTCAACGGTGTTTGACGCTGCAGTATTTTAGAATTCATATTGTATAATTTGAGGTTAGTTTCGAGCGAAAACCTTTAAACAAAATGCACGACGGCATGTTTGAAGATTTGTTCTCAAGAACTCGCGTGTGTCTAGACGGGTCGGATTTCTCACATTAGTAGAGACCGTAAAAGTGGTCATTTCAGCCTCTTTGCGTCTGGTGTTTTTAATCCACTTAATGTAAAGAAATCCGACCTTATTTCCCAAAGCCGCGTGTGCAAAATGAATCTACATTAAATTTGCCGTGCATTAGGCCAGATATGCAGCTTTGATTCGAGTGGTTTGTATTCTATTTATCGAGTTGAAGTGAGAAGTACAAGCAGACACCATTCCGTCGCATCAACTATTATGTGGGATATTTCTTGCAAGGTGAGTCCAATCAAAAGGAAATGTATCCTACGCCGAGCGAAATTTTGTAAGGAAAAATCGGCTCGCTTACATGTATGGCCTCCGAGGGCTCTAACATTGAAAACTAGGTGTTACAAAATCTGGTGGTAGCGTTTCCCGCGACCGAGCCATCGCATTTTCATCACCTCCCTTATTTCTATTTCGATTATAAAGAGAAAACTATGCTTCAGATGCATTCTTTAGACAATGACCTTGATTTTGATACCCGAATATGACTCCAAATGTTTCGATTTAGGGTACATTTCTTTAAAATAAGGTACCGATGCGGGGCGACAAGTTCGTCTGCTGGCCGTGGCGCCCCGAGCGGACCGATCCCGACCCGGTCCCAGCCCCACCTAGCGAGTTTCCACCCGCTGGTTCAGGGCAGCTCCGCAAACAATGGCACTCTCAGTCCCATGTGGACTTTTTTATTCCCTTGCTTATAAAGTGAAAACAGCAGACGTAAATTCTTCTATTTTGTCTTAAGCTATGCACAAGTTTGATCGTTTTTAAGACCAATTTGTCAATAGATCATGAATTATTTAAAAAGTACATTGCAGTTGACAAAATTCAGGGTAAATGAACTGAATACCTTAGAAGATGAACAGAAATGCGCGAAGCTAGCTTGAAGGGAAAATAGTACATTACGGTTGCACAAAAAACTTTTTGGCATTTGAGAAGAAGTTATTTCGAGTCTGAGAGTGTGTGTGCATGGTACCCTGTTCTAAACTGTGTGCCTCAATGCACACTGATCTCAACTGTGTTAAAACTCAGTGCCCAGGACTCGTGCAGTCACAGGCTCCACCACATGACGCTGATCATATTTTTGCGCAGGCAAGCTGCCCTGGGACGACTGCGTTGCGTCCGACTGTCGCTCGTATCAGACGATTTGAATGAAGAGACCGCCTTCCTCAGACTGCAGCGTCTTCAAGAAAGCCTTCTCTACACTCCTGGTATAAATACATTCAACGCTCCAGCAAATTTCGGCTCCCTTGAATCTTTTTCTCGGAAGCACACTCAAAAACCCTTTGAGAAGTATTCTCTGGCAATGTATTGCAAACTCTCTTACAAACTTCCTCCTTTGCATTGCGAAACTTTGCAACTAGCAAAGAAAATGCTTTGCAACGTAACAAACCAGTGCTTCGCAACTTTACAGACTGCTTTGCATGTTTGCTTCAGAAGATAGGTCCGGGTTGATTATACTGTAATAGGATTCACTCACATCGTGAGCAGACAAAAATATTGACCATTAGTGCATTGTGATAAAGAACTCTGTTTACATTAAGGAGTCGAAATTGTGTCAAAAGCGACATGTTTGTTTACTTGTCTAGGATTGGAGCTGTTGGAGCTTTCCTTCGACGAAGGCACTGCGAACATCATGAAGACGAGAGCGCCTGTTATCCATTCAACGAGCAGCGACCTGCCAGTCCCGGCATCCCTGCAGGTGTTGGAGTATATGTTGGAGTTCACAGATACCTACCTGCCCCTCCACCTTGAGTGGCATGCGTCAACTCTAGAGGTAAAGACACTGAAAATGGGCGAGATTTCCACTGTAGCTCAGTTCTTCACGCTTAAGGAGGCTCATACATTTTAAAAGCACTTTGTAAAAACATTATTTTTTTGTAGAAGGATCAAGATTTTGTGATTTCTGTACTAAAACCTTCCTAGATAATTGAGTAGGCCTCATTTTGGCATTAGTTAAAGTGACTTTGGACACTTTTTGGAAACTTAGTAGGAAAGTTTAAAATTTTGGTTCCCTTAAGATTTTCTTCGCATTACTTGCTCAGATCTGGGGAAAAAATCAGGGAGACTCATCCTCAGTAGTGTCATATAATCGACTATAATGGGCTTCTCATCTGCAATAGTTTTCAAAATAAAAACAACCACTTTCTAAACAATTTTTGGAACAAATTTTTGAACACAAATCAATTGTGGGCCAAAACAGTCTATTTTTAATACGGCCGTAGCTCAGTAAATGAGGGTGACAGCCGGGCAGCTATGCTGCAAAACGTAGTCAAGGGATCTTATTGAAACGTCTCAAAGTTCCTTTGGCTACTTGTTCAAAATACAAATATTTTTACTATGCATTTTTCGATAAAGTGACCTACAATTGATTTGGCATACAGGACATGAGCCCCGTCCCGATTGAGCCCCGTTGGTCTGAGCCCGGATTGAGCCCCGACCGAAGCCCCAATATCCAGAGCCCGGATTGAGCTCCGATCTGAGCCCCATTTGAGCCCGACTTAGCCTCGCGTCCTGAAATCGCCTTTTTGCATGATTCATTGCCACGGGGCTCAAGTAGGGGCTCGAACAGGGCTTAGGTCGGGACTCAATCCGGGCTCTGGATATTTGGGCTTCGGTCGGGGCTCAAATGGGGGTCAAAGTTGGAGCTCAGGTCGGGGCTCAGACCATCGGGGTTCAAACGGGACGGGGCTCATGTCCTGTACGCCATTGATTTTTTTACCTTAATGCTGTGGCAAGCAAACTTTCCACCGGTTGGCAGTGACAGAGAACTTGCCGCCTCGCGTTAACTCTGCGCGTTGCCCTGCCAGGACGTGACATTCTGGAGCACTCCGCCTCCGCCACGCACTGCGGCGCTGCTCTCCACTATGGCCAACTTGCGGGAGTTGTGCTGCCCCATGATGGCCGACATGCCGGCCATCCTGCAGTGCACGGAGTTGAAGGTGCTTCGGCTCACCGCGCGGCTGGACGATGCAACGAGGCCTTTCTTGCCTGGCGTGCTGAAGTTCCTCCGAGAGGCCGTGATGCACCTGGAGGACCTGACTCTCGACTTCTCCGTTGTTCCCCATCTCCAAGCCACGGACACTGTGCTCAGGCTGGGTGGGTCTGGAGACGCTGTCCCAGCTCTCAAGTCCCTCCAGTTTCAATTTCTGTGTGAGAAAGGTGTGTCACCTTCGCCCCCAGGCTACGAAACTGTACCGCTGCGCAATCTGGCAACTATCATCCACCGCTTGAAGAATCTTGTGCTCCTTGACTTAGACGGCCCGCTCCTTGATGACCTGCTGCATGAGCTGGACGGTGAAGTCCTTCCTCACCTGCAGGAGCTGCATTTCAACTTGCCTGAGCCATGCATGCACAAGTGGGCAAACAGGGAGCAAGTCCGTGCGGCCGTGCTGAGATGCCCACTGTTGCACTTGTCTGCGATGAGCAAGTCGGAAGAGGGAGCTTGCAGTTTTTGCCAGGGTTGCTGTCGACATGATAGCCACGTACGGCACTTTGTGTTCAGCCATCCAACGGAAGCGATCTGTGGTGTAACTCACTTCGACTCTGATATTCACATAAAATAATTTAATTTGGGTGGCATCGCGGCAAGCTCCCCCCTTCCAAAGAAAAACAAAACAAGGAAGTATTAAAGAATTTACATGGAGGAATGTTGGATGCCTCACTGATTCTTATTAGTTCTTAGACAACCCATTGTTTCTACTTTTGTATTGAGAATAAATTCTTATTAAATACTTATGTCGTGATTTTCCAGGCTCCTTTCAGATGGTTGTATTTGTATTTATTTGCGGTAAATTTACATTCAAGAGAATACATGAGGTTTACCTAAGTCATGATCACCTAATAACGGAACGTTCACCAATTACGGAAGGGCGATTTGGGGGGTTTTCGGCTCCCCTAAGGCCATGTAAAGCCCCCTGTGGGCAAAGTTTTGTTCCTTGGACAATCTTACTTAAGAGGACTGCTGTCTCAGCCACTTGGTGCAAAAATTGATTCGATGAGGCAAAATACCCAAATTCATGTTTTTAGTCCGAAAGTGTAACTTTGCTGGGCTATAACTCAGGCAGGACATATCTCAGCAGGACATAATAGTTTGGCTTTTGAAGTCTTTTTAGGGGCAACATGCCCTCAAAATATCAGGACGACCGGAGGGGGTCGTGGCACAGAGTGCCTTTTCTTAAATGAGATTTTACTCAGGGATGAGGCGGGGAAAGGATTTTTCCGAAGGGAGAGGGGGGGCGTTCGTCAAATAGGCAGGGTAGACAGCGCGCGGGAATGTGCATTGTCTCGACGGTGATGGCGATCGACGCCGTCGTGATCCTCGCAGTGGTTCACTCGCTTTCCTGCACTGCAAACCTAACTGTCTACTAAGTACACACTTACAAATGCATGCTTGCAAGTACACACACTGAGAAAACCTTACAAACTATTTTGGGCCTTACAAAGAAAAGTACTTTGTATAACAAAGTATTTTGAGCATACATAAGCTTACAAAGAAAATACTTCGTAATTTACGAACTATTTCTTCGTAAAACAAAGTATTTTAGTTTGTAACATGTATGCTCAAGATACTTCGTAAGGTTTTAAGAGTGCATTTTCTCGGCGGTGATAGTGATCGACGCCGTCGTGATCTTCGCAGTGGTTTACTCGTCTTTTCTGTGGCGCGACGATTCCATCTTCGTAACCGCGGGGCTTGGTTAGGAAGGGAAAGGATCATCCAGCATTACTTCTGAGTTGTATTTTCTGAGTGCGGCTGGTAAATGGTCTCAAGCAGTGAGCCTGCACCTGTACCCCACTTACTAGGGAGTCAAAAATGGCATTCTACGTGTAAAATCACAAGAGGAATCCGAACCTGGCCTCGAATGGGTCGTACCTCGACTCCGTCTACCTGTAACCGCACGTTTGAGCTTGATTTTCAAGCAATTTTCAGACTTTCTGGTTCGCAGTGTCCCCAAGCAAAACAAAATTACTTTTTCAGGGTTCAAACGGTGTCTCTGGTCCGACTTCAAAATTCCAATGCCCGAACTAAAGCGTGGCGTATGAGCCACGGTTTGACACGTCTACTGATCGTCAATGAACTGAACTGCTCATCATCTAATGCATCGCAAGTAGAAAAATCGATTTCCATCCCATTACCTGGCCAACAAAGCTGTATATCATTGTTATTCAAGGCACACACAAGGGCACGGTCATGGTTTTCGATCCACGGCCAAGGTCCAAGACGAACCCTGAGTCAGCCGCTTCTCCGACCAGACCTCTCTGCAATGTCAGTTACAGTCCTTCTGAGGCTCACCATAGTGACTCAGCTCTGCGTTTCCAATGTAGGGTCAGGGCGGGGAAGAACTGGACGTTTTGCAATCTTTCTCGATTTTGACTCTAATTGACTATCTTTAGCCAATGTATCCGTTGGGTCTGTTGATCGAGCCTCAAAGAAAGACATTTCAACCCTCAGCGAGTGCGTTTGCGGCTTCATTCAGTAATAAATGAGAAAAAACAGTGTGCGATTCTTCCCCGTCGAAACGGGGAAAAATCGAACACCTAAGGGGAAAAATCGGACATAGGCTTTAATTTAACAAAAATCTATGAAAGTAGGTCAGAAATCTCTTGGGAACGATATTTGGGGGTAACACTTGCGATACCCAATGAAGCAGGCGCACGAGTATTCCTAGGTAGACAGAAATCATCGTAGCATTGTTAGGGGGTCCGTGGCGGCACGTTTTTGAGGTTAAATGACCAAAATGTATGAAATCGTCAACAGCCGTGTTTGTTTTCCCACTAAATGTTGGAAAATGCTAAAATACATTTGTTACGACCACTTTGGTGGGATGTTAGGGCAATTTATCGATTATTATAGAAAAAAGATGTGTTCGATTTTTCCCCGCACCAGTGTACGGTTTTTCCCCGTTTCGTATTTAACCCTTCATATGGAATCCAGCTGGAAATCTGCTAAAACATTTCAACGTATCTTGGGCTCCGAACTTCCAACTTTCGTTTACAATAAGAATATTCGTCACAGTAGGCTCGGAAAGTCGTTAAAAAGAGATATTGCGGGCACCAACTTTGAAAGTTTTTAAGGTGTTTTAAACGAGACCTCGTTTAAAGGTGACTTTGAATACTTTCCGGTTCAAGTAGGCTAAATTCCTCTTAAACGCAATCTAGCAGATCATCAATAAGCAATACTGAATACTTTGCACGTCCCAAAACTGGTAAATCTGTGGCGAAAGTGCGGTGTGCGTTTCTTCCCCAACTTGCAGGTGTCCGGTTTTTCCCCGCCCTGACCCTAGCTGTTGGCTGGTTGGAATCAAAGTACGGCAAGTCACGGAGAACTGAAATAGTCACAGCACTCCGAAGAGCCCATTTCGCTTTTTCTGCGTAATACGAAACAAAAAGTTAGCTTTATGAAAGTAGCAAAGGTAAAAATTATCAGTAATTTATGATCAGTCTCTTCACTGCACTCTAAATGTCTTACAATGAAATTTGACGTATGTTTTTCGTATGTTACGGTGAATTCGGCGCAAGCATAATACGAAGCAATATTCCTTCGTAATACGAATCTTTTTAGCTTTTTCATTGTGAGATATAAAGAAAAACCTTTGCAATACGAAGAAAAACTACCTTCGTATTATGCTTGCTCCATTTCCTTCGTATTATGGGAAATTTCTTCGTAAGACATTTAGAGTGTGGAACATTGAAGGCATAAACGTTACGCTCTTAAGGGAATACACTTTTTTGCCCTTTAATGCCCTTCCAAAAGGCATTAACGATTCACGCCACTCCAAACTTTGGCATTTTGAGTGCACGGCATTTCTTAAGTAGGGCATGAGAGTAACTTGGCATGTATACTCCTATAGATGTTTACTTCCCAAGTACACTCCTATAGATGTATACTAAGTACACAGTGGATTTTGTAGTGTGATGGCATCTGCCGTTAACACCACCATCTAGAAGTTCATTTCGAGATTTTGCGATTGCAGGAATTCTTCCGAGGCGCACTTCTTCGAGTTCCTCGGAGTGCTGGCAACGCATTACCGAGACCTGTCACCGAAAAGCCACAGCGCTGTCGCCCTGTGCGTCGACTGGGAGACGCACCGGCCCTGGATGCCCGCGCACCTGAACTACGTGCCGCTCATGCTGCTGTGCCCGGGTTCCAAGGTGCCACCGGGCACAGCGGCGGGCTTCATGGTGGTGGCGGCAGCGCGGCGAGTGCTGCAGGTCCTGTCGGGGATTCGGCCAATTCCCTCAGCACTGCACTGGTCCGCAGGCAAGGGGAAATAATTCCAGCCAAATTTGTACACAGAAATTCATCAAACTTGTAAAATTCATCAAAATTCATCGATATTTGATTGAAATTCATCAAAATTTGACTAAATTTCATCTAATTTCGACTAAAATTCATCGAATTTAGACTGATTTCCATCGAAATGTGACTGAAATTCATCGAAATTTGACTGAAATTCATCGGAATTGTTCACTGAAATTCAGTCGTTATTTCCCCTTGTCCACAGGCATGACCATCGTGGTGCGTGTGGACGAGAGCGCCGATCCAACTTCTATGCAGCCCTTGGTCCCCGAGCTGATCGCTGCAGTGTGGTCGAAGTCCTGGCGACGCTTCACCGTGGCGGTGGCGGGCCGCGAGTCCGCCACCCTACACCGTGGCACCCTTTGCCAACGCGTCCGGTGTGTGCGGCAGTCGCGCGCCAGCCGCTCCGGCCGCCGCCACGGTCCGCCTGGACCAGATCTCGCTCGAGTCGATCCGCACCATCCTCCACGACTCCGCTGTCCCCCCACGCGACCTCGGCGGGTGCATCCTTCGCGCCAACCTCATCGTTAGGCAGGAACGCGACTGTGACATCAGCGCCGAGCCGAGAATGTCCACGGAGGCGAAGGTCTCCAAGGCCATCATGAACACCATGGCGCGGTACAGGAACGTCAGCGTGGAGTGGCGCACCACTCTTGAGACGGCACTCGACTTCCAGAACGGCACCTACTCCGACGCGCTGGCCGGGCTCGGCCGGGACTCTGACGTGGTCCTGGGGGGCATTTTCATGACGCAGGACAGGTTGCGGTCCTGGGGGGCCACCGTGCCGTTCGCACACGTGCCCGTGGTGGTCGTGGCCCGCTGCCCGGACTCGGGTGAGGAGGGACCGCACGTCTGGGAAGTGGTGCTCCGCAACCTGGTCCAGCCCGGCGCTGGGCTGGCGACCACCTGCACGTTGGTGGTCGGTTCCGCGGTCACCGTTGCCCTGCGCGTGGCCATTGCGTCTGTCACGGTGAACCGCGGGGGAGGCTGGTGGTCGTCCGCGATCTCAGCAGCTCTCCTGGACCAGTGGGCCAAAGTCTTCGAAGTGCCCGCACCGGTGTCCCGCCTCTTGCCGGACGTGTGGTCCGGCCGCGCTCTCACCGGCGCGTGGCTGCTGTACATTCTCAACTTCAACGTGGTCTTCAAGGGTCTGCCCTTCACCGAAAGCGCCGTTCGGACATCAGCGCCGTACCCAAGGACAGTCCGTGAACTGGCCAACGCCGTGCCGGACCTCGCGGTGGGCATCGCGGGCAGCAGGTTGCGTGGAATCTTGGAAAGAGCAAAATCAACTAAGACGGACCACTTCTTCCGGTGACCCTCTCCGATTTGCCTGATTTTTTGTAGGCTTAATAACTCACTAAAGGAGAGTCTAAAACTAAAATATTAGGTCCGGCAAAAATTTATTGCCCGAGATATGGCCAACTTTAGTTTAACTTTTGAAGAAAAAACACGAATTTGGGTATTTTGGACTAATTTTACACTTTTCATAGTAGAGGGTTTAAATTTTGTCAGTTTATGTAAAATTGGCCAAGGAACAAGAATATGGCCTCAGATTTGACCTCCGACGAATACTTACAGAGTAAACCCCCCAAAACACCCTAAAAACACATAAAAAACCGTTTTTTCTTGGGGTTTCTGGGAAAAATATGTGGACAAAACTTTCTGATGATCTTATCTTGTAGAAAATCACACGATGAATCGAATGAGACCACGCGCAGATTTTTATGTCAAACCGTTTAGAAGATATAGAGGTTCAAAGTATGAACATTTTGCCATTTATTTTTTAAAAATGCAGGTTTTGAGCAAAGTTTGACGTTTTTTGCCTCCTTGGTGCGTGTTGGTGTTCTTATCTTGTGGAAAAAGACGCGCTGAATCGAATGAGACCACGCACAGAGTTGTATCTCAAACCGTTTAGGAGATATAGTGGTTTAAAGTATGGGCACTGTAGTCCGCCCGCCCAACAGGCGTGATTGGCGGCTCTGCCTTGTCGGGTGTTTGCAGGAGCTCTCCCGTGCCCATACTTTAAACCACTATATCTCCTAAATGGTTTGAGATACAACTCTGTGCGTGGTCTCATTCGATTCAGCGCGTCTTTTTCCACAAGATAAGAACACCAACACGCACCAAGGAGGCAAAAAACGTCAAACTATGCTCAAACCCTGCATTTTTAAAAAAATAAATGGCAAAATTTTCATACTTTGAACCGCTATATCTCCTAAACGGTTTGACATAAAAATCTGCGCGTGGTCTCATTCGATTCATCGTGTGATTTTCTACAAGATAAGATCATCAGAAAGTTTTTTCCACATATTTTTCCCAGAAACCCCAAGAAAAAACGGTTTTTTAATGTGTTTTTAGGGTGTTTTGGGGGGTTTACTCTGTAAGTATTCGTCGGAGGTCAAATCTGAGGCCATATTCGTGTTCCTTGGCCAATTTTACATTAACTAACCAAATTTTAACCCTCTACTATGAAAAGTGTAAAATTAGTCCAAAATACCCAAATTCGTGTTTTTTCTCCAAAAGTTAAACTAAAGTTGGCCATATCTCGGGCAATAAATTTTTGCCGGACCTAATATTTTGGTTTTAGACTCTCCTTTAGTGAGTTATTAAGCCTACAAAAAATCAGGCAAATCGGAGAGGGTCACCGGAAGAAGTGGTCCGTCTTATTTGATTTTGCTCAAAGAGAAGGCTTGCCGTCGAAGCAGGTCATCTATCGTGCGAGACCCCTCAGGAGATTCAACAGTTCGAAAAGCGATTCGCTAGTGACACCAGCACCGCCGTCGCGGCGGCCGATGTCTTCACACGGTTTGGCTGCCTCCGCGGCTGCCACTACCAGCTGGCCACGCACCTGGTCCACGTCACCTTTGTCCATTACGCCATGAAGAACCACCCTGCGGTGAAGCTTTTGGATGAGACTATGCTTCGGCTGCACAACGGCGGTGTCATCACCAGATGGATACAAATGCAACTTGAATGGAAGAAATACAAGCGGGCTAGGGCTCGGATGCGGCACTCCGAAGCGCAACGCCGGACCCAGGGGCGCGCCATGGTGAAGGACTTCGTGAGCCTGCTCTCCGTGGGATTCCTGGTGGCTACGGCGGCTCTTCTGGCTGAGATTGTTGCACACCGGGCACTGCAGAGAATCTGAGCGTGCACTTAAAGAAGTATGCACGCAGCGTCTGATTCGTAACTACGAAGAAACTGAAGGCTGTGTAGAATTGCTTCGTACACACTAAATGTTTAGGTAGAATTTTGTACGTGCAACTTGCACGATTTTGTGCACTCGTGGAATTTGCACTATATCATGCGTAAAAATTGATAAATTTATGCAAATTCACGCATTATTTTATACACAACGGTTCATAGGTTAAAAATTATGCATCACCACGTACAAAATTGTACATAAAGATTTAACGTGTATAATGAAGAAATGTTTCGTATCATGAAGAATGCTGTAACATAATACGAAGTGTTTTCTTTTTTCGTAGATTTTCCACTGCTTTTGTTTGCTCTGTATTTTGAAGCGATGTTTTGTGCGATTTTTATTGTGTGCCTTCAGCAGGCCTACGAAAGCCTGATTTGTTGCTTCGAAAATTTCGTGAGCAGCTTGCATGGGCGTCAGTTTGAACAAGCCAATAAAAACGACAGCCCAAAAATACAAACGCATTTTCATTGACCTCACTCTAAATGTCTTACGAAGAAATTTCCCATAATACGAAGGAAATGGCGCAAGCATAATACGAAGGTGGTTTTTCTTCGTATTATGAAGGTTTTTCTTCGTATCTTACAATGAAAAAGCTAAAAAGATTCGTATTACGAAGGAATATTGCTTCGTATTATGCTTGCGCCGAATTCACTGTAACATACGAATAACATAGGTCAAATTTCATTGTAAGACATTTAGAGTGCTTATCGGGGTGCCCACTATCTTTGGAAAACAAAATTACCTGACTTTTCCCTGACCTTAAATCCACTTTCCCTGACCAAACGTGCACGGTACGTGGAGAGATAAAGTAGAGAAAAGAATGGGTTATGTACGTTGCTTGTAGACACTATGTAATTTTGGACGCGAGCACACTCTAAATGTCTTACAGTGAAATTTGACCTATGTTATTCGTATGTTACAGTGAATTCGGCGCAAGCATAATACGAAGCAATATTCCTTCGTAATACGAATCTTTTTAGCTTTTTCATTGTAAGATACAAAGAAAAACCTTCGTAATACGAAGAAAAACCACCTTCGTATTATGCTTGCGCCATTTCCTTCGTATTATGGGAAATTTCTTCGTAAGACATTTAGAGTGCAAAGCGAGCCCAAAGAACACGCATTATATTGACGAAAATTTGATTCCGACGGTCTCCAGTCAGCCTTTACGTAGATACGTTTTCTGCCCTCACTTAAAAATCAGTGTCCGACAATTCGACGCGTCCTAATACAGTGATCCTAAATGCCAGGGTCGAAAGACAATCCCAACTTTTCGTGTCAATTCAGAACTATCCTAAATGCACCTCACGTGAAAGGCGGTGTTTTCTCAAGTCCGTGACGCCAACATACTTCATCAAAGTACTGGCCCAGGGGCTTGTTGCAAAGTTCCATCCTTACATAAATACGTGGTTATTGTATTTCAGATATATCGAGATTCTCCGATTTGCAGAGATAAACTTCATCAACACTTTGAGGTACCTCTGCAGTTGGGATAGTTCTAAATCTGCACTGCACTGTTAAAAAAAATTACTGAAAATTCATAATTTTTTGTAAGAAGTCGATTTACTTACATTCAGTCTGAATTTTCATACCAAAATTTTCATACTTCGAGGTCTTAAATTTTCAGACGACGTTAGTCTGAATTTTCAGATCAATTTGTTGTATGAAAAATGATACCAGTCAGTCCGTTTTATCAGACTAAATTGTACGAAGAACATAAACAGTCGCACCAATAAATGCCTCTTATATAGTGGAGCCCAAATCGGCTAACTTTTGCCGTTAGTTTGTAGTAGACGCTCTGCAGATCGTCTCGAGGCAAAAATCAGGTAGACGGTAGCAGCCATCTCCTTCCCGAGGTAGTGGAGAGTCTAATGGAGACTGCTGAAGTCCGAGGGTGAGCGGCCTTAGCCCAACCACGCGTCGACCCGTGGCCATGCGCGAGAGGGAAATTGTATTCTCTGTTATTTAGCTTATATTGCACATATTAACATCAATCTTGCTTTGGTGCGCTCATGCCCTTTCAGACAATCATTTGGAATGAGTTTGTAACAAAATATTCACCCATTTTCGCCTTCAAGAGGCAATTTTAGCTCCGAAAGATCAACCATGCGACACTAGCGCCACCTAGCGGATAGAGCAATAAGTATCCATTTCGGAGCTCTGAAACATTCTGTTTGCTCTTACGACACTAAACGTAAATATTATTTGAAATACAACAGAAGTATTGATAAAATTCTTGAGAAAGCCGAAAAATGTAGAAAGTGGACGGCGTTTTTTCACCAGTTTTCCGACTTCACAAGTATGAATTTAGTTTTCGGACGACAATGTACAAAACTTGATAGCCATTGCTTTAAATATTCAGACTTGCTAGTCTAAATTCAAATTTCAGACTACAGGTAACACTTTTTGGACCTTTAGTCTTAATATTCGTACCATTTTATGAATTTACGATTCAGACCACCAAGTAAGACGAAATCAGTCTGAATTTTCATATTTTTTTTAACAGTGTGACAGTGAGGATTGTCTTGAATCAGCTCTGGCAGTTAGGATTGTCTTGGATGTGCTCTGACGGTTAGGATTATTCGAATAGGACGCGTCGAATTGTGATTTTTCCTCACTTCCTTGACAGACTTTCATTTCCCTGACTTCCCTGATACGTTGCCACCCTATGTATGGAACACCTCTGAGCTAACTTTCCAAATCGTGAGACAGTCCAATAGGGTACTTTCGTAGATCCCTGAACCGGAAGCACACAGACGCCATGTTGGCGGAAGTAGATCCAAACTTGACATGGGAAAGAGACGTTAGTCAAACGTATCGGCACCACTTGAACATTAACAGTCGTTTGATTCTTGTTTGCGATGCGTATGTGTTTCGCGAACAATATTTGTACAGCTCGGCTATAGTTTTAGATCCGAAGAGAGGTTAGTTTCCGGCCAATTTGGCGTCTGCTGGTCTGCTTGCTTCCGGTTCAGGATCTACGAAAGTACCCTATACGCGGCGCACACTCTAAATGTCTTACAATGAAATTTGACCTATGTTATTCGTATGTTACAGTGAATTCGGCGCAAGCATAATACGAAGCAATATTCCTTCGTAATACGAATCTTTTTAGCTTTTTCATTGTAAGATACGAAGAAAAACCTTCATAATACGAAGAAAAACCACCTTCGTATTATGCTTGCGCCATTTCCTTCGTATTATGGGAAATGTCTTCGTAAGACATTTAGAGTGCACGTCTTGTGCACCGTTTATCGTTTACTTTGACATGCCACATCAGTTTAAAACGAATGTAACATCGTTTAGAAACAAATGTGACTGTTGATAGCTTGGTAACTCATCTTTTCCTTTAGCAGTCATCTAACACAATGTTACGCAGGCCTTGACCCCCTGTGCCCCTCACGTACCGCACCGTTACTCTCTCGAGATACCCCCTTCTTTATAAGTTACGCGATTGAGTATTTTGACGGCTTCGCGGTTCGCAGAGCAGAAGTAAGAAGCACACGATCGGAAGTGACAAAATTCTCGAGAAGTGCAGGCTGCGAAGCTCATCCGCGTATTCATGAGGTAAGGGGCCGTCCATTAATAACGTAACGCACTTTTGAGCCTTTTTTGGACCCCCCGTCCCCCCATGTTACGCTGCGTTATGCTAGTCCTGACCCCACCTCAAGTCGGGCTACATGCGTGCTGCGGAAGGCAGTAAACGAGAGCTCTCTCTCTCTCTCTCTCTCTCTGACGCCCCCCACCCCCCACCCAGCGTAACGCAATTCAAACTCTCTCAGATAACCACATTATTTACCCTTATTAACCGTCTGAACATCTTAAATGGGCTCTCATATAGGGTACTTTCGTAGATCCTGAACCGGAAGCAAGCAGACCGGCAGACGCCAAATTGGCCGGAAACTAACCTCTCTTCGGATCTAAAACTATAGCCGAGCTGTACAAATATTGCTCGCGAAGCACATATGCACTGCAAACAAGTATCAAACGACTGTTTATGTTCAAGTGTGGCCGATACGTTTGACTAACGTCTCTTTCCCATGTCAAGTTTGGAACTACTTCCGCCAACATGGCGTCTGTGTGCTTCCGGTTCAGGGATCTACGAAAGTACCCTATTGGAAGTATCATGCGTAACGCTACGCTAGCTCGGAGTCCATGTCCCTCCATGTAACGCTGCGTATCTCAGTGCGGATTCCCCCTCCTCCCCCACCCGATCTCCCTTAGATGCATAACATATTATAGATGGACGGCCTCTGATACAAACTTAAGTAATTTCTCTCGTTTTTTATTCTTTACACTGGCGTTCTGGAAGGGCGTTGGAATACCATTTCAGTGAACGTCCTCTTGCAGCATTTTCCGAACCTGAGGGCTGAAAACAACATTTCGGTCACGGTTCAATAGCAGTCAGAGAAAGCATCATGTGCGAAGCTTCTGAAGAAATGCAAAGGGGGCATCCATAAAGTACGTCCGCACTCGAAGGGGGAGGGGGAGGTGGACAAAAGCGGACGTTGGCGGACGTGAGGGGGAGGGGGGGTCCGAGGTGGTCGGACGTCCTACTTTTATACGAAGAAAATTAAGAAAAATTAGACGATTTGCGCCGTCTTTACGCGCGGCGCCGATGTCAGCGGCGACGGAAACGGAACATAGTCATCTTTATTTTTATTTTCTGAATAACGCAGAAGGCCTCTTTTTGTGGCTTAACACGCGTTTTTTATCAGTTTACCCCCAAAAAAGCGCTTTATTGTTGAAATTTGGAATACTTTGGCCAAAATGGACGTCCAAAGGGGGGAGGGGGGGTCGCCGAAAGCGGACGTTAGCGGACAGGGGGGGAGGGGGGGTCAAAATTACCGAAAAAAGTGCGGACGTACTTTATGGATGGCCCCAAACCGAACAGTGTGTAGTGAGATCAGAGGTGAGATGCGGCGCATTACGGCATAGCGGTTAATCTCACGGTTTCGACAAAATGTTCCGAACTGTACGACCAACCGTCGTGATTTAGGCTTCTCTGGAAAGCCAGAAGGCTTGTCCGGGTTTGCTCGTCATTGCAGAACGATTAGAGGAATTAAAACCGGGAAACGATTGTTTCGGTAGTAAGTAGCCAGCTCGGTTGGTTGTCAAATGTGGTATTTTGTCGAATTTCTTCTCCATCATTATATGTTGATGCATGCATCAAGCCTTTCACCAGAGTGTGCTCTTTGCGAAGGTATTCGTGTCCTTGAAGCAGTATCGAAATTCTGTAAGGGAGAGTGGGGTAGTTCCGGACGCTTTTTTTTCTTTTTGGTCTTTGAGCTTGAATATGCTTCTTGGGTTAAATGTTATGTCAGGAGAGTAAAGTATGGACCTTTACCTTCAAAACGGTACACTCTACCAAAAATGTCCTGTAAATGCCGCTAATTTATTACCAGTTTTCACTGTAGGTCAATTCACAGCGTTTACTGTGATCTGCTCACGGGATTCACTGTGATCTTGTTCGCGGTGTTCACTGTGATCTGGTCCCCAGTAAACACTGTGAGTTTGACGCCGCTGAGCACCGAAGTACTGCAAATCAGGCTCCAATTCACGGCGTTTACTGTGGCCAGATCACAGTGAACACTGTAACCGAGATCACAGTGAACGCCGTGAACTAGTTCACAGCAAACGCCGTGAATTGCATAACAGCAAACATTGGTAATAAATTAACGGCGTTGACAGGACATTTTTTGTAGAGTGTATACATGAAAGCCAAATCTCAGCAACGGTTAGGGAGATATAGGCACCTAACAAAAGCCCTGCACGTGTCCGGAGTTGCCCCAGGCTGGGGTAATTCCGGACGACCTATGGGGCAATGCCGGACGACCTTAAAATTTGACACTACTCGAGCTTACTTTCGCTTGTTTTGATGTGAGGCATGCTTTTAGAAGGCGTTCAAGGACATTTGCTGCGAACTGAAGTGTTTGATTATTACTCAAAGCATATTATAAGGAATAATTTCTATCAAAACCCCTAAATTGACAACACTGTCTTGAGTAAAGCTCTCAAACATAGCTGCAATGCTATTTTTCGTTCTTTCTTTATCCTTCTTAACGGTGGGGATGCATGTCCACAATATTGAACCCACTACCTTAACATTATGCGGGAAATTGAAGAAAATAACCCTTATTGTCCGGATTTACCCCACTGGTAGTGAAAACCTTTGATGTTCAACTGTAAGAAAACGGCGAGCCATACGAGCACTCCCGAAACGCCAAAGTAAAGTCCAATGACCATATTATATGATAAAATTTTAGTCATGGGACTGAACTTGACGGTAAGGTACGATAAGTACATGGAAATACGAGGGAAAGATGCAGCTTTTGCCTATTTTTGATGGTACTCAAATTTCGTGAAGCGACCACAGGCAAACGGTTTGACCTCCTACTTTGGCGATTTGGAATTCTCCTTTTAAACTGATTATCTTCCTCTGTTAGGCGGGCTTTTGAGTTATCTTCACTCAAACCCAGTGAAAATCGAAGTGTCCGGAATTACCCCACCCTCCCTTACTTATGTGCTTATCTTCCGTAACATAGTATACTCTCAGCACGTTACTGACTTTTTTGTCTTTAATTACGTATTCGTATGAGCAACAATAATACTTAGTATTATTTCAGTTAGTATGATTAATTTCCTTTGTAAAATTATGTACAAAACCAAATTGCCAATACCTTACTCAATATTTCCTAATTATTTCTTTAAAAAGACTGGCTGTTGCAGATGGAGCTGGACTCGCTGTGCGACGATGCCCTGCTGCAGGTGCTGCGCTACCTCAGCCCCGCGGAGCTGTTGGCGTGTCGCTGCGTCTGCACGCGGTGGAGGGACCTGGCGCTGGACCCGTTCGTCTGGCAGGACAAGGGCCTGACTGCCGTCTTTAAGGGAGAACGCGAGTGAGTCGAATAACAGGAAAAGTAGCGATATACGTCGGCAACTTTGGCCCGCCCCGTGTTACATTAAGAAACGTACGAATTTTGCCTATGTTTGACCCTTACGGGAATTAAACCTGAGTCTGGGGTTTAAATAAATGTCGTTTTCGTCATCAGCAACCTCAAAAACATCAGAAACAATGCAAAAACTCGAATAAAAAGAATGTTCCAAAAATACCCCGCTGGGATTTGAACCCGGGTCCGAACTTCTCCGATTCGCTCGAAACTGGTACCATTGGTTTTCTCTCGTCGCCCCGATTCCAAAAATACCCCTACATGCCCTCCTAGCTGCATCCGTTGCCGAGATCTTCCTCGACCCCATGTAGACCATGGTGCACCTGCAGCAGCGCCCCCGGGGCTCGGATCGGATTTGCTGCCACCGGGCGGTTCTTAGGGTCACCCAAGGAGGCTGCATACCAAATTTGGTCAAGATCGGACCACGGGAAGTCCTCGGACGGACGGACGGACGGACGAACGAACGAACGGACGCACAGCAAGGATCATACTATATGCCCGTCCCTCCATCATTTTTTATACAAAAAATAAACGGGACGGGCCAAAAATTGTTATTTATTAAAATTGGCTGTATTTTAAGGTGGGTCTGCCTTTTAAGTTATTGACGAGACCGCACGTGTGGAGTAGACCACGTTTGGGTATTTGGTGAATTCTCACTGATTCCTCTCTCTGACTTTCTCTCAGTGAAAGATACTTTGGAGTTTGCTGCCAATTGGTCGCTGCCACCTTGCGGCTGGCCCCTTGCCTGCGCTACCTCTGCGTGGGCGCCGACGGGCTGCACATGGATTTCCTGGGCGTGCTCCTGGCCACCACCAACTGCGCTGTGTCTTCGCTCGGCATGACCTGCAATCCAATAGATGCGCCACTCTGGTCGGTGGTGCTCAGTAGGTAAGAGTGCAGTACGTTAATCCTCTGGAGGAATTTCTTTCTGAGGATACTCGCCCCCTCCAAATTTAATAGTGTACAGAGCATGGCTCTAAATGCGTGACCTTGAAGATGCTTGTCATGTGAGCCAAAAGAACCCGACCGCTCCGGCCGGCTCTGGTCGGGGTTTTCTGGTCACAGCGTCTAAACCGTTGAATTTAGAGGGGTAAAGTAAGCGAGCCGATTGTTCCTTGCACAGAGACCTACAATCGGCTCGCTTACTTTACCCCTCTAAGTTGAACGGTTTAGACGCTTTGACCAGAAAACCCCGGCCAGAGCCGGCCGGTGCGGTCGGGTTCTTTTGGCCCAAAACCTGGAGAACCGGCATTTACACTTCAAGTAGCACATTCCTTCATATGCTCTGTTGTTCTGCTTTACCTCCGTCATGCAGGCATGCGTCACTTAGCATATGCCAGGCGTACTGGTGTGCTTCAACCTCAAATCCTTAATAGCTTAGCAATGTAACAAATCAATTTTGTTGAAATTCGATCACCTGTGTAGCCACACAGACTGAAAATTGTTTTGGGGCTTAGCCCTATGCTTCGAAGTTATCGTTCATTATTCTTTAATTGTTCCCTCAAAAAGGGGTTTTAAAAGTTCGATTTACTAAATACTCTCGTACTTCCTTTGTCCACAAGTGATGCTTTATTCACGCATATGTAAGCTTTTTACAATTTATTTTATAATTTGGGGTCAAAACTTTTAAAATAACTTATAAAGCTGTTCCTACATACTTCCTACATAATAGTTATGTCTGTGGCAATTGTTGGCACCATTTTGTTCTCAGGCAAGCTGCCCTGGGACGGCTGAAACACGTGGAGCTGTGGGTGAAGTCGGACACGGAAGAAAAATCTCACTTGTGCAGACTACGGCAGCTCCTAGATCAACTTGTGCACACCCAAGGTAAGTGGGAAGCCGATCTGCAAACCCAAGTGTGTGGCAGGCGCACACTTCTTTTCTGCACGTCCGGCAGGCACACACTTCCCGTCGCTAATGCATGCATACAAGCAAGTGAGTGCTTGAGACGTGCAGAAAAGAAGTGAGTGCTTGGCGCACACTTGAGTTTGCAGAGCGACCGGGACCGAAACAGAAGTGCATCGTGATTGTATCTTTGGCCAGGTACACTGTAAATCCAAGTGCGAACCGCTATGTCTCACGCTTACATTTCGAGGGGTCCTATTCAAAAGATCTTATCTGCGCGTTCCCCCCAAGACAATCTTATCTTAAACGCAGGCAAATTCCACTCAGTTTGATCATTTGATACAGCTACATATCAATATAATTTGTGATTAAATTCACTGAAATGTGAAGATGAAAGATCAAAGAAACCAACAGTGCATGCAGAAATATATTCCGCTTACTCTCGTACCCATCACAAGTGGTCAAACTGAGTGAAATTCGCCTGCGTTTAAGATAAGATTGTCTTGGGGGGAACGCGCAGATAAGATCTTTTGAATAGGACCCCTCGATTTGTGAGCCGCGTTTTGTCTCACGCTTGCAATTGATCCAGGAAGCGGAAGAAGGGAATAATTCGACTTATCTCCAAATTGAGTTTTTATTATGTCGTTGTGCCTTGGAATGGTTTGCATCATTGTACCAAATTATTTGACTCAATTCCTAGCAGTTAAACAGAAAATCCACTTTGAAAAAAGATGTAACTCAACTTGACCCCTTTTTCACTCTCAATTTAGCGGAAAATAGAATCATCTGAACCAAAGTCAACATGACTCCGTTCAACATATTGTTGATAGGAGATAACTCAACTTGTGTTTTTATGTATCCATTGTAAAAAGAATCAAGTCAACTTACCCCCCTTTAATTTTAAGAACTTGAACGGAAAAAAGAGCTAAGTCCAAAAAATGCACCAGATGAACCAACACTCTCTGCTGACTATAGTTCCACTTGACATGTCTCCGAATTCCACTTGGTTTAAGAAATTTAAGTTGAGATGACTCTGTTTTCCATTTCAGTGGAAAGTGATAAGTCACAGATATCCTATACGCAGTGACTTGACACTCGTGATGTTTATCTCAAAATTTAACTTCCTTTTTTATTTATAACTTGTTATCATCTATAACATTCCATTGTTCAGTTTTAGATTTCCCTGCTAACAGTTTTTTGTTGCTCCTGAAAAATGGTCAAAATGGAGTTATCCCCTTCTTCCGCTTCCTGGATCAATTGTGAGCCACTGTTTGTCCCACACTTGCAAGCGTGGGTCCTGTGGCATTGAACCAGCGGGAACCGTAGGCAGCAAGTGTGGGAAAAACCACACTTGTATCACTGTAAAAAATTAGTTCGTTAAATTACATACATTTCTTTGGTAATTTTGTTGCACGAATACTTTGTAAATTTACAACGTTTTTATGTTTCTAAACCATTTATGAAATATTCTTCATTCAGGAGTTCGTAAAATTACGAACTTTATACGCGTTCCAAATAACGTGGACCTTACAAATAGATTTCATAAAGTAACGAAATATTTCCGTTTCTTTGCAGGGAATTTGTTACAATTCTTCTCGTAAATTTACAATTGTTTTTTGCAGTGTAGTTAGGGTGATAAAGCCCACTTCGCGGAAGGTATGGACTTGATCTATTGCCATTGCAGAACTTCTCTTGCGTTGTGCAGGTCTGAAGTCGCTGGAGATGCGGGTAGATATTCGCCCCGAGTCCTTCCGCAACGCGCCGCGCCCCCTGAAAGCGGCACAGCTGGACGCTAAAGTGACGGCTTCGTTGCGAGAGCTGATGTACTTATCGCGTACCGCTTTCGTTGACCCCTACCTGCCCTTGCTTCTGGAGCGGCATGCGGCCACGTTGGAGGTGAGTGTAGGCACCAAAGCGAGGGGGTAACCACTCGCGTAATACCCTGTAAGCAAAAACCGTGTATTACGCGTAATACACGTGATCGTAATACCATTTTTGGGTCAAATGTGCCAAATTTTGGCATTTTAGGGCCGTAATACACGTGTAATACACCCGTAATACAGCGTAATACCGAGTAGTCTGTACACGATTTCTTGAAGTGTTAACCCCCTCGCACCAAAGCGTGATGTCTTGTCTGACTGACCGATTTCCCCGGTAAAACTGGTCTAAAATAATTAATCTAAAATTCCTGTAAATTTTCGCCGCCTTTCGATGAGTTGAACTTGCTTCTTACGCGTTAAATGCCTACACTGGTAAAACTAAAGCGTGGTAGTTTTACCCCTATTTTCAAGCGTAATTCGGTTACGCTTGAAATCAAGCGTAATTAGGTTACGCTTGAAATCAAGCGTGACAGGCTCATCCACCAAGATTTCCCCTATCTAAATGCATGGGGGAATTTCCAGAGTATGCTTAAGTCAAGCGTAACGTCTTCAAGCGTAACTTTATGCTTGACTCAAGCATAGAGTTACGCTTTAGTTTTACCAGTGTATGGACTTGTTTGCCCAAATCTACTGCCATATTTGTGCACATGTAGGTACTCTGACATACTGTCTGTAACTTGCGGCAACTCGGTTATTAAACTCCACTAAGCTTCCGTATGCACAAATACGACAATAGTTTTAGACAGTTTAAGTACATATTCAGAGTGTGTTCTCTTACCCCGAGCTTGTGGTGCTTGACTTGGCCGGCAGGTGGTGCGGCTCGACGTGCAGCACCCGCGTGCAGCCGCCCTGCTCGCCGGCGCGGCCCGCCTGCGCGAGCTGCGCTGCCCCTTGCTGGAAGGCATGCCGGCCCTGCTGCGGTGCACCGCCCTCACGTCGCTCAGCTTGGTCGTCGGCGAGGACAGGGCGCCCTTGCCCGCCGTCAAGGAGTACCTGCGCTCGGCTGTGGCGCGCCTCGAGAGCCTGGTGCTCATCTACCCCTACGACGAGGATCGCGACGAGGACGCGGACGTGGTGCTGAGCCTGGCGGGCACGGGCCGTGCCGCCCCGGCCCTGCGTAGCCTTTCTTTCGTGTTCACGGCCGGACTGGACGAAGAGTGCTTAGCCCACTCGATGCCCCAATTACGCCCGCTGACCGCCGTCCTGCCGCGCCTGCAGCACCTCACCCGCCTCTCCTTCAACGGCTTGCTTTTGCGCAGCGACTTCCTGGACGCGCTGGACGGCCAAGTACTGCCGGACCTGGAAGAACTCCGCTTCGACATGGACGCGCCCTGCCCGCACCAGTGGGCCCACGGCGAGCAGGTGCGACGCCTCTTGCAGCGCTACCCGCGCCTGCACTTGTGCGGCTATTCCGTTCACGATGACGACAGTCTCCTGTGCGAGTACTGCAAGCAGCACGACTGCCACTGGTTTGAGTACATGTCGTGTGTGTTGTTCAGCCACGCGGTGGAAGACAGCTGCGGCGTGGACCACTCGAAGAGCGAAGTGCAGATGCGTGTCAGTCTGGAAGCTCCACCACTTGGGGAGGCCCCACCTCTGTAGGAGGCTTTACCTCTGGAGGAGGCTCCACCTCTGTAGGAGGCTTTACCTCTGGAGGAGGCTCCACCTCTGGAGGAGGCTCCACCTCTGTAGGAGGCTTTACCTCTGGAGGAGGCTCCACCTCTGGAGGAGGCTCCACCTCTGGAGGAGGCTCCACCTCTGGAGGAGGCTTTGCCTCAGTAGATGACTTTGCCTCAGTAGATGGCTTTGCCTCAGTAGATGTGTTCGTGTCATCCGCGTCACCGCGCTCATTTGACGACCATGCCTACTGTCTTGTTCCGAAATTCGTAATGAATGCAGCAAAGCAGATGCCAGCGCTTTATCAGTTGTGTGACTATAGTTTTACGGCTGGCGACCTTGTTGCTCTCGTGCTACCGACATATTTTGTTTTCTTTTTATTGTTCCAGTTTGGATTCCTAATTTGTCTTAGTTATTTCTTTTCTGTACTGTATTTAACACTAGAACCGCGGAGGGGGTCAATTTGACCCCTTTTAATTTTCGTCATAAATTTTTCTGACTTATTTTTTTCTTCTCGGATTTGGGGCTTTTTGACTTTTTATAAATACCAGAAAAGAACATTTGGGTGAAATTTCGGCTCTGTCGGACCATTTTTGTGGGCGTAGGACAACAATATACCTAGAACCGCGGCAGGGGTCATTTTGACCCCTGTATTGTTTGCACTCAGGAAGTTCGAATTTTGGCAATAAAAAAAGCGTCACAAGCGTCAATTTTAGTGGTGAATCATTTGGGAGTGCTATGGACTGCCCTGGGAGACCTAACTTGGCCAACGGCATAGGCGACCCGCCGAGCAAACGCCTAAATGTATGCAAGATGCGTGTGTTCCGCGTAAGGTATCTGTAGAATAAAAAAATCTCATTCAACGAACGTTAATGAAAGCAGATGATACTCGTTTGGTTTTCTTCGAGGTAGTAGTTCGGGCTTTTTTATAACTGTGTATGAAATAAATAGATAGCCCAATAATATACATGGACCTAAGCGAGCTGGCCAATGTCGGTGCGAACCGAGCTGTGGCTTGCACCGGCCGAGCCGTGAGACATTGTTGCTGTTCTGTGCGCGCTGTACCCGGGGCAGGGGATTGTTGGCCGGTGCCGCTCGCGCTGTACCCGCGAGGTATTGTCGATGTTTCGAGCAGACTGCCTGCCATGCGACACTCACGATCCCGCCCGGCAGCCACCACCCTAATATTATTGTATTATTGTTAGGATACCGCTTGGTTTCTGGACTCAGCAGTAAAAGCACGGTGTCACCTTAATGTGTCTAATAGTTTCAGATACGTTTCAAGTGTAAAGGTATCATCTGGTAAAAAATCTACGTCACTTAGTACCCATCCCTACACTGAATAACAGGAAAAGTTGCGATATACATCGGCAACTTTGGCCCGTCCCGTACATTGAGGAATGTACTAATTTCGCCTATTTTTAATCCGGACGGGACTTGAACCTGAGTCTGGGGTCAAATTAGATGTTTTTAGATCAGCATAAATTAGATCAGCACCCTCATACACATCAACAACAATGCAAAAACTAGAATAAAAGGAATGTTCTTAATGTACCCCACTGGGATTTGAACCCGGGTTCAAACCTCTCCGATCCGCTTGAAACTGGCACCGTTGGTTTTGTCTCGTCACCCCGATTCAAAAAATTTCCCTTCATGCTCTTCTAGCTGCATCCGTTGCCGAAATCCTCCTCGACCTAAGGTAGACCATGATGCACCTGCAGCAGCGCCCCCGGGGCTCGAATCGGATTTGCTGCCAGCGGGCGGTTCTGAAGGGTCACCCAAGTAGGCTGCATATCAAATTTGGTCAAGATCGGACCACGGGAAGTCCTCAGACGGACGAACGAACGGACGGACGCACAGCATGGATCATACTCCGTCCCTCCGTCATTTTTTTAACAAAAAAAATACAAGGGACGGGCCAAAAATGGTAGAAAAGGAGCAAAACAGGTTATTCGTGCCATGCGGGTTGCCTACCTTTGGCCTTTTAAGGCCCTATATAACTCAAAATATCATTGTTGATCTCAGATACATCATTTTACATCGTTAAGGGCCCATAACATGAGCAAAATTAAAAAAATACGGGCAGAAAAAATAGGGGGTCAAAATGACCCCTTCCGCGGTTCTAGGTATACAAAAAAGTCAGCGGTTCTAGTGTTAAGTTTGTTATGCTGTCCATTAAATTTAACGGTCAACGTTAGGCTCTGAATTTTTGTTTTAAGAATGAAATGCTTGAAATTTTCCTTCCTGTTCGTGTGCCTGCGTGCTCGTACACTTAATGTCATGGGACATCTTTGGTCCCATGAATGATACAATTTTGTGTCCAGGTGACAAGGGGTGAATCACTCGGCGTTGTGGTGTACACATGAGTACGAGTGAGTACACCCGAGGGGCAAACAACTTGAATTTAGGTGTACATTTTCCGTGAAATAACGTGAAATAACGGTGAAATAACGTTGAAATAACGCCAAAATAAGCGTGAAATAGCGTGAAATAACGGTGAAATAGCGCGAAATAACGGTGAAATAGCGCGAAATAACGTGAAATAACACGAAATATCGCGAAATAACGTTGAAATACCCTTGAAATAACGTTGGAATAACAATGAAATAACGTGAATTTGAAATAACGGTGTACAAATTTTGACGAAGTTGTTTGCCCCTCGAGTACACCTAATATTTTTAATTGTTTTTCGGCTTTCTTTAGCGGTTACACAATGCCAAATCGTATAAGAAATGAACTAATTTTGCTCTTTTCTAATTCTGTACACTGAGTACGGGCCCATTGGTACACATGAGTACACTAGTGATTCACTAGTGATTCGCCAGGTGACACTAAATCTTTTCGACGCCTATTGCAATTTCATTTGTCAAAATTGTACCACCGACGGATGTGCTTAAAAAATGCATCATTCGTGGGATCATTCATGACATTCAGTGAGCAGACTTTTCTTCCGACACGGAGAGGGACATCAAACAGTGTCCTTGGCTCGCTACACGTCCAAATCCATCCTTTCACCTCAATCAGAGCAGTCATACATCAAATATATATAGGTTGAAATGCTATTTTTGCGAATGAAGTTTTCATACCGTTTGGTATGCTTGTTTTCGCATGACTTTCTGGGTATCTGTTTTGAACTCCTGGGCGCCTAAACGCCAAAGTGATTGGGGTTGAGGTTGCCCCCGGTAACGCCTATTGCCGGCATTCATCATGTTACTACGTGGGCTATAGCACGTGCCGACATCTCCTCAGTAGAGGAACATTGCGCACTGATTCCGATTGTCTGCTCGGATTCGAATAATGTTGTAGGATTGCTGAGAACAAAGCGTTTTCAGTTTATCGTGTAGAGGTTAGCTGTCGGGCCGGAGGGGCTCGACGGCAGTTTCCTCGTACTAGAACGTGATTGTCCATCGCCGGGGTTTCCACTTAGCGTGCTTATTATCTGAGGCATGACTCCGCGCCCTCAGCTGATTATGAACGTGTGGGGGGACACTAATTACCCCACTTTCCCATAAATTGTTACATCGATACCTTTCTCGAGGAGATGTCGATGACTAAAATTGGTCATTCTGGTGGCAATTGTCAGTAATGCTTTGCCGTCCTCGGTTATGGCGCAACAGCAGTGTTGTCCGGCAGTGTGGGAAGTGGGCCAAGTCTCGACCTGGGAGCTGTCTTGGTGAGCGGTGACCTCACCCTCGTTGGTGGCCACCCGTATTTTCCCCTACACATATTTGAAGGGGAAATACAACTTCGAATTTCAGTGAACAAATTTTTTGAATCCCACATGAATTTTGGACGAACTTCAATGAATTGCAGACAATGCCCTGTGAAATTCCTATCGAATTTCACAGGTTTTTAAAAGAATTCCTTTGAACTTTGACGGTTTTTCATTTTGACTGAAAATGAAGATTGCGCATGAATTTTGGCGTACCAATTTTTGTACGTGTTTTCGGTTTTCCCCTACCATATTTACAGGGGTCACACGACTATGGGGTCGCTCCCGACTTGGTATCTTGCATTCAAATGATACGTACTCTAAACAATTGCAATAATTCAAATGCTAAACAAAATGCCTTGGCAGTGTGTAAGGTCCCAAAACACTAATTCTAACCGGTGAAGTCCAATTATAGAGCACCCTGAAGGCCTCTGGGATAGTGTGCAATTATTTAATGTTCCGATGCTTGTTTGCGACTAGCAGTTTACAGAGATGGTGCAGTTTTTTCTCCTTCCAAATAGGGTAATTCGGAGAATACCTAGACCGGAACTCAGCGACAGAACGAAAGGAACAACAGAGCGTCGCACGGCTGGGCTGAGCGGTGGTCGGTGGTGGGGCACTCTAAATGTCTTACGAAGAAATTTCCCATATTACGAAGGAAATGGCGCAAGCATAATACGAAGGTGGTTTTTCTTCGTATTACGAAGGTTTTTCTTTGTATCTTACAATGAAAAAGCTTAAAAGATTCGTATTACGAAGGAATATTGCTTCGTATGCTTGCGCCGAATTCACTGTAACATACGAATAACATAGGTCAAATTTCATTGTAAGACATTTAGAGTGGGCTTGAAATCGGCGGAGTAGGGGTAGCTGGTCCCACTCTGCCCATCCCGGCCCCCACTACCACTCAGCACGCCTCGCGACGCTCTTTTGTTGCTCCCGTTCTGTCGCTGAGCTCCTGTCTGAATTTCCCCCGAAGTACCTCATTTCGGCATTCGACGCTGGAAACAGCGACCTATCAACTTATTGTTTAAATATTCGTTTGTGTTTTTTTTTTTAAACCGATTTGAGAGTCTGCGTCTTGGAGGTCAAACCTTCCAAGTATAGGAAGTTATCTGTGTTGATAACTACTGTCGTTACAGTACGAGGGGCAAAACAACTGGCTCAAAACTTGTACACCGTTATTTCAAATTCACGTTATTTCATTGTTATTTCAACGTTATTTCAAGGGTATTTCAACGTTATTTCGCGTTACTTCATGTTATTTCTCGATATTTCGCGTTATTTCACGTTGCTTCACAGTTATTTCAACGTTATTTCAACGTTATTTCACCATTATTTTAACATTACTTCACCGTTATTTCACGTTATTTCAAGGAAAATGTACACCAAAATTCAAGTTGTTTGCCCCTTGTTACAGTACGATATCCGTTTACGGCGTGGAGCCCACGGCTAGAGTGACGACGAATGGCTGCAACCGCCCCGGAGTCTGCAGGGCCCCTCACCGCCCACCTGCTGTGTCGCGCGCATGACGTGACGCCCCACGAGCACCGCACCCGATTCCACAGGCAGGTGGCCTGGCTGCGTTCCTCCGCGGTACTGACCCTGATTTAAACTAAAGGAAGTGAAAAGCCTGCTTCTGATTTTTTCAGACGTCTTTTTAACAAAAAAAAGTCATACCCCACAAAACAAGAAGGGTTTGGAAAGTCTCGGGAAAAATGTTGGCAAAATAGCATTCCCGTCGTTGACGAGTGAAGAACGGGTGGGATCACAAAGCCGGAAAGGGCGCCGGCTACTTATAGTCCGGTTTGATTAGTTCGAAGTGCAAAAAGATTCGCAAACACGCGCCGATTAGGGGATCGATAGCACCACCCATAAGCATTAGATCTTGAAAATTCCCAAGAATTCGCATCATGCATTCTCCCGGAAACGGCGTTCTAAGTCCACCATTTTGGATTTCGGGGCCCAAGTGGTTTTCGACCACTATCGATACTATTGCTACCACAATTTAATCTATGTCTAAAACGATGAAAATTGCGCGAAGCTGATGAGAAAATAGTACATTTTACATCTGGTCTGTATCTATATGAGAAGAAAAGAAAAAATTCCAATGCTAACGCATTGCACGGTGTTCCGGTTGTAGGAATCAATTTGAAGTCTGTCGTCTAAACGTTAATCACGTTAATTTTACCGTTATTTACGTAACTTTGAATCCTACCGGTATTTTTACATCCCCAAACCTGATTCAGTTAACACAATGACCATCTCAGTCCATCTCGCGATCTCGCGATTTACAGTGCTCATGTTCGTCAAACAAAAGTCATCCGCGTTCCGAAACCACCCCTCCCGAGTTTGTAAAGTTTGTCAAACCAACCGTCGTGCTGGTTACAGAATTGAGGAAAACATCACAGGAGAACCGCAGCCTTTAAAAGCAAGCCAAACAATCCAACCTCAGCAACAATGTAGGGGCAGTTTCAATGCGCGACTACTCGTGTTTTCAGCCTCGCGATTTTCGAAAGGGCGCAGACGCCGAGAAAATTGTTGCCAACCCCAGAAAATTAATTTATTGCGTCTTTTCTGCTACGAACTTTTTACTGACAGACTTCAAAGATGTTCCAATGTCGGGACACCGTGCGATGCGTTAGCATTGGCATTTTCGAATTTCACGGCGTTTTTATTTCTTTTTATCAGCGACTTTAAATTTTGACAGTTGGTACGATGGCACCGTGTCGTTGCCATGGAGACTATTTTTTCATGTTTTAACCATTTTCTCAGAACACAGACGATTTCTTGTCACTTTGATGAGGCAGGAGGTTTAGTTTTGAGGAGTGGCACATTTTCTCTTTGAAACGTTTCTGGAAAATGTGAACGGATAAGGGTGCTTGATTGTTGCAAATTTATGTTTTAGTCGTTCACGTTAAATTCTCACGATAAATTTTTGAAATTTTCAGGAATTTTTATTTGATTATGATAACGAGTAATTTGGCGGGATCCATTTTCCAATCACAGGATACCGGAAAAAAAATAAGAATCTGAGCCGTCCCGGGCAATAGGGGTCCTCCTTCGTCGGAACCCCTAAAAATATGTGGCTCAGAGTGGAACGCTTTAATGAGGTTCTGGGATTTAGGGCAGCATGGTGCTGGTGGCGGTGATACTCGTCTTCATCTCGAGGGAGCTGTCCTTGGAGCCAGTGCTGTACGGGACGTACTCGCGGTACCTCGTGGGAAGCATCTCGTGCATCCAGGCCAAGCTAATCTACCGTTACCGCTGGCGCGAACTCAGAGACGTTTTCGTCCGTGCCGCTCAAATTGCCTCAGTGCTCGAGCGGGGCACGAACACAGGGTCTCGGGTGAGCTATCGACTAATGTTATCATTTTTATAAAGACGGTCGTCCGCCAAATGCCAAACGCCAATTTTGTGTTTTTGGTGCGACGGGCATTCGAAGAGCAACCTGTCCAAAGTTTATCTACGATCTGAAATCTTTAACTTTCAATCTGTCCCTTCGAATCCAAATTACTCGTCCGACATGAAAACCTACCTAGGTATAGGTTAATGGTGGTTGCGTTTTCGTGGCGAAGCAAGCCCAGATGAGATCACTGAAATTCAATGAGTGAGACATCTCAACAATTTGCGGCGATACAAAAAGTATCACAGAAAATAAGTCGTCCACCAATGCATCACCAAAAAATAGGTCGTACAGTACACAAATATGTCCCCGAAAAAAAGGTCGAACAAAAATGTAACACCACAAAAATGTTAGACGTCAGCGAGATTGGCCCTTGTTTTTCTGGGGATGTATCACCCTTCTTCGGTGTACGCTTCTGTACGACTTTTTTTAGGTGATACTGTATCACTGATACATTTTAGTATCACCCTTTTTCGGTGAGACAGTCCTGTCTCATCCCTCAGAGAATGAGATGTATCACTATTTGATTTTCAGCGATGAGTGTCAGTTCGATTTGCATGCCGACATCTGTCGAAAAGAGCCCGTCAAAGCCAGGCGACGCACTGCAAGTACAAAGGCGATACTTAAGTACAATTTTTGGCGAAACAATTGAGTATCGCCAACAAACGGCCTTACGGAGAAGTATTGCCTTCGGAACGGCGATACACAGTAGTATCGCCAAAATTTGGCGATACTTTTGGGTATTGGGTATCGCCAAAACCTCGGCATTAAACTAAGGACTTGCCCCCTTGATTTGTTTAACGTTCAGTGCCAAATCGTGGCAATATTCCGAAGTATCGTCAAATTTTGGCAGTACTTTTGTGTATCGCCGTTTTGAAGGCAATACTTTACCGTAAGGCGGTTTATTGGCGATACTCCATTGTATCGCCAAAAAGGGTACTAAGAGTATTGCCTTTGGATTTGCAGTGTGCCCTAGGCCTAGGTATACGTGCAAACGCCTCGCGTGGAATGTCTAAACTGGCGCAGCATCGCAAAGCCCGTTACCATGATAAACGGTCTGGCGAGAACACCTACCTTGTGGTAGAACCTTCATGTTCAAAGTCCTCGAGCTGTAAGGTTTATATTTAAAATCCGGTAGGTTCGTCTCGAGCGCACAGCCCGCCACTGCAACAGAGTGGTGAAAAGGTTCCAGCTTCTGTGTGCGGCCACTGTTATAACTTCGTCTATCGACAATTACAATGGACTGCGGTGGGACCAGCTCCTGGCCCTCTTGTTGGTGCGAGTGCTCAGCATCTCAGAGGTATTAGATTTTAGCATGACGAAATGGCAGTTTACAGTGCAGATCGAGCCAAGAGGCTAAAACGAAAACTTCTCTTAACACTGTGAAGGGAAATTAGAGCTAAAAGGGGTAGTGCGGGGTAGTGCTCTACGCAAGGTCAATAATACTATGTTTCCGCGAAACTTTTGTGGATGGATGACTTACGAGCTGCAAAACTGATCATGGGATCTGTTCATACTGTAACTTAAGATCAAAATCACAAATTTTGTTACTTACCGTCAACGGGGGTAACTTGGGACACCAGGGGTAACTTGGGACAGTCTGCCCTGTACAGCTTGTTGGTGCTGCCATTCAGTGACGGGGGTTCCTAGCGTCAAACCCGCGGCAGGGTTTTGTTTCAGAGGCCTCAGGGCACGCGCGGAAAGGTGGAAGAGTGCATAACATCACAATTAGTATTTGAGAAACGGGAAAATACATAATAGGGTTTTTGACAAAATATGTCAATCATTGACAAGTTGACCTTAGTGCAAGAAGTGAATTGCAGATTTGGCCGATTAGTCTTTCTGGGTAGTTAGATCATACACAGACAACAAAGTTTGCAAAAGGGCGTTGGTTATAGTTTTCCTATCTTCGGTCCAGACTTCAATTTATCAAAAATCGAAATTTTACGGGGTAACTTGGGACAGTATTTTCCTCATGTTTTCAGCAGTCCTAGCCTTCTAGGAGTTGACTGACCCGGTCCCTGACATAACTTAGACTTCGTATTTTACGCTGATGATGGAAAGAGATGCCTTGCTCTGCAGTTTTGTCTTCTGCTAATCCATATTTTGAAATTATCAGAAAATGCCTAGAAAATACCAGTAGAAAAGAGACGTTCCACGTAGAGCCCTAGATATAGCCCAATATCGGCCCTACAAGGGTTCATAGGCCTGAATTCTTGGTCTACATGTTGTGACTTAAATTTATTACATCCATTAACATCAATAGATGCATGCGAATGTAGCTAATTGCCTACTGTCCCAAGTTACCCCTGGTCATGGGGTAACTTGGGACACTCTTTCGAGACCGCTGGGAAACGACATAATCGAGGGAAATGAACCAGACAAGCATGAAATCATTGGAAAAGGGTCAAACTTTAACATAGTTAGGATCCATTGGTCTGGGTTGAGAATCTTGCCTCTGGCGTTTAAAAAACGTGAAAAAGTGTCCCAAGTTACCCCCGTTGACGGTATCTTAATCAGCTATCGTGAGTTCGTCGTATTCCCACTGCAAAGAATACACATTTCGTTCACTGAAAATTGAACAGTCGTATACCTGGTAAAACTTTAGCGAGGCGTGACGTGTGCGTCACGCCATCATCTTCTGGCGTTCATGTACAATGTGTGTTGGATTAGTGCGTATACTATGCGTCTTATGAGAAGTCATGCCAAAAACCGGTATGACAGGAAATTCACGCCAAAACTTGGCGTGAATTTCTGAGTCAAGCCGATTTTTGGCATGACCTTTCTGTCGCTTTTTTTGGCGTGACACGTAATTCACGCCCCTGCAGCGGCACGAAGTCCCGCCGATAGATATTCAGTGTTGGTTTTGGACTAAACGGTACGGCACGTGCAGCGACGTGCAGTCTAATGCGCCTGTTTCATTTTTTCCCAAATTGGAGTGTTCTTGTCATGTGCACTGTAATTTACAGCTTTCCTGCCATAGTAGGGTAAGGTGCCCAGTGATGGCCACTTTAGACGGTAGTGTCAGAAGAGTTCACTATGTGTTTTCAGTTTGAAGAGTTAACTTTATTTCTAGAGTTCGATCAAGTTTTATTGTTATGTTTTAATGATAATCGTCTTCTTAAAAGGGATCGTATACTTTTCGTGCTCTGGCATGATTTCCGAATAGGATCAAACTAAAGAAAACGTCGAAACTGCTTTCAAGATAGCGTCTTGGCCTCTTAAATGGGTCGTAGCAGCGACGTTTAATGTTGGATTTTACGCAATCATTGCCTGCTTCGTCGTTATGCCAACTGTGCTCGCCACTTTCTACCAAGAAGTCTCCCACGCAGTCGAGGTTTGTAAGAAAAGGAAAAAAGATTTCCATTTACCATTGCAGGGAGGGGCTTGAAAAGATTTGCTTGCACCGACCCAACTGCACTCTGTCTCATATTGACTTTTTGTCAGTTACCCGTAATATAATGACAATTCGGACCAAGGTGCGAATACACATTAAGACCAAATTCGCACCAGTGGTGCGAATAAACATTAAGACTAAATTGGCACCATTGGTGCAACTCAGTACCTATCCACTATTCGCACCTGCCACCTCCAGTGCAATTAAGAGATCGCAGACTATTGGGACGCACTGAGATTCTAAACGCTAGGAGTGGCACGTATGGTGCAAGGCAGCTGAGATATCGCACCATACGTGCAATGCGATAGCCATATTGCACCTTACGTGCAATGCGTCCCGGAAACACTGCAAATGCAACGGCGATACTAGAGGACATTTTTTGTCGATACAATTGAGTATCGACAATAAACGGCCTTTCGGAAAAGTATTGCCTTCAGAACGGCGATAGAAGTATCGCCATCGCCAAAATTTGGCGATACTTTTGGGTATTGCGAAAACCACGGCATTAAACAAAGGTCTTGTCCCCTTGATTTGTTCGACGTTTATTGCCAAATCGTGGCAATACTCCAAAGTATCGCAAAATTTTGGCAATACTTTTGTGTATCGCCGTTTTGAAGGCAATACTTTTCCGTAAGGCCGTTTATGGGCGATACTCAATTGTATCGCCAAAAAAGGTACTAAAAGTATTGCCGTTGGATTTACAGTGTATTCGCACCTCCAGTCCTCCTCCTCCCCTTCCCGCCCTGTCCACTCCAAGTGGTGCGAATAGTAAGAGACGTGTAGTACGCCCCGACGGTGACAAGCATGACATTCTCCATTATCTGTACCAGTTCCTTGACTATAGGGTGGTGCGAATAGACTGTACGGTCTTGCGTGCGCGCGTGGTGCTAGTAAATATTACCCTAACCCTTACTGCAACTTGAAAGGCAGTGCTATTAGCCGTTAACGGGTATCTTTTTCTGACTAGGACAGGCCTGCCTCTTATCAGTGGGCTGTCGTCCAGAGAGCTACACTGGAGGCTTCGATGGATATGGAGCGGATGGCGTTCACGGCGCTGCCGGCTGTCCTCGTCATGGTCTACGTCATGCCCATCCTGTGCACCATAGAGGTACGGTTTCAGTCTCTTCTTCTCACGAGAATCAATGTTCGTACTAGATAGGTGTACCAGACCGTGGCTTGTAAATGGTCTTGCGATGCAGCGCCTGGCGTTTACACCTTTCCTTGGCCTGCGGCTCTGGCCTGCCTTCGGCACACTACAAACCTGTATACGAAGCACATGCATGCTTGCAGGTGCGCACTTACAAACGAATGCTTGGCCAAGTACATACTTACAAACGCAAGTTTGGCAAGTGCACACTTACAAACGCATGCTAGGAGCCGTATAACTTCATTCCAAGCATGGGCTTTTGTACGGCCTACATAATTTCTCCACTGATGCCCTTTAAGTTCTGTTGGTTTCTTCTAGTATTAGCACTGCCTTTTTTCCAGGTTAGACGATTCTGAATTAGATGTGACTGCAGATGTGAATGAACATGACGAAATGATGATCCATATTCCTCAACTCTAAAGAATCCCTATTTTGTTCTCTCCGTCCTAATTTTCTGAGCACTCTTCTCGCCACTTAGTATTTATACATTCATGCATAGGTTTTCCTTACCTTCCAAATGTTATGTTTATGCTATTAATGTAAAAAGTGTGAATGCATTATTTGTTGGTAGACGTTTTGAAGAGTCGCTGGTGTCTGCTATCATTCATTTCCTACTTTAATATAATTATGGTGATGATTCCTAATTTTATCGTAACTAGCAATCAACATATTTGAGGCACATTAAAATTGGGTAATGTTTTTTTCCCCACTCAATGACATTCTAATAGACTCCATAACCTTACCTTTCTTCATGAAGGGAGTGACGTTTTGCCTACTCCCACTACGTTCGTTTCTGCCTGCATCAAATTGCAACTTCCTGGCCCTGGCATCCTGAGGCCTACCCCACTCTTTACTCTTACCCTTTTTTAATGTTACTCCAGGTTCTGGTCCTGAGCAACGAAGCTGAGCTGTTCTCTTACGTGACGGCGTCGCACGTTTTGACTCTGCTGCTTCCCATGTGCATGGCTGGCGACCTTCTGAGCCGTCTTCGGAACGGCGTGTGCAACGGCGCCTACAACGGACCCTGGACAGAGGTGGGTGCATACCTACGTAATACGCCACGCCGCCACGTGGACGTCAGACGATGCGACTTTTACGTCTGTATTTCATGTCGGCACGAGTTTGCACACTAAATGTTGTGTACAATTTTGTACGAGACATCACAGTTTTTTGTGCACACGAAATTTTCGTACCATTTTCGTACAAAACACTGCACATTTTTCGCCTTTTTTGCACAAATTTGTCCAAAATCATGTACAGATTTGTACGAAAAGTTCGTGTGCACTAAAAGCTGTGATGTCTAGTACAAAATTTGTACAAAAATATTTAGTGTGTGGGCATCACGGATGGCGAAATTCTCGGTCCCCCTTAGCTTACAACACCCAATCAGTTGGCTAACTAATTGTGAAATAGTGCGCATTGGATTTCATTTGAAACTTAAGAGGTTCGAGCCGACGAGTGCACCGATTATGATGAATCTAGCATCGATTGTTAATCCCCCTGCACTGAAAAAGTTTTGGTCGCCTTCGTGACAACGTCGAGGCAAAGTTTTCTTGCGAAAATATCATTAAAGCTACTGATAACGTTGTTGTCACATCAACATCAGCGCTCAACAGACCGTTAGCGTTCCAGTAAGCAACCAAAATATGAGTATCGATGAAATTGTCAGGAATTTGTGATGAACCTGTCATCATTTTCAAATGGTGAAAATATTAGACACGGTTTCTTTATCAATTGTCATCAAATTTACCAAAGGAGAACATGAATGTGTTCGTTCATGAGCTGCAGACGATGCGCATGACAAGGATTGCATGTCTGGCAGGAACGACCTTCTGGACGCCGCTTCCGCCTGCAAATGATGCAGTCGTCGTTCGGCGTGGCGGGCCGGCTGCGAGGCGTAGGCATCGGTGTTCTCGACCGCCGGTCCTGCCTGAAGGCTCTCAGGTCGTGGTACAACTTCGTACAGCTTTTCCACAACATCGGGTTTGGTGCGCCGCATTGAGACGCATTTCCACCACTGTATTAACACTAGAACCGCGGAGGGGGTCAATTTGACCCCTTTTAATTTTCGTCATAAATTTTTCTGACTTATTTTTTTCTTCTCGGATTTGGGGCTTTTTGACTTTTTATAAATACCAGAAAAGAACATTTGGGTGAAATTTCGGCTCTGTCGGACCATTTTTGTGGGCGTAGGACAACAATATACCTAGAACCGCGGCAGGGGTCATTTTGACCCCTGTATTGTTTGCACTCAGGAAGTTCGAATTTTGGCAATAAAAAAAGCGTCACAAGCGTCAATTTTAGTGGTGAATCATTTGGGAGTGCTATGGACTGCCCTGGGAGACCTAACTTGGCCAACGGCATAGGCGACCCGCCGAGCAAACGCCTAAATGTATGCAAGATGCGTGTGTTCCGCGTAAGGTATCTGTAGAATAAAAAAATCTCATTCAACGAACGTTAATGAAAGCAGATGATACTCGTTTGGTTTTCTTCGAGGTAGTAGTTCGGGCTTTTTTATAACTGTGTATGAAATAAATAGATAGCCCAATAATATACATGGACCTAAGCGAGCTGGCCAATGTCGGTGCGAACCGAGCTGTGGCTTGCACCGGCCGAGCCGTGAGACATTGTTGCTGTTCTGTGCGCGCTGTACCCGGGGCAGGGGATTGTTGGCCGGTGCCGCTCGCGCTGTACCCGCGAGGTATTGTCGATGTTTCGAGCAGACTGCCTGCCATGCGACACTCACGATCCCGCCCGGCAGCCACCACCCTAATATTATTGTATTATTGTTAGGATACCGCTTGGTTTCTGGACTCAGCAGTAAAAGCACGGTGTCACCTTAATGTGTCTAATAGTTTCAGATACGTTTCAAGTGTAAAGGTATCATCTGGTAAAAAATCTACGTCACTTAGTACCCATCCCTACACTGAATAACAGGAAAAGTTGCGATATACATCGGCAACTTTGGCCCGTCCCGTACATTGAGGAATGTACTAATTTCGCCTATTTTTAATCCGGACGGGACTTGAACCTGAGTCTGGGGTCAAATTAGATGTTTTTAGATCAGCATAAATTAGATCAGCACCCTCATACACATCAACAACAATGCAAAAACTAGAATAAAAGGAATGTTCTTAATGTACCCCACTGGGATTTGAACCCGGGTTCAAACCTCTCCGATCCGCTTGAAACTGGCACCGTTGGTTTTGTCTCGTCACCCCGATTCAAAAATTTCCCTTCATGCTCTTCTAGCTGCATCCGTTGCCGAAATCCTCCTCGACCTAAGGTAGACCATGATGCACCTGCAGCAGCGCCCCCGGGGCTCGAATCGGATTTGCTGCCAGCGGGCGGTTCTGAAGGGTCACCCAAGTAGGCTGCATATCAAATTTGGTCAAGATCGGACCACGGGAAGTCCTCAGACGGACGAACGAACGGACGGACGCACAGCATGGATCATACTCCGTCCCTCCGTCATTTTTTTAACAAAAAAAATACAAGGGACGGGCCAAAAATGGTAGAAAAGGAGCAAAACAGGTTATTCGTGCCATGCGGGTTGCCTACCTTTGGCCTTTTAAGGCCCTATATAACTCAAAATATCATTGTTGATCTCAGATACATCATTTTACATCGTTAAGGGCCCATAACATGAGCAAAATTAAAAAAATACGGGCAGAAAAAATAGGGGGTCAAAATGACCCCTTCCGCGGTTCTAGGTATACAAAAAAGTCAGCGGTTCTAGTGTTAAAAATAACAGGAAAAGTAGCGATATACATCGGCAACTTTGGCCCGTCCCGTTCATCAGGGAATGTGCAAATTTCGCCTATGTTTAACCCTGACGGGATTTGAACCTGAGTCTGGGGTCAAAATAAATGTTATTTTCGTCATCAGCGCCCTCAAAAACATCAGAAACAATGCAAAAATTTGAATAAAAAGAATATCCAAAATATACCCTACTGGGATTTGAACCCGGGTCCAAACTTCTCCGATTGGCTTGAAACTGGCACCGTTGGTTTTGTTTCGTCGCCCCGATTCCAAAAATACCCCTACATGACCTCCTAGCTGTATCCGTTGCCGAAATCCTCCTCGACCCCATGTAGACCATGATGCACCTGCAGCAGCGCCCCCGGGGCTCGGATCGGATTTGCTGCCACCGGGCGGTTCTTAGGGTCACCCAAGGAGGCTGCATACCAAATTTGGTCAAGATCGGACCACGGGAAGTCCTCGGACGGACGCACGCACAGCAGGGATCATACAATATGCCCGTCCCTCCGTCATTTTTTTTACAAAAAATAAACGGGACGGGCCAAAAAAGACCATACCGGCGATTGCTATACGGTATATTTGGCACTATACAATACACAACAGCACCGCATCACATCAGAGTTTTATACTCATTCTGGACATATGATCCAATTGTTGTGATCCAAGTACAACCCCTACCGTATCCCTAAACGTCCCCGATCCCAGAGCCCCCTTCAGGGCGCAGGGTCATGAGGACTTCAAGAACCTGGTCTGAATTTCAAACTGACGTCATTTTCGTTATCAGGACCCCCGGAAACATCCGATATGATGAAAAGCTCATGATGAAAATTGTGATTAGAATCCACCCTAACGGGATTCGAACCAGGGTCGGGGGGTGAAAATGGATTGTACATTCGTCATGAGCACCCTCGAAAACATATGAAACGATGTAAAACTTGGTTTAAAAAGTACAGTCACAAAAAAGGTGCTTTTTTCTGCCGTTTTTTTTAGTGTTTTTCGGGTGGTATGACTAAACCGATTCACCTAAAAAGCTGAATTTTGGTGTGTGGCGAGCCAAGGACATACCTAATGACCCTGCAAAATCTCAGTCGAATCAGCCCAGCCGTTCAGGAGGAGTAGTGCTGACACACAGACACACACACGGACAGACAGAAAAAAACTTTTCAACCCCACCCGAGTAACGGACTTCGCTATCGCTCAGCCAAAAAGTAGGTGCACTCTTAAATGAGCCTGTGCCAGGCTGGCATTGAAATCGAAAGTGTGTTGAATTTTCCTTATTTGGCTGTGGTGCGACCTAAAATGTGGTTACCTCATTCTACCCCACGTACAAATGAGGCAAGAATTATAAACCCTCACCTGAACATTGAGCCACTCATTTCAAAGTAAGCAGTGTAAATCAGATTTCAGATTTCCAATCACCACTGCTTTGCAGTGAACAGGCCATGCATTGATTGTATTAACGTTCATCTATCAAAGATAAAACCATTAATAGGAATGTCACAAGTTCCACGGTAATGTATATTATTTCAAAACCAAAAATACCATTAGGTCAGCAGACAGTTGAAATTTTCTAGGATTTGATGAATTTATATTCTACAAATCCAAAAGCGTGCATTGTATGCTCTTCCTGGAGCATGCCTGTAAGCACGCTCTAGCTAGCGCATGCCTGCCAAGCATGCACTTACTAGTGCATACATGCCAAGTACACGCTTACTGAAGCATACATTTAGTGCATAAGGGATAGGAAGTTGCCTGCATCAGGCAGCGTGGCATGTATGCACTAGTAAGTGCATGCTTGGCAAGCATGCGCTAGCTAGAGCGTGCTTGCAGGCATGCTCCAGGTAGAGCATTCTATGTACGCTTTTGAATTTGTAGAATAGGTTTAAATACATTTAAAACGAATGCATTTTTTTCAGATTCTGGTTCCAGCTCTGAAATTGAATTAATTATCTTATCCTGAAAAAGGCGAAATGCTTTATGTGGAAGACACCGCACAGGGTCGTCAAAGGAGAGCAGAAACCTGCAGACAGGATCCCCTTTTTTTTCTTCAACTCATCAATGATGGCTTTCTCATAGGGAGTAATTGTACCTGTGCAACAACTTGAGGCTTCTGTTTTTAGGCACGAAGTAGCCTTATAGTATACCCAGGACTCAGCCGGCTCGAGATTTGATTTGTGTGGCCCTTTATGCATTTCGGAAGTTTTCTATACGATTTTAATGAGATTTTGCAGACTAGTAGAACTTTGAACGCTGATTCTGATGTTGAAATCTGGTCAAAAATTTGGTGGCCAATTTTGAGAAATTTGCTGTCAAAATCGCCGTTTCCATGGCAAAACTCGACTCGTCAAAGGAAAAAAAAGGGAGTGGGGGGAGCCGAGCCGGGGCGGACCAATAGCGGAGCTTCTTTTTGGGTCTGTACAGCTTACTCCAAAAGCTGAAAAAGCAACGTTCGAAATGAAAAATTTCTTTGACTGCAGGTAGACAAGATGCAACAATAGAATTGGTGCCGGTTCGAACGCAGTTTTTCGGGTAGAACTATCCAATAATACTTCTTGATTGGAGTGTTTTTGGACATGCGCAGTGTTGTTGTTGTGATTCAGTTAGCACTAGGACCACTTCGCTCCACCTCGCGACTTGCAGTGCTCATGTTCCTCGAACAAGACTCACCCGCGTTTCGAAACCATCCCTCCCGAGTTTATGAAGTTTGTCAAACCAACCGTCGTGGTGTTGATACGTTGTAAGGGAGAACTATTACACAGAATTGAAGAAAACATGACTAGAGAACCATAGCCTTTTGAAACAAGCCAAACAATTCAACGTCCACAACAATGGAGGGGCAGTTTTAATGCGCGACTGCTGGCGCTTTCAGCTTCGCGATTTTCGCAAGGGCGCAGACGCCGAGAAAGAAGTTGCCAACCCGAGAAAATTAATTTACTGCCTTCTTTCTGCTAAGAACATTTTAATCATGATGGACTTCAAAGATGTTCCATTGTCAGAACACTGCGGAATACATTAGCATTGGAATTTTTTGAATTTACCAGCATTTTGATTTCTATTTATTGTCAAGTTTAAATTTCGACGGATGGCACATCGACCACATTGGTACCACTGCCATTGGTAGTCCCCTGAGCCACAACTTCACAACACCACTTCTTTTCTTTCTCCACACTCTTACAAAATAATCAAATTGACTTCGTGACTCCTAGGATTTCTTGAAATCGTATTTTTGCTTCATCTTTTGCTCTAACCTTTTCTTTCCTCTTGCATCTTCTTTGCTTTTTCCACCTCACTTATCTTCCGTTAAATAACATCCTCCCGCTCTCTGTCGAGCCGCTCCTGCTTCTCCCTCTTTAATCTATCCTTCCTCTCAGACAGCGTTTCAATTTTCTGAAATAACATGCAAGCCAGGAAATCAAAATTTGAAAGGGTAAAGGAGCCTGAGGAGAAACGACTTAACAGAGAAGATACCTTTGACTTTGTACTCTTTTTTTAAAATATGGAAGCTGAATAGGGGTAGGTTGGGGAAGAAAAGTACAAAACGCGTACTTTGCACTGTACAGAAGTCTCAAATGAGGATTCAACTATTCTGCTCTCGTGAACTTGTAATCCGATGGCTTCCTAATGAAATGGATCACTGTGCATCGATTATAGTTCCCCACATTACGTACAACATGCTGAAATGTATATGATTTCGGAACTCATCGAAAAGGGTAAGAAAAGTACACCACCGGGAAAGAAAAGTACAACGAAAAGAATTGCGATTTCGAAGCAGGAGACCACCAATCCTGGCTCAATACACGTTTACCCCTAAAGTGGAGAGCTTTCACTTGCCATTAGTTCAAATTTCGTCAAAATCGGTCAATTGGTTCTGATTCTACATGCAGTCATCACAGAAGGTCCAAGAAGCCGTTTCTCAGAGATAAGTGGGTACAGCATTTTTGTACTTTTCTTCCCCTTTTCACGTAAATGCCCAATAACTTGTTTATTTCGAGTCTAATTCTATAACTTGTGTTGACATTTTTTGCTTGTCTCGCCCAATCAAATTTATTTCCGTGATCAATTCAATTTTCATCCCGCTTTTAGTTTCTTAGAGGGTGTTCTTTTCTTCCCCAATGCCTGTACTTTTCTTCCCCAGCCGACTGTACTTTTCTTCCCCATTTCATTTTTACACTTATAAAACATTGTGTTGAAGCCTGAGAGCATCGAACGGCACTGTTTTTCAAAGATGATGGTCTAAGCTATAAGGTGGTACTTTACATTGGACTGTCGGCTGATTCTGCTGGAAGCTGTACTTCAAAGTACAAACAGTTAAAAAAAAGATTTTCATAGTTATTTTTAATGTTTTTTTCAAACGTGCAGTTTGTTTCTAAATATTATATGTAGAACTGGGCTAAATTTATTTTTTGTCAGCCGGATGACCAATCTTTCTAAAACCACTAACGTGATGGTTCAGTGTAGTTTCAGTTCGGAGATATAACGGGTGTACTTTTCTTACCCGAGCTTCGAGTGTACTTTTCTTACCCAACCTACCCCTATGGGGAGCTCTTTATCTTCTTATTTTTGGTTACAGTATTCTCCCGCAATAGGTCGACGGCTCGGGACCGGATCTCGGACTATAACGGACACGAAAACCGAACAGCACATGGTGCGAAGGCCGGGCTCCAGCAGTGCTCCGAGCTCGGGGAGGCCATAAAACAATTAGCCGGCCCTTGGGTCCTACACTGGAGTGGCCCGAAACGCAGTGCCGGCCGGCGCCTTACGGGTGTCCGTTACCTGGCCAGGTCGGCACTGCGGTTCGGGGTCCCGTCAGCGCCCGGGTTCGCGCGTGTTCTACCTGGCGGCACGGAGGACCCCTGTCAATCATCCCCGAGGGTCGAGCTCGCCGGGCCATAAACCCCCGTGCGTAAGCGGGGGCCGTCACATGAATTCGACTTATTGCGAGTCGACCTAATGCGGGAGAATACTGTAGTTTACTAGCATCACCTGGACTGAAATGGTTCCGATGGTTCGACAAGCGCCTTCGAAGACCATCCCACATTTTTCTGCACGCATCTGCTAAGTATACAGAGCAAAACGAAATAAGCAGTCAATGCATGTGCATGAGTCATTCTTTGCTGAAGCAGTGATCACTTACGAGAACCACCAACGAATGTGGCTCCTTGTGAAAGGTGTGAAATGGATCCCTGGGCGACTGCTAACCAGTGTTCTTTGTGTGCGTGAGTACGTGTGAGCGTGTCGTCTTTGAACATAGAGGAAACAAACAAGCAGACGACGCAGTGCTTGGTTTGTTTATGTTGTGGTACTGGTGGCGCTGCGCCACGTGATAATAACCAACCTAACCCCCGCTAAGGAACGCGTCCGGAAGTCCTTTTCCCAACATGGTTCAAGTCGGTTTGGAAAAGACCCTTGGCGGGATCAGCTCCAACTAGCTCGAACAAGACACCAAACGTCCGATTTTACTCCCAGAGAAGTGTGTCCCAGCCCAGCCCCCAAAGATTCATCGAGGTTTGCCCTTTGATTCTTTTATATTCTTGGTAAAGTAAGCCTGATTTAGGGGGATCATTCAATCATCTCATAAGACAGCATTTGCTTCATGTGAAAACGACAATAATTTTGTTTGGACTTAATTTGTTCCTCACTATAACCAATACATTGGGATGGGTTGGCTACGGAACCTTCCATAGCCGGTTCTGAGGGTCCCTAAGGGTCCAGAGCCAAGACCCTTAGCTCACAAGGGAACCTATTCAGGGGGTACACTCAGATTTCGACCAAACTTTTTTTTTTCGTAAGAATAACATATAAGATTAAGAATGCACCTCAAAGTTGGTGCCAAGATATATATCTACACCCTTTACCAATTTTTTAAAACCGAAAAAAGGGGTAAAATAAGCCTTTTTGCATTGTGTGGGTCATTTTCGGACATCGAATCGGAAAATTTGAAGTCGAGTTTTTTGTCATTTCCTTCAATGTTTGGTCCCCTTGTGACGAAAATGAGAAAAAATTTTGCTCTGTTTCATATATTATCATATTTTGCACAAATTTGGTGCGACTGCCCAATTATGACCGAAAATCTGCTCGTTGCATGTAAAATCATGGGCCATTTTACCCCTTTTTTCGGTTTAAAATAGTCAGGAGGGGTGTGGATATGTATCTTGGCACCAACTTAGGGGTGCATTCTTAATCTTATTTGTTATTCTTACGAAAAAAAAAGTTTGGTCGAAATCTGAGTGTACCCCCTGAATAGGTTCCCTTGTCAGATGACCGGCCCTTGTTAAACAACAAATTTTTTTACCGTGGATAGGCTGAGAGCTGTGCAAAAGTTGTACGTAGTGACTCGGACTCTTGGCAGTCATTACAATACGGATAGTGCCTACAACAGGGATCTACGATATACATCTCATCAATAGGACACATAGTATGGCACTCCACACCTTCTTGCTGCATCTTCTGTAAAAATAACAAAAAGATAAGTTTTACTGCTATATAGGAATGTCAGTGAGGGTGAGAGCTATCAGAAAATTTGCAGAGAAGAACTAGAACTGTGTAGGTGTGGAATAAATAAAATCTTTCACCTACCAGGTTCTATTTCGACATCCTCTTCATCAGGAACTTTAAGCACACCAGCGCACCACAGTTATTGCATGAAGGTTCCTTCAAATTCAACTTTGATTGGCACATAAGCAGGTGCTGGTGCCACCTGTTGTTGACCGACAGTTGTTAGTTTCAACTTGAGAGCTGTTGTGCTAACAGAAGCAGCAAAAAATGCGGGCTGATGTTCATGAATGATAAGTGGTTTGTTTTGTTAAGGTCGAGAGATGGGCATTGCCACAGGTGCAGCCTGCACTTTCAAAAATTCCGTAGTACGGAAAATGTACTGACGAAAAAGGTACGGGAGCACGGAAAAAAGTACGGAACGTCCGTACTTGTCCCAAAAGAACTCGTGTAATCGAGTACGGAAAAATAGTAGGGAAGTTCCGTAAGGACAGTTACGGATGGTCCAGGCAATTTGTGACCGGAAATGGTCCGTCCTTATGTACACTGTTAAAAAAAGTCTGAAAATTCAGACCAATTTTTTTAGACCTAGTGGTCTGAATCTGGAATTCAGACTTGAGTCTGAATTTTCAGACAGCTGGTCTTAATTTTACACCTTGTGGTCTGAAAAATGAGTTTCGGACTCAAGAGTCTGAATATTTAGATGGCGTGGTAGAAATTTTCGGCGTCGGGGTCTTAAAACGGTCATTTGTAGTAGAAGGTCTGAATTTTCATCCTGCGCAGTCTGAAATTCTCGCTTTATTTTCTGATAAAAGGCATGACTGCGTTTCAAGTGCGATGGGCCCTTAATTGCCAGAGCAGTACTTAACTAACTTTTGTTCAGCTAAGCGAACGGCCATCTAGTGTTGAGCAGTGTTGAGTTTAAAATCGGCTTGCACTCCGCTGGAAGATGCAGGATGCGACACGTTTGCCCTGGTTCCGGCCTGGACCGAAGCCCGGGTCACCCGAGCCGAGCCGCTCCGGCGGCGGCCAGCCGAGCCAGGTACACCGAGCCGAGCCGGGGCTTTCGGAAAATCACCGCTGACCGACGTGCCGGCCGAAGCCTACCTGCGCGGGGCGGGGCGGGGGGAGAGGAGGGGCCCTTAATCCCTCGGCCACTCGGGATTTCTGGACACTATGCGTCAGTTTTAGCTTGTCTCCAGAGCAGTGCACATCGCATCCGAATACAAGTTCGCGTCGCGTGGCATCTTTCTTGTGGCGCTCCGTCGTGAAGCAACGTTTTGTGTGTCACTTCAGCGCTCAGCACAGTGTGTAGTGCCGTTTTGCCTTCGCCTTTCCGTGCTCAAAAATTGCTTCTGGGTGCCGTGCAGTCACCACTCTGAAGCATCCGAAGTCCGCGGCAAGCAGGCTGTGAAAGTGGCGTATCCCTATGCTGATAATTGCATCTTCCAATCTAAAGGGACGGGTGAAGAGCGAGTGGGTGGCGTTTTGAAAATTTGGCACTCCTCTTTCATCCTGGTCCCAAAAGTATTTACATCGTGCCGAAAAAGCTTCCACAAAGTGGGCATCTCGTTCCAACATGCTGCTTTCCAGTGTTCACAGCTGCATCTCCGGGAGTCTAACATTCGAGGACAAGGTTTTTTTTTCGGGAAGCTCTCGCAGCACACTATCATATTTAGTTAAAGTTTTGCGCAACTTTGGGTGCTACAATTAACAAGAACTGTTTTACAAACTGTTCAATTTTGTGCATGCATTCCATGTTTCTCAGCAATTTAAAACATGCATCTCCAAAACATAATATCCATCCTGACAAAAGTGGTAATTTTCTTACCTGGGTGGCTAAGAATTCAAACCCGCGAGGTGGAAAATTCAGACTGCCAATTGGTCCGAAAATTCAGACTACCTGGTATAGTCTTAAAATTTAAACTACATGCTAGTCTGAAAATTCAGATGACAGGTGGTCTAAAAATTGAGAGTGTCCGGGGGTCTGAAAATTCAGACCACGGGGTTTCAAAATTGACTTCATCCTAAAAAGTCTGAAAATTTCGACTTTTTTTTTAACAGTGTACTTTTTTCTCACAGTGTGCGGTGCTTAGAGTTGCAGTTGAGGGGTGGGCATTGCCAGTGGTGCAGCCTGCGGTGCCGAGAGTTGAGGTTGAGGGGTGGGCATTGCCACGGCAGCAGCACGCGATGCTGTGAATGCTACCATTTTCTCCATCGCAACTGCGATTCGCAGAAGCACGGATTTACTTACTGCAAAAAGCGTCAAAAAGGGGAAAAATTGTGAGGGAAAACAGCAGAAATTAGAGGTTACACTAACCAAATGTCATTGATTAATAGTTTTTTTTTTTCAGATATTTTGGCATTTTGCCTCAATTGTTTTGGTAAAATTAGTACCGAAACTTTACATTCTTTGGAACAAAAATATTGGAACCTAAGTACTCTAGAAATATAAATGAATATATATATATATATATATATATATATATATATATATATATATATATATATATAAAATATATATATATATATATATAACGTTGGGTTGCCTAACTAAACGGGCTCGATGGTACCGAAAATAAATGTTACAACGGAAACACGTATATATTATATATATATATATATATATATATTATATATATATATATATATATATAGTTAGGCAACCCAACGTTCCCCGCCCCGCCTCCGTCCACTCCACAAAAAATGTCCTGTCAACGCCGTTAATTTATTACCAATGTTTGCTGTTATGCAATTCACGGCGTTTGCTGTGAACTAGTTCACGGCGTTCATTGCGATCTCGGTTACAGTGTTCACTGTGATCTGGCCACAGTAAACGCCGTGAATTGGAGCCTGATTTGCAGTACTTCGGTGCTCAGCGGCGTCAAACTCTTAGTGTTTTCTGTAGACCAGATCACAGTGAACACCGTGAACGAGATCATAGTGAATCGCGTGAGCAGATCACAGCAAACGCTGTGAATTGACCTTCAGTGAAAACTGGTAATAAATTAACGGCATTGACAGGTCATTTTTGGTAGAGTGTCGCTTGACGTTACCTTTTCCGCCACCGGACCGGGGCGGCGCTGCACCAAGTACTCCCCCTCCCCTCTCTCTCCGGCCCCCTCTCGAACAGCTGATCTAGCCTCGGGGCCTGGATCGTCAGAGCTGAACGTTTTAGCAACCCGAGAGGTCGCTCTCCTACTTTTCCATCATGTGTGTCCTCGGTAAGCCTTGTCCCTTTTAACCTATTTCAGTCCACGTGTTAATTCAAATTGATAACAACTGTCTTTCTCTTCTAGGGTTTTATGGTTTTTATTTAGTTATGGTACGTCTCTGACTTCCTTCGATATTACTGCCATTTTATCTAAAATGAATTATCAAGTTTTCTTCAACCACTCTCCACATGTGATTTGAGTTATGGACTCACCCTTTAAGACTACTGTGATTGTATAGTTAAGGATTATGGTTATTGTCATTCTAGTTTTGAATCGATGCTCTGGCATGCACTTGCCTTTGTATAATAAACTTGTTTAGTTCTTCCGATGTGTCTTTAGGGGGAGTTAGCTCCCTGGCGCCCTTAAATAGAAATCTTAAGTTCACCCTCACCCACTCAACCCGGTTGTGCTGAGGTAGCCACAAGTTTATATTATCTAGTCACCCAAACGGAGTATTAGCTCAAGCTAATATTTTTACCCGTTACAGACGTTCTGTTCTCTATTCGTCTGTGCATTTTCCGTACAAAAGGACGAACTTTTCACAGGGAGTGCACGCCCTTGCCTGTCATAATTAACGGGCGGTGATATGTCTGGGCCCCACTCACCCTCTAATCGCTCCATCGACATGTTCTTCGAGAAGGCGATGTCCATTTCGGAAATTGGTCACTCTATTGACGATTGTCGATAATGCTTCCCCGCCTTTCAGTTGGCGCAACTGCAATGCTTTCTCACAGAGTGGGACAAGTCCCCAGCTGCGGTCTGCTCCGATGACCCTTTACACTCGTCCCTCGTTACCTCTATTCTTCATTTGACATTGGTAGTTTCCTGCGCGGTTCACCTCTTCAAGTGAAGGACAGGTACATGCACTCTCATTCCAGGAGCGTGACATCACGTTGAAACGAACGTGACAAAATGTCACGTTCGTTTGAGCATTGTGTCACATTCGTTTGAGCCGAGGGGTACCTCACTTCGAAAACAGGTGTACACTGACTGGTGACTATACTCAATTTCCACTTTGACTAGACTGAAAATATCACGAAATGCGTTGCAAAAATACTAAAATTGGGACAAATTTACGTGGTTTTGCCGACTTTTTCAGTGACTAGACTGAAACAAGGCAGTGACTGGAGTCAGGGGTGTACACTGACTAGACGAAGTGAGGTACCCCTCGGTTTGAGCATTGTGAACAAGCTAAGTTTTGGCCGATTCACATCAAAACGAATGTGACACAATGCCCAAACGAACGTCACGTTCGTTTCAACGTGATGTCACGTTCCTGGAATGACAGTGTACGCACTTGCTGGCGTAGACCAAGATATCCAATCGCAACTGTCGACCATTCATGTCCCAATTGTCGACTTTTTCCAACGTAGGAATTCCGTCGAAATTGCGATACGTCAATTTGTCCGAGGCCTGCAAGTGTCGACCGCACGGTGTCTTTCTTTAGGAAGCATAACAAATCGATGGTTATCGAACGTAAAACAAGCTGTGGCCTACGCTTCGCGGCAGGACACTGTGTGGTCGATACTTGCGAGTGTCGGGCTGTATAGCCTGCGCCTGCAAGTGTGTACTTGTCCTAACTTCGATTAGCACTGTAGCCAAAGGCTGCTTTAGAAATTAAACTGAAGAAAGAAAAACCAGCAGTCCTGAGTCCGCCACACTGGGCTCGGCTCGGTGCTCCGCCCTGCTCGGTGTCGAACGGACTCAAGGAATTTGCGCCCCTGGAGTGGCGTAAATCGTTAATGCCTTTTGGAAGGGCATCAAAATTAAGCTTTAAATTCTTATACCATTTACGCCCTTCCCAAGGGATTAAAACGATTTATGCCCTTTGAAGGGCGTAAAAGAGTATTTATGCCCTAAAGGGCGTAAGTTTTCAGCCGTTGTTTTACCAGTAGACCTGCACACTCTCATTCCATGAACGTGACATCACGTTGAAACGCACGTGACATTTCGCAAGCTTGACTGTTGCCACGTCTCTTACTGGTGAAGCGCGGCGCGGATATTGTCCTTCGCCTTCAGTGCCTGGCCTTCACGGCAGAAAAACGGTAGCGGGTCCTCCCAGGCAGCTAAGAAATATGCGATTTCCAGGGGGTTCCTGGGAAAACCAGTAACCGTTTTTGCCGTGAAAGTAGCGTGGGGTGTATTTTCGTCTGTTTCCAGTGTAAAGCTCAAGGACAGTAGGAAATGGCCGCAACAGCCCCGGAGTCGGCAGGGCCACTGTCCGCCCACCTGCTGTGGTGGGCGTACGACGTGACGCCCAACGAGCACCGCACTCGCTTCCACAGGCAGGTGGCCTGGCTGCGTTCCTCCACGGTACTTGAGGGGCTGGTAGTGGCACGTTTTGCGAAGAAAGTCTTCTCTGCTGAGCTGAAGTGTGTACTCGGCATGCAACAGATCATGAGAGAAGGGCGCCCGGGGGACGATGCCTGGAGTGGGGAGAAGTCTGACCTGCTAACTTGAAGCGTTCACTCGCAGACGATATTTTATCACGTATTTGCAAAGCACCCGCTACGCTGCAAATTTGACACTTCGTAGTCCGCCGCAGCGATATGCGAAAAGCATAGCAAAAAGTGCCAATGTGAAAGAAATTTATCAGCAAGTGGAACGACCGCCTTTCACTGGCTGTCGGAGTGCCACCTCGGCTATCGGAGTATGAGCAACATATCCTTAAATAGAAATGCTGTCATTTTGGCATACAGGACATGAGCCCCGTCCCGTTTGAGCCCCGATGGTCTGACAATGTGAGCCCCGACCTGAGCCCCAACCTGAGCCCGGGTTGAGCCCCGACTTGAGCCCCGACCCAAGCCCCAATTTCCAGAGCCCGGATTGAGCCCCGACCTGAGCCCCGATTGAGCCCCATTTGAGCCCCATTTGAGCCCCGCGACGTGAAATCACGCATTTTTGCATGATTTATTGGCAAGGGGCTCAAATGGGGCTCAAATGGGGCTCAATCGGGGCTCAGGTCGGGGCTCAATCCGGGCTCTGGAAATTGGGGCTTGGGTCGGGGCTCAAGTCGGGGCTCAACCCGGGCTCAGGTTGGGGCTCAGGTCGGGGCTCAGACCATCGGGGCTCAAACGGGACGGGGCTCATGTCCTGTATGCCGTCATTTTCTTTCATACAAGTACACTGCTGCGTACCTTAAGCATCCTGAAAAAAAAAAACGGTGATTGCGGGTCTGTAAAAATGTCCCAGCGCGCGGGTAAGTAATTCCGCGACTGTCGGAAAACCAGATAAGATACGCGCGAAGTGGATCAGGCGAGTGCTTATAGCCATTTGATTTTGAAGGAAGAAGAGATAAACCACACTCCAGCGCAAAATAATATGTCCTATCGAAAAGGTTTTTAATTCTATGTTGAAACAATAATCATTTGACAAAAGCCATCAATACTTGCTTGTTGGTGCTAGGCTTACTAGAGAGGGCGAGGCAATTAAGAGCGGACACTCTTCGCTTCACTGCGGCAAGTTACAGAGAAATCTGTTAACAACTTCTCATATTTCACCGTACACACGCAATCTCCTACTGAAATGCCGTGCAGTCAAAATACTGAGCTGGTTCTTAGTACTTGGCGACACAAATCTGTCATAATGCAGATAACTTTGTTCGTAATATGAAGAAAGTGGTCATAAGTTACTGAGTGCTCATCGTCACCATGGTGAAGGCGCACCTTCGCTGCGCTGTCAATACTAAGCTTTTAGTTCATATTACGAAGAAAAAGGTCAGTAGGATATTGGGAGTGTACCCAGGACACAAGAAAGGCTACAAGAAATCTTGTCAATCTTCTCTGTAAGGGCTTAGAGTCATCTCCGTGCTGGTCTGCACTGGGAATGCGGAGAATACCGTAAAAGGCTACACTACGGAAAATACTGGGTTTTAGATACGAAAAATAACAGAAAAAAAATTAAATGACTTTTCCGTAGTTTTGGCCACAGTGAATTGTTACACCGCAAGTCGCATGGGCTGCACTGTGATCAGACAGAGACGCAAATGTCATTCCATAATGTGGCGCGACATTTTTGTCGGACCAAACTTTGGCCATACTTCCAGCTCTGACCGGGATTCCATCAGTCTCGCCGAGTAGTCGGAAGTCTGACAAGTCCTCCATTTTGGGATGCCCGAAGATAAGGAAACACGCAGCAGTCTAAGGGAGTCAAAATGACATCGAAATGATGCTTTTTTTTTCTTTTGACATCTTGATTTTAACTTGTCATTTTGATATCAAAATGACGTCTCGTCGCTGTGAGCGTTTCGTTTGGGTGCAGATCACCATGGTGCTCGTGATGGCCGTCTTCATCTTCATCTTGTGGGAGCTAGCCTCGGAGCCAGTGATTTACGGAAAGTTTGCGCGGTACACCGCGGGGAGCGTCTCGTGCATCCAGGCCAAGCTCATCTACCGGTACCGCTGGCGGCAACTCAGAGACTTCTACTTACATGCCGCTCGTATAGCCACGACTCTCGAGCGCAGCTGTGACCCCGAGGCCCGCGTGAGTTTCGGTATCAATTCTGAATTAAATTTCGTTAATTATTAAATTGCATCTAGCAGTAGTGAGTATATACCAAATAGAAGCCTACTTTTGCTTGTTTCTTTAAAGCATAGTGGTTCCAGTGGTAGGTTTGCTTGCCTTGCCACTTGACTGGCAAGCCTTTTCCAATGCCGAAAATTGGCTAGCTTTTGACCGGGAATCTTCATTAGATTGCCCATATTTGGAGCTTCGGCCGTCAGTAACGCCAAATTTTGGCAAACCGGGGAGTATTTAGGGCCGTGCTTGCTACGAGTTGGCATTTAAAACGGCTTGCCCATTTTGTGGCACCAAACTTTGCCATCGGCTTTGCAGTGCAGTCACTGTTTCGCGAATTTTCGCCACTACCATGCCTGTTGGTCTGTCATGTTTAGACGAGTTTTTGTTCTTCTAGGAAGTTAAGAGATTTTTTTCCCCTAAGTCGATAAATCTTGAATTCACCACACTGCAAACCTTACTGTCTACTAAGTACACACTTACAAATGCGTGCTTGCAAGTACGCACTTACAAACGCATGCTTGGGCAAGTACACACTTACAAATGCATGCTTGCAAGTACACACTTACAAACGCATGCTTGACGCCGTATAACTCCATGCGTCAAGCATGCGTTTGTAAGTGTGTACTTGCAAGCATGCATTTGTAAGTGTGTACTTGCCCAAGCATGCGTTTGTAAGTGCGTACTTGCAAGCACGCATTTGTAAGTGTGTACTTAGTAGACAGTTAGGTTTGTAGTGCATCCGTATGTTTTATGAACATTTTTTTAGATTTGTTGCCGGCTTGATGTGGAAAGTTTTACCTTGTAGTTGTATGGTTTTCGAGCGTTACAGGTTTTTTTCTTATCCTGTAGGTACGTCTCGACAGAACAGCCCGGTACTGCACCAGAGTCGTGAAATTGTTCCAGTTTTTCTGTGTGGTCACTGTTGTACCCTCATGTATAGACGATTACAATGGATTGAGGTGGGACACACTCCTTGCTCTCTTGTTGGTGCGAGTGTTCAACATCTCTGAGGTATCAGATTTGAATTCGTCGAAACGGCCCACACTGATCGCTTCTAGAAGCTGAGACCATAACGTTTTCAAAATGAAGCAGACTTGGAGACCAGAGCCATTCAAACAGCACATTTTAGCTGAATATTTTCAAGGTCAACAGTGAAGTGTACAGAGCCGGCATGCAAATCTCCAGCTCAGCCCGTGTCAAATAGTTGGCGAAGGAAAGAAACATTTTTGTCGTATCCCCAAAACCGGGGTACCACTGAACTACCTCATTCCGTGTTTCGTGCTTCACTCTAAATGTCTTACGAAGAAATTTCCCATCATACGAAGGGAATGGCGCAAGCATAATACGAAGGTGCTTTTTCTTCGTATTACAAAGGTTTTTCTTTGTATCACGTATCTTTGTATCACGAATTGCTTCGTATTATGCTTGCGCCGAATCCACTGCACTGAGAATCCCAACGCCATGAGTATAGCGTCAATTGGTGCAATGCAAAAGCATTGCACATGAAGTGCAATGCCTCCCCATTCCCATGCATTATCATAGGGCCTTTTCGGAATGCATTGAACGTAAAGTGCGATATGGCTATCGCATTGCACGTGTGGTGCGATATCTCAGCTGCATTGCACCATACGTGCTATACTCATAGCGTTTGGAATCTCAGTATGTAACATACGAATAACGTAGGTCAAATTTCATTGTAAGACATTTAGAGTGTTCTTCTTGTTCTTTAATTTTGTCGACTGGTAAGTTGCTATGCAATGATAACAAATCGAACAAGTGTTTATTTTCAAAGGTTTTCTCAACCTTCGTGTTATGTTTTATTGATTATCGTTTTCTTAAAAGAAATCGTGTACTTTTCGAGTTCTGGTATGATTTCAGAATAGAATCAAACACAACAGAACGTCGAAACTGCCCTCAAAATTGCGACTTGGCCTCTAAAGTGCGTGGTATCAGTGACGTTTAATATTGGTTTTTACCCAATCATTGCCTGCTTTGTCGTCATGCCAACTGTGCTAGCCACATTCTACCGGGAAGTCATTCATGCAGTTAAGGTTAGTAAAGACAAAAGAAAGCCCCTCTTTTCCACAAGGGAACTGAGGCATGGGACTCTACATAGTAAATAAATCAAAGGGTGGCCCAGTGTAAAATTTTGTGAACAATGATTGTCTTAATGTGTAAGAATGTGCAAGATTTCTGGCATTTTCGGCACACATGTCGCCTTCTTACAGGCGCCTTAGCCAAATTTTATACAACAAATGTGGCAAGCTGTTCCCCCTCGAAATAAATAAGTACGATTCGATACGTGGCCTCACACAATAGCGCGGGAATTTTCGTGAAAATTTATATGCCAATTGGCACAAATTCGTGCGAAATTTCGTATTCTTTAAAAATTTGCACGCATGCGCCACATTGTGTGAGACCACAGTGAGATTCCAAACGCTATGAATCATTTGTGGGTCACGAATCATTTGTGGGCCATTTTTTTGACGGGAAGCTACAATTCCATTAATGAGCGAATCGATTTCTCTTTCGGTGTGTCTTCGTTCAACCTTCCTTTGTCACCTGTAAAGACGCGGATGTCTGAGCAACGAACACAACGCCATCTACAGGGTGAGTTTTCTCAATGTGTCAATAATTTGTAGGGAGCTAGGGCACCCCTAGGGGATCATTTTTCGCCAGTGAACTAGTGGGCGCAAACGTCTCGGTACGGAGATAATTGGCGTTTTGTATTTGGCTTTCCCGCCGCCGAGCTAGGCAGCCCCTAGCGCCTGCCCGCGCCGCGGGCTGCCTACCTCACCATTACCATTGCCATTAAGGGCTGGACCACACATGATCGTATGCCATTTCGGGCCCGACACATGCTCGCCTGCACTGCAAAACGAGACATGGCCGTCCTTACTAAGGTGACACTTTATCCCGGCGGAGAAGAACCACCAACGGCTACGACTCCCACTCGCAGTATGGCCAGTCAGGGTGAAGGAGTACATCCCCCCCCCCCGAGGGGGTTATGCAGGCCTCCACCCCGGAACAGCCCCTGCGAGCACTACCGGTTCCGGTGCCCCCCTGCTTCGTCCCCTTATCTCGGGGATCAACGGCGTCCTCTTGGTCCAAATCTTGATGCATTGAGAAAGGTGTGCTTCGCCCTGCCCCTCTCTTCATGCGACCTGTGTCCTGGCGAGAGCATCCTGCGACCTTGTCGACAGAGTAGACAACTTCAGCACACCGAACACCCGACCGACTACACACCAAATCGCCGTGCTGTGCATGTTGGTCTCGGATCTGCGATCTGGCGGCAAAAGAGACATCCCACTGCTGGCTACCTGTAGACAGGACCGCCTGTGCGCGGCCCCGTCGCCGCATCACCACCGGCGCGCCGTCGCCAGAGCGCGCCGAAGCCGGAGCGCTCGGCCGCGCGCCGCCGCTAGAGCGCGCTGGTGCCAGGGCGTGCGTCCGCGCCACCCGCCGCGCCGTACGCCAGGTGCATGTGCATGCTGCCAGCTCCTCGTTCACAAACCCATCCATGTTGTCATTACGTTTTGTGCTGAACCAACTCGTGCTGCCTGGTTCGGTCAACGCCACAAGGGTGTTTTCTGCTGTCAGCGAAGACAAGCGTCAGCACCAGTCAACACAGCGCGCTCTAGCGGCGAGGCGTGGAAGCGCGCCCTGGCACCAGCGCGGTCTAGCGGCGGCGCGCGGCCGAGCGCTTCGGCTTCGGCGCGCTCTGGCTGCGGCGCGCCGGTGAGGTAGGCAGCCCGCGGCGCGGGCAGGCGCTAGGGGCTGCCTAGCTCGGCGGCGGGAAAGCCAATTACGAAACGCCAATTATCTCCGTACCGAGACGTTTGCGCCCACTAGTTCATTGGCGAAAAATGATCCCCTGGGGGTGCCCTAGCTCCCTACAAATTATTGACACATTGAGAAAACTCACCCTGTATAGGGCAGCAAAAGCAAAGAAGGGCCTTAAAATTTGATAGAAAATTGGGCCTATTCGAGAGCATTAAGGGGGCCCATTGTTAAAAGCACTTTTTTTAAAAAAAAATACGATTTCAAGAAATCCTAGGAGTCACGAAGTTAATTTGATTATTGTGTAAGAGTGTGGAGAAAGAAAAGAAGTGGTGTTGTGAAGTTGTGGCTCGGGGACTGGGACTACCAATAGCAGTGGTACCAATGTGGTCGATGTGCCACCCGTCGAAATTTAAACTTGACAATAAATAGAAATCAAAATGCTGGTAAATTCAAAAAATTCCAATGCTTATGTATTCCGCAGTGTTCCGACAATGGAACATCTTTAAAGTCCATCATTATTAAAATGTTCTTAGCAGAAAGAAGTCAGTAAATTAATTTTCACGGGTTGGCAACTAGTTTCTCGGCGTCTGCGCCCTTGCGAAAATCGCGAAGCTGAAAGCACCAGCAGTCGCGCATTAAAACTGCCCCTCCATTGTTGCTGACGTTGAATTGTTTGGCTTGTTTCAAAAGGCTATGGTTCTCTAGTCATGTTTTCTTCAATTCTGTGTAATAGTTCTCCCTAACAACGTATCAACACCACGACGGTTGGTTTGACAAACTTCATAAACTCAGGAGGGATGGTTTCGAAACGCGGGTGAGTCTTGTTCGAGGAACATGAGCACTGCAAGTCGCGAGGTGGAGCGAAGTGGTCCTAGTGCTAACTGAATCACAACAACAACAAAATTGTTTTATTGACAGAAAAAAAAGTAATATTTGAGAAACTTTATGTCAGAAAAAAAGAACTTTTGTTTTGCTATTTTTCTGTTAATATTTTTTTAGAAAGTCATCACATAAAAATTGAAAATTTGTTTTATATGAATTTTCATAAGCAGGAAACAAAGAAAATCAAGTAAGAGAGCAAAATTAATACAGATTTCAAATGCTACAGTTGGTTAAACTGTTAAACAGGTTGCAAACCTACTGCGCATGTCCAAAAACACTCCGATCAAGAAGTATTATTGGATAGTTCTACCCGAAAAACTGCGTTCGAACCGACACCAATTCTATTGTTGCATCTTGTCTTCCTGCAGTCAAAGAAAATTTTCATTTCGAACGTGCTATTTTCAGCTTTTGGAGTAAGCTGTACAGACCCAAAAAGAAGCTCGGCTATTGGTCCGCCCCGGCTCGGACTCCCCCCACTCCCTTTTTTTCCCTTTGACGAGTCGAGTTTTGCCATGGAAACGGCGATTTTGACAGCAAATTTCTCAAAATTGGCCGTTAACTTTTTAACCAGATTTCAGCATGAGAATCAGCGTTCAAAGTTCTACAAGTCTGCAAAGTCTCATTAAAATCGTATAGAAAATTTCCGAAATGCATAAAGGGCCACACAAATTGAATCTCGGGCCGGCTGAATCCTGGGTATACTATAAGGCTACTTCGTGCCTAAAAATTGATGTAGACGGATTAAGATTTTACAATTTCTATGTTAAGGGGGGACATCACTCCAAAATGATAAAAAATCGCAACTTTTTTTTATAAGTTCATACTAAAGACGTCGAATGGCGAAAACCGCATTCCGAAATTCAAAAAATTGCAGTTTTGGGAGGCTGTGGGCCGCAAACATGCATAGGGGAAAAGCCCAGTTTCCCCAACTTTGATCGCGTTTTTCTCGGAACATGAAATTGCAAACGGTTGCAGGCCTCTAGGGCGCAGTTTTTGAGCTACAGCGGGGAGATTTAGCATGGAAGCTCCTACGACATGCCGCTATGGTGGGAAGCAAAATAATTTGCATTGGTCAATTTTTATTATTTTTTTAACGTTCAAAATTGAACAATTTTGACCCAAAAAATTGAACAATATTTTTTGACATGAAACAAATACAACTTAAAATGATTTTTTAAATGTGATTGAGGTACCCACCATAGCCAGACATCTCAGGAAGGGTCAGTACTAGAGCTCCCCCCTCCTAGAGCTCCCCCCCTATTTTCCGCCTTTTCTTGAATTTATTTTATTTAAATGTGATAAAATGAATTAAATATGAAAAAGAAATAAAATATAATTAAATGAATTAAATATGATTAAATAAATTAAATGTGATTAAATGAATTAAATCTGATAAATTTGATTGCACTGCTGGTGCCGAGTGCAAGTTAGATGGATTGGAGTCTACACTAGCCGCGTGAGACCAGCATCGTTCTACCACGCAGCAAGATGCTACGAGAGCTCCAGCGCGGCGGCGGCGGCACTGACAGGGCTGAATTTAAGTGATCTTACCTATCCTAACCAAACCTAACGGGCTGGCGACGGATCTCACTCTCTCGCAAGCTAGAGAAAGATCTGTCGCGAGTGAGAGTGAGATCCGTCGCGAGCCCGTTAGGTTTGGTTAGGATAGGTAAGATCACTTAAATTCAGCCCTGTCAGTGCCGCCGCCGCCGGAGCTGGAGCTCTCGTAGCATCTTCCTGCGTGGTAGAACGATGCTGGTCTCACGCGGCTAGTGTGGACTCCAATCCATCCTACTTGCACTCGGCACCAGCAGTGCAATCACATTTATCAGATTTAATTCATTTAATCACATTTAATTCATTTTATCATATTTAAATTTATTTAATCATATTTAATTTCTTTTATCATATTTAATTCATTTTATCACATTTAAATAAAATTAATTCAAGAAAAGGCGGAAAATAGGGGGGAGCTCTAGGAGGGGGGAGCTCTAGTACTTCCTGCTCAGGAAGGCTGTCACCAAATTACGTTGTTCTAGGACAAACCGTTTGGCGTCTAGCGCTGCAACCGCGCGAAATGGTCTAACCCAACACTCAAAAATGCGTTTTCAACGAAAGCGCTGTACTGCCCTGGCGGATTGACTTAGTGTTGTTTTATACTTTATCTGTTAAAATATGAACAATTTTTCTCTTTCCGTTTGGTTTTTATGACGATTTTACAAAAGCACTGTTTTTGGAGTGATGTCCCCCCTTAAAATCCTTTTAGATAATTTAGTGAGCTTCATTTTGGCTTAAGGGGGGACATCACTCCAAAATGGTCAAAAATTGCAACTTTTTTTTATTAGTATATATTATAGACCATTCTTTTCTGCGTCAAATGGTGGAAACCGCATTCCAAAATTCAAAAAATTGCAGTTTTAGGAGGTTGTGGGCCGCAAACATGCATAAGGGAAAAGCCCAGTTTTCCCAACTTTGATCGCGTTTTTCTCGGAACATGATATTGCAAACGGTTGCAGGCCTCTAGGGCGCAGTTTTTGAGCTACAGCGGGGAGATTTAGCATGGAAGCTCGTACGACATGCCGCTATGGTGGGTAGCAAAATAATTTGCATTGGTCAATTTTTATTATTTTTTTTTCGTTCAAAATTAAACAATTTTGACCAAAAAAATTGAACAATTTTTTTTGGTATGTAACAAATACAACTTAAAATGATCTTTTAAATGTGATTGAGGTACCCACGATAGCCAGACATCTCAGGAAGGCTGTCACCAAATTTCGTTGTTCTAGGTCAAACCGTTTGGCGTCCAGCGCTGCAACCGTACGAAATGGTCTAACCTAACCCTCAAAAATGTGTTTTCAACAAATGCGCTATACTAACCTGGCGGATTGACTTTGTGTTGTTTTATACTTTATCTGTTAAAATATGAACAATTTTTCTCCTTCCGTTTTGTTTTTATGACGGTTTTACAAAAGCACTGTTTTTGGAGTGATGTCCCCCCTTAAGGGAAAGTGACTTTGGACATTTTTTGGAGATTTAGTCGAAACGTTTAAAATTTTGCTTCTCGTAAGATTTTGTTCTCATACTTGCTCAGATCTGTGGGGAAAAAATCAGGGAGACTCATCCCCAGTAGTGTCATAGAATTGACTAGAATGGGCTTTATATCTGCAATAGTTTTCAAGAAAAAAAATAAAAACAATTTTTTGTTGAAAAATTTGTTTAAAAAATTGTTTAAAAAATTGTTTTTATTTTTTTCTTGAAAACTATTGCAGATATAAAGCCCATTCTAGTCAATTCTATGACACTACTGGGGATGAGTCTCCCTGATTTTTTCCCCACAGATCTGAGCAAGTATGCGAACAAAATCTTACGAGAAGTAAAATTTTATACGTTTCGACTAAATCTCCAAAAAATGTCCAAAGTCACTTTCCCTTAAGCCAAAATGAAGCTTACTCAATTATCTAAAAGGATTTTAACACAGAAATTGTAAAATCTTAATCCGTCTACATCAAAAAATTTTTTTTTAAAGTGCTTTTAACATGTATGAGCCCCTTTAAGAGGGGAAGTTTGGAACATATAAAAAAAAGGAATTGGAATAGAGGGGGACGCCCTTACTGATTTGGGTGAATAATAAGTGAAGGAATATAAGTCAACCTAGGTTTGGCAGAAATTGTACAAGGCTTGGTGCGCGGATAGCTTTAAAAATTGCTGAGTCACGACCCACAATGCACAAAACCCGTAAGTATAGGCGGAGGTAATTTCCAGGGAGTTAGTGGGAAAACCAGGAACTTTTACCGCCGTGCAATCTTTGAGACTTTGACTGTTCCTAACCATGAAGTCGATTTTAACGTATTGCTGTCTCTCAGTGACACTTAGTAAGGCAGTGTCTTTAATAATTTTTTCGCTACTGCAGGACAGGCGTACAACCTATCAGTGGGCTGTCGTTCAAAGATCCACACTAGAGGCTTCGATGGAGATGGAGCGGATAGTGTTCACGGTGCTGCCGGTTATCCTCGTCATGGTCTACGTTATGCCCATCCTGTGCACCGTAGAGGTACGGCCTTCAGTTTTTTCTCGTCAAGTGTTACGTATAAGCAAAGTAGGTAGGACAGCGCTGCAAAGAAATCATCTCTACTACACTGATAATCCAAACGCTATGAGTATAGCGTCAATTGGTGCAATGCAAAAGCATTGCACATGAAGTGCAATGCCTCCCATTTCCCATGCATTAGCATAGGGCCTTTTCGGGAAGCATTGCACCAAAGTTGCAATATGGCTGTGGCATTGCACGTATCGTGCGATATCACAGCGCATTTGCACCATACGTGCTATACTCATAGCGTTTGGAATCTCAGTGTAAGAACATGAGAAATAACGAAACGTTGGTATCTGCTCTACAAACTGAAATGTGTACTTAGTATGCGTCTACAGATGCATACTTGCAAGTACACACACTGTAAAAAATCATGGGTAAATTTACCCGTGCACTGCACTGATAAATTTTACGCCATGGCCTGAGAAAATTTTTTCTCACATAATGGAGGCGCAGAGCTAAACTAACTATGTGGCTGGAAAATTTACCCACTGATAGTGTGGGGAAATTTATGAGCCACAAAAGTAAATTTACTCTTTGGGAAGATAAACTGATTTCACTTGCCACGACAGTAAAATTACCCCAGCAAGTCAGGATAAATTTCTACACCTGGAGTGGCCGACCATCTTTCCCGCGCCACAGGGGCAAATTTCCTCGCGCCTCTGCTCGGCCAGTCCGGCCGGACCAGTACAGAGCTCGCAGCGACCTGCCAGTAGGATGTCTCGTGGCGCAGTGGATAGCGTGGTGTGATTTGAATCACAAGGTTGACGGTTCGACTCCCATTGAAGTTAATAACGTGGGCAAGGTTTAGTCACCCTAACATAGTTTTAGCCACTGGCGCAAGCCAGCAGGGTAATTTTACCCCTGTGGCGTGAGTTATTTTGGGTCGGTAGAAATTTACCCCTGTGGCTCGGGAAAGATACACCCTCAGTCCATGTGCGTAAATTTCACAAGAAATGGGTGGAGAAATTTCTTACGCCATGTACTGATCTATTTACCTATACATTTCATGAGAAATAACTACCGCTTGATGGTGGACCAAGCGTTGCCCGGTCCAAATGCGTAAATTTTCCCCCGGGATTTTTTACAGTGCATGTACAGATGCATACTCAGATGAGTACGCGTCTAAAGATGCATGCGTACTCAGCTGAGTACACATCAGCAGATGCATACCTAACTCATCTAAGTATGCATCTGTCGACGTGTACTCAGCTGAGTATGCATCTGTAGACGTGTACTCATCTCAGTATGCATCTGTAGACGCATACTGAGTACACATTTCAGTTTGAAGAGTGAGTGGCTAAAACGGTTCCCGTTTTTTTTTTTTTGTTTTTTTTTTTACGGATTCCCTGGAAATCTGCTGTGATTTTCTTGCAGGCTTCCTGGAACCCCAGAAACCGTTCTTGCGAGGACAGAGCAGCCCGACTGCAATTGCGGAATCCTTCGAACATGTGCCCCACCATTCCATCTTAGTACCCAATGGTTCTGTAAGGATCAGTGTATGCTTCTCCAGGTTCTGGTCCTGGGGAAGGAGGCTGAGCTCTTCGCTTACGTGACAGCGTCGCATGTCGTCACCCTGCTGATTCCCATGTGCCTGGCTGGAGACTCGCTGAGCCTCTTCCGGAACGAGGTGTCCAACGGCGCCTACAACGGGCCTTGGACGGAGGTGGGGTCCCACTACCACTACATTACCTGTTTTATCTTCGACGGGCATTTGATATCCAATACGAGATCACGTTATTGGACTGTGCCTTCATGAAACTTATTTCACCAACCCGTTTGACTTTCACACGGTAAAAACGGAACCTGGTTTTCCCGGGAAGCCCATGATAGAGACGGGTGATTTCCGGGGAGTTCCTGGGGAAACCAGGAACCGTTAATACCGTGCACATGTCTACAATCGGTTTCACACGCATGATTTTTTATTTATTTATTTTTTCTCGGGGGCGGGGGGGGGGGCACCTAAATTGAGAGGTACTGCTATGCAAACTCAAGCGTGTGCCTGGCATGCACTTCTTGGTTCATGCCTGGCAGGCACACACTTCTTTTCTGCATGCCTGGCAGGCACACACTTCTTTTCTGCATGCCTCAGGCAAACACTTGCCGTAGGTAATGCATGCATACAAGCAAGTGTGTGCCTGCCAGGCATGCAGAAAAGAAGTGTGTGCCTGCCAGGCGCATGCAGAAAAGAAGTGTGTGCCTGCAGGCATGCACCAAAGAGTGCATGCCTGGCACACTTGAGTTTGCAGAGTGGCCTCCGAAGTTTTCTCAAGTTAAGACACACCTATTTTTTTAAACGGAGTTTTTTTTTTAGTTGCCGGTCCCAATTGATAAAAAGAGACAATAATCTTATTGTCAATAAATTGTACTCATAGTATATATTAGAAGATGTCTCGAAACTCGTATTAGGATTTCAACAAAGTGACAATTGGTTATTTGAGGGGTAGTGGCGCTTTTGAAGCTTTACGGTTTTCCGAATGATTGCTTGTCTGGTAGGAACGACCATTTGGACGCTACTTCCGCCTGCACATGATGAGGGCGTCGTTCGGCGTGGCGGGCCGGCTTCGAGGCATCGGCATCGGTGCTCTCGACCGCCGGTCGTGCATTCAGGCTCTCAAGTCGTGGTACAACTTCGTACAGTTTTTCCGCAATTTCAGCCCAGGTGCGCCACGCTGAGGCGCGTTCCCATTACACGGGGAAATAACTTTGAAAGAAACTCAGTCTGCAAATTTTTGAATTCCTCATGAATGTTGGATGAATTTCAGTAAATTGCTGCCAAATTTCCTGAAGTTTTGCTATGAATTTCACTTATTTTGAGTACTTAAAAATTTTGACTTCCTATCAAGAATTTTCAAGACATTTGACTCCTCAAAACTATAGGGCGTAAGTGCTCCACGTGGATTTGCTTTTACAATACGTTTTGGGTTTTAAGGGTATGAGGCTGGGTTGGAAGTGCCAAGTACCGTCCAGAAACCGCATGAGTACTACTATTAGAGTCACTGCCTTGCAACCCTGTTCTCCACTGTGCAACTAGCCTATGGATAATAAAGATGGTTCTGGAGTGTTCCCCTGTTGTACGAATATGTTTTTTTGTTTCTTATCCTGTGGTCACAACACTTGATTTTAAACTATTCTGTAAAAGAATAGAGTATTTTTATAAACTGACTTCCTCCTATAGGGGTAAGTCACGTCAAAATTAAACTACAAGCAACAAGATGTCACGCCGCAGTCACATTGGCTAAAAAAAACTACGGAAGTCAGTTAATTTGTTTGCAACGATTCTTCGTGCCCAAAACCCAACATTTTCCATTAGCCTCTTAAGAATCTTCTCCGCAGGACTGACATCATTTTCCCCATGCCCATTGCAGACCATTGGGTTGCACGGAATTGACTGTAATCCACGGAGAAGATTGACAAGAAGGCTACGGAAAACATTTCGTCCTGGGAAACGGACACAACAAGTTTTTAACAGATTTCTCCGATAAACACGCTGGTAAATTCCTGATACTATACTTGTCAAGTGCGCACAGTCCTAGGTTTACTTACGTTCACTCGCATGGGAGTACTTGTCAAGTTCCGGGCGTATCGTTTAGACAAACAGTATGGAGTGTCCACTCTACAGTCTCCCCAGCTTGACAACTGCCGCGCCCAAAATATTCCGCGAGTCCGACCACTTATCTACTGCCGCTCCCGCGGGCGGCTGGCGGGGCGGCGGCCAGGCGGCATCAACAAGTGACTAGTACTGCGCAGCGACAGCTGTGACGGGCAAGGTCAGCCCGCGGGCCGGCAGAGCGATTCTCACGTTTTGGGGTAATTTTGGCGTCTCTGATTTGCCGAAAGTGAAAAATATCCAATTAAGTTTTTCTGATTATTGGGGTCCTGGATGATACTAGAGTTATGGCAATGGTATTTATAGTAAAGACCTTGTACTACCTTCCTAAAAACATGAGCCATAAGGTATTCCCACACGTTTTAGTGGGTGTTTTGATCACGGAAATTACGTTATCACGGAAGTTACAAAGTGTGAAAATCGGCTTTAACGGCTGACTCGGGCTTGCTGTGGCTTAAAAGTCGTTCCAGGGTCAAATGATACTCTAAGCCCGACATTTAAGCGGAAAATTTTTTCACCTAGTGCTGCTGCATCATTGGGTAAAGGGTGCCACGGAAGTTACAGGTAATTGTTGATACACGCCATTTTATAATGCTCTAGCCCGCTTTGAGACCGTGTACAGCATCTTAGATTTCCGCGACCCATGCAATTATATCCCAGGGACTCCACTTTGATGGCTTGTGTCATGGAAAGTTAAAAGTTTGGCTTGGGGAGAAGTCCAGAGCTGCCTTTTCGAAATTAGTTTAGTGAAATTGAATACACGGAGGACATTTTTCGTTGCAGCATAAGTACCTTTGAAAGAAGTCTGGCGTGTTGGTCTTCGGTTGAAATTAGCTCGAGACATGCCAAGCTTCGAATCCCCATCGACAGTTGGCAGCATTTTCGAACCACACCGCCACACTGGGGGCGGAAAGTTCGAGTATGTTCTCTTTGGACAATCACGGAAGTTACATTTAGGGTATTCCAAACGCTACGTAGACCAATCCAACGAACGTGAACTTTTCGAAATGTGTGCGTTTAGTGGGCAATGGCCCTCCCTAACATCAGAAACAAACCCCATGTCGATATCTGCGCTCGTTTGGGCACAGGAGTCAGAAGAAACGAAACTACCCCGTAACGTGAGAATCGCTCGGCACAGTGTTGGCGGCTCCACGGCGCGAGATGGTCGACGCGACGAGCGTGCTGGTGGCGGTGCTGGCCGTGCTGGTGGCGGCCGCGCTGTGGTCGCGGCACCGGCAGGGCTACTGGCGCAAGCGTGGCGTGCCCACGCCGCCCGGGAGTCTGCCCTTCATCGGGGACATGGGCCCCATCGTGTTAGGCCGCAGGAGCTTCGCGGACCACTTCACCGACCAGACGCGTGGCCACCGCGACCGCGGCTACTGCGGCATGTACATGTGGGGCCAGCCCACGCTGCTGGTGTTCGACCCCGAGATGGTGAAGCAGGTCGTCTGCAAGGACTTCTCCAGCTTCCACGACCGCGCGCCGGCGAGCGTCTCCGCGGAGACCGACCCGCTCAGCCAGCACCTGTTCAGCATCACGGGCAGCAAGTGGCGGAACCTGCGCAACCGGCTGTCGCCCACCTTCACCTCCGGCAAGCTCAAGCTCATGTTCCCGCTGATGCGCGACATCAGCGACCAGCTCAGCGTCACGGTCGCGGGCGACGTCAAGAAGTCTGGCGGCGAGGTGGACGTGGCTCTCAGAAGAGGTGCTCAGGAAGAAAAACACCGCTGAGGGAGCCACCATCCACGCAGTGCATTAGCCCGTCCCGATTGAGCCCCGATGACCTGAGAGCCCGGGCGAGAGCCCGGGCCAGAGCCCCGGCCGAGCCCGACTGGCGCCCGGACTGAGTCCCGATGGCCCCAGACCTGACCTGAGCCCCATTAGACCCCATTTAAGCCCCGCGCCAAAAAAAATGTTGCAATTTGACCCAAAAGCTGGGCTCAATCGGGCGAGACCACTCTTACAGCTTGGCCTGACTCGGACGGACTCTGCCGGGGCTTAGCCAAGGCTTAGCCGGATTCCTATGGGGCGACCGGGCGGGTCAGGGCCGGGACTGAATAGGGTCGGGGCCTATGGGCTGGCACTTCGTCGCAGCAAGCCCCGGCCAGAGCGAAGGGTCAAACACTCTGATAATCGTTTGTACACTTCTTCCAGTAATTATTAGTAATTACACGCCAAAACTGGCTATTTTCGCTGTTGTTATCGGATTTGGGGGGGGGGGTCCTATGAAAATAGGCGAAACATGCTCTAGGCTGGCCAAAATAGGGTAAACTATACAGTTATCGGCAGGGGTACAGTTATCGTCATCTCGGCGAATAATTGGGTCCTGCTCTGCAAGTACGCGTCCGTTAGTGATACGGCCAATGCAGGTCGCTAGAGACACCTTTTGAGCATGCAGGACCGAGACAGCATCGCGTTTGACTGAGCATGTCAGCCAACAGAGCCACGTTTCTAGTCAAGTGCAGAATGAAGCCGCTTCGGCCGCCTGTTCTTATCTTCCATGCTAGGAACAGGGGTTCAATCTTTCGTTAAATTCGTGAATGTGGGCCAGAAAAAACTATTCTTTCTGCCAGGTTCCTTCTCCCCATCTATTGAAGAGGGCATACTGCGATTGGAGCATAGAAATTCCTCTTACTTGCCCTCATTCGGGGGGTGCTGATAACTGCACCAGAGAAATCACCCCAAACACAGTTATCGTCAGGGTGGCCTCAAACTTCATTGGTGTTCCGGGCGTCGCCCGGGAGTTAATATTCTGATGCATTATGACCAAAGGAAATCCCCTGCCAAATTTGAATGAAATCGGACCACTTTTTCCCAGTGATCTACGTGATTTACGAAATTTCCTCCTCGGCGCTTTGAGAGGTTGTTTTTTCGCAGCTCTTGGTGCTAGTTGTCCGTGAGTCTAAAATAAGGTGTGCAAGAGGCATAACAGAAGAGAGAGGGTGTTCGTGACATGTCGAGGGGTGATATAGAGTGTCTGTGACGACTGTTAGAAATTTTCGTCACTTTCGGTCATGTTTTGCCTTTTTAACAAGGGGTGCCGATAACTGTCATAAAGGGTGTCGATAACTGTATTTTGGCTGCCGATTACTGTGTTTCAGGTAACCTTTTTCTCAGGTTAAATATAAGCGTCACAAAAAGTTTTTGGTCAAATCTTTGTCAGCCACTTCTTTGTCTAGATCCTTCTGAGGTGTCTGGAACAAGTCACACGGGTCTAAGCGTCATAACCTACCCTCGAGGCCCTCGAAAAGAAAGCGATGCTCCCAAACTGACGGTAACTGTATAGTTTACCCTACTGGAGTTTTAGAGTATTTTTGTAGGTAATCACTGGTAATCAGTAATCCTGTGTACACTCCTGAGCTGAGTGGTGGAGCCCTCGGGCCAGAGCCCAGCCCGAGCCTGACTCGAGCCCCGATGGTCAGAGCCCCGGGATGGGCCCGGTTTGAGCGAGCCGTACTTGAGCTCCACGCCAAAAAAAAAACTTCCGTTTTGAACAGTTTTTGTAAAGCTTTTGGGTCAAATTGCAACATTTTTTTTTGGCACGGGGCTTAAATGGGGTCTAATGGGGCTCAGGTCAGGTCTGAGGCCATCGGGACCAGGGCGTGGCAACGGCCTAGGGAGAGCGTGAAGCGATGCTCGCGCCGTCAGTGCAGAGGTTGCGCACCTATTCGAGATCATGAAAGCTAGACAGTGTTTTTCAAAACGCTTTGCACCGATGGAAACGGCTTGAAATTTAGGGTGCATTGGGCTAATTGCTCTTCTCGAAACTTCCCCCTGACTTTATGTTAAGGTGCAGTGAAAACACCAAAAAACACGAGAAATCATAAAATTCGGGAAAAACTCGAATGCGCCATGTTGATGTAAATTATTCCGCCCTTGTGTTCGGTTAAATTGGAAGTATCGGGCAGTCTACTAGGCCTAATGCACCTTAAATTTTGTGCTCTTTTGATCTGCGCAAAGCGTTTTGCAATCAACGGGCTAGATCCTCCAATCGAAGCAAAATAAGTAACCCATGCACCTCCCTCGCGCATGGCTTCACGCGCTTCCTAGGCCGTTGCCGCCCCCTGTCGGGACTCAGTCCGGGCTCCAGTCGGGCTCGGCCGGGGCTCTGGCCTGGGCTCTCAGGTCATCGGGGCTCAATCGGGACGGGCTAATGCACTGCGTGGATGGTGGCTCCCTCAGCAGTGTTTTTCTTCCTAAGCACCTCTTCTGAGAGCCTCTTCTTTAATCTGCCAGTGGGCTGCGTTTCGCCACAGTATCACCTTCCTCTGAGCCGAGCTCTTCGCGAAGGCAGGCAGGATACGTGTCGTTGAAGGCTCAACAGTCTGAAAAGATGCAAAAACAACGTTTTCGGCACCCTACGAAAAATGGCTAACTTTAGAGCTGCGTATCTCCTGAACGGTTAGTCTCACGGACCTGGGCGTGAGCTCATTGTATTCCCTGGCTTTTTTTCTACAACATGAGCGTTGAATCGTGTCAATGGGTCCAGTAGTTTCCGAAATCCCAAGATTTGAGTATTTTCCTACATTTTGGCCCTTTTTTCCAACTTTGGAGGCCGATATATCCGTAAGTATTGGTCGTAGATCCATTCTGAGAGCACCATCGTGTTCCTTATTTAATTTTGCATCACGGAGCCAATTTTCATCCACCTGGCTTAAAAAGCACGTCTCGTATAAAAAATACCCAAAATACCCAGCTTTTTTAAGAAATAAAAACAAAGTTAGCTATAACTCAGCCAAGAAGGCTTCGAGCGACCTAATATTTTATTTTTGGACATCTACTTAGGTAAGCAATCTGCCAAGCCATCAACCGCGGAAATCGAAAGGGGTCACTGTAAGGACCTGTCCTTATTAAATAAATCTACTCAGCAGATGCGATGCCCGCACGGCACTGCAGCGTGGTTTCTAGGGCCGTCAAAGCAGAGGCGGCACTGCTCATCTTGCCCCTCTGCCGAACTGGAAGCAGCTGCCCTTGCATCGGCATTCGCAGCCTGTTGAAGCGCGTGCTGATGAGTCCGCCTTGCTGTTATTTCAGCTTCATCCATGAATCCTTCGGGCAGCTCTTGCTCTTCTTCATTTCCTTCACTACTCGATGAAGCGGACGGAACATTCCCAGCACCCCTGCCGCGACCACCCCTTCCGCGACCACCCCTTATGTCTGTCGAAAGTTATGTCTGTCAAGTTATGTCTGTCGACGGTTATGTCTATCAAATATTATGCCTGTCAAATGTTATGTCTGTCAACAGTTATATGTATATGCGATTTGGTTATTTCTGTAAAATGTTATGTCTGTAGCAATTATAATTATAATTTAAATAATAAATGCTTTTTATTTCAGAAATATATCCGTTATTTCTGTCACCAGTTATGTGGATTTACAGTTATGTGGGTCAAAAGTTATGTCTGTCAACAGCAACTCGATTTTGACTAAAGCTAAAACTTTGATATCCTGAAACAGCCAAACGGGGTGAGATATCGCAAAACCCTTTGGCAGGGGGTCTTTTTATGATGACCCCTACCCCCAAAAAAAGTTCCATCAAAATCGGAGAGATGAAATTCCAAGCGTTCGTTGGTTTGGCGTGGAATCGCCCAATTGGCTTTCCCGCCGCCGAGCTAGGCAGCCCCTAGCGCCTGCCCGCGCCGCGGGCTGCCTACCTCACCGGCGCGCCGCAGCCAGAGCGCGCCGAAGCCGAAGCGCTCGGCCGCGCGCCGCCGCTAGAGCGCGCTGGTGCCAGGGCGCGCTTCCACGCCTCGCCGCTAGAGCGCGCTGTGTTGACTGATGCTGACGCTAGTCTTCGCTGACAGCAGAAAACACCCTTGTGGCGTTGACCGAACCAGGCAGCACGAGTTGGTTCAGCACAAAACGTAATGACAACATGAATGGGTTTGTGAACGAGGAGCAGGGTTCGGAAAGTTACTCAAATTTTTGTAACTAGTACCGTTACAGTTACTTGTCCCAAAATTTTTACTAGTTACTGTTACCGTTACTTTCGTCCGGAAAAGTAACTAGTATCGTTACTGTTACCGAAAAAATTGTAACTAGTTACTTTTACTGTTACTTTTTGGCAGAGTAGAGAAGTTCAATGCATAAAAACGCCCCCCCCCCCCTCCCCGGTCACTTTTCCAAGCTGATCGGGTTCAACAAACGTCGTCTCTTCATTGCTTCTGCGACCAAGGTCAAGTGCACAGCCTCGCCCATTACGACCGGTGCCCTAGCTCCCTGCAAATTATTGACACATTGAGAAAACTCACCCTGTATAAACTCGGGAGGGGTGATTTCGGAGCGCGGATGACTTTCGTTTGGGGAACATAAGCACTGTAAGTCGCGAGATGGAGTGAGGTGGTCATGGTGTTAACTGAATCAGGTTTGACCAGAACTCTTTTGTATTGGTTAGTTTGAGTTTAGCGCATGCGCACTTTGAAATTTTTGGATTTTCTCATAATCATTGACCAGTTGGCACTGGCAAGGCACGGTCCAATACATGGATATTTCAAAATAGCCAAATGTGAAAATGGGAACACCTTGCAATGCGATTAAGTGAGCAGAAAAGCAGCAAGCACTAATAGATAACGCTGCGGGGCGACTTTCCTGTAGCACAGTAGTGAAAGGACTGTTAGTGAGAATAGTTCACACACAAGCCTATACAGAGAGGAGGTAAGATAAATTGGTTTAACTATTATTCTCTACAAATCAAAGAGTGTACATGGTACGCTCTAACTGGAGCATGCCTACAAGCACGCTCTAACTAGCGCATGCCTGCCAAGCATGCACTAACTAGTGCATACATGCCATGTACACGCTAACTGAAGCATACATTTACTGCATAAGGGATAGGGAGTTTTCTGCATCAGGAAGCGTGTACATGGCATGTATGCACTAGTTAGAGCATGCTTGGCAGGCATGCGCTAGCTAGAGCGTGCCTGCAGGCATGCTCCAGTTAGAGCATACTATGTACACTCTTTGATTTGTAGAGTTTTTTTAAAATGAAACTCAACTTTAATACTGATTTGTGTTAAAGGAATTCAAATAGGGTAGCAGATAAAACAATAAAGCTAAGTAAGCGAGAAGCAGCAAGCCTTAATAGATAACGCTCCGCGGTGACTTTTCTGTAGCACTGCAGTGAAAGGACTGTTGGCGAGAATAGTTCTTAAGACACAAGTCCATACGGAGAGGAGGTAAGATAAATTGATTTTAGTAAGATTATTTTTTTTAAACTCCACTTTAATACTGTTTAGTGTTACAGGAATTCAGATAGGCTAGCAGATAAAACAGCAACCACAAGAGAGCTTGGAACCGATGCAAACAGTGAGGCAAGACAATTTGTTGTAGAAACTTAATTCGATTCATTCTTATCGACCTTAATAAAAATATCCTGCGCAGGGAAAGAGATTACCAATCAAGCAGAACTTGATTCACACTATCTGGTACGGCAGCTGACTGACGGACGTGGAATCCTGGACTGACAGCTGTTGCGCGGCTGGAAACTTCCTGAAGCGGACCACTATCAGGAAGGTGAACCTGGAAAATGTCATAGAGGGACATCACTCCAAAGTGGTCAATCATTTTTGTAAAATTCTGCTCCCAACTTGACAGACTGTGTTCTACGTTGAATGCTGGACAATGGAAACCGTATCTATTACGGACAAAAGAAAGGCAAAGAGCAAAATTGCCGTTTCTCCACTTTTCAACAGCATTTTTCCTAAAAGTAAATTTTGCAACTTGCTCTTAAAGTCGCATAGCGCGTTATTTGAGATGTAGTAAAGAGATTTCACGTCGGATCGCTATGGCCAGAACTGCCAGAACTAGAAAAACTTTGCCGGCGCCATTACTTTCCGCGATAATTTTTATCGTTGTGCATTTTTCAAAGCCCCAAAGTCCTACTGGCGGGAAATCATCAGTTCGCGAAACTGAAGGTGTTGCAACCCCGTTTGCAAAGAAAGTATATTAAGGGGGCACACCAGTGAAAATGCAGAGGTTTCGAAAAACGATCATTCTGAGAAAAGTAACCGATGTATTCGATTGATATTTTATTCTTGGCTCAAAATTATGTCAAAGAAAAGGAAAATCAGTATGGGAGAGCGAGGTGGCGATGGCAAGATGAAGCGCCAGTGCACTTGATTTTTCAACGACCCTGCTTCACTCCTGCCACGATTCCGCCTCTCTGGATTGAGCTTCGCGCACGGGATTTGAAAATTTCTCAACAGGACACATGTGGCTATGGTCTGAACCACGGGCATGCCAAAATAATGATTTCGAATTTGTTTTTTCAGAGGGCAAAAATAGAAACAAATTTTTTAACCAATTTTTTCGCACTTTCATGGCTGCAGCTCACGTCCTATTTATGGGATGGCCATTTCCGAGGTTCAGACCATAGACGCAAGTGTAACGAACATTTTGCCGCAAACCGCATTAAATTATCTTAATTTTTGCGCCCGTGAGAGTGGCACAAAGGTACAAAAAAGGTGTTTTGAGAAAAAGCCCTTTTAGTAGAAACATAGATTTGACGTGTTTTTCGGATTATAAATGCGTCTTTTGACGTATTTTAGTTCAGTTTGCGCCAAAATGTCCCTCTTTTCAACTGCGTTTGGGTGGTTCAAGGGTTTTGTAATTGAAGTTCAAGTGAAAACCCTGAACGTTAACAATTGGTCAAAAATATGCAAAAATAATTACCTTATTAGCAACTTCAAAAATGTGCACAAGCCAAAGTATTCGGAATTTCGGGGTGGGGTTTGCGGCCTTCGACTCGGGATGAATAGCAGAAAAATAAGATAAAATAAAAGAGAAGGCAAAAATTTGCCGATTTTCACTGGTGTGCCCCCTTAAGCATACATACAGTCTCATTTTCTTTGTTATACGAAGAAATAGTTTGTAAATTACGAAGTACTTTCTTCGTAAGCTTGCTCGAGATACTTCGTTATAACAAACTGCTTTTCTTTGTAGGGCCCAAAATAGTTTGTAAGGTTTTTCCAGTGTGGCTACCGCATGAACTGCAACTATAATAATCAGCCACTCGTGAGTACAAAATTTTATGAAACAAAAACCAGGTTACGCGATTTTATGCTAGATCGTCGTCGAAAAGAAGTTTTTGGATGAGATTGGAATTTTAGTTGATCTTCATTCATAGATGTAGTTCATGCAATAGCCACAGATGTGCTTTATATCCTGTGCGTATATGACCACGACCATGACCCCGACTGACCGCACTCTTAAAACCTTACGAAGTATTTTGAGCGTACATATAACAAACTAATTTACTTTGCTATACGAAGAGATAGTTCGTCAATTACGAAGTATTTTCTTTGTAAGCTTATGTATGCTCAAAATTCTTTGTTATAACAAACTACTTTTCTTGCAAGGCCCAAAATAGTTTGTAAGGTTTTCTCAGTGCGCATCGACCTACCTCGAAGGCGTTCCCGTTCTGGCGAAGCTGCAGCACGATCATAGTAAGCAGGCGGACTTCGGCGCTCGAAATAGGCCACCTCCATTCAGTTGCATCATTCTTCATCACAAGCTGGATTTCGCACCAACGGGCTGTCAGCATCCTGGCGACTTCTTCAACGTGCTGCAGACCCTCCAGCGGGACCGTCGCCGGGTCCTCACACTTGTCCACTGCGGCCTGGAGCTCACACTCACCCTTTGCCATGACTTCCAGCTTTGCTTCCCACTCGTCTATTTGGTTCTGGAGTATGTCTTTCGATTCCCTCAGCGCCTTCAACACGCCGTTGGCAAAATCTTTCGCATCCCGTAACTGCAGAAACTTTGGAGCCGCCTGCTCTGCCCGTAATGTCCGCAGCGAGCACAAGGAGTGCGCATCGTCGGCGCAGGATTCAACCGCCTCCATGGAACAGTCTCTGCACCAGAGCCATAACCTGCGAACACAGAAGGAAGTCCCAAGTCTAAAGCAACAGGGTGATGCATGTACGTTGTTTCTCTAGCTATAAAGAGCTAACTACAACTGCTGAGAATTCTGCGAACGGAGGTTCACTCTAACGGTAAAACATTTAGTACCCTTCCTGCCTATACAAAATCTCGTCTTTCTTGAGGCGAGAAACAGAAGTAACGCCGAAAACTTGCCAATACTTCAGTGAATCGTCAACATCTTGCAACAAACCTTGTGTTGCTAGTTCATTAACGGATTTTAGAGATACTATTAAGTATCAGCAAGTTTTAGGAGACACGTTTTTTAAATATCACCTCGAAAAGGGCAAGATTTTGTGGAGGGCCGTTAAATGGCGTCGCAAAAGGCATTACAGTAAGCTTAGGCACGTCACCTTCGAATTTGGAGTGTCTAAACCAGGAAGGTGTGAGTTAAGGTGTACCTTCACTTCAACGTTTCGGCAGTTTGCCACTTCTCACAGAGTTCAGACTATGAAATTTGATTCAGAAGGCTTCAAACGACCCGGTCCGAAGAGAATCCTGTTAACTCGTCGCATTTCGAAAAGAGGGTTTATCGTTAAGCGGAGCCAGCGCACTAATACAGCGGTTTCCTGGTCACGACCCCAAGAATTTTTCACGGAAGATTGCAGAGCTACCTTTGAAGGCGTTGGACTTACTTGGGAATCGTGTTCATCGTAGATGTAGATGTCGCAACCTGAGACTTGTTTGTGGAAATATTATCTAAGACCTTGGTTGGAACCACAGGTTTAGGAGATTTCATTCAGTTTAACTGCTATGATTTGTTTGTGTGCTTTGCAGTACTGGTCAGACCAAAAGTTGGCCGAAAGAAACAGGGCGCAGGAACTGAACAAGTACAGACGGCACAATATGGGGGACGACTCTCACATCTGCTCGCTCCTCATATGACCAGCGGGTTTTTAGCTGTATGGGTGCTCTACAATTCGAAGAGACTACATTGTATGCTCGAACTGGAGCATGCCTGCAAGCACTCTCTAGCAAGCGCATGCCCACCAAGCATGCACTTACTAGTGCATACATTCCATGTACACGCCAACTGAAGCATGCATCTAGTGCATAAGGGATAGGGAGTTGCCTGCATTAGGAAGCGTGTACATGGCATGTATGCACTAGTAAGTGCATGCTTCGCAGGCATGCGCCAGCTAGAGCGTGCTTGCAGGCATGCTCCAGTTAGAGCATACAACGTACGCTCTTCGATTTGTAGAGTGGCTGGGAGTGCGTGGTTGGACTTTCATCTACAAAGGACGTATCGGAGGTAAGCTTGTTGGCCAAGCAAGTGAAAGAATATATTTACCAGTGAGAGGTCTTTGTCCTGAATGCTTTGAACTTCTTTTCTAGGTTGATCCCTATGGAAGGAGACACGAAAGGTCTCGATCTAGGGTCAGGGACGCTCCAGAGGATTTCGATCGAGGAGTCATGGACGTTCCAGAAGATCTAGATCCAGAAGTCATAGAGGCTACAGAAGATCCAGATCGACAAGTCACGGACGCTCCAGGAGATCCAAAATTACCAAAATGTTTTAACCAACTTCAACCCATCAAATACGAGGTAGGTGTACGCCAGACCGTGTCTTCTATCGTAACAGGCCTCGCGATGCTGCGCCAGTCACGACACAATCTACACCCGGCGTGTATACCCACGTTAGCCTGCGGCGCTAGCCTGCCCCATTTGAGCCCCGTGGCCAAAAATTCGTCCTGGGGCAAACCAGGGCCAATCAGCAGTGTCCAAAATGGACCATCGACGATTTGGCCCATTTTTGGCTCAAATGTTACCTACCCATAGGTTACCATCGGGGTAAAATTTTAGCCACCTAGGTGTCGTTTCATAGGAGGTTTAGGCAGTCTTAGTTTTTGACTTTTCTTCTTAAGTTGTTTTTGACTAAATTGCTACATTTTTTAAAAATCCCTCTCAAGTCTACACTTTTGCCCCAAATTGGCTGAAAACTTCTTCTCTCAGGTAAAATTGCATGAGGAATTCGATTTCAGGGCCCAAACGGACCCCTGGGCAGTCTATCATAGAGAAAAACGCCAATTTTGACGAAAAATCCCTTTTTTTTAAGGTTTTACGTCGGTGCGTTTTAAAGCTACACCCAAATCCAAACTTTGTCAACTCTATGCCGGAAATCGTACCTCATACTACCACCTAAAATAGCGCTGCTCGACATTTGGGTGGTATGGGTATGGTTTGGGCGCTGCAGCCTTGGGAACTTTAAAATTATGAAAAACTAGCAAATTCCTCCTTACGGCGAGGTCAACCCTCCTGCATTGGCTGTCTCGTGTTCAACTGAGGCCCCACGGTAAGAATTAAGTTAGAAAGGTCCTTCTTACCCCTACCATCACTGACCCTCTGAGAAGCGCACTGAGGTCACTTTTGGGTCCATGGCTGCAGCCAAAATGACAGTATTGACGAAACGCCTGAAGGGAAGGCAACTTATCCTACGCGAACTTCAAACACGAAGGGTGTGGTCGTCAGCGCCATCTCGCGGGACTAGTTCAGTTCGTACCATCACCCACTTCTTGATGTTGTTATGTTGTTGTCTGTGTCTCCAGTCTTTTGGGTGGGCTTGTCTTGTTGTTGTCAAGTATTTTGTTATTGCATTTATCATTGAATTGGTCCATTAATTCGCGTGCATGGTGCTGAACCAGTTGAACAGTAAAACTGGAAGAGGTGAGCTGTAGCACTGGTAAGAGCTGAGTAGTGTGTATATCCGCGATGTGTTTGTTGCGGTTCATAACCCTTTTGTCTGTCGAGGAGTCCTCACAGAAAATATATCTTCCAGGCTCTGCCCCTGCTGTCCCAACATGCTGCGATCCTCTTTCAATGCACAAAAGGCCTATTACCAGCAATGTAAATTGTGTGACTCCACTGTTTGAGACCAAACAGTGGAGTCACACATTTTACAATGCTGTTTGGTCCACTGTTTGAGACCAAATAGTGGAGTCATAGGGTTTTTCTCTGCAGGGTGTAAGGTAACCAGAACACGAACATTTAATTTCATTAAAAAGTTATAACTTTCCACCGGATTTCCGGTGATAAGCTAGAATAGGCTTATAACACCCTTTGGCCACGTATGAACTGTGGCAATAATGTTCATGCGGATTATTGCCCTTGGTCAACGTTCATGTGCATTAAAACTGTCTGTGGCAGTGATCGCCTTGTTTATTGGAACATAAGGATCAGAAGAGATGCAAGTACAATGGTGCCCATGCAAGTCGTTTGCCCCGCGCCACTCCTCATCGTTGAGGACCTGGGTGGGTAAGCGGTGGGCCTGTTGGTAGGCCTATTGGTAGGCCTGTTGGTGGGTCTATTGGTAGGCCTGTTTGTAGGCTTATTTGTTGGTCTGTTGGTAGGTTTGTTAGTAGGCCTGTTGGTGGGCTTGTTTGTTGGTCCGCTGGTGGGCCTATTGGTTGGCCTGTTGGTTGATGAACTTTGATCGGCAAACTGGTCGAGCTTCGACAATGCCTTCGGCCCCACCGAGTACGGTGTGATGTTGGTGGAGTCGGACACCACCCACGCAAGGAGACTGGCGGCCATCGGGTCGGTCTCATCGAACTCTGTGCGAGCAGCGGTCAAAGATCTGCAAAAGAAGCGCCATTTCAATCTCAAAAAGCCAATATTTAGGGGATCTGTGATCTCGGATCGGTACACTTAAGTATACCTCTGTCAGTCCAAGGAAGAAAATTTCTCCAAGTTTATTAATAACACTAACAGGTATTAGGTAAAATACCATAATTAAAACCATACCGAAGTTTGTCGATATTTTTGGATACGTTTATAAAAAAAAAAAACGTTTTCCTTGAGCTAAAGGGATGATTGTAGACCAAAGTAAAGACCTTTGTTTTTTATCTTCAAAATGCTTCCGAAGAAAGTTAAGAACTTCCGGAGAAAACTGTCGCGCGGTAAAATTTTGTTTGTTTTGCCGGCTCTTGTTGCATTACCTACAACTCCCTTACAACTCAAGACAAAACAAAATATTTTTTTGGAAAATGTTGTAAAAACTCCGTTCTTTTATTTGGTTTTTACCGTTTGTCTCTAATAGGTATACTTAAAAAATCATCGCCATCAAAAGAGGGGGAAAACCCCCCTAAAGAGGGTACAGGGACGAGACTGCCCCCGTAATAAACGTCCTAACATTTTGAGCGTCTCTAGAGCTTAGGTGAAATCCACAGTAAAGTTTATACTGAATCGGAACTCTCTTTTTACGCGTGTACTCCCGAGGGTGTACGTACATGTTGTTGCGGCTGATCTGGGGCACGTTGGACTTGGCGGTGAGGGCTCGGTCGTGCTCCACTACGACCTTGAAGGGCGCCTCCACGGCAGGCTCGTCGAAACACGGGAAAGCGTAGCGAGCGGCGCGCGGTTCAAACTGCGTCGCCGCCAGGAAACTGCAAATGACCAACCATCAACGTCGTGCCCACACTCTGAAAACCTTACAAACTTTTTTAGACCTGTCAAAGAAAAACTGCTTGTTATGACGAAGTATTGAGAGCATACATAAGCAAAGAAAATTGTTCATAATTTACGAATAATTTCTTCGTAATACCAACTAATTTAAGTTTTCATATCATACATGTGTGCTCAAAATACTTCGTGAGGTTTTCACTGCGAAAACCGTACAAACTATTTCAGGCCCTACAAAGAAAAGCAGCTTGTTATGGCAAAGTATTTTGTGCATACATGAGCTTACAAAATACTTCCTAAGTTACGAACAATTTTTTCATGTAACAATCAAAGCAGTTTGTACCTTCCGTATGCTCAAAACACTTCGTAGGGTATGAAGCTTGGCCTCCTTTAACGAGACAGGACATTTGGTGGCGTCTGAACAAAATGCTTCGGGGGTGTTCTCTTCACTCACTGTGTGCGACGATCGTGGTCCGTGTAGGAGGACAAGTAGAAGCCCTTGAGGTCCGACCTGAGACGCGACCCGAACAGGGGGAAGCGCAGCAGGTAGTGCTGGCCTGCCACCAGCTCCCTCTCCAGGTCCACCACGAGGCGGTCGTCGAAGCGGCCCAGCGGCACAAACTTGGCCTCGCCGTTCCTGCGGACAGATTACAAAAGAATGAAGAGCTTGAAGAGAAGATTTCGGTTTCATTTTCATTTCATTTTCGCGATAAAAACATCTCATTTGGTATGGCGTGAGTTCAAAAATGTCAGATCTTGACCAAGAATCAGCTGTCCCATTTTCCCCCGTGTCCCATAATTACCTTAACTGACCCTACAGCTTGCAGTTTTGGAGGCACACGATTTGGGCGTGTGGTTTTTAAGACCCACAGTGTTCGACGATTATACTTAGCAAAACCCAAGCGCACTATTATGCACTGTTTTAAGCGTAGTTCTACGTTTTGAGCGTCTTCGCCTTTCTTAACGAATTGGACAATTCCTTCTCTATACAAGGCTTCAAACGTAATGTCTTCTAGCTTATTTTGGGCTTGAATGAAGTGAAATCACGTTTCAGTGTTGCCAGAGTATCGCGTCAATTTTTTCCCGCAATGGCAAGGTTGAAAATAACGTCGAAAATGCCACTTACTCTTCAAAGCGGTTCTGCTCGGCCGAGTACTTGAAGATCTGCACTTGGCTGAACGTGATGTCCGGCGAGCCGTGGAGGACGATGCGGGAGGTGGCCTCCAGCACGTCGAGGTAGATGTCCGTCGACCCGAAGAACTCGCCACTGGTCAGGTTGGGCGCCATGACCACCTGGAGGAAGCCCTCTCGTAATTTTCATGTCGAAACGTTGCTCAACGGTTGCACATTGAGTGCACTGTAAAACCAAAAGCGGTCTAGACCGCACCACTGGTGTGGTCAAATTGGTGCCATTTTGACAACATCAGTTGGTGTGGTCTAGACCACGTTTGGTGCGTTGGTGTGGTCATTGCATGGAAAGACAATACCAAACGTGGTCTAGATCACACCACACGTGGCCAAACGTCAACATGGCACCCATGTTGGCACCAGTTGGTGTGGTCTAGACCACGTTTGGTTTTTGAGTGTGCTCATGGACTTTTCTACGTAAATATTGACGTGCGGGTGTAAGTTCTACGTACAAATATTTATGCCTTTAAAAGTATAACATGGAAATATTGTCCCTAATCTATGTACATAACATGTGCCTAGATGAGGCAAAAGTTAACACTTAAAACCTTACGAAGTATTTTGAGCATACGCACAGTTCAAACTAAATTTATTTTCTCATACGGAGAAAGAGTTCGTAAATAATGAAGTATTTTCTTTGTAAGCTTATGCATGCTCAAAATACTTACTTTCATCAAGGTGCTTTTCTTTGTAGCCTAAATAAGTTCAAAAGGTTTTCTCAGTGTTCGGAACAATAAAAGTACACAAACATTTAGTGTGTGAAATCTTGACCGCGTACCGTGTATCTGGTGGGAACCACTGTGGTGGGCAGCTTCGTCTCGTGGAAGGCCTTGTAGTCGGCGAGCTTGGCCCCGGTGCCTTCGACGGCCACCTCGGCGAGGGGCTTCCGCGGCGGCAGCGCGAAGCCCCGCTGGGCGGCCAGCTCTGCGAGGGGGAGCTCGCTGGAGGCCGGGTGCAGCGGCAAGGGCTGCGGGGCAGGCGCGGCGGAGGCGGCCGCCAACGCCACCAGGACGACGAACAGCGAGCAGCCGTGGCGAGCCATGCTGAGACAAAGGCATTCATCAGTTGTCTTGGTCGCTTCTGGTATAGCCTATCATGTTCATGTTCCCTACCCTCCACAACGAACCCCGCTCTGCAAACTGAAGTGTGTGCCAGGCATGCAGTTCTTGGTGCATGCCTGCACGCACACACTTCTTTTCTGCATGCCTCAGGCGCACACACTTGCCACTGTGGCAAAAAGGTACGGAAAATTCTGTTAATTTTTTTGCCAGGATTCTCCGTAGCCCTCTTATCAATATTCTCCGTAGGCTCTTACAGTATTCTCCGTAGGGCCGCACAGTCTTCTCCGTAGGACCTGGAAGACTGTATAGTCCTACGGAGATTACTGTAAGGTCCTACGGAGAATACTGTGCGGTCCTACGGAAAATACTGTAAGAGCCTACGGAGAATACTGACAAGGCGACGGAGAATTACCACAAGCTGTTTACAGAATTTTCCGTAGTTTTTTTGCCGCAGTGCAAGCAAACGAAACCAGTGCCTTTTATCAGTACACATCAAGTTATATTAATACGTGGCAAATGTCCGGTGTCCGGAGCTATCGGATCGTTTGTATATCGAATGATATAAAAAAAATCTAGTTTCAATCGAGACAGTTACGGAGCTGACAGTTGACTTGGCAAATCCAATAATATTCATCGTAGACTTACGTTTGTCCTACGTTACCACACCAAGATTGTTAATTTCAGGGATCCTTAACTTAACTCAACATTTAACTAACACTGCTTTCATAACGTAACATAAGACAATGTTCGCTAAAGGTTAAGGGTACGGACTTATGAAAGTACTTGGAAAAGTATATCCACACAAATTCGAGACATAAAAAAATAACCTACCCTTTTGAAAAGATGTTAGAAGTTAAGGGTAATAACTTTAACTCTTATGATAAACGTTATGATGCCCTTATGAGGTAAGTTAAGGATCCCTGGTTAATTTACGAAAATTCTTCGCTAATTTACGAAGGAACATCCGGCTACAATTTTGGCAGAGCGGTGCCTTTGCCATTTATGATTTATATTTCACTGTTTGACCCGTCACACTGATGTTAATGTTCAAACACTGAGTTTTTCACACGCAAGTAAGTAAAGGTCGTGAAAACGCATGACTTATGTCTGTCATTCTGATTATGATTGCACACCCTATCCTACAGACCCAAGAGTAAATCTATTGCGTTTGCGTTTCGCTTACTCTTACCTTCTTGTCGTGCCTACCTGCGTTGGTGATTGACTGAAGTGACACACGCGCCTGCCCAACCAGTCCAATCTAACGACCGACCGCGCGATTGGGCGGAAATGAATATCTATGTGTGAGCGTTATCAGTCCCAGTCTTCGCTGATAATACTTTTTATCACAGGAAATAGGCTAAATAGATCAGCAACTCTTAGTGGACAGTCGCGCTTCTCGGGTGTGTGTAAGTCAGTGTGATTACTGTGTGACGGTTTTCGAGACAACGTCATGACGTCACATCCCCACTATGACGACAGTGGTGATGCGTGTAGCCAGACGCCTCCAACGTCGCTCAAATATACTTGAGCACTATCGTGGGCTCAACCACTTCTCATGGCGGGTAATTATTACACTTAAAAAATCAGTGAAGTTTTGAACTCTGAAGTTTGCTTCAGAGGGTGAAAGGTTACTTCTTTCTCCCAACTATTTGTCAGATTGCAACCATGAGACTAGGGGCAATGGACTCGCAACGGAGCTGGCCGGAATCTCTGCCTCGCTAATTGTAGTTCACTATTTCTCCGACTAAATATGCGATTTTTGAGATGGGTCGGGCATTTTCGGAAAGAAGACATCTTAAAGTATGCCCTAAATTCAAAAAAGTTTCAATTTTCCCACCAGGGCTCGAACAGGAACAGGTTAACCGTTGCGCTACTCAAATGCGCAGGGCGACGGGCATGGTGCCAGTGGCGACGCAGGGGGGGCGCCTCTTCAACTTGCGCTAGAAGCTTCCGGATGCCGCAAAAGTGATGGGACAAGTGGTGCACCTTGATATATGTCGAAGACAAACTATGTCCCATCACTTTTGCGGCATCGGGAAGCTTCTATCGCAAGTTGAAGATGCGTCCCCCCTGCGTCGCCCCTGGCACCATGCCCGTCGCCCTGCGCATTTGAGTAGCGCAACGGTTAACCTGTTCCTGTTCGAGCCCTGGTGGGAAAATTGAAACTTTTTTGAATTTAGGGCATACTTTAAGATGTCTTCTTTCCGAAAATGCCCGACCCATCTCAAAAATCGCATATTTAGTCGGAGAAATAGTGAACTACAATTAGCGAGGCAGAGATTCCGGCCAGCTCCGTTGCGAGTCCATTACCCCTAGTCTCATGTTGCAACAATCAATTTAATGAGTAGCTGAGCGATCTCTCGGCAACGAAATTGGTGGTCTAAAATTCTTCTCCGAGCCGGAAAATTCCTTCGCTCAATGCAGTAGTCTGTGAAACTATCGTCAGGAAAGCGAAATGTCTACTGCCATGTCTTTGGCCCATATTTCCGTGAGGGATTCGTTTGAAGGGTTGTTTACGAAGAAAAACGCCATATGATGGTGAGCGGTTTGTTTTTATTCTCGATTCGCGACACCGTCATGCCTCCGGAGACTCGAGGATCTTCAGACACGGCGGCACACAGAAGCAGTGCGCTGCAGGCGACTACCCACCGACTCGGCCGCGCTGTGCCAAGAGAGACCAGTACATAGTTGTAAAACACCGACCTCCGTGCGCTGCACTCTCCATTCAATCGAAATTTCGTTGACGTTTGTGCTGCACATCAATAAAATTTCGTTCAGGAGCCTCACAGATTTGTCAAGACGACAGTGATAATGATGTTTCTAAAACAAGTAAAAATGCTCTGCCAACTCAACTGTGTACGCAGTACACTCTTTAGCGTGTACTAACGAGTACACTCTCTTCATCGTGTACTGACGAGTCGAGTTCACATTCTACAGCGTGTGCTCAAGAGCACACTCCCACGAGCGTGTAATAACCAAGCGGTTACCCACTCTGGTAATCGTGTGTACACTTCGTTCAGTAATCATTGGTAATCACACACCAAAACTGGCTAGTTTCGCCGTTTTCATCGGATTTGGGGGGTTTTCCTTATGAAATGAGGCCAAAATTCTCTTCGCTGGCCAAAATTATGGAGTTTTTTTTAGTATGTTTGTAGGTAATCACTGGTAATCAGTAATCCTGTGTACACTCCAGAGCTGAGTGGTCAACCCCTCGGTACTAACTGCATATACTTCCAGGATCTGGGCACACTCTCGTTAGAGTGTACTCATCTGAGTATACTTGCGAGTACAAGCGGAACGGAGTGTGCTGAGCACACTGTTGAGTTTGCAGAGTGCGTGTTATTGCTCATTTGTGCACAAACGTTTAAGTTATTATGCAAAAGCTCACGACGAATGTGAGAGTGCACCATTTGGCTGACTTGCCTGGGCCGTCAGGCCGGTGTTGGTGCCACCCGAAGACTTGGGGGTCCGTGGCGACTGTGCCGTGCCCGGGGCGAGTCTCTTGCCGACGGCGTCGTCGGGGGGCGCGGTGGCGGCGGGCTGCGCGGTGGCGGCCGCCTTGTCGTCGGCCTCGATGGGCCAGGGCGGCGGCCCGTCGAACGGGCCCTCGACCAGGGTGTTGTTGACGACCCTGGCGCCGCGCCACGTGTGTATCTTGTCGTCCTCGTCGTCGGGCACCCTGACGCCGGTGATGACGGGCACGCCCTCGTTGTCCACGAGCATCTGGGACTTCTTGGTGTCGCCGGCGCGGCCCCTGGCCGGCCGCTGAGCGCGGCCGCTCTTGCCCAGGCGGCCCGTGGCGTTGGACGGCCGCCGCGACTGGACGATGCCGTGCGCGCTCAGCGCCGCGTGCGCCGGGCTGAGGCTGATGCTGCGGCCGTGCCTCTTCACCACCAAGGAGACCACCTCGCCGGTGCGGGTGGGGACCTGCGGGCAGCACACTCTCAGCACGTTACTCACTTTTTCCTCATTAATTACGTATTCGTATAAGCAACACTTAAGTACACTGCAGGAAATAACCACAACAAAAGTACACAAATTTCTGGCAAATTTTTTTGTCAGGAACACTGTTAAAAAAAAATTCTGAAAATTCAGACTAAATGAACTGAAGAAAATTTCGCAAAAGGCACTCCTAATTTTCAGACCAACTTTTTCAGAAACATGCGGTCTGAAAATTCAGACCTGTGAATTCAGACCACAAGTCTGAATATGTATTAAGACCTCAAGTCTGAATTGATATTAAGACCGCTGGACTCTGAAATTTAGGAATTCGGTGAGCTTAAAATTGAGATGTCTTATTTCTTAAAAAAGGGCTTCCTGGTCTGAATTTGCTTTGAGCAGTTCACTCCCATACCCCTCGCCTCCCTCTTTGTGCGCAGTGCGGGGAAGGTAATATATAAGAGTTGATCCAACCAATGCTTTAAGAAGGATGAAAATTGCTGTGGCTAGTAAAAGTCAATTTTGTAACCTTAAGGAACTGTCAAGTGAAACTTGCATGTCCTAGAAATATATGTCACAGGGAGTTCATTTTGAGGTCAAAACTCCACCACTATTAGATAAATTTATTCGCAAAGTTGGGGACTCCAACTCTTATTAGTTTCTGAGTTATGGAGGTTTACGTAAACTTTTAGTCGTTTCCTCCAAATTCTTCTCACGACAAAGGATTAGCTACCCTGTCTTTAGATTCTGGCAATTATATCTATTTTTGCATATGAAGAAGAAAGAGTCGTCAAACTTGAAAAAAAAGTCCAGAAGAGGCAGTAAAAGCTAACTTATCAGGCCCACTTTTATTTTTCTTCAAATTTAAAAGATTTTGCCTTATTATTGGTTTATGGTTTTTCAGGAAAACTAAGGGAGATATTTTTAAAAAAAGCAACACTCTCTATTTTCTTTGCAAAAATAGATGTAATTACAAGAATATGAAGACTGGGTAGCTAATCCTTTGTCGTGAGGAGAATTTGAGAGAAACGACTAAAAGTTAACGTAAACATCCATAACTCAGAAACTGAAATAAGGTGGTGTACAACTCTTAGTGCATGAGTTAATGCAATGGAAAGGAACTTTATAAAGTCACTTTGGTTACTTTAGTCATTATAACCATAAATTTCTTTGCTTATCATTGCAAAATCAACTCAAACCTTGGTTGTAACAATTAACTCACTGTGGCAAGCACACGATCCAACACGCAACGGTGCACACGAAGTGAACGCATCAGATTCGCCCAACCAGAAGTTTGAACTAATATCCGATGAAGGCACTTTGGGGACGAGTGTGAACGGGGAGAGGCGAATAACTTAGAACACCTCTCGCCCTCTCACCGCCCGCCCCCTCAGTTTCGGGAGATGCGTAAAGCGAGCGCAGAGTCACTACAGCGTCAAGAAGGGTCATCAGCAGAAAACACTTCGAACTAAAATGCACTTCTTTCCGTCGACATGACTTCAGCGCGCCGAGCGAGTGGACCAGACGCAAGTTAAACGCGATGTGTGCACCTTGGAAGACTGCTGGAGACTGATGTTTAGTTTTGCGTGCAGGGCGCCGGGTCGGCCAAAACTTTCCGAGTTGCCGACGGATTAACGCTCCCCTCCTTGCCGAGCCAATCAGAGGGCGCCTCCAGCCGGCCCTGCCTCGCCGGACTTTCCGAGAATGCACCGGCGGAGACAGTCCTGAGGCCGCTGCACAGGGCTCGGCTCGGTGCTCGGCGCTGCTCGGTGCCGAACGAACTCAGCCGAACAATTCCGAGACAAACTAGATCGCTTTCGGGCCTACTAGCTTAGCTGGTCAAGGTGCTGCCAGAGCGCTATAAAGAGGGCTACTCTGGGGCTCAAGGTGCTACCTTCGGGGCAGTCCGATTAAGGCAGCGTATATAGAGAGAGAGGGCAGGAGTCAGACGAGTCGGGCAGAAAATTAAGACCGGACGCTGAATTCTACTTTCAGACTCGCGGGGCAAATTATTAATCCTTGTCAAGTCTGAATTTTCAGACCGCCACGTCTGAAATTTTTTTCAGACTACAAAGTCCGTATTTTTAGACCTGCGGTCCAAATATTAGGACTCTAGTCTGAAAACGAAATTCAGACGGACAAGTCTGACACTTTCGGTCTGAATTTTCAGAATTTTTTTAACAGTGAAAAGTTGTCATTTTGTGGATCGGAGCTGTGTGGACTTCGCTTGAAGTATTTCCCGTTTTCAACAAAATTTAGACCGTCGAAGGGGTCCAGTTTAGTTATATCTATACTCCTTGGGGATTTTCTGCTATACTGCTGGGACTTACGCCAAATAACTCGGTGAAATAATGTAAAACACTCTGAGGCACATTGAAAAACATATACCTACTCAATGTCAAGATAAGTCAAGTTATTCCTTCTTCCGCTTCCTGGGTCAACGCATGCCTTGCGAGTATTACGTCACATTAATTGAATAACTGTGATGAAGGTTAATCACTGTAAAGCCAGTGGTAAGTTTTCTTGCCACAAATTTGGAAAGCTTTTTCGAATGCCAAAACTTTACACGCTTTGAACAGAAATCTTCAAAAGCTGGCCGGCTGGGGAGTATTTCCGAGCCAAGCTTACCAATTTTCGGCATTCAAAACTGCTACGAATAACTTGTAATGACGTTACACTCGTCGAGTAACTTATAATGACGTCACATTCGTCGAATAACTTACAATGACGTCACATTCGCGTCGAATAACTTATAATGACGTCACATTCGTTGAATAACTTATAATGGCGTCACATGCGTTGAATAACTTATAATGACGTGACATTCGTGGAATAACGTAAATGACGTCACAATTGTGGAATGACTTGTAATGGCATCACATTCGTAAATAACTTGGCGTTACATTCGTCGAATAACTCATAATGGCGTCACATTCGTCATTAATAACTTAAAATGACGAGACATTCGTTGAATGTCTGCGATGACGCCCACCGTGATGGTGTCGTAGTCCTCCGGGCTGCCCGTCTCCTTGGCTATTTGGATGGCGGCTTGGGCGGCTTGACCGGCTTGGCTTTTGGCCTTGGCCTGGAAGTTGGCGCCCTTTCGCTCAGGGCGGACGCCTTGTGCCGTGCCGGTGACGCCCAGGGCGTCGGCCCAACATGCCTGCAGCACCACCAGCAGCACCACTTGCGGAAAGAGGAAAACCTAGTCTTAGACACTGTGAGAAAAACTAGGTTCACTGCAAGAAGAAAAAGTGAAGAGTTCACCAAAGGTACAACAAAAACATTGAAAGAAATGTCATCCCTGCTTTAAAAAACGTAGCCAGAAATTGTTGCAGGTTTGTTGCGGCTTTTCCTACCCGCTCAAAATTCTATGGAAAATGCACACTCTCAGCCTCCAATTGACTTCATCATCAGTGGTCAGGTTCGAAAGGCTACAACAGTACGATGTACTGTTTTCTTCCTGAACGTGACATCACGTTGAAACGAATGTGACAAATGTCTCGTTCCTTTGAGCATTGTGTCACATTCGCTTAGATGTGAATCAGCCATTAAAGTAGCTTTTTCAAATTCAAACGAATGTAACACAATGCTCGAGAGACGTGACATTTTGTCGCATTCATTTCAACGCGATGTCACATTCCTAAACTGAGAGTGTGAAGGACAAAATTTCCACATTGTGCGCAAGTAAAAAATGTACCTAATTTATGTACACAAACTTGTACAACTTAAGTTTGCACAAAAACGTCTCTTTACTTACGTACAAAAAGTCCACAAGCGTTTAGAGTCGGACGCGCTTCTTTTTTCTCATCTCTTGGCCGAAGCCAGCCGGTCCGCGGCGGACGCGGGGCGGCCCCCCTGGTGCCGAGCGCGCCGAGACTCTGCTGCATTTGTCGCAGTCGCCAAGGCGAGGCGCGGCGTGGCGTGGCTGGGAGGGTGGGCGCCGGGCGTCGCTGTGCCGCCGCTATCGCTCAGTATGACGTCATCGCAAAGCGCAGCGCCGTCAGGTCTAGCCTTACCAGTGCTAGGGGGAGAACAAAACGAAGAAGAAGGCTTTTGCGCATGCGTTGACCCCCTCCATACTCATCCTCCTATTTCTGAGCAAATTTGGATAATCGCACATACTGCTTTAATGTTTTTGGGCCACCCAAGTGACTTTAGTCTCCAAACAGCGGGGTATGAAGAAAGAAAATGCCGTATTTTGAACACATTCATCTCCTTCGCGTAAGAGAGGGTGTGACAGTTGAGTTCGAATGGCATTTAGAAACAAACACCCACATGTACGCGAGATTGCGAATTACGCAGTTGATTGTGTACGCAATAAATTAGTGGGAACTCCTGAAGGAAATGTGAGTATAAACCGTCTTTTAAAGAATGCTATTGGTTTCTAATTAACACAGGTTGAGAAGAGGGTGAAAATTCCAGATTATGTTACGAACCGACCCACCCTCCCTTAATTCGTTTCTTTTATTTTACGACCAGCAAACCAAATCAAGTAAACATCAAGAAAACAAGAAATGTTTCACGTGCTCACTTAATGTTCACGTACTTTTATTGCCCGTAGTTATTGCCATATTTGATCATACAAAATGATTGCGGACTTCACGCAAGACAGCTTCGGGGGCGCCAAGCGCTCTAGAGTGGCCACCCGTCCCGCACTGAGATACCAAAGGATATGAACGTAGCACGTTTGGTGCAATGCCACAGCCATATTGCACCTTACGTACAATGCTTCCCTATAAAGCCCTATGCTAATGCATTGGGGAGGCATTGCACTTCATGTGCAATGTAAAAGCATTGCACTTCATGTGCAATGTAAAAGCATTGCACCAATTGACGCTATATTCGTATCGTTTGGATTCTCAGTGCGGACTGTGGTTACATCAGCCTACACGGTAGAAACGGAACCTGGTTTTCCCAGGAACTCCCTGGAAATCGCCTATGTCTCCACCATAGGCTTCCTGGGAAAACCAGGTTCCGTTGTTACCGTGTAGCTGAGGCTAGGCTACGCATTTAAATCCATGATTCGTAGAAGCAAGACCGCCAGGAGAGACGGCAGTAGAATGGTGGCGACGCCCGTCGCTCGGCCCGCGGCACCTTTGGCCTTGGCGGTCGTGGTAGCCACTGTAGTGGTTGTGATGGTTGTGGTGGTCCTCGGTGGGGGTCGCGTGGGCGGCCCCTCGGTGGGACGCAGTGTAGGCGCCGTGGGCGGACTGACGGGCCCCGTGTCGGTGGCCGCGAACAGCCACTGCGACACCTCGGCGTAGTGCCTGCGGTTCCACTCCAGACCTTTCCTGGTGGCGTCCAGGAGCTGCTCAACCTTGGCGGCCATGGCGGGGTCGGGGTAGGTCTTGGCCATGAATCGGTCAATCTGATGGAGACGGAAATTTCCATTATGTGCTCGTGCTTTATGGTTTGGTATACTGCAAACCTGTCATCTACAAACTTACAAATGCATACGTGTAAGTTCACGCTTACAATTGCATACTTGCAAAGTATACTTGGTGCCAAGTATACTTGGCGCAGTTGAGTGTGCTTTACAAGTATGCATTTGTATGTTTGTACTTAGTAGAAAGGTAGTTTCGTAGTGCGTTCTTTTGGTAACCAGCTCAACTAATTCGGTATCTGGACGACACTTGCCTCTACTAGTTCATCCTCCGAACGCGCATCTTTGATAAGGGCGGTTAGGAGGCTGAAGAAGAAGCCACTTCCAGCGCTGAATGGAGAAAACTTAAGTTAGTGGGAGCGGTCGCAGTTACACAACATAACCATCATCATCGGACAAGTCTATATTCTCACTCTGCTCTCGAAATGTCTTAATAAAGGAAATGACATACGTTTAAGAAAGTTCCCATTGAAGGGAACGGTGCAAGCATAATACGAACGTAGTTTGTCTTTGTATCTTACGATGAAAATATAGAAAAGATTCATACTATGGGGAAACTCTGCTTCCTATTGTGCTTGCGCCGAATTCGTTGTTAGATTGCTGTAATTTCATGGCAAGACATTTAAATTGTACTCACAATGACTCAATTTCGTAGCTTCTTTTCTGGAAGTATGCTAGCATGAATTTGTGGTTGTCCCACTGGCTGAGGATGGCGTTAATGAGGACCCTCAAGTCCGTTGCAGTCGGCCGCGGATACCCCTGACCGTTAAGGATGCTGTCTAAAAGGCTGGTAAAAAAAAGAAAAAAAAAGAAAACGGGAATTAGCAGGGGTACACACCAATAAGTATAACAACTTTGAAATTTTAATTTTTTTAAAAAGATTTGAAAGTGGAAGTGCCCAAGGCCTAAGAGTGTTTTTGAAGTCGGTGGGGCGTCGAGTATGAGACAGGGGGACTTTTAAACCTTAAAACCCTACGAAGTATTTTGAGCATACATGCATACATACGTACAAACTAATTTACTTTGTTATACGAAGAAATATTTCGTAAATTACGAAGTATTTTCTTTAAAAGCTTATGTATGCTCAAACTACTTTGTTTTAACAAACTGCCTTGCTTTGTAAGGCCTGAAGTTGTTTGGAAGGTCTTATCAGTGTGTGACTGTGACATTAACTGCCCTGAAAATTCAAGTGAGTACTGAACACACTGAGGACTTATAAGTTTTCTGAAAGTGAAGCGCCACCCCTGATACCTCTCGAGAGAGCCGTAGCCCCGAGTGCAAGCGAGGGCCGCGGCGTACTGCGCCTTCTCTGTGGACACCTTGGCCGACATGTACATCTCCAGGATCCTGGCGCTAGTGCGGGCCGAGTTCTGCACGGCGTAGCAGAACGCAGCGTCCCTGGTGTCCGCAGGGGCTCTGCAGCAAAGGGAAAATGGGGTGATTTGTCAGCATCCGCATTCTCGCCGAAAGATCTGCAAATAGTAAATACGAGCATTGACACGTCGCGCTACTACATGGTAGCTGTGCGCCAGACCGTGGCCGTCGTAAGAGACAAGAGACTTCGCGATGCACAGTGGGCCAGAAGACCGGAGGGCGGACAAAGCTCCAGACACATTTTGAGCTCCAGAGTCGCTCGAACCGAATGTGTGACCCCACCAATGGATGCCTCGTTCGGAGAAAAATCCATTGGTGATCAAAGCTCCGATACTTATTGCATGGGCGTGACAACAATGTCGTTGTTTAGATGACATTCACTGAGAATGAAAAAGTAATGATCAATACCCAATTTTGGGCGAGGTTTACTACCCAAATTTGGGTGAGGAAGGGTGGATCAGCTCCCTATATAGCTCCATAGTAATGTGACCCAAGTTTGGGTAATAAAGAATTCCTCACCCTAAATTTTAGTCATGATCATGATTCTTTCAATCTGTGTTGTTGTAAGGAAAAATAGCCTTGAAATTGTCATCAAGTGACGACTCAAATTTTCTCAGAGTGTACCGGTGTGTACCCCTCACCGAGAGTAGTCGTGTTGCGCCGTTTGGACGGCCGCCTCGGCCCCCCGGATGCACTTCTCGTTGCCGCCGTAGCACGCCTGGCTGGCGACGAGGCGGCGCAGGTAGCGCTCCTCGTCCTTGGCCGTGTCCTCCACGGACGGCGAGCGCTCGGCCTCGAAGCCCACGGCGTCGAACGCGTCGGCGGTGATCTGCCGCACGAAGGCCCTGAGGGCCTGGGCGGCCTCGGTGATGGCCAGCCGGTCCCTCAGGAAGGCGAGCGCCTGGATGCCCGCCTTCCAGGCGGCGGCCGACCTCTCGGCCTTGAGGGCCTGCAGCAACGGCAGCGCCGCCCCGTAGGCCAGCCGCCCCGCGCGGGCCAGCGCCAGCGCGTCGTGCACCAGCTGGGCGCGCGTCGACGCCGGCAGCGAGGACGGCGAGGACAGCAGCGCCTGCTGCAGCAGCCGCCAGTTGGCCGGGTCGTAGTTGACGAGGTAGTAGCCTGCAGAAATATACGCTCTGAATTCCTTCGTACAATTTTTGAGAGGGAGACTGGGGCACCTCATGATGCCTTTTTGTAGGAGTTTGGGTCTGGACTTCAAAATTTCTACTTGATGAATATGTCTAGTCAGGAAACATAAGTTGTCCTCAACCTTAGATTACACTGCTAATCCAAGTGTGGACCAAGTTCACGCTAGAGAACGTGGACCACGAATGGTCCACGCTTGGAAACGTAGACCAAGCTGTGGTCCACACTTGGGAGGGAAGCTGGCCTATGAGGAGTCAAACGCTGTGAAGCGTGGACCACAACTTGGTCCACGTTTCCTAGCGTGGACCATTCGTGGCCCACGTCCTCTAGCGTGGGCCACCGTGCTGCGTGGACCTGATCCACACTAGGATTAGCAGTGAACCCGTTGATAAAATCAAAAATATGTCATATGGAGCAATGTCCTATTTTGGGCACCTCTGCAATTGACATTAGCCGGGGCTCCGGACGCGGGCGAGTATTCTCTGGGAGAGTGGACGGCTATCGAACATAATGTTTATGGTCCATGATAAATCAACCCTGCACTGCGAATCCAAACGCTATGAGTATAGCGTCAATTGGTGCAATATGCAAAAGCATTGCACATGAAGTGCAATGCCTCTCCACTCCCATGCATTGGCATAGGGCATTTTCGAGACGCACTGCACGTTGCACGTAAAGTGCAATATGGCTGTGGCATTCCACGTACGGTGCGATATCTCATTGCACCATACGTGCTTTACTCATAGCGTTTGAAATCTCAGTGTGTTTTTAACCTCTCCAGAAGAGTCAACTATGCACACTCTTTTGAAAGCTGAGTTGCGCTGCGAGACACACCGGTTTGCTGGGGGTTGACCGCGATCCACTCGTTGGCGCTGGCGGCGATCTCGAGGTCCGCGATGGTCGGCGCGTCCGGGGTCAGCCAGCGGGCGGGGGCTGTCTTCGTCCAGTCGCCGGTGCTGGCGGTCACCACTTCCGGGATGGGCACGTACCAGAGCATCGCCTGCTCATCGTCCGGAGTCCCGTACAGGAACTGCTCCTGGGTGATGGTGGCAGTGCCCCGCTCCGCGTTCCGGGTGACTGTCACCACGGGGACGCCGGCCTGCTCCGTCCACGACCTGGCCATGGTGGCGAAGTCCGCGCCGGGCGGCAGCGAGGGCCCCGAAAGTGCCGCCTCTGCGTTCATGGCGCGGAAGAGGAGGTCGGGGGAGCCGGAGCCGAACGCACTGCGTGAAAGAGGAGGTTAGTGTAGAGTGTAGCCAGGAACACCTTTATTTAGCACCTTCGCGCCGAAGTGAGATGAAAGGGATGGGAAATCGCGGCAAGGGACGAGAACACACTGAAAATCCAAGTGTGGGACAGGCATGCACTAGATAACGTGGGACAAACTGTCCCACGCTTGTAAGCGTGGGACAAATCCGTGTCCCACACTTGCAAGCGTGGGACAAACCGTGTCCCACGCTTGCAAGCGTGGGACACTTTGTCCCACGTTATCTAGTGCATGCCTGTCCCACACTTGGATTTTCAGTGCACAGTTCTCGCAATGGCGTGAAGGTGTTAAGGTCAGTTGGAGTTAGTTTGGGACACGTGGTTCGAATGAGTCAGCTGTTTCCTAGACAAGATTTGAAATTGTAGCCCTTATGCCATACCAAATGTTGTACTTGTAAAATGTAACCATTACATTTATAACAGTAATGGGTCTAAAATGTCAAATCTTGCTCACGGGCAGGCGCGGTTTAACGGGGAGGGCGAAGGGGCGATAAACTGGGGACAAACTGTCCCATTTTTACCCTCCGTTGTGGTTTTCCGAGTTTGTTTCTGCTTGCCGTTTTTCAAAACAGACTGTTTCTACTTCTTGTGGAAAAGCAAATTAACTTATTAAAACTTATCATTAACACAAATTAACATTTTAAATGGTTGATATTGAGATACTTAGGACGAAAAGTTCGAATTGATTAAAAGTTACAAGCTTTGCGATGGCGCGGCTGTTCTACGGCCCTCCGAAATGATCTGCGCTCTTCTCCATGGGCTTACTTTTCGGACAGGTAACGGTTTATGGCCTTCTTGAACGTTGTCGTTCCGAGGATGTGTTCGAACATGCGGAGCACGGATCCACCTGCGAACGAATTTAAAAACTTCTTTAACATCTGAACGTAAGATGGATATTAACTTTGCTAGTGAAAAGAGCTGCCAGCTGTCGCCAAGTTATGAAGGAGGAACGATTAGTTTGGTTCCGATTCGAATCAGGCATGCAAGATTGGGTTCGATTCGGAGTTGAATTTGTGCAGTCTGGTCTGAAATTATTCGAGCGAATCCTTGGTGAGTGGAAAGATTAGGGAAACAGTCATAAAATGGCAGAAATGTTATCGGCATCAAATCGTTAACTTCGATTTAATTTTGCAACTTTTTACCTGATTCAAATTTGATTAGGTAACTTATTTCCTGACGAGATTCGAATTCGATTCGAAAGTAGTTAAAAACTCCATTCGAAATGGATTTTAAACGAAAATCCTTGACTAATACACCCCTTGATATGGGCAGGTTTGATAGGTTCCGTAGTTTACTCGCCTTTCTTGTACGAGATGTGGTCAAACTTGTCTGCAATGGCGCCTGTGGTAGTCACAGGGCTCGACATGGCTACCTGACCGGGCAGAACGTCGTTCGCAATCGCCGCGTGCACGTTGTCGGTCACAAATTTGTCCATGAGGTTCCATTCTGGGAAAATCTGTGCGGAGCAGACCATCATGTGATGCGTCAGCATTTTTAATCGCCCCTAATGTCATTAAGGGGGCACACCAGTGAAAATCGTCAAATTTTGGCCTTCTTTTTTATTTTATCTTATTTTTCTGCTATTCATCCCGAGTCGAACGCCGCAAACCCCACCGCAAAATTCCAATTACTTTGGCTTGTGCACATTTTTAAAGTTGCTAAAAAGGTAACTTTTTTGCATATTTTAGACCAATTGTTAACGTTTAGGTTTTTCACTCGAAGTTCAATTACAAAACCCCTGAACCACCCAAACACACTTAAAAAGAGGAACATTTTGGCGCAAACGGAACTAAAATACGTCAAAAGGCACATTTATAATCCGAAAAAACACGTCAAATCTTTGTTTCTACTTAAAGGGCTTTTTCTCAAAACGCCTGTTTTGTACCTTTGTGCCACTCTCACGGGCGCAAAAATTGAGATAATTAAATGCGGTTTGCGGCAAAATGTTTGTTTTAATTGCGTCTATGGTCTGAACCTCGGAAATGGCCATCCGATAAATAAGACGTGACCAGCAGCCAAGAAAGCACGAAAAAATTGGTTAAAAAATTTGTTTCTATTTTTGCTCTTTGAAAAAACAACTTTAAAATCATTACTCGCGCTGCTCGCTGGGGGCTCCGCCCCCAGACCCCCGCATGTGTGGAGCGCGTGCCGAAGTATTTTCAGTAAGTCCGTGGTGACCAAAGGCAAATTTTCTAAGGAAGTAAATGTCCTGCTTCTTTGAAAGCTCTATTTAACCGCTTTTGACCTTATAATAAGGCTACTTTTACTGCCCAAATAGATAGCTTGTATTGCATTGGCTACTGTGGCAGTCAATGGGTGCATACAAGGTCCGGAAAATATTGAAGACTGCTTTGACAAGGATAGAGGTGAAAGGAAAAAAACCTTGGGTCTCTACGACCACTCCTTGACCCCAAACATTTCTTTGAGTCAGTAAGTGAGTGAGTGAGTCAGTCAGTCGGATTGGGGCTATATAGATTCTTGATGATGATTGCCCAATTGCCGGTGGTGGGGTCCCGATTACGGCACAGTTTCGGAAATTCTCGACCAGACCTACCGATGAGGCGAATAAAAATTTTTAGTCATTCGGTCCCCTTTTTAGAAGATTAAGTAGGTTTGCTCGGAAACGGTGAGAAATTTTCAACTTTTGGGATATTTCCCTATTTTCCCATTAAATTTGGAATCGAATGGAAAAAGCCGCAAGTCTCTACGACTACTCCTTGACCCCAAACATTTCTATGAGTGAGTGAGTCAGTGGATGAGTCAGTGAGTTGGATTGGGGCTATATAGGTTCTTGATAAGTGAGGGAGTCAGTCAGTCGGATTTTGCGGCTATGTAGGTTCTTGATGATAATTGATGATTGATTTTGAGTATGTTGCCGGTGACGGCGACCCGATTGCGGCACAGTTTCGGAAATGTCTCGACCAGACCTACCGATTGGGCGAATAAAAATTTTTAGTCGGTCGGTCTCCTTTTTTGAAGATTGAGTGGATTTTGTTGAATTTAGGCCTATTTAATCGTTTTTGAGGATGTTGCCGGTGACGGGGACCCGATTGCGGCACAGTTTCGGAAATGTCTCGACCAGACCTACCGATGGGGCGAATAAAAATTTTTAGTCGGTCGGTCCCCTTTTTTGAAGATTGAGTGGATTTTGTTGAATTTAGGCCTATTTAATCGTTTTTTGAGGATGTTGCCGGTGACGGAGACCCGATTGCGGCACAGTTTTGGAAATGTCTCGACCAGACCTACCGATAGGGCGAATAAAAATTTTTAGTCGGTCGGTCCCCTTTCTTGAAGATTGAGTAGGTTTGCTCGGAAACGGTGAGAAATTTGTTCCCCTTTTTTGTAGATAAAGTAGGTTTTCTCGGAAACGGTGAAAAATTTTCAACTTTTGGGATTTTTCCCAATTTTCCCATAAAATTTGGAATCGAATGGAAAAAACCGCAAGTCTCTACGACCACTCCTTCACCCCAAACATTTCTATGAGTGAGTGAGTGAGTGAGTCAGTGAGTGAGTCAGTCGGATTGGGGCTTTATAGGTTCTTGATTTTTGCATGCCCGTGGTTCAGACCATAGCCACATGTGTCCTGTTGAGAAATTTTCAAATCCCGTGCTCGAGGCTCAATCCAGAGAGGCGCAATCGTGGCAGGAGTGAGGCAAGGCCGCAGAAAAATGCAGTGGACTGGCGCTCCGTCTTGCCATCGCAACCCCGCCCTCCCATACTGATTTTTCTTTTCTTTGATATAATTTTAAGCCAAGAATAAAATATTAATCGAATACATAGGTTACTTTTCTCAGAATGATCGTTTTTCGAAACCTCTGCATTTTCACTGGTGTGCCCCCTTAAAATTTCTAAAATAGAAGCACAAGTAAATACGTAGTTGAGCGTCTGGACGCTTTCACTAAATTTGAGACAGATGTTAAGTAGGTTCATCTTATTTTCTTCAATGTCGGGCCCACTGCGAAAATTTGTTAGAAATATGAAATCTAGCTTAGGGAGGATCAAAATTTTACATTTTAAGTCACGTTTTATCCTCGAAAGTCAAAGAGCCAGTATGATGTAAAATTTGAGTCTAAAAAGCTTCATATTTGTACTCAGTGGGACCCATTTTAATGTGGGACCCATTTTAATGAAAGAAGGATTTCCACTGAATGCTGCAATTATAGTCTCGCCTAATGCTCATGCGTCACCTTGTCACAGATGACGTTCTCGAAGTAAGTCGCGAAGCCTTCGTTGAGCCAGGTGTTGGACCACCAGTCTAGGGTGACCAGATTTCCGGTCCATTGGTGTCCAAGTTCGTGGCACACGGTGGTCGCGATGAACTCTCTGATGCGAATCGATGTGTCCTCAGTCTCCAGCAAGTAACTCTCCCTGAGACCGACAATGTCTTCGGTTTGAACAAGCATGCGTTGTATGTATAAAAACCAAGTAAAGACGATGCCAAAGCGTAAAACCCCCAGAAAATGTTACAATAATGTCACATGACAAGAGCCCAGATGACATCATTTCCGACAGTTAGCGTTCTTCGTGGGTTACGAAGGATTTTTTAAATTGTAGATTGATTAATATTTATTCTGTAATACTAACGATTTTGCTTGAAATTGTGAACGATTTCCTTCGTAGGTTGAGATAAGCAGAAACAAACTCCAAAAAATTTGTGCAGCAAAATTCCAAGAACAATCCTATAAATTTTGGTAAAACTTCTTGAAATTCGATGAAATTTATAGATATTCATCGTAAATCAGTGAAATTTTCTCAAGAAAATTTGACTAATTCGTGTGGAATTCCAGGCGTTTCCCCCTCGGCTGGAAAACCGCTGATCTCCTTAGAAGGATCGTTCTTTGTACGACTTTATCTATGTTCCTGGTTCCAGGCAGACCGCCAGTGGCCGTGCGCGCCAACCATACTTGAACGTCACGAGCCCCCAGTTCTCCATGGCGCCGGCCTCGAAGTCTGGAATGGCGAACTGGTCGACCTTGGGCAGGGCGTACGGGATGCCCGTGAGCTCCTCCAGCAGCTGCAGAGCCTTCGGCCCCACCGTGTTGGCGAGGTAGGCGGAGCGCGGCGACAGGAGGCTGCTCCTGCCCCACGTCCTGAAGTTGCCGGCCGCGTCGGCGGCGATGTTCTCCAAGTCGGAGACCACCCACGCGAGGAGGTAGGTGGACATGGGGAGAGTCTCGTCGAACTCCGTGCGAGCGATGGCTAAGGATCTTGAAAAGACAATGCAAATCATTCCGATAAAGTACATTGTTGTACGTCAATAAAGGCACTCTCGTAGCTCACAGAAACACTCTAGTTTGCAGAGTCTTCGATTTCCTTATATAAGACCGATGCAGATGTACTACGCGAAAGTCTATTAGAGCTACGCGAACTGTTGATTGAGACCTATGAGTACGTCTTACATCAACTGATGTTCTGAACTGCTCAGAGTCCAACCTAAATCTCCGTTAACGCATTTGGCGGGACCTGACTCTGAATTTGGTGTTGCAGTGCAACAAGTAAGGAACGTACATGTTGTTGCGGCTGATCTCGGGCATGTTGGACTTGGCGGAGAGGCTGCGATCGTGTTCAATTAAGATCTTGAAGCGCGCCTTCAGAGAGGGCTCGTCGAAACACGGGAAGGCGTAGCGAGCGGCCGTCGGCTCGAACTGCGTCGTCGCCAGGAAGCTGAATGAGGAAAGACTGAGTCAGGGCCTCTTGATTTTCAAGCGAGTTCCTCGGAAATAAACAAAATATTCAGGGTCGTGGTGGAACCACGGGAGGTATGCGGGTTCAGGTCATTCCACCCGACGTCAATTTGGCTGCTTTGCACTCGAAGAGGTTCTTACGAAGTTTCTGTGTCAGTATGTGACTTGATGGCCACCGACAATTTTATCCGTTCACTTTGCAAATACAAGTCTGAGACTTTTCGGCGTGTCGTGAGACCAATAACGCTTCGTCTATGGTGGCTCCCGTGGTTCAATGCTGCCACAGGGTCGGCGATTGCAAGTGTGGGAGAGACCGTCTGTCACACTTGCAGGTGTGACATTAGGGTAAAGTGCCGAACATGGATCGGGGTACCAAACATGGATCATTTCTGTTTGGGGGTCTATATCTAAAGACCAGGTGGCCAGATTCTAAATTTCTGTCTTTCCTTGCTTAGACTGACCCTTTGACTGTTCGATGTGAATCTGACAAGTTTGCAACTGCGTCTCTCTACTCTGCAGGGTTGCGTTTGGAAAGACACCTAACACAGGCCCCCGAAAATCGATGGAAAAATGACGTTTAAAAAGGTGATTTTTGCACCCCTGATTCTGGGCCAAGCAATCACCGCAGTCACTTCAAAATTTTTCATCGTGCACTTTAGACGGACCACTTTGATATTTTGGGACTACTGAATGCATACCTTGCTTTGTGTCCAAACGCTGGTGGGGTATCCATGATTGGACCACCCTAACCTAACCTTAGCAAAAATAGCCATATTTTCTTGTCCTCACAACTTCCAAAGTATTCGAGCTAGAGGTACCATTTTTGGTAGCCATACGACCAGTGAGGTAAACATCAACATAAGATTCAAAAATAGTAGTCAACCCATACTTAATTTCGATCTAGAGAAGATCATTTAAAATGTGATCCATGTTTGGTAACCTTACCCTACATTGTCCCACGCTTGCAAACGTGAAACGTGAGCCATTTTGGTTATCCCTTGTCCTACATTTGTATCGCATTGAACTCTGCTGAACAGCTCGGGATCACGTTCGTCAGCAGAACAACAGAGAGAAAAGTCCGTGACACCGACATGACTCATCCGCAAGAACACTTGAATGCCGGTGAGAACACTCACTGTGTGTGACGATCGTGGTCCATGTAGGTGGACAAGTAGAAGCCCTTGAGGTCCGACCTGAGACGGGACCCGAACAGGGGGAAGCGCAGCAGGTAGTGCTGGCCTGCCACCAGCTGCCTCTCCAGGTCCACCACGAGGCGGTCGGCATCGTCATAGCGGCCCAGCGGAACGAACCTGGCCTCGCCGTTCCTGCGGATAGGGGAGTTGGCGTTGACTTGCACTGAGGCACGAATAAACTAGCTCGTAACTTGAAGACCAGGTAAGCTCAGGATCTATTGCGAAGACGGTCTGCCTCTGTTATCAGAGTTCCACCACTTTCAAAACTACACACTAAACTTCTTACGGATACATCCTATCTGTATTACGGACATTTTTGTGCAATTGCAATTACGGATAGATTTTGCTTGTAATACAAATGATTTTATCCGTAATACAAAGGTTTTCGTGTCCGTAACATACAGACGAAAATATCCGTATGGTACGGACGTAAAACTCTTTGTAATCCGGATGATTTCATCCGTATTACAAGCAAAATCTATCCGTAATTGCAATTGCACAAAAATGTCCGTAATACAGATAGGATGTATCCGTAAGAAGTTTAGTGTGTAGAACCTGAGATGACATCCCGAGGATTTTCACCACGATTCAGGGGGTTTCTAAGGATGGTCGATAGTTGGGATGAAGAAGGGAATGTTACACTGGTAAAACAAAGATATAAAAATTACGCCCTATAGGGCATAAATACTCTTTTACGCCCTTTCAGGGTCATAAATTGGGCTACATGGACGATCGTAAAGTAAAGAGGATTTTTTCATCTTCAAGATGCCGCAAACCGATTGCCAAAATGTTAAAAACTTCCGGAAAAAAGTGTCGCGCAGTGAAATTTTGTATGTTTTGTCGGCTTTTGTTGCATTCCCTATAACTCCCTTACAACTGAAGACAAAACAAAATATTTTTTTGAAAATGTTCTAAAAATTCTGTACTTTCATTTGGTTTTTACCGTTTGTCTCTGAGAGGTATATTTAATAAATCATCGCCATCAAAAGAGGGGGGGGGAAACCCTAAAATAGGGTACAAGGACGAGACTGTCCCCTTAAAGGACATAATTTTAATGTTGTTTCACCAGTTTAGTGTTACCTCAGCCAGTCTCCATCTACGCCTTCTCTTCAGTTACCTACCCCACCAAACATGTCCAACTTCTACGGTGTGGATCTAAAATGCCACTTACTCATCAAAACGGTTCTGCTCGGCGGAGTACTTGAAGATCTGGACTTGGCTGAACGCGATGTCCGGCGAGCCGTGGAGGACGATGCGGGAGGTGGCCTCCAGCACGTTTAAATAGATGTCCGTCGACCCGAAGAACTCACCACTGGCCAGATTGGGCGCCATGACCACCTGATGAGCGACAATTTGATTTTGTACATAATTTTATAAAGGAAATTTGTCATACTTACTAAGGAAACACTCATTGTTGCTTATACGAATTCGTAATTAATGAGGAAAAACGTGCTGAGAGTGTACCCACTCCACACTTGCAGCGTGGAGACTGCAAACTCTGCACCTTCAAGAGTGTATAGTGCATGCAGTGTTCTCCACACTTGGTTTGACAGTGCAGCACGTGACTGCCGGCGTACCGTGTATCTGGTCGGCACCACACTGGTGGGTAGCCTCGTCTCGTCGTAGACGTCGTCGGCGGCGCGCTTGGCCCTGGTGCCACCGTGCTCCCTTTGACGGGGACCGCGGGCACGCTGCGGCGGCTGAGGGTCCGCCATGCCGAAGGGGAAGCCCTGCGCGCCCGTCACAGTGCCGTCGACGGCCACCTCGGCGAGGGGCTTCCGCGGCGGCAGCACGAAGCCCCGCTGGGCGGCCAGCTCTGCGAGGGGGAGCTCGCTGGAGGCCGGGTGCAGCGGCAAGGGCTGCGGGGCCGGCGCGGCGGAGGCGGCCGCCAACGCCACCAGGACGACGAACAGCGAGCAGCCGTGGCGAGCCATGCTGAGACAAAGGCAATGGGTCCTTCAGACCAGACAACGCACACTCTCATCCTTCAATTGACATTTCATCAAAATTCATTGACGTTTGTGCGCATTAATAGAGTTTCCCTAGGAATTTGTTCAGACCAAATTGATAGCAATGTTATTGTAAAGCAAACAAAGATGTTAATACACTCATTAATTCGCATAAACGTCAATATGTTCTAAAACTAAAACTCAGTACGAGTCTGAGAGTGTTGGTAAATTATCAGTGACCGATCGTCCTGCTTCGCTGTTGCTTTGCTTTCGAAAACTTTTACCTTCTCGGAGCCTTCCTTGGATGGGAAGTGACAGCAGCGGCACACGCGACGTTCCGTTTGCACCTTCCCAAATCCGTGCAAGGTGACTAATAACGCATCGTGCTCCATTGGACCGAGGATAAATAGTGAGCTTTATCTGTCCGAGTGATTATCTGAGACGCTTGGGTGATGGTCAACACGCTGTCGACAGGGGATGAATCAACTACTTGAGTATTTCGAGTGTTCCATGTATGACATAGTCCGATACAGTCATATGCACCCAATGGCAGATCCACGGTTCAGGAGGAGGCTCGGTCCGGTCAGTAGCAAGGTACCGGGAACGCATTTCAAGTAGCAGACCTGCCGTCTGAAAGGCACAAACTATGAGTCAATGTGAGTGAAACATAAGTAGTTCGATTGCCCTTACTCATTACATTAGTATTCTCAGAGGGAATTCGGCGCTTGTGTGTCTGTATGCCGACTGATTTCGTGCATTCGAGCATTCCAGTGTCATTTTATGTATTTCGTTGGCAGTCCCTGCATTTTCGTTGACATATGCGTATGCATTTTGATGTCCGTCGTTACATTATTCCGATCATATTTCTACTTGGATCGATCAACGTCATCACGAGCAAGCGGCCCCAAGCAGGTCCCTCTGACGTTGATATGGCAGCTTTGTTTCTATTTAATCGCTGTTGTCACTCGAATTGGAACAGAACAACCAGAAAAGTTGCGTAAGAGCCCACGATCTGAAATGAGGCAAAAGAAACATTCAGTTAAGTGCACTCATGAGAAACAGCATAAGTTCCCTGCGTCGGACTGGCACGCAGAACACTCTTTTTCCAGGAACGTGACTTCACGTTGAAACGAACGTGACGCATTGTGTCACGTTCGTTTGAATGTGACCAAGCTGATTTTTGGCCAATTCACACCCAAACGAATGTGACACGATGCTCAAACAAATGTGACACACGTTCGTTTCAACGTGATGTCACGTTCCTGGAAAGAGAGTGGAAGGCAGTGGGCCAACATGTCCTCCGCTTGGCAGTGAGTCGCACGGACTGTCTGACACTGCATCCCCCACTGCTGACCGCGCTCATGGTGGGGAAGTCGAAGTACAGCAAGTCGTAGACCCCGCACCGGCAGTCCTGCAGCTGCACCTGGTGGCTGAAGCCTCGCACCTGCAGCACGACGTGAGGCACGACCAGGTTAGGTTAGGCTTGCCGGCAATGCATACTCACTCAGAGAACGGGCAACGTACTTCTCTTCTCGTCTGGTCGGGAATGGAATCGTTGCCCACCAGGAACCCGTCCAGCGTATTCGATATCCTCGAATTCTGAAGAAAACAAGCGAAACAACGCACACGCCTTATTTTCACATGAAGTAAGATGGACGGAAGTTCATGTGGTAACCTCAAAATTAGCCGTCCTCAACACGTGGCACCTCCGGGCTTAACACCATTTCCATTTCCAAACGTGATCTGGATCACTCCAACTGGTGTGGTCAAATGGGTGCCGGTTCGACCGCATCAGTTGGTGCGGTCTAGACCTAGACCACGTTTGGTGCGTTTGGTGTGGCCGTTGCATGGAAAGAAAACACCAAACGTGGTCTAGACCACGTGTGGTTTTTTAGTAATTATGGAGCCACTTTTCATTTGTAATACAAAAAAATTTCTTCGTACATCTACACTTTTTCACACTTAAAACTCTACAGTATTTTGAGCATATGTAAGGTACAAACTATTAAGTTTTTTACACGGTTTCGTAAATTGCGAAGTATTTTCTTTGTCAGCTTTTCTCAAAATACTTTGTTATATCAAGCTACTTTCGTTTGAAAAGCTTAAAATAGTTTGAAGGTTTTAGGAGAGTGCTTAATTCGGTGAGCAATTTATAGTACTGTGTTGAAATTTTCACTTACGTTTCTGCACAATTGTTGGCCCAGGATACAGTGGACGATGAACCTCAGCATGTGGGCGAGGCCCCAGAAGATGGGTGTGATACCAGCCGGTCCAACAGGCCTACCGCGCAGGTACGCGATGCCTACGAACGTGGACACGGCGGCCTCCGTGATGGTGATGAAGAGGCAGCACAGGCTGGCCCCGCCGTGCGCCTGGTTGCTGGCCGCCACCACGTCCAGCAGGACCTGCTGCCGCGTGCGCAGCGCGCGCAGCTCCAGCGCGATGCGGCGGTCCTCCTGGGGACTCATGCCCGCCGCGACCCGGCCGGCCAGGCGGCGGACCTGGTGCTGCACGTCCTCGGCGGCGTCGCGGCCCAGGAAGGCGCACGCCGCCACGACGGCGGCAGAGGCGCTGTCGGCCAGCATCATGTGCAGCGTGGGCGCGAAGTGCGTGCAGACGATGAGGGCCATTCTCGCTGGGGTCACGCCCTGGGCAGAGTCGGGTGTTTGCACCACAGCAGCGTACGGCACATTGGGCCAGAAGACCGGTGGAGGCGGCCGAAATTCATTACGCGTCTTGAGTTGGTCTTGAGTCCCCGAAACGAACGTGTGACCTCATCGACGGATTCCTCTCCGAATGAGTAATCCGTTGGTGGGATCACACGTTCGGTTTGAGTCCTGTTTGCCGACTCTGGAGCTCAAAACGCGTCCGGTACGGTATTGTGGCCCCCTCCACCGATCCTGGGCCAGTGGCACTGCTCCGTAGCGTGAAGCGTTGACCGACGACACACCGACAGGAATGTGGAAACGAAGCTGTACATGGGAAGGAGAATGGAACTCCCCAAGTGCCCCGCCAGCACCAGAGCCATGCCGAGCCATGAGTGGATGGAGGGGCAGCAGCATGCCGTGTACAAGACCAGGCCCTGCACCAGGGCGGCAAGCTCGAAGCGGCGCCGGATCAACATTGCCTGCGACGGAAAAAGAGCGACAAGGCATTATGCTACACTCTCATCCTTCAATCGGCATTTTATCAATATTTATTGACGTTTCGTGCGCATTAATAGTTTCGTTGAGAAGCTTAACAGATTTGCCATGACTAAATTGATGATAATGTTTGTAAAACAAATAAAAATGTCAATACGCGAGTCTGAGGGTGTAAGAAGACACGAGGGGTCCACCACTCAGCTCAGGAGTGTACACAGGACTACTGATTACCAGTGATTATCTACAAAAAATACTCAAAACTTTATAATTTTGGCCAGCCAAGATCATTTTTGACCTATTTTCCCAAAGAAAAAACCCAAATCCGATAAAAACAGCGAAAATAGCCATTTTTGGCCTGTGATGATTATCAATGATTACTGGACGAAGTGTACAGACGATTACACACTAAATGTTTTTGTTCAAATCACAGTTTTTTGAGCACACGAAATTTTCGTACAAATTTGTACAAAATTTTGTACAATTTTCTACAAAAATGGCGAAAAATGTGCAGTTTTTCGTACGAAAATTGTACGAAAATTTCGTGTTTACGAAAAACTGTGATGTCTCGTATAAAATTGTACATAACATTAAGTGGGTACCCGGGTGGTGGACCCCTCAAGAAGACATGAACTATCCGCCTTAGAACGTCGCATAGGGTCAGGGCGGGGAAGAACTGGACAGGGGAAGAACTGGACACCCCATATTTTACTTCAAATACCGGAGGCACAGGAATAACAACTATCAAAAGTTGTTCCGTGGCCTCAGCGATTCATTACACGACAGTTGTCAGGCCAGTACATACGGCATTTGAAGTAAAATGTGGGGTGTCCAGTTCTTCCCCTGTCCAGTTTTTCCCCGCCCTGACCCTAGGTTCTTCCAACGTCAACGACCTGCAGCACTGTTGAGGCGAAGTTCTTGATGAGGGTGTTCATGGCAAACAACGTCCTCACGTAGGACCTCTGGCCGTCAAAGCCCAGCGGCACTTCCGGCAGGAGCAGGCACACGCCCCAGGCCTTGGCGGCGGTGAGCAGGGCCAAGACGAGGACGCAGTAGCGCGTCCTGGTGCGCGTGGGCCGAGGCGGCCAGCCCGCCCCGCAGTGGTGGCCGCAGACGTGGAGCAGCAGCAGCAGGGCGCGCCACTGCAGCGAGCACAGCCTGGCCCAGCAGGGCCGGGGCTCCCCAGGCATCGTCCCAGAGCAGTGGGTTTTTCGGAAGGCCTGCGCAGGCGGCCGAAACCCAAGACGCGTTTTGAGCTCCAGAGTCGCTTAACAGGACTCGAACCGAACGTGTGACCCCACCAATGGATTCCTCGTTCGGAGAGCGATCCTCTGGCGGGGTCACACGATCGATTTGAGCCCCATTTAGCGACTCTGGAGCTCAAAACGCGTCCATAGCTTTAGCGGCCTGCGTCGGTCTTCTGGCCGACTGAGCAACACCTTCCGGAGACAGGGCGACTGCGCACGCGGCCACCGCACAAAGCTTGGGTCGATTCGCGTCCATCTCGTCACACAATCGACCGATCTAAAAGCGAACCTCACGAGTCGCATTGGCAAACACCCAATGGAGAGGAAAATGATGATGACCGCACTCTCATTCCAGGAACGTGACATCACGTTGAAACGAACGTGACGAAATGTCACGTTTGTTTGAGCATTGTGTCACGTTCGTTTGAATGTGAAGAGGCTGATTTTTGGCCAATTCACACCGAAACGAATGTGACACAATGCCCAAACGAGCGTGTTGTCACGTTCGTTTTTACGTGATGTCACGTTCTTGAAATGAGAGTGCGAGGAGAGAATTTTATTTTTCGAGAGTGCCGGGAGCTCGGCCGGGAGGGAGGAGCTTGGACTGTGAATAACCAAAATCTACTCTACAAATCAAAGAGTGTACATGGTACGCTCTAACTGGAGCATGCCTGCAAGCACGCTCTAACTAGCGCATGCCTGCCAGGCATGCACTAACTAGTGCATACATGCCATGTACACGCAAACTGAAGCATACATTTACTGCATAAGGGCTAGGGAGTTTTCTGCATCAGGAAGCGTGTACATGGCATGTATGCTCTAGTTAGTGCATTCTTGCCAGCAGGGCTGTTAAAGTTAATTTAACGATTAACGAAGTTAATTAACTCCGTTAAAGTTAATTAACGAATTAACGTTAACTCGTTACTTTTGTCCTAGGGTCTTAACGTTAACGAGTTAAGTTAATTTTGTGTGTTAACTTTTTAACGTCGTTCAAGTTAAAAGCATTCATCTTTTTTTTCAATTTTGGCCGAAAACTTGGAAAACTGTTAGAAAAAATGTGTCTGAAACGTACGAAAATCGACGAAACATCAATTTTATTGAAAGGTTTTGTAAAATTTGCAATTACCTTAAGTTTGGTAAAGTTATCACTTTAAGAAACTCACATAATTTTACTGGTCGCTAAGATACGCCAAAGCACGAAATTAACTTTAGCGCCGTTAACGCGTTAAATTAACGTTAACTCGTTAACAAGCTCAACAGAGCCTTAACTTTAACGAATGCGTTAATTTGGTCCGGTTAACGGGTTAACTTTAACGCGTTAACCAAAAAAATTAACTTTAACAGCCCTGCTTGGCAGGCATGCGCTAGCTAGAGCGTGCTTGCAGGCATGCTCCAGTTAGAGCATACTATGTACACTCTTTGATTTGTAGAGTAAGGGGCACACTGGTAGCCAACGAATGTGACGTCATATACGTTGGAGTGTAAATTTTGTCACGTTCGTTTGAACATGATGTCACATTCGTTTCAACGTGACTCAGCCGACAAAGTAGGGTGTCACATTCGTTTGAACGTGTATCAACATTTAACGAATATGACATCATATTCAAACGAACGTGACAAAATTCACATCCGAACGAATATGACGTCACATTCGTTGGCTACCAGTGCAACCACTTTTGATGTCTACTCTCTGTAGGGCACACTCAAAATGCTCTACGAACCGTCAACGGGGGTAACTTGGGACACTTTTTCACGTTTTTTGAACGCCAGAGGCAAGATTCTTAACCCAGACCATTGGATCCTAACTATGTTAAAGTTTGACCCTTTCCCATGATTTCATGCTTGCCTGGTTCATTTGCCTCGATCATATCGTTTACAAGCGGTCTCGAAAGAGTGTCCCAAGTTACCCCATGACCGGGGGTAACTTGGGACAGTAGGTAATAAGGTACATTCCCATGCATCTATTGATGTTAATGGATATAATAAATTTAAGTCACAACATGTAGACCTAGAATTCAGGCCTGGGAACACTTGTACGGCCGATATTGGAATATATCTAGGGCTCTGCGTGGAACTCTTTTTTCTACTGGTATTTTCCAGGCATTTTGTGAAAATTTCAAAATATGGACTACTAGAAGACAAAGCTGCAGAGCAAGACATCTCTTTCCATCATCAGCGTAATATCCGAAGTTGAAGTTATGTCAGAGACCGGGTCAGTCAACTCCTAGGAGGCTAGGACTGCTGGAAACATGAGGAAAAGACTGTCCCAAGTTACCCCGTAAAATTTCGATTTTTGATAAATTGAAGTCTGGATAGATGGGAACAATATAATGAACGCCCTTTTGCGAACGTTATTGTCTGTGTATGATCTAACCCAGAGAGACTAATACACTCTACCAAAAATGTCCTGTAAATGCCGTTAATTTATTACCAGTTTTCACTGTAGGTCAATTCACGGCGTTTACTGTGATCTGCTCACGGGATTCACTGTGATCTTGTTCGCGGTGTTCACTGTGATCTGGTCCCCAGTAAACACTGTGAGTTTGACGCCGCTAAGCATCGAAGTACTGCAAATCAGGCTCCAATTCACGGCGTTTACTGTTGCCAGATCACAGTGAACACTGTAACCGAGATCACAGTGAACGCCGTGAACTAGTTCACAGCAAACGCCGTGAATTGCATAACAGCAAACATTGGTAATAAATTAACGGCGTTGACAGGACATGTTTTGTAGAGTGTAGGCCAAATCTGCATTTCAATCCTTGCACTAGGGTCAACTTGTCTATGTTTGACATATTTTGTCAAATACCCTATTATGAAGTTTTCCGTTTCTTAAATACTAATTGTGATGTTAGGCACCTTTTCCACCTTTCCGCGCGTGTCCTCAGGCCTCTGAAACAAAACCCTGCCGCGGGTTTGACGCTAGGAACCCCCGTCGCTGAATGGCAGCACCAACAAGCTGTACAGAGCAGACTGTCCCAAGTTACCCCCGGTGTCCCAAGTTACCCCCGGTGTCCCAAGTTACCCCCGTTGACGGAACTGAAGTTTGAACTCAGAATGCGTCTAGATGCATACCTAGCTGCGTACACGTCTACAGATGCATACTCAGCTGAGAGCACATCTGCAAATGCATGCTTGGATGAGTCAGGTATGCATCTGTACATGTGTGCTCAGCCATGCATCTGTAGATGGTATTCAGCTGAGTATGCATCTGTAGAGGCGTACTGAGTGTTGTAGAGTGTCTTACAATAAAATTCGAGATATGTTACAATGAGTTCGGCGCAAGCATGACATGAAGGTAAATTTCTTCGAAGTACCAATCTTTTCAGGATTTTCATTGTAGGATGCGAATTTTTTACGCATGAACGAAGAAAACCTACGTTTGTACCATGCTTGCGCCATTTCCTTCGTTTTATGGGAAATTTCTTCGTAGGACCTTCAGAGTCCACTCTCAAGGAAAACAATCCTCTCGTCAAGGTTCTTTTCCTCGTCTGGGCTCTTGCTGATGCGGGCCACGTACACAGATCGGTCGATTGTGTGACACGACGTGAATCGACCTGCGCTTCGCGCGGTGCGGCCGTGGGTGCCGGCAAGACGCCGTGTGCGCCACTTGCCCTGTCTCCGGCAGGCGCTGCAAGGTGGGCCAGAAGACCGACGCAGGCGACCAAAACTCTAGACGCGTTTTGAGCTCCAGAGTCGCTAAACAGGACTCAAACCGACCGTGTGACCCCACCAACGGATTGCTCCCCGAACGAGGAATCCATTGGTGGGCTCACACGTCCGGTTCGAGTCCTGTTTAGCGACTCTGGAGCTCAAAACGCATCTTGGGTGTCGGCCGCCTGCGCAGGCCTTCCGAAAAACCCACTGCTCTGGGACGATGCCCGGGGAGCCCCGGCCCTGCTGGGCCAGGCTGTGCTCGCTGCAGTGGCGCGCCCTGCTGCTGCTGCTCCACGTCTGCGGCCACCACTGCGGGGCGGGCTGGCCGCCTCGGCCCACGCGCACCAGGACGCGCTACTGCGTCCTCGTCTTGGCCCTGCTCACCGCCGCCAAGGCCTGGGGCGTGTGCCTGCTCCTGCCATACGTGTCACGGACCCGTGACAAACCATGGTCCTACGTGATGACCTTGTTTGTCACGAACACCATGGTTAAGATCGTCGCCTCCATAGTGCTACAGGTTCTATTAAATTGTTGTACACGCAAAATTTTGTACGCTGCTTTTGGCAAGGCACCTACCACCTACCACGTGTAAGTCGGTTCCTTATGGCGGTTTGGCCTCTCGCTTCGTCACAGATGATGTTGATCCGTCGGCGCTACGAGATCGCCGCCGTGGTGCAGGGGCTGGTCATGTACACGTCAAGTTGCCCCCCCTCCGTCCGCACGTGGCTCGGCACGGCTGTGGTGCTGGCAGCGTACTTAGCGAGTTCCTTTTTCCTTCCCACGATGAGCATCGTGGCCGTAGCCCTTGTGGTGTGTGGTCTGTTCGGGTCTGTTACCCACACCGAGAATAGAGTCACCACGATCACTTTAGATGGGTGATGGTAGTGACTCCCAATTTTAGTTGACGAAAAATTTAGCATTCGAAATTTGATAACAAGTGTTAGTACACCCAAATTTGGGTAAAGGCGTTGGCCAGGCCGTGAGGTCCCCAATGACGTCCTTCTGGGGCCACCCACGATGACCCCAATATGGCGTTGAGGACGCCTCCGGGCCTCACGGCGCCCAAAGCCGAAGTCCGTTTTGTTGTACGTCACACTGAGAATCCAAACGGTAGCGTCAATTGGTGCACACTGCAAAAAATTCCGTGGTTTGGCACGGAAAATGTACGGAAAAATGGGGTACAGACGGGCACGGAAAAGGTACGGACCTTCTGTACTGGTTCTCTGTGGTCCCCATAAGGATCTCATGTAAACGGGTACAGAAAACATGCACAGAACCACCGTGGTTGGCAAGGTACGGACGGTCCGGGTAAAAAATTGACCAGACATGTTCCGTGTAATTTCTGTACTTTTTTCTATCAGTGCAATGCAAAAGCATAGCACATGAAGTGCATACCTCCCTTCCCATGCATTAGCATGGGGCCTTTCGGGACGCATTGCAGGTAAGGTGCAATTGGCTATCGCATTGCACGTATGGTGCGATCAGGGGGTGGAAACTCCTCGGCGCGGCTGAAGCCAAGCTCGGCGCGCCGCGCTACGCCACGCCACTGCCCAGCCGGCGGACGGCGGGCGGAGACGGTCTGCCGCCGCGTCTTTTATTGCTCAGAATCACTTAAAAATTGAATGTTATGGATCATGATTTTTAAACAATGGATTAAGACCCAAGGAATCGCCCTGTCACATTCATTTTGCCCAAACTTCCGTCATTTCGTACAGTTGTCGAGAAACTTGCGGCGGAGCACGAAAATCCAGACTGCAGTTCATATTTTATTTTATCGGGTATTTGTTGCTCTGACACGTATAGTGTAGCGAGTCAAGTTCCTTGTACTTTCCTCTATCCAATGCGATACGGGATGTTGAAAAAGACAATCCGCAAGAAATGCACCGTCATAAAAGATGCGACGGCGAAATGACAGTTTTCGGCAACATTCATTTCCCGCTTGGATTAAATTCATCTTTGAGGTTATCGAATAAAGACACCTCCTATGCCATGTCAAATTATGTAGACCAAATCTGTCCTCGGATTTGAAATCCGTTGAAGGATTGCTGAAATCGAAACGGATTAAGTTTGACTTGTAGAGGTTATGTGTACGTGAGCTCTACGGCTAACCTCTACAAGTCAAACTTAATCCGTTTCGATTTCAGCAATCCTTTAACGGATTTCAAATCCGAGGACAGATTTGGAATCTACATAAAATTTGACATGGCATAGGAGGTGTCTTTATTCGATAACCTCAAAGATGAAATTATAATCCAAGCGGGAATGAATGTTGCCGAAAACTGTCATTTCGCCGTCGCATCTTTTATGACGGCGCATTTCTTTGCGGATTGTCTTTTTCAACATCCGCGTATCGCATTGGATAGAGGAAGTAAAGGGAAACGTTTTACCGGCCCTGACCCCAATACGTCTTCAGAGGCCCAAACCCAAATGACCCGAAAAAAAAAAAATTGAGGACGCCTCGGGCCTCACGGCGCCCAAAGCCGAAGTCCGTTTGTTGTACGTCACACTGAGAATCCAAACGGTAGCGTCAATGGTGCACACTGCAAAAAATTCCGTGTTTGGCACGGAAAATGTACGGAAAATGGGGTACAGACGGGCACGGAAAAGGTACGGACCTTCTGTACTGGTTCTCTGTGGTCCCCATAAGGATCTCATGTAAACGGGTACAGAAAACATGCACAGAACCACCGTGGTTGGCAAGGTACGGACGGTCCGGGTAAAAAATTGACCAGACATGTTCCGTGTAATTTCTGTACTTTTTTCTATCAGTGCAATGCAAAAGCATAGCACATGAAGTGCAATACCTCCCCATTCCCATGCATTAGCATGGGGCCTTTTCGGGACGCATTGCAGGTAAGGTGCAATATGGCTATCGCATTGCACGTATGGTGCGATATCTCAGCTGCATTGCACCATGCTATACTCATAGCGTTTGGAATCTCAGTGCAGAGACGCGAGGACGTACCATGAGGAACCGCCGTCCAGGTGGAGGAGGAAGTGGTGATGTTTTTCGAGGCCAAGGAATTCTGGCCACGAATCTACGTGCTGTCCGGAACTTTTGACTTCAGAGAAGGGTTGAGGGGGTCCCAGCCCAAGGGACAGAAAATTGTCACATTGACGTCAAGTGACTTGAATTTGACCAATTTTTGTCAAGCTCAGATACAGTGACCTCAAGTGATGTCAATTTGACCTGGTACAATCCTATGCAAAACAACTTGAATTACAAGATAAAGTCCAAATTGTTTCAATTATTTGGTTTAGAGTGAAAGGAACTCAAATGTTGAAAATTTAATAGCTGAGAGAAGATTTAGTCACGATGACCTCTGTTTGATGTCATCTACGAACGCATTAAGGTTGTGTTATTTTAAGCAAATGGCGCGGCAAAATCATCCGTTCAATTTTTTTCTGAACATTCAAACTTTGTCCTGCGTGTTAAGATCGCATTTATAATACCTTGATCTGAAAAGTATCTGTATTTTGGTAACTCGCTTAGTACTCATATTATCTGAATATCTAAAATTTTGCACATTTTCAAACTTGGGTTGTCTGACAAGAATTTCCAGGCAAATCATTAAGTTTCACGCTCACTCTAAAAAAATATCATCAAGAACCTATAAAGCCCCAATCCGACTGACTCACTGACTCACTCACTCACTCACTCACTCACTCATAGAAATGTTTGGGGTGAAGGAGTGGTCGTAGAGACTTGCGGTTTTTTCCATTCGATTCCAAATTTTATGGGAAAATTGGGAAAAATCCCGAAAGTTGAAAATTCCTCACCGTTTCCGAGAAAACCTACTTTATCTACAAAAAAGGGGGACAAATTTCTCACCGTTTCCGAGCAAACCTACTCAATCTTCAAAAAAGGGGACCGACCGACTAAAAATTTTTATTCGCCCTATCGGTAGGTCTGGTCGAGACATTTCCGAAACTGTGCCGCAATCGGGTCCCCGTCACCGGCAACATCCTCAAAAACGATTAAATAGGCCTAAATTCAACAAAATCCACTCAATCTTCAAAAAAGGGGACCGACCGACTAAAATTTTTTATTCGCCCCATCGGTAGGTCTGGTCGAGACATTTCCGAAACTGTGCCGCAATCGGGTCCCCGTCACCGGCAACATCCTCAAAAACGATTAAATAGGCCTAAATTCAACAAAATCCACTCAATCTTCAAAAAAGGGGACCGACCGACTAAAATTTTTTATTCGCCCCATCGGTAGGTCTAGTCGAGACATTTCCGAAACTGTGCCGCAATCGGGTCCCCGTCACCGGCAACATCCTCAAAAACGATTAAATAGGCCTAAATTCAACAAAATCCACTCAATCTTCAAAAAAGGGGACCGACCGACTAAAATTTTTTATTCGCCCCATCGGTAGGTCTGGTCGAGACATTTCCGAAACTGTGCCGCAATCGGGTCCCCGTCACCGGCAACATCCTCAAAAACGATTAAATAGGCCAAAATTCAACAAAATCCACTCAATCTTCAAAAAAGGGGACCGACCGACTAAAATTTTTTATTCGCCCCATCGGTAGGTCTGGTCGAGACATTTCCGAAACTGTGCCGCAATCGGGTCCCCGTCACCGGCAACATCCTCAAAAACGATTAAATAGGCCTAAATTTAACAAAGTCCACTCAATCTTCAAAAAAGGGGACCGGCCGACTAATAATTTTTATTCGCCCTGTCGGTAGGTCTGGTCGAGACATTTCCGAAACTGTGCCGCAATCGGGTTTTTGTCACCGGCAACATCCTCAAAAACAATTAAATAGGCCTAAATTTAACAAAGTCCACTCAATCTTCAAAAAAGGGGACCGACCGACTAAAAATTTTTATTAGCCCAATCGGTAAATCGACATTTCAGAAACTGTGCCACAATCGGGTCCCCGTCGCCGGCAACATACTCAAAATCAATCATCAATTGTCATCAAGAACCTATAAGCCCGAAAATCCGACTGACTGACTTCCTCACTCATCAATCATCAAGAACCCATATAGCCCCAATCCGACTGACTGACTCACTCACTCATAGAAATGTTGGGGGTCAAGGAGTGGTCGTAGAGACCTGCGGGTTTTTCCATTCGATTCCAAATTTAATGGGAAAATTGGGAAAAATCTCAAAAGTTGAAAATTTCTCACTGTTTCCGAGCAAAGCTACTCAATCTTCCAAAAAGGGGACCGAATGACTAAAAAATTTTATTCGCCCCATCGGTAGGTCTGGTCGAGAATTTCCGAAACTGTGCCGTAATCGGGACCCCGCCACCGGCAATTGGGCAATCATCTTCAAGAATCTATATAGCCCCAATCCGACTGACTGACTGACTCACTCACTCAAAGAAATGTTTGGGGTCGAGGAGTGGTCGTAGAGACTTAAGGTTTTTTTCCTTTCACCTCTATCCTTGTCAAAGCAGTCTTCAATATTTTCCGGACCTTGTATGCACCCATTGACTGCCACAGTAGCCAATGCAATACAAGGTAGGTTTACGCCAGACCGCGTCTTGTCGTAACAGGCTTCGCGATGTGTCGCTGCCCGTTCCTCCAATCCACGCCTGGCGTACCTACCTTGGCCTGCGGCGCTAGCCTGCCTGCGGCAGGCAATGGCTTGTCCGTTGTCGGTTATTTTTTAACTTGTTGAATGTTGTGGGGCTCCGCCCCCCAGACCTCCCTACATTCTAAATAGAGTCGTTTTATCTACAGATAACACGATCTTGACCCTTGTCACTTTTTGGCTGAGCGATAGCGAAGCCCGTTACTCAGGTGGGGTTGAAAAGTTTTGTCTGTCTGTTTGTCTGTCTGTCTGTGTGTCTGTGTGTCTGTCTGTCTGTCAGCACTACTCCTCCTGAACGGCTCGGCCGATCTGGCTGAGATTTTGCACACATTTTGGGTATGTCCTTGGCTCGGCACACGCGAAATTTCACTATCCTAGCTCAACTGGTTCAGTTTTTATAGCCGAAAAACACCTAAAAAACGGCGAAAATCGAGTTTTCTGCCGGCAAATATCTTCTGCCTTGAAGAAAGGGGGGTCAGGGGGGCAGAGCCCCCCAGCCCCGGCAAGTTAAAAAGTAACAAGGGTCAAGATCGTGTTATCTGTGGATGAAGCAACTCTATCTGGAATGAAGGGGGGTCTGCGGGGCGGAGCCCCCAGTATGCAACAATTTAGAAGTAACCGACGATGGGCAAGCCATGGCCTGCCGAAGGCAGGCTAGCGCCGCAGGCCAAGGTAGGTCCGCCAGGCGCGGGTTGGAGGAACAGGCAGCGAGACATCGCGAAGCCTGTTACGACAAGACGCGGTCTGGCGTAAACCTACCTTGTTAACTTGTCGGGGCTGGGGGGCTCCGCCCCCCAGACCCCCCTTTCTCCAAGTCAGTAGTCGTCTATCTGCAGAAATCTCTATTTTTCGCCGTTTTTTAGGTGTTTTTCGCCAATAAAAACTGAACCAGTTGAGCTAGGATGGTGAAATTTCGCGTGTGCCGAGCCAAGGACATACCCAAGAAGTGTGCAAAATCTCACCGAGATCGGCCGAGCCGTTCAGGAGGAGTAGTGCGGACAGACAGACAGACAGACCGACAGACAGACAGACAGACAGACAAAACTTTTCAACCCCACTGGAGTAACAGGCTTCGCTATCGCTCAGCCAACAAGCTATCTATTTGGGCAGTAAAAGTAGCCTTATTATATGGTCAAAAGCGGTTAAATAGAGCTTTCAAAGAAGCAGGACATTTACTTCCTTAGAAAATTTGCCTTTGCTCACCACGGACTTACTGAAAATACTTCGGCACGCGCTCCACACATGCGGGGGTCTGGGGGCGGAGCCCCCAGCGAGCAGCGCGAGTCAAGAACCTATAAAGCCCCAATCCGACTGACTCACTGACTCACTGACTCACTCACTCATAGAAATGTTTGGGGTGAAGGAGTGGTCGTAGAGACTTGCGGTTTTTTCCATTCGATTCCAAATTTTATGGGAAAATTGGGAAAAATCCCAAAAGTTGAAAATTCCTCACCGTTTCCGAGAAAACCTACTTTATCTACAAAAAAGGGGAACAAATTTCTCACCGTTTCCGAGCAAACCTACTCAATCTTAAAAAAAGGGGACCGACCGACTAAAAATTTTTATTCGCCCTATCGGTAGGTCTGGTCGAGACATTTCCGAATCTGTGCCGCAATCCGGTCTCCGTCACTGGCAACATCCTCAAAAAACGATTAAATAGCCAAATTCAACAAATCCACTCAATCTTAAAAAAGGGGACCGACCGACTAAAAATTTTTATTCGCCCTATCGGTAGGTCTGGTCGAGACATTTCCGAATCTGTGCCGCAATCGGGTCTCCGTCACTGGCAACATCCTCAAAAACAGAAAATAGCATAAATCGGCAATTGCCACGTCATCTTCAAAAAAGTACGATCGCTAGATTTGATCCCACGGTACCGAGTCTGGTCGAAACATGAAATGTGTTTTCGTCATCGGCCCGTTCAAAAACGCAACATGCCCAAATAACTGATAAAGTATGCGAATACTCCGCAATTTGAGACCCGGTCCGACAGTTCCCGATTCGTCGAATTTGCGCACCATGGTTTGTCACCCGACGGCGATTCCAAATCCTAATGTCTAGTGGTTACACGAATCCTCGTCGATTCAGTAGACCATAGCACCTGCACAGCGGTCGATACGATTGCGCCACTCGTATTTACAAAAGGAGGCTCAAAAAATTTGGCAAGATTGAACCACGGGAAGTCCTCCGATCGCTCGAAAACGGGCACCATGGATTTTATCTCGTCCCCCGTATTTTCAAAAATACAACCCGGACGGCCTCAAAAACGATTAATAGGCCTAAATTCAAAAAATCCACTCAATCTTCAAAAAAGGGGACCGACCGACAAAATTTTTATTCGCCCCATCGGTAGGTCTGGTCGAGACATTTCCGAAACTGTGCCGCAATCGGGTCCCGTCACCGGCAACATCCTCAAAAACGATTAAATAGGCCTAAATTCAAAAAATCCACTCAATCTTCAAAAAAGGGGACCGACCGACTAAATTTTTTATTCGCCCCATCGGTAGGTCTGGTCGAGACATTTCCGAAACTGTGCCGCAATCGGGTCCCCGTCACCGGCAACATCCTCAAAAACGATTAAATAGGCCTAAATTCAACAAAATCCACTCAATCTTCAAAAAAGGGGACCGACCGACTAAAATTTTTTATTCGCCCCATCGGTAGGTCTGGTCGAGACATTTCCGAAACTGTGCCGCAATCGGGTCCCCGTCACCGGCAACATCCTCAAAAACGATTTAATAGGCCTAAATTCAACAAAATCCACTCAATCTTCAAAAAAGGGGACCGACCGACAAAAATTTTTTTATTCGCCCCATCGGTAGGTCTGGTCGAGACATTTCCGAAACTGTGCCGCAATCGGGTCCCCGTCACCGGCAACATCCTCAAAAACGATTAAATAGGCCTAAATTCAACAAAATCCACTCAATCTTCAAAAAAGGGGACCGACCGACTAAAATTTTTTATTCGCCCCATCGGTAGGTCTGGTCGAGACATTTCCGAAACTGTGCCGCAATCGGGTCCCCGTCACCGGCAACATCCTCAAAAACGATTAAATAGGCCTAAATTCAACAAAATCCACTCAATCTTCAAAAAAGGGGACCGACCGACTAAAAATTTTTATTCACCCCATCGGTAGGTCTGGTCCAGACATTTCCGAAACTGTGCCGCAATCGGGTTCCCGTCACCGGCAACATCCTCAAAAACGATTAAATAGGCCTAAATTTATCAAAGTCCACTCAATCTTCAAAAAAGGGGACCGACCGACTAAAAAAATTTATTCGCCCCATCGGTAGGTCTGGTCGAGCGGTTTCTGGAACTGTGCCGCAATCGGGTCCTGGTCACCGGCAACATCCTAAAATACGATTAAATAGGCCTAAATTTAACAAAGTCCACTCAATCTTCAAAAAAGGGGACCGACCGACTAATAATTTTTATTCGCCCTATCGGTAGGTCTGGTCGAGACATTTCCGAAACTGTGCCGCAATCGGGTTTTTGTCACCGGCAACATCCTCAAAAACTATTAAATAGGCCTAAATAGAGTATTCTAGTCGTCACCGATCGAAGAACAAGAAGAAGAACAAAGCCGGAACTGGCCCCGGCAACATAACCTCCCAAACGTCTCTGAGTGGGCTAGTTTCTGAGTTTTCTGTGTCGAATCTCTTTCAAAAGCACTTTCGTTTGTTTCAAACACTTTTTGACTCAGGAAATAAAAATATTTGTCGACATTTCTCGTTGAAACCGGGCTTGATACCTACTCCGTTTCTTCCCGGCTTCCGGTTTTGTTCTTCTTTATGTTCTTCGATCGGCGACGACTAGAATGCTCTATTTAACAAAGTCCACTCAATCTTCAAAAAAGGGGACCGACCGACTAAAAATTTTTATTAGCCCAATCGGTAAATCAAGTCGAGACATTTCAGAAACTGTGCCACAATCGGGTCCCCGTCACCGGCAACATACTCAAAATCAATCATCAATTGTCATCAAGAACCTATAAGCCCGAAAATCCGACTGACTGACTTCCTCACTCATCAATCATCAAGAACCCATATAGCCCCAATCCGACTGACTGACTCACTCACTCATAGAAATGTTGGGGGTCAAGGAGTGGTCGTAGAGACCTGCGGGTTTTTCCATTCGATTCCAAATTTAATGGGAAAATTGGGAAAAATCTCAAAAGTTGAAAATTTCTCACTGTTTCCGAGCAAAGCTACTCAATCTTCCAAAAAGGGGACCGAATGACTAAAAAATTTTATTCGCCCCATCGGTAGGTCTGGTCGAGAATTCCCGAAACTGTGCCGTAATCGGGACCCCGCCACCGGCAATTGGGCAATCATCTTCAAGAATCTTTATAGCCCCAATCCGACTGACTGACTGACTCACTTACTCACTCAAAGAAATGTTTGGGGTCGAGGAGTGGTCGTAGAGACTTAAGGTTTTTTTCCTTTCACCTCTATCCTTGTCAAAGCAGTCTTCAATATTTTCCGGACCTTGTATGCACCCATTGACTGCCACAGTAGCCAATGCAATACAAGCTATCTATTTGGGCAGTAAAAGTAGCCTTATTATATGGTCAAAAGCGGTTAAATAGAGCTTTCAAAGAAGCAGGACATTTACTTCCTTAGAAAATTTGCCTTTGCTCACCACGGACTTACTGAAAATACTTCGGCACGCGCTCCACACATGCGGGGGTCTGGGGGCGGAGCCCCCAGCGAGCAGCGCGAGTTTATACATTACAGGCCCATACAGGCCTCAAGAATTTCAAACGACCTGCATCTTAGAATACGAGTCACAATTGTGGGGCTACATCGTGGAAGCTCCATCATGGCTTTGAAGCGTTTGAGCCACGGGCGAAAACATTTCTTATGCCGCCCTCAAAGTAGCGCCTAGCTGGGAGAACAGTGTGGCAAGGTAGAGCACGGAAAAAAAGAAATTCGCTGATTCAGCGAGAAAATCGCTGATTCAGCGAATTTCGGCCTTCTAGATTTGAGACGAGGGGCAAATTCGCTGAAACAGCGAACTTTTGTTCGCCAAACAAATATTCGCTGGACTAGCAAACAAATATTGCTGGGATTGCGATTCATGAACGCTGGGGCAGACATGGGATGTTGGCTAGGAATGTGTTAGCGACCTCTGTTCGCTGAAATAGCGAACAGCCTTTGCCCTAGCTAAAAGCGTATCGCTGGCTCATCCAGCGTTAACATGCTTGCTGCTTGACGTTGGTCCAACCCAATTGATTTGCACCGTAGGATACCAGGTGACGCTCAGCTTGACAAATATTCAACCTCAGTAGGATTTGAACCCGTGATCTCCTCAATACGAGACGCACGCTTTGCCTCCAGACTACCATGCCATTCTCCTCGCATCAGCCAGAGGTTCGCACTTGTGTCTTGCGCCCACCTTTGGCATGGTGTTTGTTCGTTTAGCAAATAAATTCGCTCGTAGGTAGGCAAAATGTGATTGCTAAATTAGCCAACTGGGGTTCGCTAAACTAGCGTTCTAAATCCTTGTGTCAGCGTTTATTTTCGCCACTTCAGCGAACTTGAGTCTAGCAAACGCAGTTTCGCTGGAGTAGCGAAATAATTTTTTTCCGTGAGATAGGCACAGCTACCATGTAGCTTCGTGGCGTAATGGTAAAGTGCGCGCCTACGGAGCCAAGGAGTCGGGTTCGCATCCCGGCTACGGCGCAGCGGCGTTCGCCATTTGACGGAGAAAGCATACAGTAGGTGATATTCACCAAGTCAGGTTTCATCGGAAGGGAGAGACGGAGTAGGTTGCTAGTCCAAACAAATAATTTTAACACCACTTGACACAATGACATCAATTGACATCAACTTGATGTCAAAATTAACTCAGTCTGATGGTCCAGTATGATGTCATTTTGACGAACATAAATTTGACCTGAGTTTGACATCATGTGACGTCAAAGTGACAATTTTCTGTCCCTTGGGAGCCCACCTGGAAACCAAGTTCCGGCCAGCCGTTTGTCCAAAATGACATTGATTGTTTGATCAAACAGCTGAATTTTTAGACTTTTTCTGCTCACTGGATGATGTTCATTCCTAGACAAACTGCTGGCCGGAACATGACCAAACTTGGAATCCAGGTGGGCGGGGACCCCCTATGAGCAGTTGCCAAAATAAGGGTATCTTTCGTGTCTTTTGGCTCTATAATCGTTATTTTTCAACGTATTGAGATGCGGTTTGGTGCGTTGTGTTGGGCTCGACGTCGCCCACTCTTACCCATCTTAAGTCACCACTTTTTCAATTCAGAAGATGTCAATAAAGTGCTCCAAAGGGTCATTTTGTAACGTTCCGGCATGTCCCCCGTCCATATATTCAAAGTTTCGATGCTTATATTTCAGCTAATATGGAACGTAGAACGATTCTGAGAAGATATTCGGAATCGGAAACTTTATTATTTTATCTATCAGACACATGTTACTGAACTCGTTTTTACGAGCTCGATTTGTGTGCAATCTGTAAACGCAAAATGTCCTCCGTGGTTGACTTTACGGAACGTTACATGTGAATTATCACGGTTTCTCGCGTTGCACTCCACTGATAGTTCTCGGCCTTGTCGTCAGATTAATCTGTGGCATTTTTGCCGTCGAATGGTGCAAACGGGAACTCTGACAAGTTAATAGAAAGCTCAGAATCTTGTTTTATAGGTTAAGTTTCGGTAGTGTCCGACCATGATTTTAAAATGCTTTTCTGTTCCCCGGGCAAGTTCTAGACCAAACAGAGATATGAGCAAAATCAACTAAGACGGACCACTTCTTCCGGTGACCCTCTCCGATTTGTCTGATTTTTTGTAGGGTTAATAACTAACTAAAGGAGAGTCTAAAGCCAAAATATTAGGTCCGGCAAAAATTTATTGCCCGAGATTTGGCCAACTTTAGTTTAACTTTTGGAGAAAAAACACGAATTTGGGTATTTTGGACTAATTTTACACTTTTCATAGTAGAGGGCTAAAATTTGGTCACTTTGTGTAAAATTGGCCAAGGAACAAGAATATGACCTCAGATTTGACCTCCGACTAATACCTGAAGAGTAAACCCCCCAAAACACCCTAAAAACACCTAAAATTACAGTTTTTTCTTGGGGTTTCTGGGAAAAATGTGTGGACAAAAATTTCTGATGATCTCATCTTGTAGAAAATGACGCGATGAATCGAATGAGACCACGCGCAGATTTATATGTCAAACCGTTTAGGAGATATAGCGGTTCAAAGTAAGAAAATTTTGCCATTTATTTTTTTTAAATGCAGGTTTCGAGCATTGTTTGACGGTTTTTGCCTCCTTGGTGCGTATGGGCAATGTAGTTCCAACAGGCGTGTTTGGCGGCTCTGCCTTGTCGGGTGTTTGCAGGAGCTCTCCCGTGCCCATACTTTAAACCACTATATCTCCTAAACGGTTCGAGATACAACTCTGTGCGTGGTCTCATTCGATTCAGCGCGTCTTTTTCCACAATATTAAGACACCCACACGCACCAAGGAGGCAAAAACCGTCAAACAATGCTCAAAACCTGCATTTTTTAAAAATAAATGGCAAAATTTTCTGACTTTGAACCGCTATATCTCCTAAACGGTTTGACATAAAAATCTGCGCGTGGTCTCATTCGATTCATCGCGTCATTTTCTACAAGATGAGATCATCAGAAATTTTTGTCCACACATTTTTCCCAGAAACCCCAAGAAAAAACTGTAATTTTAGGTGTTTTTAGGGTGTTTTGGGGGGTTTACTCTTCAGGTATTAGTCGGAGGTCAAATCTGAGGTCATATTCTTGTTCCTTGGCCAATTTTACATAAAGTGACCAAATTTTAGCCCTCTACTATGAAAAGTGTAAAATTAGTCCAAAATACCCAAATTTGTGTTTTTTTTCCTAAAGTTAAACTAAAGTTGGCCATATCTCGGGCAATAAATTTTTGCCGGACCTAATATTTTGGCTTTAGACTCTCCTTTAGTTAGTTATTAAGCCTACAAAAAATCAGGCAAATCGGAGAGGGTCACCGGAAGAAGTGGTCCGTCTTAGTTGATTTTGCTCTATGATTCTTTCGGGACATGTTGAGGAATCTTAAAACAGGTGCTCGCACCAAATGGCGTGTTTTAATTCATAGCAAGAGAGTTACTAGGCCTGTTTGAATGACAATGTAACGTTCCGTGTCCCGCTTTTTTCTGCAACGTTCCGTGTATTTCCCCTATACTTTTGATAGGGGCTTTTTGGTCTTTCTGCAATATTGCACCGGGAGCTCGACTGCGTTCAGATATAAGTCGTGGGACATCACTGAATAAATTGGCCGAGAAAAAAGCCGACTTTGCCACATTTTTTTCTTGCGGTTCTATGGCCTTCAAAAGTGCCCCGAATTTTGGCAACTGCTCCTTACGCAACCCTGAAGCCAAAAGTCCCGGACACCAAGTAGGTTAAGGTTCGTGGCCAGACTCCTCTGGCCTCGAAAAGAGTCACCACTTCCTCCGCCTGGACGGCGACCTCGTGTTACGTCCTCGTGTCTCGCCGCGCCATGGTGATGGATCCCCTTGCTGCTCAGGGCGTACGCGCCACTAGACTGGCGATCTTCTTCTTCACCGACCTGGTGCCCACGCTGCACATGATGCTGGCCGACAGCGCAACTGCCGCCGTCGTGGCGGCGTGTGCCTTCCAGGGGCGCGACGCCGCCGAGGACGTGCAGCACCAGGTCCGCCGCCTGGCCGGCCGGGTCGCGGCGGGCATGAGTCCCCAGGAGGACCGCCGCATCGCGCTGGAGCTGCGCGCGCTGCGCACGCGGCAGCAGGTCCTGCTGGACGTGGTGGCGGCCAGCAACCAGGCGCACGGCGGGGCCAGCCTGTGCTGCCTCTTCATCACCATCACGGAGGCCGCCGTCACCACGTTCGTAGGCATCGCGTACCTGCGCGGTAGGCCTGTTGGACCGGCTGGTATCACACCCATCTTCTGGGGCCTCGCCCACATGCTGAGGTTCATCGTCAACTGTATCCTGGGTCAACAATTGTGCAGAAACGTAAGTAAAAATCTCAACTCAGCCTACACAAGTCTGGCCCATGCTTGGCCATGGTCGAGTATTCTACAAATCGAAAAGCGTACAGTGTGCGCCCTTTCTGGAGCAGGCCTGCCAAGCACGCACTTTACTGGTGCATACGTGCCATATGCGTTGTTTCGCTTGTTTTCTCCAGAATTCGAGGATATCGAACACGCTGGACGGGTTCCTGGTGGGCAACGATTCCATTCCCGACCAGACGAGAAGAGAAGTACGTTGCCCGTTCTCTGAGTGAGTATGCATTGCCGGCAAGCCTAACCTAACCTGGCCGTGCCTCACGGCGTGCTGCAGGTGCGAGGCTTCAGCCACCAGGTGCAGCTGCAGGACTGCCGGTGCGGGGTCTACGACTTGCTGTACTTCGACTTCCCCACCATGAGCGCGGTCAGCAGTGGGGGATGCAGTGTCAGACAGTCCGTGCGACTCACTGCCAAGCGGAGGACATGTTGGCCCTCTGAGTTGCTGTAACGCACATCATCGAATGTCCCTTTTGTCTCATTTCAGGTAGTGGGCTCCTACGCAACTTTTCTCGTCATCCTGTTTCAGTTCGAGTGACGATGGCCGATAAATAAAGTCGAATCGGGCAATGGTTCTGAGATGTGAAAGGCGCACTGATTTAAGAGTTAGTTGTCAAATCGATGCTTTGAAAGGTTAAGGTGCGTTAGCTGCTCGGAGATGCGTCCGCCCCTCCCCCCCCCCCTTTCCAAAAAACAACAACAACAAACCAACAGAAATGATGTTAAAATTGGGAAAATTCACCTGTTTCGAGGGCTCCGTACATTTCACTACCCTGATGAGAAGGGAATTCTTGAAAGTTCATTTCGGGGCTCGTTTTGTAAAAGCAACTTGAGCACATCATCGATTGAAACCGCTAGTTGGACCGATAAAGCCACCTCTAGAGCAGGACGCAAGACGGAAAACAGTTTCACCAAAAAGTAAGAAATTCTACTATTTTTCACAATTTTTCTTGTTAAAATGTTTTATAGTGGCTTAAATACTTCAACTGATTCACCGTTTTCGATAAGACTGAATGTCTTAATTAATCAGATCCTCCATTTCGCTTGCCTCACGGTAAAAACGCCGCCGAGGAATATCTTAAGAGATTGTTCCAGAGCCGAGACAGCTTGATCCAACCCCAAGACTAAATTGAGTTTTCTTGGCTTAGGAAATAGGGCAGTTGATGTAATTTTGAGACACGGGTTACGAAAATGAGAAAGTTAGTTACTAAAGATTTGACATTTTATAACTCACGCCATGTCCCTGATGGGAATTTATGGACGACTTTGGATGTCGTATTCTTGACGTCCAGGGACATCCAGGATGTTCCAATGACATCCACGGATATCCGGAATGTTTCATTCTGGAAGTCCCTGGATGTCAGCTCCTCACATCCAAACAGGTCCAACCACATCCACCGACATCCAAGCGACATCCAAACGTCATCCATTCACATCCAACGACGTTCCCTGACAGCCCAGCCACATCCATTCAGATCCACCGACATCCATATCCAGTAACGACCTCCACTGTCATCCGTTTGCATCCACCTGCATCCATTCTCATCCATCGGCATCCATCGACATCCATTCACATCCAAATCACATCCATCGTCATCCATTCACATCCTCTCTCATCCAATCACATCCAAATGACACCCATTCTCATCCATCGACATCCGTTCACATCCAAATGACATCCATTCTCTTCACACATCATCCATTTACCTCCATATGACATCCATTCTCATCCATCGTCATCCATTCACATCCAAACGACATCCGTGCTCTTCCACCTACATCCATTAACATCCAAAAGACATCCATTCTCATCCAAAGACATCCAATTGACATCCATTCTCATCCACCGTCATCCATTATCATCCATATGACATCCATTCTCATCCACCAACATCCACTCACATCCAAATGACATCATTCTCATACACCGTCATCCATCATTAACGTCCATATGACGCCTAATCTCATCCATCGTCATCCATTAGCTTCCATATGACATCCATTCTTGTCCATCGACATCCATTCACATCCAAATGGTCCTGTGGAGGAGCTCCCAAAGGAAGTTTCTAAACCTAAACGACCGTTGGGCGCAAAGGCCGAAAGGACCAAGTATGGTGAATGATCGCAAAAATGTCCTACAGCCTACTTAAAACATCAACCAACACTGTAACCGAGAACGAACAACGGAACGTTGAGCACAGCGCCATCTGGCGGCGGCTCCATGAACCTCATCCTCACACTACGAATGTTCGGGCGCTCACATCACCGACATACATTCTCAACGACCGTCATCCATTTACATCCATCGTCACCCACATGCATCCAAATGCCATCTCTTTGCATCCCAGCAACAACCAGGCACATCCAAGCGACATCCATTCAGATCCAAGTGACTTCTATTCGAATCCAAGTGACTTCCATTCACATCCATCGCCATCCACTCACATCCAAACGACATCCCTACTATTACAGTCACATCCATTCACATCCAAATGACATCCATTTTCATCCATTCACATCCAAATGACATCCATTCACATCCATTCTCATCCATTCACATCCAAATGACATCCATTCACATCCATTCTCATCCATTCACATCCAAATGACATCCATTCACATCCATGCTCATCCATTCACATCCAAATGACATCCATTCACATCCATTCTCATCCATTCACATCCAAATGACATCCATTCACATCCATTCTCATCCATTCACATCCAAATGACATCCATTCACATCCATTCTCATCCATTCACATCCAAATGACATCCATTCACATCCAAATGGCATCCAAGTGACATGGATGTTATTTGGATGAGAATGGGTGTCATTTGGATAAAAAGGGATGACGGTGGATAAAATTGGATGTCATTTGGGTATGAATGGATGTAAATGGATGTCATTTGGATGTGAATGGATGAAAATGGATGTCATTTGGATGTGAATGGATGTGAATGGATGTGAATGGATGAAAATGGATGTCATTTGGATGTGAATGGATGACAATGGATGTAAATGGATGTCATTTGGATGTGAATGGATGTCAATGGATGTCAATGGATGTCATTTGGAAGTGAATGGATTAAAATGGATGTCATTTGGATGTGAATGGATGTCATTTGGATGTGAATGGATGACAATTGATGTGAATAGATGTCTTTTGGATGTGAATGGATGTCATTCGGATCGAATAGAGGTCATTTGGATGTGAATGGAGGTCATTTGGATGTGAATGGACGAAAATGGATGTGATTTGGATGTGAATGGATGTAAATGGATAAAAATGGATGTCATTTGGATGTGAATGTTTGTCGTTTGGATGTGAATGGATGATGGTGGATGGGAATGGATGTCAGGTTTTTGGTCGTGGCTGGATGTCGGTGGATGCAAAAGGATGTCGTTTGGAAGTAAAGCCCATTGACTTAAATGGATGTCGTTGGAGACGAGCGGATGTCCCACGGAAGTCAGTGGATATCCTTGGACGTTTGTGGATGTGGCTGGGAAGGCAGTGGATGTCGTTGGATGAGGTTGGATGAGATTGGATGTGGCTGCGTAGTAGGTGGATGTCGTTGGACGTAAGTGGAAGTCGTCTGGAAGTTGGTGGAAGTCATTGGACGTGCGTGGATGTGGATGAGTAGACAGTGGATGTCGTTGGATGAGAATGGATGTGGCGGGGAAGGTGTGGATGTGGATGGACGTGAGTGGATGTCACTCGGAAGTCAGTGGATGTCTTTGGACGTGTGTGGATGTGGTAAGGAAGCTAGTGGATGTCCATGGACGAGAATGGATGTGGCCGGGAGGTGGGCGGATGTCGTTGGACGTGAGTGGATGTCGCCCGGAAGTCAGTGGAGATGTATGGACGAGTATGGATGTGACTGGATGTCAGTGGATGAAAATGGAGGGAAATGGATGAATTAGGATGTCTATGGAAGAAAATGGACGACTTTGGATGTGAAATCCGATCTCCAACCACATCCAAGTTCTACCAGGGGTTAAATGAAAAGTTCGGAATAAAAAACGTAACATTTGGTTAGCATGAGGTCTAAAATGTCAAATGATAAACAGCTGTTCAATTTTCGCGACGTGTCTCAAAAGGTTTCACGAAGGAATGTCCGCTGAAAAAATGTCCGCTCAAACTAAGGCCGCTCGGACGGAATGTCCACTAAAACTAAAGTCCTCGTGTAGAAAGTCCACTAGAATTGATGTCCGTTCCTCAAAAATGTCACAAGAAATAATGTCCTCAATATATTTATTTGCATCCGATTTGAACCCAACCAAAAGGCCTACCCAACCTGTCAATCGTGAATTTTAAGGTTGTATGCCACTGCCTCCAGATGACGTCGTCCCTGTCTTTATAATTGTTGTAATCTTCCGCCAGGCGATGGATTCGCCGCTGAGACATCTCATACCTCTTGCTAACCGGCTGCTTTACATTTATATGACAAGTCCGTACTTGCGCGAGCACCTGGTGGAAATCGTGCTCCTCAGCACGGAGCTCGTCCAAGAACTTCCACACGTAAGCGTGGTGAACAACAATCAATTTCTGGAATTTCGAGTGGTAGGCCTCAACCACGTTGTTGGTGCGGAAGGTGTTGTCCGCGGCTTGTTCATGCACGTCCCACAGTCCCTGGGGGAAACGTAGCGGTACGGCATTGCGGCGCCGCAGCGGACGATGCCCTCGGATGTAGTTCTGCTCCATGTGGGTGGCCACGCCCAGCACGCGGTGGTCCAGCTCATCGACGACCTGGTCGAAGGCCGGCTCCACGTCGTCAGAGGGCACGAAGGGGATCGCCATGAGCCGCTGCACGTCCCTCCGCACGGTGTGGTCCTCCTGCTCCGCGTTGATGTACAGCACTCGAAGTCCCTCGTTGACCACATAGCGCCACAGAGCCTTAAAAATGTTAAAAAGGCAAAACGGTCAAAGGTTAAAAAGGTTCTCCAAGAGGCCATATCGCGGTCTAATCGTCCCAGTACCTGGTTGAAATGGAAGAGGCACCCCTTGTGGGCGGCGAAGGGGAACGCCTGCTGGTGGACGTTACTTGCAGCCAGCTCGAAGTCCGTCATCATCAGGTTCACTTTCAACTGCAGGTTGAGTCGGCCCACCTCGTCGATAATGGCATCCCAAATTTGCTTGTAAGTTGCCTCGTTCTTTCGCACGCAGATGCAGGAGACCAAGGGAAAGACTAGTTTTCTCTGAGCAGTGTCCACCACTGTGCCATGGATGGTGTACAGCTGGCCAAATTGATTCGGGACCGTCTTGAACGTGCCGTCAGCAAATATCTAGTTACTTGCACAGAGAATCTTAAGCTGTTCCTCTGAGCAAGAGACGAGGACTCGGTCAGCATCATCTTGACCTACAACAAAAATAAAACGGCAACATGTATTTTACATGCATTCCACATGCAGAGACTAACAGCCCGCATCAGGGAACTTACCTGAATCGAACAGGAGGCAGCGCGTGCCTCGTTTGGTGGTTGTATATGGAGCCGCCATGAGAATGTCTTGCACGGTAACCGGGTTTCTTGGTCGGCCAATATTTTGATGAAGGTTGATCACCCTCCTCATGCTGTTTCTCTCTGGCAGCTTGGCGAGTACCTCCGGATCGTCAACATTGCCAACTGCGTCGCGCAGCGCCTGCTGCGGTGGTTCATTCGGGTGTTCTTCTGCCCGACGCTTGACTCCTTGCATGACTTTCTTGGCGATGACAGCGCGATGGTCTGCTTCGTGCCCCATGTGAGCTTCCGTCCCGTCCTTGAGGAGCTCTGGTTCTTCCAGGTCGAGGCTGGTGTGGGTGCGGGCGTTACAGCGGTCCTCCGTGCATCGCCAGTATATCTTCCTCAGGCGCAGGTTCCGCGAATGTTCAGTGTATGTGAATCCGTTCAGGCAAAGGGTTGCCTTGCCCTTGTTTGAAGGGATGATTTCCATGTTGGGCCCGGTTGGTACGGCCAGACTGCTGGGACAAGTGCCTTAGCAAGTGCCTCTGTTACTATTGAACGGCCGCGGCCGCGGCCAATAATGGGGACCGGACTTAAATACAAAGGCCATTGAAACAAAGGACATTTAGGGAAGGGACATTTTGTATGTGACATTTTAGTGTTGGACAAAAAATAAAGGCCCATACTTCGCGACATTTTTTTCAGCGGACATTCCTTCGTAGCACCGTCTCAAAATTAACCCTTCATGTGCAATGCTTTTGCATTGCACCAATTGACGCTATACTCATAGCGTTTGGATTCTCAGTGATGAGAGTGCACGCGGCCACCGCACGAAGCTCGGGTCGATTCGCGTCTATCTCGTCACACAATCGACCGACCTAAAAGCGAACCTCATGAGTCGCATCGGCAAACACCAAATGGAGAGGAAAATGATGTTGACCGAGGAAAGAATTTTGTTCTTCGAGAGTGTCGGGAGGGAGAGCCTGCAATAACCAAAATCGAAGGAGCAACCACTTTTGATGTTTACTTTCTAGGGCGCACTCATAATGCTCTACAAACTGAAGTGTGTACTCAGTATGCGTCAACAGATGCATACTTAGCTGAGAACACCTGCAGATGCATACTTGGATAAGTTACGTATACCTAACTCATGCATCAGTATACTCAGCCATGCATCTGTAGATGGTATTCAGCTAAGTATGCATCTACTTGCAAGTATGCATCTGTAGACGCATACTGAGTACACATTTAAGTTTGTAGAGTGCCTTACAATAAAATTCGAGCTATGTTACGATGAATTTCGGGCAGACATAACATGAAGGGAAATTTCTCCATAATACCAGTCTTTTCTGGATTTTCATTGTAGGACGACAATTTTTTTTCCCGTAAGACGAAGAGACCCTTTTGTACCATGCTTGCGCCATTCCCTTCGTATTATGGGAAATTTCTTCGTAAGACCTTCAGAGTCCACTCTCAAGGAAAACAATCCTCTCGTGAACGTTCTTTTCCTCGTCTGGGCTCTTGCTGATGCGGGCCACGTACACAGATCGGTCGATTGTGTGACACGACGTGAATCGACCTGCGCTTCGCGCCGTGCGGCCGTGGGTGCCAGCAGGACGCCGCGTGCGCCACTTGCGCTGTCTCCGGAAGGCGCTGCAAGGTGGGCCAGAAGACCGACGCAGGCGACCCAAACTCTAGACGCGTTTTGAGCTCCAGAGTCGCTAAACAGGACTCGATCCGAGCGTGTGACCCCACCAATGGATTGCTCTCCGAACGAGGTATCCATTGGTGGGCACTCTAAATGTCTTACAATGAAATTTGACCTGTGTTATTCGTATGTCACAGTGAATTCGGCGCAAGCATAATCATAATACGAAGCAATATTCCTTCGTAATACGAATCTTTTTAGCGACTCTGGAGCTCAAAACGCGTCTTGGGTTTCGGCCGCCTGCGCAGGCCTTCCGAAAAACCCACTGCTCTGGGACGATGCCTGGGGAGCCCCGGCCCTGCTGGGCCAGGCTGTGCTCGCTGCAGTGGCGCGCCCTGCTGCTGCTGCTCCACGTCTGCGGCCACCACTGCGGGGCGGGCTGGCCGCCTCGGCCCACGCGCACCAGGACGCGCTTCTGCGTCCTCGTCTTGGCCCTGCTCACCGCCGCCAAGGCCTGGGGCGTGTGCCTGCTCCTGCCATACGTGTTACGGACCCGTGACGGCCGGAGGTCCTACGTGAGGACGTTATTTGCCATGAACGCCATGGTTAAGATCGTCGCCTCAGTAGTGCTGCAGGTTGTATTAAATTTTTGTACACGCTAAACTTTGTATGCTCCGCGAAATGGAAACACCTAACCTTTATTTGGTCTTTATTTGATCTTTAAATGGGCGTTTCATTTTACTCATTCTTATAACGTTTTTATAAATCTTACTTTCTTATTTAAACCTGCAAAAATATTATGTAACTATGCTGCTCTGTTAAAAGAGTCACCATGTTAATCGAGACCTACGTATGATGTATATATGGTTTAAATTAAAAAGCCCTTATAAGTTATTTTAAAACCTTATAAGAATAAGTAAAATGAACGCCCATGTAAAGGTCTAATAATTGTCAAATAAAGGTTTTATTTGTTTCCATTTCGCGTTCGCACGGCACCTACCACGTGTAAGTCGGTTGCTCATGGCGGTGTGGCCTCTCGCTTCGTCACAGATGATGTTGATCCGTCGGCGCCACGAGATCGCCGCCCTGGTGCAGGGCCTGGTCATGTACACGTCGAGCTGCCCCCCCACTGTCCGCTCGTGGCTCGGCACGGCTCTGGTGCTGGCAGTGTACTTAGCGAGCTCCTTTTTCCTTCCCATGCTGAGCATCGTGGCCGCAGCCCTTGCGGTGTGTGGTCTGTTACCCACACTGCACTGTGCGAAAAAAGTACAGAAAAAAGTACGGAACATCCATGCCTGCACCGTCCGTACTTGCGAACTACAGAACTTCCGTACTTTTTTCCGTACCCGTTCACATGGGTTCATATGGAGCCAGTACGGACGTTCCATACTTTTCTCCGTACTATATTTTTCAGTACCATTTCCGTACACAAGTACGGAATTGTTAACAGTGTGAGAATGATGGAGTCACCGCCACCCTAAATGGGTGATGAAACTTTATTGCCCAGTTGTAGGTGATGAAAAATTCATTATTCGAAATTTGGTAACAGGCGTTATGTCACCCAAATTTGGGAAACGTCGTCGGTTCTTCTGGGGCCACCACGATGACGGACGATGACCCCTTTATGGCGTTGAGGCCTCCGGGCCCCACGGCACCTAACGCGCAGTCCGTTCTGTTTTACGTCGGAGATGCGAGGACGTACCACGAGGACGCCGTCCAGGCGGTGAAGTGGTTATTTTTTTCAAGGCCAAAGGAACTCTGGCCACGAATCTACTTGGTGTCCGGAACTTTTGATTTCAGAGAAGGGTTGAGGGCTCGGTGAATGGGGTTCCAGCCCACCTGCAAACCAAGTTTGGTCAAGTTCCGGCCAGCCGTTTGTCCGAAATGGCATTAAAGAGCTGCATTTTTCGACTTTTCGGCTGATTGGATGATGTTCCTGGTCATCCTGGACAAGCTGTTGGCTGGAACTTGACCAAACTTCGGATTCCTAGACCAGGTTCATACACTCTCAGACTCGTACTGACGTGTGACCCCACCAATGGATTCCTCGTTCGGTGGAGCGATCCTCGGGTGGGGTCACACGATCGATTTGCGTTCAGGTGGGTCGGGACCCCCTCAACCCTACTCTGTAGTCAAAAGTCCCGGACAGAGCTCCTTTGGCCTCGAAAAGAATCACCACTTCCTCCTCCGCCTGGACGGCGACCTCGGTACGTCCTTGTATCTCGCAGCTGCTGTGCCATGGTGATAGATTCCCCTGCTGCTCAGGGCGTGCGCGTGTCCACTAGACTGGCGGTCTTCTTCTTCACCGACCTGGTGCCCACGCTGCACATGATGCTGGCCGACAGCGCAACTGCCGCCGTCGTGGCGGCGTGCGCCTTCCTGGGCCGCGACGCCGCCGAGGACGTGCAGCACCAGGTCCGCCGCCTGGCCGGCCGGGTCGCGGCGGGCATGAGTCCCCAGGAGGACCGCCGCATCGCGCTGGAGCTGCGCGCGCTGCGCACGCGGCTGCAGGTCCTGCTGGACGTGGTGGCGGCCAGCAACCAGGCGCACGGCGGGGCCAGCTTGTGCTGCCTCTTCATCACCGTCATGGAAGCCGCCGTGTCCATGTTCGTGGGCATCGCGTACCTTCGCGGCAGGCCTGTTGGCCAGTCCGGTATCACCCCCATCTACTGGGGCCTCACCCTCATACTGAGGTTCATTGCCAACTGCATCCTGGGCCAACAATTGTGCGAAAACGTAAGTCAAAATCTCAACTCAGACTACACAAACTGCTTGGCCATGGTAGAGTATTCTACAAATCGAAAAGCGAACATTGCATGCCCCGAGGGGGCAACCACTCGCAAAGTCCTATGTGCACTTGATTTGCCAAAATTTTGCGCGAAATCGGTAGAAATCTCGCAAAATCCCTTCGAAATCTGGTGAAATTTCACGAATCCCCATCAAAATTTAGTGAAATTTCGCGAAATCCCACCAAAATCTCACGGAATCTGGCATAAATTTGACGCGAAATCATGGGAAATCTCGACAAAATCCCTACTTCACGAAAAAAAATTCGAGTGGTTGCCCCCTCGGCCACATTACCAAAAATGTCCTGTCAATGCCGTTAATTTATTACCAGTTTTCACTGTAGGACAATTCACAGTGTTTACTGTGATCTGCTCACGCGATTCACTGTGATCTTGTTCACGGTGTTCACTGTGATCTGGTCTACAGTAAACACTGTGAGTTAGACGCCGCTGAACACCGAAGTACTGCAAATCAGGCTCCAATTCACGGCGTTTACTGTGGCCAGATCACAGTGAACACTGTAACCGAGATCACAATGAACGCCGTGAACTAGTTCACAGCAAACGCCGTGAATTGCATAACAGCAAACATTGGTAATAAATTAACGGCGTTGACAGGACATTTTTTGTGGAGTGGCATGCCCTTTCTGGGGCATGCCTGCCAAGCATGCACTTAATGATGCATACGTGCCACGTACACATTTCCTGACGCAGGCAACTCCCTATCCCTTATGCACTAGATGTATGCTTCAGCACCAGTAAGTACATGCTTGGCAGGCATGGGCTAATTATTTAGCGACGCGTATTTCCGTAGCGATGTACGGAATGCACAGAAATTAAGGCGTGTGCGTTGTTTCGCTTGTTTTCTCCAGAATTCGAGGATATCGAACACGCTGGACGGGTTCCTGGTGGGCAACGATTCCATTCCCGACCAGACGAGAACAGAAGTACGTTGCCCGTTCTCTGAGTGAGTATGCATTGCCGGCAAGCCTAACCTAACCTGGGCGCGCCTCACGGCGTGCTGCAGGTGCGAGGCTTCAGCCACCAGGTGCAGCTGCAGGACTGCCGGTGCGGGGTCTACGACTTGCTGTACTTCGACTTTCCCACCATGAGCGCGGTCAGCAGTGAGGGACGCAGTGTCAGACAGTCCGTGCGACTCACTGCCAAGCGGAGGACATGTTGGCCCACGCAAGCCTAGTCCGACACTTCGGCTTGATTCGCTCTCAGTTGACTGTACACTGTACACTTAATCGACTGTATCTTTTGTCTCATTTCAGGTAGTGGGCTCCTATGCAACTTTTCTCGTCATCCTGTTTCAGTTCGAGTGACGATGGCCGATAAATAAAGTCGAATCGGGCAAGCTCTGGTTCTGAGATGTGAAAGGCGCACTGATTTAAGAGTTAGTTGTCAAATCGATGCTTTGAAAGGTCACCATTCTTCTTGTTCAAATGTTCTATGGTGGCTTAACTTCATCAACTGATTCACCGTTACGACTAAATGTCTTTATCAGGTCCTCCATTTCACTGCCGCACGGTAAAAACGCCGCCAAGGAATCTTAAGAGATTTTTCCAGACCCAAGAGAGCTTGATCCAACCCTGGGACTGGATCGAGTTTTCTTGGCTTAGGAAATGTGGTCAGTTGGTGTAATTTTAAGACACGGGTTATGAAAAGGGGAAAGCCAGTTACTTAATATTTGGCATTTTATAACTTTTGCCATGTAAAATGATAATTTCGGAATGAAAAACATAACAATTTCATTAGCATGAGGCCTAGAATGTCAAATCTTGTCCAGGATAAACAGCTATTTCATTTTCGCGCAGTGTCTCAAAATCACCCCAACTGACCTCATCCCTTCGGATTCCTAGGCCAAGTTCATGCACTCTCAGACTCGAACTGAGTTCTTGTTCAGTAACGTATTGACGTTTGAGCGCATTATTGAGTGTATTAACATCTTAGTTTGCTTTACACTATCAAATTCGTCTGAACAAATTCTTAACAAAAGTCTACTAATGCGCACAGAAACGTCGATGAATATTGATAAAATGTCGATTGAAGGATGGGAGTGTACCGTGTATGATTCCCTTAAAATATCACGACACCTGTGTCAGTAGGTGCTCATGTCACTTGGAGCCCCACTATCGCGACGGCTAGAGAACAGTGGATTCGGCTCAGCGATTGGAGTGTGCCCATTCTTTTGACCCAGACTACTCTCTAAATATGGAGTGTCCAGAAACTGGGCGCCTTTGTCGCCCAGTCTCGGGGTGCACAATTCACACAGCAACTGGCCCTCTCCCATGGTATAGCATGCACAGGTGGCTGGTTCCAGGACGACTAAGGTGCCCAGATTCCTGGGCACCTTGGCACTTTTAGGCGCTGCTGAGCCATGGGTGAAGGCAGGTTCCATAATGCATGGTAAAAACGGAACCTGGTTTTCCCAGGAAGCCTATGGTAGAGACATAGGCGATTTCCAGGGAGCTCCTGGGAAAACCAGGAACCGTTTTTACCGTGTGGTTTGTGCACCCCGAGACTAGGCGACAAAGGTGTCCAGAAACTGGGCGGGTGGGCGACAAAGGTGCCCAGTTTCTGGACACTCCAACTTTACAGTGTAGGCACATAGCCCTTCAGCCCGCTTCGCCGCAGCGGCACCTTGACGTGAAGGGTGCTCCGCCCTGACGAGCGATTACGCTGCCCGCACTTCCAGCTCCGTCTCTGTCGCGCTCATGGCGTGTGCCGTAGGAGTGCGAGAGAGACAGAGCGAAGCGTGCCTGTTCGACTGGCGAAAGCCAGCCAGTGGATCGAGCGCTCGCTCCCGCGGTCGACGTGCAGGGTTCGCACTCTGCGCCCGGCGATGCCCTACCGCAGGGCTACGATGCTCCTGTGGGCGGCAGCCTTCCAAATGGGGGCCTTCTTGGGGTACATCCCCGTGACGTGGCACGGAGGCGCTGCCGGCGGCGCGTCGCTGGCAGCCCTGCTCCTGAAGTGCGCGTGCCTGCAGCTCGCGACTGCGGCCCTCTTCGTGATGGCCTTGGGCACCATCCCCATTTCGCTGTTCCTCGTCGGCATCCAGCTGGCCGAGGGCCTGGCGTACGGCCTGCGGCGCCGCGAGCTCGCCGTGCTCGTGACCTGCCTCAGCAAGTACCTGATTCCGAGAGCCGTCTTCGTCGCTCTGTCTCTCTCGCACTCAGAAGGGATACGCCTGTGAGTGCGAGTGAGACAGCGACGAAAACAGCTCTCGGAATCAGGCTGCTGGACGTGCATCCCCTGGGCGCGGCCCGGTGGCGTCCTCTGTTCATCGCCACGTCCGCGACCCTCCTCGTCCTCCTGGCCAACGCGTGGCTCAACACCCACCACGGCGTCCTGCTGCTCCACATCCTCGCCCTCATCCGCCTCGTCATCGGCGTCTGCACGCACTTCCGCGTCATGTGTCCGCTGGCGGTCCTCGGGGCCGCGGCCGCCGACCTGCGCGTCGAGTACGGCCGGGAGGTGCGCGTCAAACACTACATCGCGAGAGAGCGACCACATTGGATGGTTGGAGACACAAGGTTTTTTTAAGGCTAAACATTTCGTCGGGTTTCGCAAGATTTTAACCGATATTACGCCCAAAATTTGCTATTTTTGGCCTATTTTGGGGACAGATCTCAGATTTTAAGAGATTTCTAGTGCTCAAGGGGACACAAGATTTCTAGAGTGGTTGCCCCCTGGCTACATCGTTTAGAGCACTACTCTCTAAATGTCTCACGATGAAATAGGAGCTAAGTTACTGCATGGATCCTCAATCTAAAAGTCGTATACTGAAGGTTCTCTACATTATGGTGGGAGTTCTCTACATTGTGGAAGTGCAGCTGACTCTGTAAGCATTCACGGTACCTCATAGATATTAAACTAATTTCGTTCGTATTAGAGAAAATCTCCTCCGTAATATGATGGTGCAGCTGCATTTACAGTGCTTAACTTAACGTAACACTTTTCACGAACATAAGACAATGCTCACTGAAGGTTGAGGGTATGAACGGTAGTTGCAAGTACCTCCAAATACAAATTCGAGAAGTTATAAAAAAAAACTTTTCCTTTCAAAAAGAATTTACAATTACGGGTTATAACTTTAACGCTTGCGCTATCGTCATTATGCCCTTCCACGTTTCATACCTCCGAAACCGTGTAGTCTACACACGACTTCTTGAAGTGTTTACCACCTCGCTCTTAAGAAAATCAATAGACGCGGGAAATGAATAAGCATGTTTGGCAGGTGCGCGCGGCCTGGCAAGACCGCCGTCTGGTGGACGGCCACGTGTGGCGAATGCTGCGCCAAAGACAATTCCTCCTCCACGACATGTACCGCAAGTGCAGCGAGGTGAACGGCGCCTGCGTCCTGCTGATGGCGGTCTACACCCTCACGATGCTCAACGTCTTCTATATAGATTCACGCAGCCCTCACAACCTCACCGTGGCCGCCTACCACGGCGTCGCTATGGCCTTGGTGGTTGTCGTCATCTCAGTGTGTCAGTGGCCCGCCACGGAGGTAATCCAAACCTAGTAGTAGCACTTGTAAAACTAGGGCGCAACAACACTGAAATTCGAAGGGTGAGACATCTGACCGATTTTCGGTGATACAAAAAGTATGATCGAAAAAGGGTCATACTTATGTATGACCAAAAAAAGGTCTCACATCAGCGAAACTGGCTATTGTTCAGCTTGGGGATATATCAGCCTTTACCTGTGATACACTGTGAAGTATGACCATTTTTCGGTCATACATCGAAGTATGACCTTTTGTCGGTCTCACATTTCAGTTTGACCCTTTTCCGGTCGTACATTTCAGTAAGACCGTTATAGGGGTCGAAAGTCTGACCTTTCTATTTTCAGTGTTAATACACACGCTTAAAATCTAACAATGTATTTTGAGCATACATATAATGCAAACTAATGTTGTTATACGAAGTAGAAGTTCGTACATTACGAAGAATTTTCTTTGTTAGCGTATGTTCAAAACACTTTGTTTTAACAAACTGCTTTGCTTTGTAAGGCCTAAAATAGTTTGTAAGGTTTTCTCAGTGCCCATCTGGAGGCGTACCGGAGTTCACGCGCTCCATTCGCTCTATCGGGACGCAAAGGGGAATTTGCCCTGAAGTATAGTTGTGCTTTCCGCGTACAACTCCGCTTCGTTTTTACCAGTGAATAGGTATAATTCTGAATGTTAAGAGACATGAGGCGTTTAGTTGCTCAAGGAGAAACAAGGATTCTACGTACGTAGGGGAATCTTGAAGACACTGTTTTGCTTCTCTTCAAGCGTGCTCTGTTCAATTCCACTCCTCTTCCGTCTATTTAAATGCGAGGAGAATTTCCAACGCTTGACTTCCAGCGTAGTTGTATGAAGCTTTTTGCCAAGAAACATTACGCTTTTTGCCCGCGTGCCCTCATTCAAGTGAGGGTGGCCCTGGTTGTTCATAAGCTGCCTAAATTGATAAAATTCGTTCTGCCGCAGTTCCAGGCCTTGGCAAAAGAGCTCAAAAGCCTCCACGTAAAGCATCGCCAAGTGTTCGGACCCTTGGCCGACAATGAGGTGAGCTGAAGTTTTCAGAATGCATTGGACTTTACATTCGTCTCAGCGTCAATCGTTCAACGTTCACGGTCGGTGCAGTAGAATGCCTCAGCGGGGGAGGGAGGCATTTCGGACGTTTGACTCAAACTGTGCACGGTAAAAACGGTACCAGGTTTTCCCAGGAAGCCCATGGTAGAGACATAGGTGATTTCCAGTAAGTTCCTGGGAAAACCAGGAACCGTTTTTACCGTGCTTTGCTTCGCTCAGCACTTACACTCTCACTCCGGGAACGTGACATCACGTTGAAATGAATGTGACAAAATGTCACGTTCCTTCGAGCATTGTGTCACATTCGTTTTTACGTGGGTAGGCTAATTTATGGCTGATTCGCGTCCACACGAATGTGACACAATGCTCAAGAAACGTGACACTTTGTCACATTCATTTCAACATGATGCCACGTTCCTCGAAGGAGAGAGTATATCACAGTATATGAACGTGACGAGTACATGTACATGAACGTGACGTGTCCGTCTGTAGTATGTAAACAAAACTTCATTTGTCACCGAGTGAAATACGAAAGTAATCAAGTAATCACACAGTAGGGACCGGCAGAGCGCCACCATGGGGTGGTTCACTGAGGATGAAAGAGTCTTGATCAATGCCCAATTTTGGGCGAGGTGTACTGTATCACCGAAATTTGTGCGAGGTAGGGTGTATCAGCGACGAGGATGGTTACCTTGACTTTCCATGACTTGTCGTTCTCTCGGGCACATACAGCTGATAGGGCGTGGGATTTGAGATACGATCGTGTTACATTGGTGTGAACGTAAATCAACCTTGAAACTCTTGTGGCATGATTGTCGAACAAAAGAGCGTCATTTTTGTTCACATCGTCAAGACGAACGTGGTTTGATTCGGCTGAGTCTTTCGTTAGTTGCAGTGGCTGCTTACGTGCATCGAGCAGTGCCAGGACAACCGGTTTAATATGATTGGAATAAGCTACTGCGACCGCGAGTCTGTTACTGGCGTAAGTCAAAGTCTGCAGAGTCAGTGCTACTCCCACTGCAAAGCCAGTGAAGTCTGCACACTAAACTTCTTACGGATACATCCTATCTGTATTACGGACATTTTTGTGCAATTGCAATTACGGATAGATTTTGCTTGTAATACGGATGAAATCATCCGTATTACAAAGAGTTTTACGTCCGTAACATACAGACGAAAATATCCGTATGGTACGGACGTAAAAATCTATCCGTAATTGCAATTGCACAAAAATGTCCGTAATACAGATAGGATGTATCCGTAAGAAGTTTACTGTGTGCTTGCCTCAAATTTGGCAAGCCGTTCTGAATGCCAATATTTGGCAAGCTTTGGTCGGAAATCATCATAAGCTTGCCAAATTTTGGCAAGCTGGGTGGTATCAACAGGCCAAGCTTGCCAATTTTTGGCATTCAAAACGGCTTGCCAAATCTGTGGCAAGCAAACTTACCACCGGCTTTGCAGTGCTGCCATGCACACTGCCGAAAACACTATTTAACTCCGAAAAATCAAAATTGATTTGCAATGTTACAAATAAACTGGGAAATCTCGGGAAGTGCGATCCGAAGCCCCGTGGAGAATTCCCAAAGGCTTTAGTTTTCAGAAAGTTTGAAAACTGACACAAACGTAAAACGATCCAAAGATCGGAGGCAGTTTTTTTTTCTTAACAAAATCTGCAGGAATTGCCCCTAAAAACTTATACGGTTTACTTCAGTGGTACGGTATATACCTGTTTCAGATGCTTTTGTCGGCCTGCATGTACTTCTTCACCTGCAAGCTGCACGAATTCAAGTGAATGGGAGACGATCAGGCAGCTTCGTTAAGGTGAAACCCCAAGTCTTCCATAGTGAACACCTAGTCTCTAAGTTTCAAATGTCGAAGGGGTGGAAAGACGTGACACTGGCTGAGGTTGTTCGCTTTGCAATGTATTGGAATAGTGGTTTCTCTTAGCAACTGATTTGCGGGCAGGAGAAGAGACGTCTGAACCGTGCATACCAACGAACTGAGCTTAGAAATGCATGTGTCTCTAAGAGTGACTTCAAGATATTCCAGGAAGTCGTTACTTTTGACTCCGACGCCGATCAAAGTGCGAGACAGTACGATAAATTATTCTTATCATCAGTCAAAACGTTTCTTAATCTGCACGCAAATAGTCGCAACAACACTCTCATTTCGTTGACCTGCAGAAGCCAAAGTAAGGTCAAAGGTGAGGAGTTTTTTTACTGCCAGCCACTCAAAATGTCAGACAATGAAGTCCAAGCTACAAATGTGACTGAATTCGGCGCAAAGCTTAAGAGAAGCAATATTTCTTCGTGGTAGGATCCTTACCGATACTGTTCAAATAAAAACTTTGCGTAACACGAAGAGAAACTGCTCTTGCATCATTACACTGGTAAAAATACAGCAAAACTGTATGCTCCAGTCAAGCAGAAAGTTCCGCTTGAACATGTTCCGCCTGAAATTGAGCCTGGACAAGAAAATACCCGATGCAAGTAGATAGGAGGAATCTGTGTGGAGGAACCTGGTACGCTTGATCTCGAGCGTAAACTGATAACGCTGGGAAACAGATGGTAACACAATGCTTCAGTTTTACTTGATAAAGCTTGCGCGAATTCCTTCGTGATACAGGAAATTTCTTCGTAAGACATTGGTCAGATTGTACTCGTGGTCCCTTCTTCACCGCGCCATCCAGCTGTGGATTTGAACTGTCTAACAATTCCTTTATTTCTTTGCATTTGGTTTTAAGTTTCGTTCCCAAGAAACAATAACGTAGTAAGTGAAAAGAGGGGAGCAGACCCACTGCCGCGTAGTGCCCTCCTTATTTCCCACTTGACTTCCGGTTTGCTTCTTGCTTGAGGTGCCCTGATAATAGGGTACTTTCGTAGATCCCTGAGCCGGAAGCACACAGACGCCGTGTTGGCGGAAGTAGATCCAAACTTGACATGGGAAAGAGACGTTCGTCAAAGGTATCGGCCACACTTGAACATAAACAGTCGTTTGATACTTGTTTGCAGTGCATATGTGTTTCGCGAGCAATATCTGTACAGCTCGGCTATAGTTTTGGATCCGAAGAGAGGTTAGTTTCCGGCCAATTTGGCGTCTGCTGGTCTGCTTGCTTCCGGTTCAGGATTCTACACTGTGGCAAAAAGGTACGGAAAATTCTGTTAATTTTTTTGCCAGGGTTCTCCGTAGCCCTCTTATCAATATTCTCCGTAGGCTCTTACAGTATTCTCCGTAGGGCCGTACAGTATTCCCTGTAAGTCCGCACAGTCTTCTCCGTAGGACCTGGAAGACTGTATAGTCCTACGGAGAATACTGTGCTGTCCTACGGAAAATACTGTAAGAGCCTACGGAGAATATTGATAAGGGGGCTACGGAGAATTACCACAAGCTGTTTACAGAATTTTCCGTAGCTTTTTGCTGCAGTGTACGAAAGTACCCTATTGGGAGGTGCATGCAGAAATTTATTATTGCGTGACGTTACGAAGTGGTAGACGAAATCTAGGCCGACGGAATACTGCGTAACATCGGGTGAGTCTTCAATTTAGGGATGTGTCGATCGCTTTCTGTCAAAATCGTGGATGATAGTGCACTTTCAAATGAATACAGACGATATCATTACGGATTGATAACCATTTCATAGGAGTTCATGTACGCATTGCTTGCCCGTGACAACAATTTCATCAACAGGGTTCTTACGTGGATCGTGAAACGGAAGTCAGTATACACCATTTTGTCGGGAACCTAAACTCGCGCGGAATTTCAGATTGGGAACCAAGCACTCCAAATGCATCGCTTCTACGTAGTTTTTTCAGTAGTGTGGCCTGAAATTGTCACTGATCCAAGTGACTGTCGTCTTGTTTCTATGTTAGATAATCTACTCCCGCTATCATGGCGACTGTGGGCTTCCGGTCCATGACCTACGAAAGCACCCGATTGTCTTGGTGACACTCTTTGTGTGGAAAATTAGCCTTGTTACAACCAAAGTGTTGCAGTGTCAAAGCCTCGGGAACAGCGAAACGTAATAAACGGGGACGTCACAACGTAGCTGACCACGTCACTCATATTTGGGCAACGAATCGTGGGTTACCAAATTTCGGGTGGTGAATATTTCGTCAGCCAGAATTGCGCATTAAAATTGTGTCACCCATTTGAAGGTGGTGACTCATTCTCAGTGAAATGTTTGAAGATCTCTACGCAATTAAGTTCGTTAATTTTTCAAAGAAGTGCATTGTTTGGTGTGGGGTGGGTGGAAAGATAATTGTTTCGGAAAGACCTTGTGGTTCCGTTCCTCCGGCTCCGCTCCAAGACTCTCCAAACGTAGCCTTTGAGAAAGTAATGTGTTCAAATTTTACGTTCTAGGCTTCACCCTGACGGACGGCGCTTCATTGGCTGTGCCTCCTCAACGTACTGCGTGGAAGCTCTGCTGCGTCTCTAGAACCATCGGCGCTATGGTGAGTCGTTTTCTTCAGCAACATTATAGACACTGAAGTATGTACCCAGTATGCATCTACAGGTGGATACTTGCAAGTACTGTATGCACACCTACAGATGCATACTTGGCTGAGAACACATCTACGGTTGCATACTTGGCTGAGTACACTCTCACACTCGATTTTGACTCTTAGTACATGGTATTGACAATTTGTCAGTAGCTTCTCTGCAAATGCCACGACAATATTAAAGTACATTTTTTTGGCGATACAATTGAGTATCGCCAATAAACGGCCTTACGGAAAAGTATTGCCTTAAGAACGGCGATACAAAAAAGTATCGCCAAAATTTGGCAATACTTTTGGATATTGCCAAAACCACGGCTTTAACTAAGGTCTTCTCCCCTTGATTTGTTCGCTCTGCAAACTCAAGTGAGTGCCAGGCATGCACTTCTTGGTGCATGCCTGCAAGCACACACTTCCTGGTGCATGCCTGGCAGGCACACACTTCTTTTCTGCATGCCTGGCAGGCACACACTTCCTGGTGCATGCCTCAGGCACACACTTGCCGTCGCTTATGCATGCATACAAGCAAGTGTGTGCCTGAGGCATGCACCAGGAAGTGTGTGCCTGCCAGGCGAGGGGTACCTCACCTCGAAAATAGGTGTACACTGACTGGTGACTATACTCAATTTCCACTTTGACTAGATTGAAAATATTACGAAATGCGTTGCAAAAATACTACAATTAGGACAAATTTACGTGGTTTTGCTGGCTTTTTAAGTGACTAGACTGAAACGAGGCAGTGACTGGAGTCAGGGGTGTACACTGACTAGACGAAGTGAGGTACCCCTCGCTGCCAGGCATGCAGAAAAGAAGTGTGTGCCTGCAGGCATGCACCAAGAAGTGCATGCCTGGCACACACTTGAGTTTGCAGAGCGACGTTTATTGCCAAATCGTGGCAATACTCCAAAGTATCGCCAAGTTTTGTTCCAGATTTGATTTCTTTCGTTTAAAGACAGTGTTTTGTCGTTTCGCAACAGTGGTACACTGAGAAAACTTTACAAACCATTTCTTCGTGTAACTAAGTTAATTAGTTTGTACTGTATGCTTAAAATACTTCGTTAGGCTTCAACTGTGTTGTTATTTATTCTGCGTTAAGGGGTGCTCGTACATGTTAATAGCACTTTGTAAAAACATTTTTTTGTTGTGGAAGGATCAAGATTTTATAACTTCTGTATTAAAACCCTTTTTGAGTCAGCTTCATTTTGCTATAAAGTAAATTGATTGTGGACACGTTTTGGTAATTTAGTAGAAACGTTTAAAATTTTGGTTTTTGTAAGATTTTGTTCGCAGACTTGCTCAGATCTGTGTGTGTGTGTGGGGTGGGGGGGAACCAGGAAGACTCATCCCTAGCAGTGTCATAGAATTGACTAGAATGGGCTTTCAATCTGCAATAGTTTAAAAGAAAAGAAGTTTTAACAATTCGTTCTTTTAAAAAAATTCTTAAAAAATAGTTTAGAAAATTGTTTTTATTTTTTTCTGCAAAACTATTGCAGATTCCAGTCAATTCTATGACACTAGTAGGGATGATACTCCCTGTTCCCCCCCCCCCGATCTGAACAAGTATGCGAACACAATCTTACGAGAACCAAAATTTTAAACGTTGCTACTAAAGTTCCAAAAAGTGTCCAAAGTCACTTAACTTTCTGGCAAAATGAAGCCTACTCCATTATCTAAAAGGGTTTAAATACAAAAGTCATAAAATCTTGATCCTTCTACACCCAAAAAAATGTTTTTACAAAGTGCTCTTAACATGTATGAACCCCCTTAAATTAAACATTCTGGAACGGCTGGATTTTGAAAGGCGAATCACTCGTCTGCCCGCAGCTGCTGTCGCTGCCGGACGAGACGCTGCTGGCCGTGCTGGCACACCTTGCTCCCCGGGAGCTCTTCAACTGCCGCGTTGTCTGCCGGCGCCTCCGCGACTTGAGCCTGCACCGCAGCCTCTGGCAGGCTGCTGTAGTCAAGGACAAGGGCCTGCTGCGCGCAGCGCTCAATCTCGCGCCCTGCCTCGGCAAAATATCTCCCCGTCTACCTCTCGAGACCATTGCCTCCTTCATGCCCAGTACCACCTGTGCGGTCGCGAACCTGGGCATAACTGTTCACAACGAGAGCGACGCGGCCCAGGCCACCATCATCCTATTGAAGCTATCTGCGCTCAGCGGCGTGAGAAGTCTCAACTTGGAGAATCGTTGTCCCCCTGGACAGTCTCTATCAACGCTCTTAAATGCTACCCACAACGTAATTGGTCTCCGAAAACTCAGCATCCAGAACTATTCTCAAGAGTCACTGTCTGTTGCCTGGTGTGACTTGAAAACAAGGCCGTCCCTCACGAAGCTGCTTTACAGTTCAAATTTATCGGAGCCCTTCCTCCATCTCCTGCTTGAGACACACGCGGCCACCCTTCAGGAAATGTGTTTATTCTGCCGAAATGACCAGGTCGGGACCTTGCTGGCCCAGATTCCCAACCTCCGCTCCCTTACTTGTTTCCCGAGCAATGACCTTTCCCACTTGGCGGTGCTGCCCGACCTCCAGTCGATTCATGTGATGTCACTGTCCGAGGCTTACCCTCCCGGCGCTCTGGAATTCCTGCGTGGAGCTTCGAATCTCCGGTCTGTGAAAATAACCAATAATTTTTCCTCTGAGCCCGCCCTGGCGCTGGCTGAGTCACCAAGTGCGTCTCAAATCGAATCTCTGACCATAACCACAATCCTATCCGAAACATTGGCTTTGGTGGTTCCCGTGCTCTGCAAGTTTTCCTCCCTGACGTCCCTTAGCATGAACTCGATAGAGTTCGACTGCGTCAATTTTCTGAGGGCTATGTGCTGGACATCGTTGCCGTGCCTCACCACGCTGAAAATTCCGTTTCCCAGAGAAATCTGTCTTCACTCGTGGCTGCATGGACCAGCTGTTCAGGGCACTCTGATCCGGAACCCCCGCCTGCACATCCGTGACCGCACAGCGTCAACAACCGCCGAGGACTGTTCTTGCCAGTGGTGTCAGTGGGGATGCCACGAACTCCTGCGTGAGTCGGACAAGCCGAAGGCTTACGCATCTCATTCTAGGGGACCTGAGTGCCCGGCTGACTGCTACCGGGTGGTCCTTCCGACGGGCCCGCCTTCTGTAGCCAATTAGCCCGTGGCTCGTGCAACTGAAACTGTCGACGGGGTTCCCAAGTGAAGCTGAAGAGACTCACCAATTTGCATCGACTCGCGATATTTGGCCGCCGTAAGGCAGAGGTGCTCGGGTGGCTTCTGTAGGTGGCTTTGTCACAATGAGAGAGATTCCGTTATCCTGAGGAAATTGCTACACTGCAAATCGAAAGTGTTTGCCTCCCTAGTGGTGCTCCGTTTTGAAAGCCGATAGTTGGCGTCCTGACCTCGGAGGATGCAGGTGAGAATGCCACTCCTGGTCGCCGGAGTGCCAAATTTCGGCATTCTCTGTTTAGGATTGCTCTGTGGTCAGAATGCCAAATTATGGCACTCAAAACGGAGTGCCACCAATGTGGCTAGCAGACTAACCAATCGATTTGCAGTGGACAGCAAAGTTCATGTATGTGTAATCAGTACACAATTGTGATTCTTCGCGTTTCAAGTCTGTAATTTTTGTTTGGACTAAGACTAACAGTTAATTCTCATCGGACCAGTGTTGAAACTTGTTTTATTTTCAACCACAAGGCGTGCTCAGAAACCATTTTTGTTTGCTAAACAACTTTGTTATTATGTAATAACGTTCACAAACAATGTCCACTTATGAATAAATTATCAGTGTAAAGGTCCTGTCGTGATTTAATTTTAAAGAAACCTTTGGTGACACTTATGAAACGGAACACTGATTATGAAAGAGTAATGATCATGGCTCAAATGATGGTAGAAGCTATTCAGACGTAAAATTGGTGGTCGACACTCGCTGATTCTCAACGTAACACCTCAATTGCCCCCACACACAAATTGATACATTCTACCTTAAAATTGTGTTCTGACCAGAAAACAAACACCTCTCTGAGTTTTTCAAGTTAATCACTGTGCGAAAAAACCACAGTGAATCCCGTTAATTTCATTGCCGGGATTTGCAGTAGTTCAGATCACAGGATTTACTGTGCCGTGCCTGGCTACAGTATTTACTGTACACCTGGTACAGGATATTCCGTACTCCACTCCTGTGGTACAGTGAATCCCGTACAAAGAACAGTAGATCCTGTAGAAAAGTACAGTAAATCCTGTACTCTGAACTACAGTGACAGCTGTACTTATCACTACAGGATTTACTGACTGAGATTTTTTCTCACAGTGAAGGGGATCTGCCACCTTGGCCGCCATTGCAGCGGCCCTGGACCGCGAAACCTCAGAGGTCTTTTTGGTCAGAGTATAAGAATCCAGTTTGAGCTTATTGCTATTAAAGGATCCTGTTGCATCATGAATTTCTCTCAGAGACGTCGAAATAATCATGAGCATTTTCTAGCTGCTCCTTAAACGGTTCCTGGTTTTGCCAAAATTTCTCTGAAAATCGCCTATGGCTTGTCGAGGGGCTTCCTGGTAAAACAAGGAACCGTTTGTGCCGTGTACGCGACCTACTTATCATTAAGTGCGGTCAATACTTCGTTAAGAAATGTCTCACGTCATGTCTCGGGATATGAGCGCATTCGAGCGCACTGGTTCACTTGAGGTAAAATAATAACGTTCGCATGAAACTCATTAGTTTATTTAACTAAATAAATTTGAACCGTGTTCGGAATGTGTCACCGATGTAAAGGAAAAATTGGAATACATTTTACCAGTGTAATTCAGGGTACAGAAATCACTGGAATTAATCTTCCGTTAAGGCAGATAAGTAAAAATATCAGCACCATTAAAAACAGTAAAACTTAACTTGTGATAATAAAACACTTGATCATGAATGATTTAAAATATATTGAAATAAACAAAAAAACTAATGATTAAAAACGCATAATACATGCTTATGATAAATATAAAACTCGCATGCATTAATTGATCAGCACTATGCTGAAGTACGGAGTCACGGAGTATTAAAAAAACAATTACAAAAGTTCTAACAGGCAACCAGCAGGATTACCTAGTCAACAATGTAATCTTTGAATCGCCTGGGTGGTCGCCGCAGTCGGCTTGGCCGAGCTTGCTCCATCGATTTGGTGAGTGCAGCAAATAACTTCCGAGGCTGCGCGACTGGTAGTGGACTCGTGGGGCTTCTCGCGGGAGGGAGGGTCTTGATGGGAATGGAGGGAGCATCAGCTGCGGGTGTTGAAGCGGCCGCAGGGGTTCGGAACTCTGCGATGTCGACAGGTTCAGGTTCCGTCTTGACCGAAGGTAGTTGCTTTGAACCAGCAACTTAAAACAAACAAAAGGAAACAGGTCAGAGCCCACACACGTAAAACCCTACAAAGAACGCTTGCTGGCTGCGAAGAAGTTCTTTGCAGTTCTTCTACAAAGGATATTTTCTTTGAAACAAATTTGTTTTTAAGGGGGGAGACTCGTCATTCTCCTTCAAAAAATCAGATTTTTGTTTTTGAGTTTTTTAATTCTTTGTGTCAAACGCTTGAATTGGATGGCTGGCTGGTTTCGAAATTCAAAACCGTTTGGCCAGAGGACGACATTTTGTAATTTATTTTCCACAGGATAGGTTAGACCGTTCAAACTTTGAAGCCATTTTACTCAATTGCAATATTTTGGGTCTTGTGCGCACGATTTAAGCCAGACCGTTGATTGTATTGACTTCATAATTTTTCCAATGTTTCACCTCCATAAGGCCGTCAGTCTGAACTAGGATATTTTCAATCGGACAAGCGGAAGTGGCCGAAAACAGTTATTGAAATGCTTAAATTTGAATGCTTTTTTTCGTACACCTAAAAATGTAAGTTTCAGGCACTTAGGAACCACCAATTTCAATTATCCTAGTACAATCTAGAGTGCCGGGAGTCCTTTTGAAGGAGGAACAAAGACATTTATGATATGATGCCGCATTCTCCAAAAATCATGCGCGCAGTGAATTTTTGTCGTATTTTCGAGGTTTGGCAGAAAGATTACAGATCCTAGGTTATGAGGCCTAGAGTCAAACTTTTTTTTCCAAAATGAACCTTAGAGAACCAGCTTTTTATTGGAAAACCCCCCTGACCCTCAAATCTATTGGAAATAGTTTTCATGTAAGCCTGCAATTTGCTAAAATTATGGTGTTAAAGACGAGTCTCCCCCCTTAATACAAAGAAACTTTGTAATACAAACGATATCCTTCGTACGCTACGATCCTCCGTTTTCTTTGCAGCTAAAGAGAACGTTCTTTAGAGATCTGTGGCAGTCAAATTGATTGAGATTTGTTGCCCGCAGAACGAGAAATCTATGAGAATTAGTCTATAGACACATTCCAAGCTACACTGGGAATCTGAGGTTGGTTGCGTCCGCCACAGGGTGAACCAAGGTATTGGCGAAGCAACCGGTGCTGGCATTTCGGTTCGACGAAAGGGCGAAGACAGCTTTTCTTAATTAGACTTCCGTTCAGTCGAGCAATCTCTTAATCGAGCCCCAAATCACACGGTAAAAACGGTTCCCGGTCTTCCCAGGAACTTCATGGAAATCGCCTATGTTTCTAGCATAGGCTCCCTGGGAAAACCAGGTACCGTTTTTACAGTGCACGCAAAATCAAGGGAGAAATGCTTCCTATAATGAAGCAAAATTCTTCCTACGAAGCATTTCTTTGAAATACGAAGCAATTCTGCAACGCCTTTATTTTCTTAACTACACTGGTAAAACAAAGGCATAAAAATTACGCCCTTTAGGGCATTAATGCTCTTTTACGCCCTTGCAAGGGCATAAATCGTTTTATGCCCTTGGGAAGGGCGTAAATGGTATGGGAATTTCAAGCAAAATTTTAATGCCCCTCCCAAAGGCATTAACGATTTATGCCCTTTAACACTGGTAAAACTAAAGCGTAACTCTATGCTTGAGTCAAGCATGAAGTTACGCTTGAAGACGTTACGCTTGAAATGAAGCATACTCTGGAAATTCCCCCATGCATTTAGATAGGGGGAATCTTGGCGGTTGGGCCTGTTGCGCTTGATTTCAAGCGTAACCTGATTACGCTTGAAAACAGAGGGTAATAATACGCTTTAGTTTTACCAGTGAAGCGCGTAAATCGTTTACGCCCTTGGAGGGCATAATTTTTATGCCTTTGTTTCACCAGTGTAAAACGCAAATGTTTCGTGGGCTTTAAGGATTGCGATCTTCGTGGCTTCCTGTCAAGGCATGGTCGGAAGATTCCGGAAAAAGCATTCGCTTTAGTTTGGTGGGGTGCATTCTTTATTTAATAATCTAGAATCCGTCGAATCACGTTGTTCTACTTACGTTCACCAACTTCCCTCTCTCCTACCTGAATCATTGGGTGGCAGCTCCACACGTACTGCTTCGTGTAGCAGCGGTATGTGGTCGATCACGTCCGTGGTAACGTCTCCTCTCTCCTCTGACTCCAACTCCTTCTTGACCTCGCTCTCGCCTTCGCCCTGCCAAATAAATAAACCATCAGTTCAGAACGTGCAGTGGAACTCCTTGGAACTGCTGCACTGGTAAAACTAAAGCGTTTGTGCGTCCTCGCACACCTAAAACCTTACGAAGTATTTTGAGCATACGTAAGGTACCAGCTATTTAGTTTGTAATACGAAGAAATAGTTAGCAAATTATGAACTATGCTATGAGCTATGAACATTGTGCATACGTGCCTTACACTGAAAATCAAATAGTGATACATCTCACTCTGTGAGGGGTGAGCCATAACTGTCTCACCGAAAAAGGGTGATGCTTAAATGTATCACTGAAGAAATGGTCGCACACAAATGTGTCACCGGAAAAAAAGTCGTACAAAAATGTATCGCTGAAAAAAGGATGATACTTCTCCAGCAAAACAAAGGCCAATCTCGACGGTGTCTCACCTTTTTTCGTTGATACATTTGCGTACGACCGCCTTTTCGGTGATATGTGCGTGTACGACCATTTTTTCGGTGATACATTCGTGTACGACCTTCTTTTCGGTGATACATTTTATATCGCCGAAAATTGGTGAGATGTCTCACCATTTGAATTGCAGTGTACGTACAGATGTGTACGCGTTTTCGCACGAAATAGGGTATGTATTTCGGAGGAGCTCTAGCCCCGAGGGGCAAACAACTTCGTCAAAATTTGTACACCATCATTTCAAATTCAGGTTATTTCGCGTAAATTCACGTTATTTCAACGTTATTTCAACGTCATTTCACGTTGTTTGAAGGAAAATGTACACCCAAATTCAAGTTGTTAGCCCCTCGTCTAGCCCGGTAGAACAAAAACGAAGTAAGAAATGGCAGTTTCTATGAGAAGTATACACTGCGGATGGGCCCTAAACCTCATCGGCAGCGTGTATTTCTAATACAATCTGCCATTTCTTACTTCCGTTTCTGTTCTTCCTCTTTCGGGCCAGAGCTTCTCCGAAGTACCGTATTGTAAGGGTGCCCAGTGCTCGAACAAACCCTGCTCATTGAAGGCTGCTCGCCGGTGATGCGCAGATGCGTGCGAAGGGACCCTTCCAAATAGAACTTCTTACTGCAGACCGTGCATTCAAACGGCTTCTCGTCAACGTGGGCGTTGAAGAGGTGCGCTCGGAGTCCGCTTTCGTCGTTGAAGCTTTTGAGGCATTCCGTGCACCGGAAGGACCTGTCTTTGACGTGACTGATGAGGACGTGCCTCTTGAGGTGGTCAGCCCGACCATACGTTTTCTGACAAACCGTGCAATCGAAAGACTTTTCCAAGTGGACGTACACGTGCGACCGAAGGTCTCGGGCTTCAACAAATGTCTTGCTGCAGACAGTACACTCGAAAGGCCTTTCTCCCGTGTGGGTGCGGACATGCGCCCGGAGGTCTTTGGCTCGGATGAAGCCCTTGTTGCAGACGGTACACTCGTAGGGTAGTTCCTCAATGTGAACGCGCACGTGTGCCCGCAGGTCTCCGGCTTGGAGGTACGTCTTTTTGCAGACCGTGCACTTGTAAGGTCTCTCCCCAGTGTGGATCAAGAGGTGCGTTCGAAGGGACCCGGCTGAGAGGAACTTCCTCTGACAGACCGTGCACACAAAGGGAGTATCTCCAGTGTGCATCCGGACGTGCACCCGTAACGCATCCTCCCTGCCAAATTTCTTTGAGCAAAACGTACACTTGTACGGCCTGTCCCCGGTGTGGGTCAGATAGTGCCTCTGTCGTTCAGGTTTCGTAGTAAACTTGGTATTGCAAACCACGCACTCGAAAGGCTTTTCAGCGGTGTGGGTTTGGAGGTGCTTTCGTAGGTCCGATTGAGAAATGAACTTTTTCCCACAGACCGTGCATTCAAAAGGCTTCTCCCCGATGTGGGTGCGAACGTGCATAGCGAGGTTTTGAGCCCACGTAAACTTTCGGTTGCAGACCACGCACTGGAAAGGCTTCTCCCCAGTGTGGGTAAGGAGGTGCTTGCGGAGGTTTTCTTCTCGACCAAACTTCCTTTTGCAGACCGTGCACTCGAAGGGCGTTTCTCCAGTGTGGATCCGAAGATGCGCTCGGAGGCTGCATGCCAAGCCGAACCTCTTCAGGCACACCGTGCATTCGAAAGCCTTCTCCCCGGTGTGGATACGGAGGTGCCTCTTCAGATGGTCTGCCTGGCCATACTTACCCTTGCAAATCGTGCATTCAAAAGACTTCTCTCCAGTGTGGGTGCGCAGGTGCTCACGATGGGATCCCTTGAGACGAAACTTCTTACCGCAGACCAAGCACTTGTATGGCTTCTCCCCAGTGTGGATGCGAAGGTGCGTCCGCAGTAGCGTTGCCACAACGAAGGTCTTCTTGCAGATGGTGCACTCGTAGGGCCTCTCCCCAGTGTGGGCGCGGAGGTGCGTCCGAAGGGACGTAGACTGGTGGAACTTCTTGTGGCAGACGGTGCACTCGAAGGGCCTCTCATTGGTGTGGATCCGCAGATGCGTTCGGAGGTAACTTCTTTGATTGAACTTCTTTTTGCAGATGGTACACTCGTACGGCTTCTCGCCGGTGTGGATCCTGACATGAACCTTGAGTGCGCCTGCAGAATGGCAAAGTTTGGAACAGACAGCGCACTTGGAACGCATCGTCTTCTCATCAGAATCACTGCACGTCACTCGATGCGAACGCCGCCAACCTGGAACAAGACCAGTTGTTGGAACTCTGAGGGGGATCCGGAAAATTCGTCCCCGAAAATTCATCCCAAGTACTTTTGGGACGGCAAACGAAATGAGGGGTACGAATAGTCCGGGGACCAATTTTCGGGGACGAATTGTCCAAGACCGCTCTGGGAACTAGGCGTCATCTCCACCACTCTGAGAACCTAACGAAGAGTGTGGCTTCAATGTAGTCAGTAGGTTAGGCAATAGGAAGACTGAGCCGAGGACTGTGAACACCGGTTTGCCTCAGGCAGCCTCAGGTTGCGACTTCTGCTGCCTACTACACTGAGGTAAATTTTATTCTCAGAATCTCAGAAACATGTCTAAAATCCTGATCGAAGTTCGCGCACCTCTGAAAGCTGAGATTCTAAAACGTTACCTGATATTGATTGCCTGAGTTCAACTCAATGTCAGAATAAAAACTCTGAGGTGCGCGAATTTTGATCAGGATTCCAGCCCCGTTTCTGACGTTCCGAGCAAATCCCACGAGTGTAGGCAGTCACGCAAAAGCTGCGGCGAGAAGATGCCAAGTAGGCACAAGGAAATGCAACAGCTGAGGCACACTGGCGAGTTTAAGCTACTTTTGGAGTGTCTGTCTGGCAACACCCTTTTTGTCTGATCGTAGTACGAAATGGTAAAGTGTTTGAAAGCGTACAAACAGGTTGTTTGCAATGTGAAGCGCCCGTTCGTAAAATGCCAACTACTGATGGGCGTTTGGTGTGGTACGTGGGGGAACGGGGTGTCAGAGCTAGCGTAACGTTACATCCAGCCCGTGAATAACCAGAGCCTGCTACTAGGTAGGTGTACGCCAGACTGCGCCTCGACGTAACTCGCTGATTCGCATCTGCGACCAGCTGTGTCCGACGCTCTAAAGTGTCGACCACACTGTCCGACGCCTGCATGTGTAGGACACTGTTTGTCCTACGACAAATTACACGAGTTTCCTATTGTGGCCCCGGCGTTTCACACTGCAAATCCAAGTGTAGGACAGGTCGACACTTTGAGGCGTAGACCAGTTTGTCCTACGCTTGCAAGTGTCGACCAGTTGTGTCCGACGCTTTGAAGTGTCGACCACACAGTGTCCAACGCCTGCAAGTGTCGACCACAGCATGTCCGACGGCTTTAGAGTGGGGCCACAATAGGAAACTCGTGTAATTTGCCGTAGGACAAACAATGTCCTATAACTACACATGCAGGCGTCGGCGCAGTGTCGTCGACACTTGCAAGCGTACGACAAACTGGTCTACGCCTTAGAGTGTCGACCTGTACTACACTTGGATTTGCAGTACACCTACCTTGACCTGCGGGTCCAACCTGCCTTCGGCAGGCCCTTTAAACAGATTGCCTTCAAGCGGGGTTTCAACGCAGGAATCATAATGTTAAGCCCGGCCTAAATATTTGAGTCCTTAACTGCTTCTTTAAGGGGTTCCACTTGAAGAATATTCAATCATCATACGAGTTGCAGCGTGTTTCGTGGGTCGGGTAGGCAAAACAACGAATAGGGTACTTTCGTAGATCCCTGAACCGGAAGCACACAGACGCCATGTTGGCGGAAGTAGATCCAAACGACATGGGAAAGAGACGTTCGTCAAAGGTATCGGCCACACTTGAACATAAACAGTCGTTTGATACTTGATTGCAGTGCATATGTGTTTCACGAGCAATATTTGTACAGCTCGGATATAGTTTCGGATCCGAAGAGAGGTTAGTTTCCGGCCGATTTGGCGTCTGCTGGTCTGCTTGCTTCCGGTTCAGGATTCTACGAAAGTACCCTATCCGAGTGCTTGAAACGACACCCGTCTTACTTTTCCGGTCAAAGATCGCCTTGGCCGGCCAATGGATCATTTCATTTCACCTTCCGCTTTGAATGTGATTGCTTCGCCTTTGAGCGTCCGCGTCCAGTTCAATAGTTCGAAGACGCCAAGACTGCTTCAAACTGTAAGTTCAACACAATGAAGCTCATTCCAAGTACGAAACATCACGTTGAATCGAATATGAGAAAATGTCACATTCCTTATAGCATTGTGTGTCACATTCGTTCGGATGTGAACCAGCCATATGTTACCTTAGTGGTACTTAGTACCATTCACGAATGTGATTCAGTGCTCAGTGAACTGTAATCAAGACGGTAGTCCAATAAGTCGCCATTCATCTTACGAAGTTGTTGTAGATGATGTGACCAGCTCATCTGCTGCTAGTTCACATGTGTGCTGCGTGTTATTTCGCGGTCACAAACAAGGTATGAGGACGTCCGCACAGTAAAAACTCTACGGAGAGTCGCTTCGTATTACGAAGAAAATGAAGGCATTGTAAAATCCACGAAGAAATGCTTCGTATTATGAAGCAAAATCCTGCGTAATACGAAGCATTTCTTCATATTACCAAGTAATTCTACAGCCTTCATTTTCTTTGTAGTTATGAAGCAAATGCTTCGCAGACTTTTAAGAGTGCGTGTAATGTGTTACTTTTCGTGGGTCGAGCTGCGCAAAGCTGCGGCTTAGGGTACTCCAATGAATCTTGAAACGGAGGAAGTACAAAAGTTAGTCTGAAAAACCTGCTTCGGCGCTTGCGCACCGGGTGGAGGGGGGACGTCTGAGCATGCGCAGGAGCTGTTTCTAGGCCTCACCTCTGTCAGTGTTCTTCCGTCTGAAGATTCGTTGGAGTAGCCTATCACTTCGGTCGGGGGATCCGAGCCGGCGTAACGGTACGTAGAACATCTCAGGTGTGAGAGAACATGTCTGAAGTTCTAACAGTGAGTAACGGCAAAAATAGTGGTTACGCGAGTAAGTTCTCCGCTGCGCTACGCTGTGGGAGTGGGCTAGGGGTCCCTGCCTGCGTAACGCCTCGTCAAGGGAGGGGGTCGCACAGTCCCGGCCGATGCGGCTTCACTTGACTTCCGGTGCGGAACCAGCGGAAGTCGAAAGCACACTGCCAAGGATCTACGCGTCGATTATCATTCCCATCACGAGCTCATGTGTAATAGAGTATTCTAGTCGTGGCCGATCGAAGAACAAGAAGAATAACAAAGCCGGAACTGGCCCCGTCAACATAACCTCTCAGACAGTTCTAAGTGGACATTAAGCGGTTGATGGACATTGCCAGGAACACCTGGCACCGGAGCCAGTTCTCCATATCGTCATGTTTTGAGGTTGCGGTGGGCTACAACCATGAATCTAAGCTGAAATTATTCAGAAGCAACTGTCAGTAACTAAGATAGCACGTATTGTAATAAGGTTAGGTTCTTTTGGGGACAGTTTTCAGTTTATGGTTCTTCTTCCTTGCTCTGATGGAACCGCCAAGTGGATTCGTTCTTTGTTTTTCCCTCAAACGAACAATCGGGGGGACTGGGCTGGAGCTTCCGGTTTTGATCTCAGCACTTCTGGTTTGCTGCTGCGTTAGAGTATCACACTCTGATTATTCTTCCAGTGCAAACTTCATCGGTGGACAAGTGAACCGTCGTCTCAGCCGCTTTCCAGTTAATTTAAACCTACTTAGACGACTACTCTGCAAACTGAAATGTGTGCATGGCACGCTCTATTTGGAGCATGCCAAGAGGCACGCTTTAAATAAGAGTGTGCTTACCAGGCACGCTCTAAATTAAAGCGTGCCTGCCAGGCACACTCTATTTTAAAGCGTGCTTAGCAAGCTTTTACTCTAAACTACAGATGGACGGCGGAAAGCATTGAAAGGTCATGACCGTCGCAACGTTTCTTCGATAAGCGACATACCTCCCTGAGTGGTGCAACATTTTGACGAGTCATTGGATTGAGATCGTGTATTCAAGTCAGCAAAGTTCTCCGCTCGACTTTCGAAACTACTTGCATGTATAAAGCATCGAATATCGTCAAATCCTTGGAAATATACAAATCGGCAAACGTGATTATACACATTTAAAACCTCAATGTAAAAAATTCGAGATCATCGTACGAGGCGACTCTCGGATGACCTCGTTTTGCTTTAGTTTAGAGTGGGGACTTGCACGGCAACGCTTCTAAAATGTCTAGAGTTTTTTTGATACTGGCAAGCACGATTTAAGTCTGTTTGAGCGGTGCTCGTGTAAGTCACTACTCTCCGGAATTCAAACTCATGAGAAAATGCACTTATGCTCCAAATTGTAAACGTTGCATTTACTATGCTCTAAATAATTAAAAAATAAAAACCATTACGAGCATTCAGGAGTGTGGTTGCTGTAGTTTAGAGTGAGCTTGCTAAGCACGCTTTAAAATAGAGTGTGCCTGGCAGGCACGCTTTAATTTAGAGCGTGCCTGGTAAGCACACTCTAATTTAAAGCGTGCCTGGCAAGCACGCTCCAATTTAAAGCGTGCTTCTTGGCATGCTCCAAATAGAGTGTGCCATGCACACATTTCAGTTTGCAGAGTACTGCAAAAGTGGATGTTAATGGATACTGCAACTGGGTACTTCAGAGAAGAGCTGGACGGAAGTTGAAAAGAAATCCCGAATGAAGCATGCGTATTACACGTCTTCAGTGGACCCGAGGAAAACAAAATGTGCGCGGACTACTTCCGGTTGGGTCTCAACAAACGACGCGTGGGTTGTCTATCAACCGAGGGGTATAATTTCATGGTATTTGCACTCGCATGAGTCTTAAATGTTATGTTTCACATTGAATCTGACAGACACCTAAAAGAGATTTTCGGCGATATCCTCTGTCGTCTGTTGTGACTCAAACGGAAGCGGCCCGCTCGCCTTTTCATTTTCCTTTCGAGTCCGCTGGAATAATCCAGAAGTGAGAATGAGCGTCTGCGTCGCCGTTCTGCCGCTTCCGCTGACCGGCGTCTGTTCTTGATTTCACGCTTCAAACCTCGCGTAGTATATTTAGCATACATTGTTCTGTCTAATGTACTTAGCTAGACGACGAAATTGTTCGTACGAAAAACTGATCCAGGAAGCGGAAGAAGGGGATAACTCAATTTTGGCCATTTTTCAGGAGAAACAAAAAACTGTTAGCAGGGAAAACTAAAACATAACAAATGAATGTTGCAGATGTTAATAATTTCAAAAAGCATTAGTAAAATTTTGGAAAAAAATCAAAAGTGTAAGGTCACTCCGTAGAGGATTTCTGCGGCTTATCACTTTCCGTTGAAATGGAAAACAGAGTCAGCTCACCTTATATATCCTAAACAAAGTGGAATTTGGAGACAAGTCAAGTGGAACAATAGTCTGCATCAAGTGTATGTTACTCTGGTGTATTTTTTGGACTTAGCTCTATTTTCCAAATTGAAATTTAAAATTAAAGGGGGGTTAAGTTGAGTTGATTCTTTTTACACTAGATTCATAAAAACACAAGTTGAGTTATATCCTTTTGCCAATTTGTCAAACGGACTCATGTAGACTAAGGTTGAGTTATCTCCATTTTCCAATGAAATTTAGACTGTAAAAGGGGTTAAGTTGAGTTATACCCTTTTTCCATGTGGATTTTCTCCTGAACTGCTTGGAATTCAGTCAAAAAATTTGGTGTAATGATGTAAACCATTCTAAGGCACAATAATAAAATAAAAACTCAATTTGGGGATAAGTCAAGTTATTTATTCCCTTCTTCCGCTTCCTGGATCAACTTTCCTTTTAAGTTCATGCAACGCTCAAAATACTTTGTTGTAGCAAGCTGCTTTTCTTTGAAAGTCCTACAATAGATAGTTAGGTTATCGGAGTGTTCTTTCGAACTTCCTGTCCAGCTATTTGCACCCTTATTGTGGATCTTTCCTCGGTGCTTAGTACTATGCGGCAAACGTGCCATCTTTTTCAAAGTTTCTCGTTCTTTTCCCGAACTTATGATCGTCTCATGCGGGTGGAATTCCGTGGACTTTGTTGTGGTCAATGGATGTTATTTTACGTTGCAGATCGATCCATCTGTCTACTCCACTGCTGCTGGGGCCGTGCCGGACTGTGAGCGAGGCTACGAGATTCTTCTGCGGATTCAACTGAAACTTGGAACCCGTGGCTGCAATGGACCTGTCGGTGAGTTGGTTTCCCTTTCACGATCAGAATCTAGCTTTTACACTGGGTTGCATTCTTGCTGGAGGCATGTGTTACCATATTTATTATCTACGTATATGTAGATCAACTGCTTCGTTATAACCCATTGAGGCTGTCTTAGACCGCTCCCTGATTGGTCGGAATACTTCACGCTTAAATTTTAGGATTTAAAAATTCGATCAATGTAAATTGTAACTGAGTTATTCGGTCCAACCGGCTCAAATCTTTCCATCCACCGTCTGGTGAGTTACGCGTCTTGGTGTTGATACCACGTGCTGCCTAAGGTCCTCAGTTGACGACGCGAGCATGTCTCGGCTGGAAAACTTTCTCCAAGTCTCAGAAGCTTATATCATAAATCAAGCTCAATCATGAGGCTTCCCGTTTATAAAGGCCTCTCTTATGTACTGAAAGTAGCCAAATATCGACTTAGGGTCAGTTGGGGTAATACGGATGAATTGGGTAAAAATGGGACACCTTTCATTGTGGACAAGATTTAACATCCATAACATACACTGTGGCAAAAAGGTACGGAAAATTCTGTTAATTTTTTGCCAGGATTCTCCGTAGCCCTCTTATCAATATTCTCCGTAGGCTCTTACAGTATTCTCCGTAGGGCCGTACAGTATTCTCTGTAAGTCCGCACAGTCTTCCCCGTAGGATCTGGAAGACTGTATAGTCCTACGGAGATCACTGTAAGGTCCTACGGAGAATACTGTGCTGTCCTACGGAAAATACTGTAAGAGCCTACGGAGAATATTGATAAGGGGGCTACGGAGAATTACCACAAGCTGTTTACAGAATTTTCCGTAGCTTTTTGCCACAGTGTATTTAGGCTCGAAACGTCCGTCTGCCTGTGTAGTATCCCATTTTTCATACGGCACGACTTCATCTGCTCTCAGAAATAAGATTTTATACACACTAAATGTCTTGGGACTTTTTTTTTGTCCCACGATTTATTCAATTTTAAGCACATCCGACGGTAATACAATTTTGTTGCCGTCTGGAGACACATTTTGTCCGACGCCTGCTGCAAATTGTACTTTCACTAGACAATTTGTCCCGCCTGGCGGACACAAAATTGCATCACCACCGGATGTGCTTAAAATTGCATCATTCTAACGGAAACTTTCTAACACTGTACCAACGGACTTAAGGAGGTCCGAAAATTTTGCTGCCGAGGTCCAGAATTTTGATCACTGCAAAACGTTTAGCAAAAGAAGAGTTAAGTGTTATAGCGCGATAGAAAGTTAAAAGAACGGGGATTACGCTCAAATAACTCGGTTTCACATAAATACATTCATTTACTTCTTAAAGTAAAATTTTTGTTTGGGCCAATAATGGGACACGACTTGGGGTGATAATTGGACTATTATCAACATGGGGATTTGGAAAATAAATTTTCATGACTGTCTAAATTGATATAACTGACCGGACGGAAATGGATTGGTCTCGTCTCGACAAGACAAACACTAATGTCAACATGAGCAATGGGTTTGCATGGAAAATGAAAATGATGGAGGGCTTTAAAGAAATCTGATGTGTTCCACGTCGTTTTGTTACTTTAGCTTCATTGAAGCTTCATAACTTCTTCATTTTTCATCGTAACTTATGGCATGTGCTGACATTTATTGTTTGGTCTTTCAAGACGAAACCATTTCTGTCAATGAAACACCTAACATTTTCTTTCCTTCGATACCGAGCCGCCTGTCCCATTATTTCCCCAGGATGTCCCATTTTTACCCCAAAGTGATATTTCCGAATTGACACAACTATTTCAACTTAACTTCCAATCTAAATAAGTTTTTGATGTTATTTCAACACCAAACTGTAGGGAAAAGATACTTATCACTGAGAAACATTGTTAACACTTAGAGGCGTCACTGCTGACTTGTGGAACCCTTATTTCAGAAATTGTCCCATTATTACCCCAACTGACCTTAATGTGCATAAAATCGCTCCACTGGCGTCGACCGCACCAAGCTGCTTCGGCTGCGAAATTACGAACGCTGTGTCCTGGCAGAGATTCTGGTCAGCTTCGGTACGAGTCCATCGCCCCTTGTCTCATTGTTATGGACAGTAAAAGTATGCAATTATTTAGTGTGATGCGCACGTTTTAGCCACGCCACGTGCACACTGAATTACATCGTGGTTGATTTATCTGTGCATAAGCTTTTGAACAGAATTTGAGCAAGCCCGTGAAACGCATGCACAATTTTGTGCAAAGCTTCTGCACAAGAAAACTACGCAGTAATTGATTGTGTTCTAGATTACTCATATTTTCGTGAGGATGTGGGCGATGAATGTTTCATAACTTGAACTCTCACCCTTAATTCTACGTAGTTTTTGTGCATAGCTTTTGCACCAAACCACTAGTAAGTGCGCCAAAACGCACACTTTCTTGCATTGTTGCGAAGAAAGTGGTGCATTTTTAAACGCATGCTTAGTTTTGTGCAAAACTTTTGCGTTACAAACCACATAATAATTTAGTGCTTTGTGCGGCAACTTCTTAGCTAGCACTGGTTAGGGTGAGAAAACCTTTATCACCTCAATTTGAGCGAGGAAACTTCATCACACGTATTTTCCGAATTGCCAGTGTAGCCAGCGCTCTGACTGTCCCTGCTTGTGCCGCAGCTGCTGGACCTCCCGGACGACGCGCTGCTGGCCGTGCTGGCCTACCTGTCCCGGGCGGAGCTGCTGGGCTGCCGGGTGGTGTGTCGCCGCCTGCGCGACCTCTGCCTTCACCGCCACTTGTGGAAGTCCGCCGCCATAGACACCGTGAAGCGGCTCCCGGGCGCTCCGTGTCCTCCCCTGCCTCCGGAAACTCTCTTTCGTGAACCCGGAACGGTGGCTGACGGTGGCGCTAAGAAAGAAGGTGCTGTCGTTGGTGGCCAGCACCGAGTGCGTCGTCGCTGATCTTGAAGTGCGTGCGGGTTCTGATTACGACGATGAAGTGGTGCGCTTGGCTACGGCCATTTGGGTTTTAAAAAATTCTTAGCTCTTGGTGGCTTGCGAGCGCTTGGACTGCAGTTTGCTAACCTTGAGGATCCGAGTTCTCTTGCTCCCCTTCTGAAGGCGGCTTTCAGTGTTGGCGGACTCCGCGAATTGCGGATCGATCTAGGACAGACGATTCCGCCAAATGCGGCTCCATGGTCCTTTTCGGAGAAACGACCCTCCTTGACCAAGCTGGAGTACTTTGGTAATTTGGACCCCTTACTCGAATCGTTGCTCACAACCCACGCGCCAACCCTGGAAGATGTAAGTTTGAGCCTAAGTAAAACAGATCACCTTCCAATGATGCCATGCCTTCGCTCGTTTGCTTGCAAGGCCAGTGCCTTGCTTGATACAGCGGCTCTGTCGAACCTAAACACTCTCAAGTTCTTCGATGCTCCACTACACTTTTCTCCCAGTGCCCTAGACTTTCTCCGCCAGGCGCCCCACCTCAGATCGGTGTCGTTTCCTTTACCTCGGGAAAACCACACGGCCCCGCTGCAGGCTCTGGCGAGCTCGCCCTCTGCCCGCCTCGTCGAATCCCTCACTGTGCGCTGGAAAAGCAGGAACCTGGACGCGATCGGTGTGGAGTTGGCAGCGAACATCCTGCCCGACTTCCCTTCCCTGCAGTCCCTGTCCTTGGAGTGCTGGCTACATGGAGATGCTGTGGACGGTTTTCTGCAGGCAGTGACCCCCACGTCTGCGCCTAGCCTCACCTCGCTCACGATGAAGCAACCTTTTCATTCGTGCCGCCATGGCTGGCTGCACTTCCCTGCGGTTCAGGAACTCCTGGAAAGGAACCCGCGCCTCCACCTTCACGTGCTCGGAGGAAATCGGGCAGAGTGTCGTTGTGAGTGGTGCCGCCTCGGTTGCCATGAGGAGCTGCGGAAACTGGTCAATCTGCAAGATTTTGTGTTGGCTGCTCACCGCAGGATGGCGGGCTGCCCGAGTGGCTGCCGTAGGTGGCCGTTGTGATCTGGTGTCGTGACAGAAATCCTGAAAGTGCATTGTCAGTCTGCAATTAGCATACTGGTGTGACTTTAAGCAGGTGTTTTTTATTGTGTTTGGAACTGGTTCTATTTGCAACTTGCTGAAGACAAACTGTTTTCTTTATTGTGTTGTGAAACAGCTCTTATGTATTTCCGTCTGATATCTTTATTAGCAATATTATCGGTTTTGTTTGATTATATACTATGTATAATTACTTGAATAATTAAACTATTTGCACTTACTCCTAATTTTGGTAACCTCAGTCTTGTGGAAGTGTTCACCGGGACCGATAAAGTAATGGCAATGCAATGGCGACAATGATGACCAATTAAAGCTGTATCAACTCAAATTGGTCATTATCAACTCGTTTAGAAGTGCGACCAAACAGGTGAAGGCGGTGAGGACAATTTGGACTCGATCGGTGCAAAGCAAACAACGCTTTGATGACCACAAAGGTGTCAAATCGGCAGGTAGACACATGGCGTTTGCCACCTTTTCCAATTGGTTGGCCTTTAGCACCTTGGCAATGTACACTCTCGGGACAAAGTAATTTTTAACTATGTCTGTGCAACTGAAACTAAAAATTAAATTGTGGTTGGTATCTAACACTGACACAAAATCAAGAGCAACAATAGCAATAAACATCCCAATAAAACAACAGCTACAGAACAGAACCATCACCTGGGCCCAGAGTGAATAAGATAGAGAAAGTGTGCACACTCACCAACCATTGCCCTACAGGGTCAAGGCAATATACATTGTAGAACAGGATGGAGGAAGATTGTGCATTGAGGGGCGCCTCCCCAACACACACACATTCACACCTAGCTTCACTTCATTTATTTACTAAACAAGGCGTAAACACGTCCAAGGCAGAAAGAGATTTCGATTTCACGTTGTTTCACTACATATCTCAGAGCGGCGCACCGCGGCACAACACTGGCACTAGCACTTCACTACGTCACGGCGGGCGCCCGAGTTGCCTCGAGAGCCGTGACGTCACGTCGGCGACGGCAAAGCGGAGGTGGGACGGCGTGGACAGGCCCGCTCCGGACGGAGACAGAGACCACTGAAAATCTATCGGCGTGACTTCGTGCCGCTGCATGGGCGGAAATTAAGTGTCACGCCAACAAACGGCATGACAGAAGAGTCACGCCCCAAATCGGCAAGACTCAAAAATTCACGCCAATTTTTGGTGTGAATTTCTTGTCATGCCACTTTTTGGCATGACTTTTCTAATAAAACGCGTTGTCAGTCACGCCAAACGAGGGCGTGACCCACAGGTCACGCCGTTTATCGGCGTGAATTGCGTGTCACGCCAATTTTTGGCGTGACTTTTTGGTCACGCTATTCTATGGCCATGTGTCCGACCATTACGTTTTCAGTGACGGTGTTGGGTGGCGAGGCGAAACATGGCAGCAGCAAGACGGCCTCTCACACGAGGCACGAGGCAGAGGCACGGCTTCGGCGGATGTTTAGCCCATCATAGTGTGTGGACTAAGCCCGGAACTTGACGCCCTTGCCATTAATCGGTGGCTTTAGCACTTGGCAATGTACACTCTCGGGACAAAGTAATTTTTAACTATGTCTGTGCAACTGAAACTAAAAATTAAATTGTGGTGGTATCTAACACTGACACAAAATCAAGAGCAACAATAGCAATAACATCCCATAAACAACAGCTACAGACAGAACCATCACCTGGGCCCAGATGAATAAGATAGAGAAGTGTGCACACTCACCAACCATTGCCTACAGGGTCAAGGCAATATACATTGTAGAACAGGATGGAGGACAGATTGTGCATTGGGGGCGCCTCCCCAACACACACACTTCACACCTAGCGTCACTTCATTTATTTACTAAACAGGCGTAAACTACGTCCAAGGCAGAAAGAGATTTCGATTTCACGTTGTTTCACTACATATCTCAGAGCGGCGCACCGCGGCACAACATGGCACTAGCACATTCACTACGTCACGGCGGGCGCCGAGTTGCCTCGAGAGCCGTGACGTCACGTCGGCGACGGCAAAGCGGAGGTGGGACGGCGTGGACAGGCCCGCTCCGGACGGAGACAGAGACCACTGAAAATCTATCGGCGTGACTTCGTGCCGCTGCATGGGCGGAAATTAAGTGTCACGCCAACAAACGGCATGACAGAAGAGTCACGCCCCAAATCGGCAAGACTCAAAAATTCACGCCAATTTTTGGTGTGAATTTCTTGTCATGCCACTTTTTGGCATGACTTTTCTAATAAACCGTGTCAGTCACGCCAAACGAGGGGTGACCCACAGGTCACGCCGTTTATCGGCGTGAATTGCGTGTCACGCCAATTTTTGGCGTGACTTTTTGGTCACGCTATTCTATGGCCATGTGTCCGACCATTACGTTTTCAGTGACGGTGTTGGGTGGCGAGGCGAAACATGGCAGCAGCAAGACGGCCTCTCACACGAGGCACGAGGCAGAGGCACGGCTTCGGCGGATGTTTAGCCCATCATAGTGTGTGGACTAAGCCCGGAACTTGACGCCCTTGCGGGCGATGAATCGGCGGGTGTAGTCATGATGGAAAATCCACGGATAAACGTCGGATTGCAACGGATTGATGGCAGAAACTTCGCGGAACACCAAACACGTGCACTGAGCGGCAGCGTCTCGTCTTGACGCTCCGTCGGCTGACTGTAGACTGACTGACTACACTGTTAGAAATTAGCTCCGAAATTTTATGGAGAAAAACCCTATAATCACGTTCATGGAGACTCCATTCATTTTCCATTTTTTTTTCGGAGAGATTTTCGCAGGGCTTATACAGATGTTCTACGGAGCATTCCTTGGGTCCAGATAGGAGGTAAAATGCAAGTCTTTTAAAGAGGACTTCGCTGAAGCATTTTTTGGTCTGAAATGGTCAAAGAAGGGACAATCTCATTCGAGCTCATTTCACTTATATCCTGTAGCTTTCCCTTAATATTATGAAAACTGAGCTCAAGAAGTAGGGGAATTTTAACTGGTTGCAAACCTTTTCTTCGTGTTTTTGTGATAGTGAAGCGTGCATTTTTGTTCAAAGTTCCGAATTTTTTCGGAGAAAGCCCAGAATTTGCATTACTGGAGAGCTCCATGCAGAAGTTTCGGAAAAACTCCATGATTTTTCCATTTTTTTCGGAATTTTCTGACAGTGTAGCCGGGCACGTTCTCTCTCTCTCGCACACCCATCGGCAGGCAGCGCCACCGTGCCGTCTCGCACGCAGCGACCGGCGACTGACCACCCGTCAGGGGAGACATCCGAATTCGGTGGATGGTATGCCTACCTTCACGGCGCTTTGTCTCGCATCGCGCGACGACTGCCATCGGAGTTTCGACGTCCAAACAAACGTGACGTCACGGGGCCACCAGAGAAAGGTGTGCCAACATTTAAAACAGTGTGCGCATCGCATATCCATATATTTTGAACCGTGCGCTGCAACGTGACACAACTCTCAGTGAAGTCACAGCTCATGGGTAGACTGCCTACTGGACAATCGCGAGACCACGATCTCGCCCACAAAGGCTGCAGTCGCCACGAGGCTGCCGGCTATCCAGACCTCGAAGCACACCCACACCTTGGCGATGTCCAGCGCAACGACCCGAGGGTTTGCACGCTCCGCCCTGGTTCTCTGGGAAGCGTACAGGCGCGTGTCCTTGACGTTTTGAAACCGGTGCACCACCTCGGGGTGTAAGCCAACCGCCCTAAATCGGTTAATAGTCACCCCAAAGCTTTTCGCTTGAGGCAAGCCTTTCTTTGCCATGAATAAAGTAACAACGGATTGTCTGGGCAGCGTGAATTTGTGCACACTGTCCATTGACCCCACTTCCGGTGCGATGTGTGAAAGACTCGTCTTCGTCAGCAGAAATGCGGCGCTTCGGTTTGCAACGGCAGCCAAGGCCTCACGGGCTGAGCCGGTAAAGACAGCGGCTCTGACGCTCAGTGCGTGCGATACATAATGGTCTTCCACGTCGATCCCAGGTTGGATGAGAACATTAAGTTTGGTTCGCGCCAGTTCTTCCAAAGTTTGTATTTCTCCAGCGGCGCATTTGCCGAGAAGACCAGCCAGAAGTTTCCCGCTGTAGGCCGAGGAGAGGACGACGCAGACGAGCAGCCATCCGCCCAGCAGCGGACGCCGCGCATCCCTGCCGACCGGCGAGCCGGACTGGCCGACCAGAGGGGCCAGCGCGTCGAGGAAGGCCCTGGAGCGCCCGTTGAGTGCATGCAGTAAGGTGGCGACCCCCAGCAAGGACAACGCCGTGGCAATCCAGAGGGCCGTTGAAAACTGTCCAGTGATGCTGTCGACGAGACAGTTGCCTTCCCCCATCCCGGCCGGCACCAGAACCACCACGCTGTCCATTGCCCAGGGGAAAGCATCGAATTTGCTATAAGTATGCACATGTAACGGGTATTCTAAGATGAACAAGTTGTAGCGGCAGAGTACTAGGAAGTTTCCCATCGTCTCGGTTTGTTCATTCGGACGAAGCTTAAGTTCCCGTATTTGTTGACAACTGTTTTTGCGTACTGTTCCAACATAGTTTGGTACACATTTGCGTCACCAGCGTTGAAGTACATTCCGGTGCTACGTGTCGCGTCTCCTCGAAAGTAGCATGGTGGGAAGAACATCACAGATCCTGGAAGCCAAACCCTTGCTGGCGGCGGACCCTAGTTGAGGTTTAAAGGTCCCCAGGTACACAGCCGAGCTTGAACCCACAACCCCAGCCAGTCGAACCACGAGCATTATTGGTGTCATGGAAAAAATTCTCCAAGATTCTGCGATTTTGTTCAGATCTTTCTCTGTCCAGCCAGACTTGTATTCTGTCCATAGCAGCGTTCGGCACTCAAGGGGCTTTTCTATGGCCGCGAGAACGGCGATCAAGTCTGATGCTCTTTCTTCGGCGACCAGAAGGACTGCACTCGGCAGAGACAGAGTATAACGATCCGCTGGGGTCGGCCATGGCCGTCCCGGGCTGGGCACCAGGACCACAGACGCTGTTCCGTGCAGTCTCAGAAAGGCGTCCATCCACTGCGGCCTTCCCGCGACAACCAGCTGAGGAGGATGGGGTCCGGTGCGCAGCAGGGCGGGCTCCAGCAGGCTGAGGATGAACCGCGCCTCCACTGCGAGAAAAGATCACGGTAAAGCCTGTACTGAGTACTCCAGAACACCGTTCTTTCAAAGCCAGCATCTGCCGTACATGTTACAGTGATTGCCGTACTCGTTTTACAAACCATACCGTAGTCTTTTCAACACTAGATACTGTGCTTTTCGACAGATCATGCCGCACTTTTTTGCAGGCAATGCCGTACTTTTTTGCAGGCAATACCGTACTTTAATACCTATCAAAAACTACAATAATTTTTTCCAGTCTGTTGACCCTCGTTTTCCAAGATCCTGATGTAGCCAACTGCCGAAGTCGGGCTCCTGGACCCCCCTTCCGGCCCTTGCGTAAAAAGGTCTTGCCAAGACCTATCGAAAGGTGCAATAAAATTTTTCAGTCGGTCGACCCCCTCTTCCCAAGATTCTGATGTACGCACCTGCTGAAGTCGGGACTCCTGTACATCCCCCCACCCTTTTCGGACCCCTAATTGAAAAGGTCTTGAAGAGATCTATTGAAAGCCGCAATATTTCAGTCGATCGACCCTTTTCTCAAGATCCTGACGTGGACAATTCTCGGAAGCGGCCTTCGTCGGGACCAGATCGGGGCCTTCCTCTATTTTTTTGAATAGAAAGGCGGGTCAATACGGCAGGGACTGTACTAAAGAACGGGAACTACTGTTAAAAGACTACGGAATATTTTGTAAAACAAGTACGGTAAATCCTATAGGCCAGCGGTTCCCAACCTTTTTCGGTTCGCGACCCCAAATTTGTAGCCAAAAATTTCCGCGACCCCCAGGAGAAATTTCGCGACCCCACGCGACCCCTCCTTTAGCATGCCTTTGATACAAAGTGCGATAATCTGCCTTAGTTCGGGAGCAGTATAGTCTCAAAGTTGATCAAAACGGTCACAAATGTCTTTGAAAAATCGTGTTTTGGGCCGACTTTAGGCACCCATTGTGTCTGATCCGAGGCGGTATTTCGTCCTTCCTCAACGGGCAATTGGTCTTTGGACCTTTCTTTTGCATGCCTTTAAAACGTGACGCGATTATCTGCCTTAGTTTGGAAGCAGTACTGCCGCAAAGTTGATCAGAACGGTCACAAATGTCTGAAAACACGTGGGTTGATCAACTTTGCGGCAATACTGCTCCCAAACTAAGGCAGATAATCGCACTCCGTAACAAAGGAATGCTAAAGGAAGGTCCTAAGACCAATTGCCCGTTGGGGGAGGACGAAATACCGCTTCGGATCAGACGCAGTGGATGCTTAAAGTCGACTCAAAACACGATTTTTCAAAGACATTTGTGACCGTTTTGATCAACTTTGCGGCATTTAAGCAGCCACCGCGTCTGATCCAAGGCGGTATTTCGTCCTCCCACGACGGGCAATTGGTCTTTGGACCTTCCTTCAGCATGCCTTTGTTACGGAGTGTGATTATCTGCCTTAGCAAATCAGTGTAGAGCAGGTCGCACTTAAGCGTAGACCAGTTTGTCCACGCTTGCACGTCGACCCCAGTGTGTCGACCTCGAAGTGCGACCACCCGTTCGGACGCCTACATGTGTAGGACCACTGTTGTCCTACGGCAAATACACTGAGTTCCAATTGTGACCCCACACTCAGCCGTCGGACATTCTGTGGCGAATGAAGGTTCGGACAGCGTGGGCCGACATTCAAGCGCGGACCTATACTGGTGCGACACTCAAGCGTGGTCCGTCCCGCTGTAAATGTCGACGTCCTACACTTGGTTGCAGGGTAAGTTTGAGAGCGTTCCGAGTTGTTCCCGCCACCGCGACCGTAGGCGACCGCGGGCGTCGGCTACCGCGACCCCAAGGTTGGGCCAACCGCCCGATTGGACACTCTGGTACATACTAGTTTTACAAGTACGGTAAAGTTTGGCAAAAAAATTATCCAGGATTTACCGTCATTTTTTCTCAGAGTGTCGTCCAAGCCTGTATCGTTACTTGGCAGCAGGGAGGTCCAGCTCGCAGAAAGTGCCTTGGCGGGTACCAAGAGGACCACGGCGAGCACTGCAGCACACATCGTTCCACTCGGACTGGCCATCCTGACTGAACTGCGCCACAGCAAAAGTGACCTGAACTTTTCGTGTGATGGCAAGCGTAGTCTTGCCGCACCATTCGAAGGGCGCCGTTCCATCGAAGGACTTGTCAAAAGTAAATAGTGGGCTGTGGAGCGAGGCCCGCCTATTAATGGGAGCTTCAAGCATTCACAGCGAAGCGACTGGAAACATGCTATTGCCCTTTCAGAAATCACTCGTAACTTTATCACCTCTTTCTTATGTCACCAGACGTGACAGCTGGTGCGCACCATTGCGAAGCGTATTCTGGACAAGAGGGGCGAAAATCACCACTTTCACGAGCACGCCTGCCTGCCCTGCGCGGAGTGCGCGCATCATCAACACACACACACTAAATCACTAAGTAGGTTTTTCTGCGCGCCAATGCACGAAATTAAACATGCATTTCGTAACGCACAAATTTGTGCGCGGCAATTCACGATTTCGAGCGCAAGTATGCAGCAAAGCGTACATTGTCACGCAGAAATTAGTACGTTACGAATTGCATGTTTAATTTCGTGCATTGGCGCGCAATGCTGCCTGCAGACCTGGCTGCAAGACCGATGCTGACAGGCGCATCGTCTCCCTGATCACCCGCTCGGTGCCTGCAAGAGAGGGCGCCGCTTAAGCCGTTCAAAGCCTTAAAGCGCCCTCAATTTTTCTGCTTTTTCAAATCGCAGTTCATAATTGGAATCGGCAGAAAAAATGCTACAAAATGCGGCATCTATAACTTTTGAGATATAGAAAAGAAAAAAAAAGGTTACAACACAAGTGTTTTTACCACCCGTACTTGACAGTTGCCCATGGTACCCGCTGTCCCATTGTGCCCCACGCTCCCTAAGAATGGTCATGAACACACATTTTTTTTCAAAATCGCAAAGGGGCCATTTTTTCTGCCGATTCGGTCCGAAGTGCATGCACTGTGCTTTGAAAAAAAATTAAATATTGAGGGCGCTACTAGCCTTGAAAATTCGATTTTTTTTTTCTTTACTTTGAAGGCCGGTTGCGCCCTCCGTTTTACTCATTTTTGCAAGACCAAGTACATGTTCGGAATCAGCAGGAAAGTCTAACTTTTGAGATTTCCACAAAAGAGTACTTTCGCCACCCCTTAACTAATGTGGGCGAACGGATGTCGTATCAGACATCCGAAATGAGATTTGGGATCCTCAGGACTTCTAACGGCATAGGCACCATAGGCCTCTTTTAATAGGCAACAGTGGTGACATCTGCCATTGGGGAATTTGAACCTTAGTCCGGGGCCAAACTAGCTTCGATTCCAAAAATTTATAATTTGTTTCCTACACCCAAAATTTGGCGTGCCCTGACAATGGCGCTCTTGTCGCCTGCTTTACACTTCAGGGCGCCGAATGTCGCCATGTCTCAAGGATCACAAATCATTAAGCAGCTTGTCTCTAACTGTGGGCCGCCGTAGCTCGGCAGCGCAAAAGGTGCCTGCCTAGAAAGTGGGCACCTGTGTATGCTCTACCATGGGAGGGGGCCGGGGTATGATTTGAGGACCCCGAGACAAGGCAACGAAGGTGCCCAAAATGTGGGCGACATTTGCCGCCTCTAGAAGTGGAGCAGGCGGTAACGGCGCCCAGTTCCAGGGAATACCGAATTTGGAGTGTAGGTCGCATGATGGCCCCGACCGAGGGGTGAATCACTCCGTGTCTTTGTGTACACATGAGTACATGAGTACAGATGAGTACACCTGAAAATACTCATAAATTGGGCTTTTTGTCGACGTTTTTACGCCTTTTTAGCGTTTTAAACGTAAATCCACACCGAATCCTGTATAAATTTGGCTATTTTTGCTCTTTCAAAATTTGTGAGTACCTGAGTACGGGCTTATTTGTACACATGAGTACACTAGTGATTCACCCCTCGGCCCCGACAAAATGTTTCACGGTGCAAATCCAACCTCAGGGTGAATTGTTGATGTCCGCCGAGGTGAGGCCCTCCTTGCCGCTCAGCTGCTCCAGGACCAGCGTTCAGCTGCATAGTTCCAAGACTCTAGGACTGCATGAGGCAGATAGTTAAGCACAATCGCTCATTTCAAGTACGAGACATCACGTTGAATCGTATATGTCAAAATGTCACAATCCTTTCAGCATTGTGTCACATTCGTTCGGGTGTGAACCAGCCATTGGTTGCCTTATTCCCATTCACGAATGTGATACAGTGCTCAAAAGAACGAGACATTTTGTCACCTTTGATTTACCATGGAATCACGTTCCTGTGTTGACCAGAAGTCATCCACTGAGCAAAAAATGTCCTGTCAATGCCGTTAATTTATTACCAATGTTTGCTATTATGCAATTCACGGCGTTTGCTGTGAACTAGTTCACGGCGTTCACTGTGATCTCGGTCACGACAGTGTTCACTGTGATCTGGCCACAGTAAACGCCGTGAATTGGAGCCTGATTTGCACTACTTCGATGCTCGGCGGCGTCAGACTCAGTGTATACTGTGGACCAGATCACAGCGAACAAGATCACAGTGAATCGCGTGAGTAGATCACAGTAAACGCTGTGAATTGACCTACAGTGAAAACTGGTAATAAATTAACGGCATTGACAGGACATTTTTATCTAACAGTGTCTGCCGTCAGTTTGGTGAAAGCAGACCATAACGTGAGCTGCAATCAAGACGGTAGTCCAATAAGTCACCATTCACCTTAGGAAGTTGTTGTAAATGTGACATGCTCGTCTGCTAGTTCACAAAGTGTGCTGAGTGTTATTTCGAGGTCACAAGCAAGGTATGAGGACGTTCGTGTTGTGTTTCTTATTTCGGGGGTCGAGCTGCGCAAAGCTGCGGTAAAGGGTACTCCAATGAATCGTGAAACGGAAGAAGTACAAAAGTTAGTCTGAAAAACCTGCTTCGGCACATGCGCACCGGGTGGTGGGGAAACGCCTGAGCGTGCGCAGGAGCTGTTAGGGCTCACTTTTGTCGCTGTTCTTCCGTTTCAAGATTAATTGGAGTACCGTACCTCATAGGTCGGGGGATCCGAGCCAGCGTAACGGTACGTTGAACATCTCAGGTGTGAGAGAATAGGTCGGAAGTTCTTTCAGTGAATAAGGTTCCCCCTTATTCGCTGAAAGAACTTCCGTGGTGGTATCGCGAAATTCTCCGTTGCGCTACGCCGTGGCAGCGGGCTGGGGGTCCCTGCCTGCGTAACGCCCGCTTCACTGGAGTTTTCTGAAAGGTTTTCTGGAACTATTCAGAGGCAACTGTCCGCAGCCAATATACCACGTATTGTATTCAGGGTAGCTACTTCTGGGGAGTCTCCGGTTTCTGTGTTTCTTCTTCGCTCTGATGGAACTGTCAATTGGATTCGTTCTATACTTCCCTCGAATGAACAATTGGAGGGACTGGGTAGGAGCTTCCGGTTTTGATCTCAGCACCTCTGGTTTGCAGCTGCGTTAGAGTATCATACTGTGTTTAGTCTTCTAGTTTGAACTTTATCATAGGACAAGTCGACTTCCGTCTCCACCGCTCCCAGTCGATTTAAATCCTACTCAGCCGATTACTGCAAGGTGGGTGTACGGATACTGCTACAGATTACTTCGGAGAAGAGCTGAACGGAGGTTGAAAAGAAATCCCGGTTAAAGTATGCGTCACAGATTTCCTCAGCGGAACCGAGTATAACAACAAGTGAGCGGGCCACTTCCGGTTGGGTCTCAACAAACAGACGACGACTACGCGTTAGTTTTCCATTAACCGAGGGGCCAAATTTCATGATATTTGCACTCGAATGAGTCTTAAATATTATGTTTCACTTGAGAACTGACGTACAACTTCTTAAAAGAGATTTCCGGTGATATTTGAATCCTCCGTCGTCCGTTGTGATCCAAACGGAAGCGACCCGCTCGCCTATTCTCCTTTTCGGGTCTGCTGAAATAGTCCAGAAGTGAGAACATAGGTCAGACGAACTTTGTTACACGAAGAAATAGTTGGGAAATTACGAAATATTTTTTTTGTACGCTTATGTATGCTTTAAATACTGTGTTGTATCAAGCTGCTTCTCTTATGTAAGGCCTAAAATAGTTTGTTAGGTTTTCAGAGATCTTCTAAACTTTCAGTCCAGTTCTTTGTAGCCTATTTGTGAATCTTTCCTTGGTGCTTAGTATTATGCGTCAACCGTGCCATCTTATTAAAGGTTTCTCGTTATTTTCCCGCATCCATGATGGTCTCAAGCGGGTGGAAGTCCGTGGACTATGTTCAGTGGTTAATGATGTTCGTCTACGTTGCAGGTTGATCCGTCTGTCTACGCCACTGCTGGGACCGTGCAAGACTGTGTGAACCCGTCGCTGCAATGGAAACAGTGGACCTATCGGTGAGTTAACTTTCCTTTCACGATCAGTAACTAGCTTTCACACAAGGTTGTATTCTTGCTGAAGGCATAGACCGCCGGCTTCGTGACAAACCATGTGTTACGCCGCTCCCTGATTGGTCGGAGTACTTCACGCTTGAATTTTAGGATTCAAAATTTGATGAATGTAAATTGTAACTGAATTATTCGGTCCAGCGGGCTCAACTCTGCCAATCCACCATCTGGTCTTTGAGTTACGCGTCTTGATATTGATACCAGGTGTTCCACGAAGTACTCAGTTGGCGACGCGAGCATGTCTCGGCTGGAAAACTTCCTCCAAGTTTCTCAAGCTAAAGTTTATTAAATAATATCAAGCTCGATTATAAGGTGTCCCGTTCATGTGAGCTTCTTTATCATCTACTAAGTAGCCAAACATCGACTTTGATCAACTCCGGTGCGAGTCCATTGCCCCTTATCTCGTTGTTATGGACAGAAAGTAAAAGTACGCAAACATTTAGTGCACGCGTTTCAGCCTCATTGCAGTGAGAAAACGTTACAAACTATTTTGGGCCTTACAAAGAAAAGTAGTTTGTATAACAAAGAATTTTGAGCATACATTAGCTTACAAAGGAAATACTTCGTAATTTACAAACTATTTCTTCGTATAACAAAGTATTTTAGTTTGTTATACGTATGCTCAAAATACTTCGTAAGGTTTTAAGAGTCTGAATTACCCTGAAGGTTTTTTTTTGCATGAGCTTTATGCTCAGAATTCGAGCATGCGCGTGAAAAGCACACTGCAAGAAAAAGTGTGAATAGTACAACAAAAGTACAACCAAAACTGTACAATAAAAGTACAACACGGATTGTATAAAGTACAACGAGAATTGTACAAACCACAACGAGGCCGGACTGCCCAGCACTCGTACTGCCGGTTTCATTGCACTTTGTACAACAATTGTTGTCCTTTGAAAGTACAATAAACTCCTGATTAAAAATTTGCCAGTAATTTGTGTACTTTCGTTGTGGCTTTTTTTGCAGTGCACGCACAATTTTGTGCAAAGCTTATGCACAAAAAAACTACACAGTCAATTAGTGTGTGCTAAATTACTCAAATTTTCGTGAGGATTTCATTTTTCACCCGAATCTGGGCGATGACTGTTTCATAACTTGAAATCTCACCCTTGATTCTATGTAGTTTTTTGGTGCATAGCTTTTGCACCAAACCGCGTGGAACGCACGAGTTCGTGCGCAACAACGCACCCTTTCCTTCTTTGTTGCGCACAACTTATGGTGCATTTTAAGACGCATGCACAATTCTGTGCAAAGCTTTTGCGTTAAAAGCAGCATAACAATTTAGTGTGTTGGGCGGCAACTTCTTAGCTAGCACCGGTTAGGGTGAGAAAACTTACATCACCCCAATTTGAGCGAGGAAGCTTCATCACCCGACTCTACCGAATTGCCAGTGTAGCCAGCGCTCTGACTGTCCCTGCTTGTGCCGCAGCTGCTGGACCTCCCGGACGACGCGCTGCTGGCCGTGCTGGCCTACCTGCCACCGGCGGAGCTGCTGGGCTGCCGGGTGGTGTGTCGCCGCCTGCGCGACCTCTGCCTTCACCGCCACTTGTGGAAGTCCGCCGCCATAGGCTGTGAGCTGCTCCCGGCGCTGCGTGTCGTCCCCTGCCTCCGGAAACTCTCTTTCGTGAACCCGGAACAAATGGTGACGTTGGCTCAAATGAAGAAAATGCCGTCGTTGTTGGCCAGCACCGAGTGCGTCGTCGCTGAACTTGAAGTGCGTGCGGATGTTTATTTTGCTGGTCCTGAGGTGCCCTTGGCTACGGCCATGGTTAAGAAATTCTCAGCTCTTGGCGGCTTGCGAGCGCTTCGACTTTCTTTTTTCAGCCTTATGGATTCGCACTCTCTTGCTCTCCTTCTAAAGGCGGCTCTCGGTGTTAGCGGTCTCCGCGAATTAGGGATCGGTCTATGTAGCAGAATTCCGTCACATCCGGCCCTATGGTCCTTAACGTTGAAACGACCCTCCTTGACCAAGCTGCAGTACGTTGGTAAATTGAACTATGTACTCGTACAATTGCTTACAACCCATGCGTCAACGCTGGAGGATGTGAGTGTGTGCCTGGGCACAGATCACCTCCCAATGAACTTCTTGCGGATGATGCCACGGCTTCGCTCGCTTGAGTGCAAGGCCGATGCTTTGTCTTATTCTGCGGCTCTGTCCAACCTCAACACTCTCAAGTTCATCAATGAAGATCTACCACCTGACTTTCCTTCCAGTGCTCTGGACTTTCTCAGCCAGGCGCCTCACCTCAGATCGGTGTCGTTTCCTGTACCTCGGAAAAACCACGCGGCCCCGCTGCAGGCTCTGGCGAGCTCGCCCTCTGCCCGCTTTGTCGAATCTCTCACTTTGAGCTGCGTTGGCTGGGATTTGGACGCGATCGGTGTGGAGTTGGCAGCAAACATCGTGCCCCTTTTCCCTTCCCTGCAGTCCCTGTCCTTGGAGTGCTGGCTGCATGGAGATGATCTTGACGGTTTTCTGCAGGCAGTGACCCCCACGTCTGCGCCGAGCCTCACCTCGCTCTCGATGAATCCACCCCTTGGAGAGTGCGCCCATGGCTGGCTGCACTCCCCTGCGGTTCAGGAACTCCTGGAAAGGAACCCGCGCCTCCACCTTCGCGTGCTCATCAGAAATCAGGCAGAGTGTCGTTGTGAGTGGTGCGGCCTCGGTTGCCATGAGGAGCTGCGGAAACTGGACGATCTGCAACATCTTGCGATGGCTGCTCACCGCAGGATGGCGGGCTGCCCGACTGGCTGCCGAAGGTGGCCGTAGTGACCTGGTGTCGTGTCAGAGATCTACCTGCCATCCTAGAAATGCATTGTCAGTGTGCAATTAGCATACTGGTGTGACTCTAAGCAGGTGCTCTTTTGTTAAATTGTGTTTGAAACTGGTTATATTTGTAACTTGAAGATGTGCTGAAGACTAACTAGACTTAATATTTTCTTGTGGAACATCTTTTATTTCTGTCCTATATTTTAATTAGCCATAATTTTTGCCGTCGGTTTTGTTTGATCATACAATTTGTATTCTTACTTGAATAATTAAACTTTTTAAGAACTTACTCCTTATTTTGAAACTCACTCTTGCCCCGATGATGAAGTTATGGCAATAGCTACATTCAAGCTGTATCAACTCAAATTGGTGATCATCAACTCGTTGAGAAGTGCGACCAAACTGGTTAACTATGGCGGTGAGGCAAATCGGCAGGTAGAAACACGGCATTCCCCACCTTTTTTCTTTCAATTTGTTGGCCTTTAGCACCTTGGCAAGGTGCACGCACGCTCAGGACAAAGAAATTTTTAACTATTTCTGTTCAACGTTAACTCGCTGCACAGGACCAGAAAGTATATTTTATCAAAACTCAGTACGTGGTAAAAAGTTTGAAGTGACCTGAGTGACACTTTAAAATAATCCGAAAAGTTTATAGAAATACGTTCAACTCTTAACTTGGGACCACCTTTTAGATTGGAAGAGCTACTCCTCTATTTATCAAAACTGTTTCCCCGTGCACACTGAAGTTTAGCATCACAATTTTGCACGAGACGTTGTACACTTTTTATTTTTTAATTACGATTAAAGAGCTTACATAGTATTGTGACAGCACAGCGATGCACAGTGGTTTAAAATGCGATTTTCGGGGGAATAAGTCCTAGCAAGCGTCCCGTGCGACCAAATGCTACCAGAATTGAACTGAATCATCGGTAGGCAATAGGCAAAGACTGGTTCAAAGGAAAAGGCGGTCCGATAAAAATTGGATTTATAATGCTGAAATAATGAGAAAAATAGCAAAATTAGAAGAAAAATGACAGAATTGACAAAAAAGGCAAAACTAAAAAATGCTCAAAATACTTAGTTTTAACTTCTGAGCCGCATTAAATCATTTTGATATAAAGAAAAACAAAATATTTGAAAAGAAAAACAATCCCACTTATGTTTTTTTCATTTTGTATGGTGTACACCAGAAGCAAATAGCCCCAAAACTAGTCAATTTGGCACGTTTTTGTAGTGTTGATCCCTGCGTTTCGTGTTGCGGACGAGTGCGGAAAAGTTATCATCGGGGCATCTTAATATACATGTAAGGGAAGCGCCTCGCACCAATAACTCCGCCCCATCGGGCCCCATCGATGTCCGAAACTCCAAAAGTGTGTTTTTTAATGTTTTGAACGCATTTGTGGCAAAAACCCGCCACCGTGAGCTAAACCGCGAACGAAGTGTTGCGCTGTGTGCTGCTATCCTTTGATTAATGATGATACGAAAAGAAAAACACGCCAGCATACCAGTAGCATCGCCCTCATTGGAAAAATAAGGGTAGGAAACATCTAAGAAAATCAGGGATCCTTAACTTACCTCATAAGGGCATCATAACGTTATCGTAAGAGTTTAAGTTATAACCCTTAACTTCTGACATCTTTTCAAAAAGGTTAAGTTATTTTTTTGTGTTTCGAATTTGTGTCGAGATACTTTTGGAAGTACTTCCAAAATTCCGTACCCTTAACCTTTAGCGAACATTATCTTATGTTACGTTATGAAAGCAGTGTTAGTTAAACGTTAAGTTAAGTTAAGGATCCCTGAAGAAAATTAGGTGAATCTGATCAAAATACAAAAGACTAAAATCAAACCCTTCCCAGTGGCTCCCAGCGTCATATAACTAGCCAGGGGAAGGCCTTCGGCCTCGCTGCTGAGCTGGATTTTGCTGGAGATGGAAATGCATTTTCATCAGTAGTAAATTAGGAAGTGAATATTTTGAAAATTATTATTGACCTCGGAGTATTGATCTCGGACTATTGATCTCGGACTATTGACCTCGGACTATTGACCTCGGACTATGTATACATAGATAGGTATAAGATTAAGATCAATAATAAGATACCTATTGTCAGCGAGGTGAACCTCGCTGCCTCGGTGCACGCGCCCTCACGCGCACGGCCCACTAGAGCACAGCTTGAACAGCACGCGCCGACGCGCGGTGCACGCGTACTCACGCCCCGCGCGGTTGTCTACCTCTAGGCGCCCGGTGACTCACGCGCTTGCCGCCCGGTAAAGTAGGTCACACTCATTCATACCGGTGGCTGGTCGCGGGCCGCGCCACCGGGAGTGGACTTTACTCCGGATCACACCACCCCGGTTGGAGGGTATTTAATCGGCCGCATTGGCCGCACAGGTAAACTAAAGGTATCCGGGGGGAGGCGGACAATTCGAACGTTTAAATTCCCCAACAGGGTGCTTCGCTTCGCTCAGCAAAAATCTATAAACGTCATTTTATATTGTATTAGAGTATTATAGTTCGTTTCCACCCCCCAGAATGCCCCCTGCGACACTTTTGAAAAACCGATTTATTCCCCCTAAAACAGGATTTTAAACCACTGTGCGATGGTTGTAGCCGGTCGTGAAGGGTTTTCAGTAACTTACGGTTAGTTTGTTCATATGACGAATAAAGTTCTCTGGTGATAAATTTGTGTTGCAGGGTACTGAGAATTAGCGTAGTATTATGACTGCTCGGCATTGCATAGTAGAAAATTAGGAGTGCAGTTTTTCGTGCCAATGGACTTTTCGGACGAGAAAATAAATGCACATGTTTCTCATATTTTATTCTAAATCAGAAACACATTTGTGCAAAACGTCTCGACAAAATGTGTACACCCTAAATGTCATGGGACTTTTTTTGTCCCACGATTTATGCAATTTTAAGCACATCCGACGCTGATACAATTTTGTTCCCGTCTGGTGACACATTTTGTCCGGCGCCAGCTGCAACTTGTACTTTCACTAGACAACTTGTGCCGCCTGGCGGACACAACATTGCATCACCACCGGATGTGCTTAAAATTGCATCATTCGTGGGACAAAAAAAGTCCCATGACATTTAGTGTGTACAGAATCGTGTGGTGTGCGGGGTGTTCCCGCGGTACTGCAGGAGCTTGGCTAGGCGGCGCGGGGCGTGCAGACGACGCGCACGCCGCCCAGCATCCTGGAGGCCACGTCGAACGTGAAGGGGAAGTCGGCGGGCTCCGTGTGGCCGTCCGGGACGGCGTCGACGCGGTAGCGCGGCACCAGGGCGGCCAGTGTCGTCTTGATGACCATCATGGCGTAGCGGCCGCCGATGCAGTTCCTCGCGCCCGCGCTGAAGGGCAGGTACGCGTACGGGTGCCGCTTGGCGCACGCCTCGGCCGAGAAGCGGTCCGGGTCGAAGCGCGTGGGGTCGGGCCAGTGCTTGGGGTCGCGGTGGCGGGTGATTCCGTGCGTAGGGGGTCATTTCAGGTCACCGGGGCCTTGCGCCTGAACTGAGGTTGATTTGGTAGCTTGGGCAATTCAAATTTGTTTTACTAAACGAAGGCCATGTCCTCATGTGGATAAGTCAATCTAACTTTTGTTTTTTTAAGTTTCGTAAGCTGCTTAAGTGTCGTTTTGTAAGTTCCGTCATGGTCACCAACACCTATAAGACAACTTTGCCATGATGTAGTATATGACTCAACCACATCAAAAGAAAACTGGCTATTTCTCTCTCTTCCTTGACTTATTCTTCACAAAATTACGAAAGGTGACCTTTGTATTATCACTTGTTGAACCCGAAACAGCCTATGGGAAAATGTCCACCGTGTGACCATGTGACCTATGCTGCTTTCACAAATGACGGTCTACAGGGGTTCCTTTTCGTTTTAGAACCTCGCGACCACTTGCGATCGAGAGAACATCGAAAACGCTTCCAGAAACCCGTGCCCGCGGGACCAGGGGCGGTCAAACGACGCTTCCAGGACGTCAGAATTGTTCAAAACGGTAAGGATGTAAAAATAGATGTAAATTCCGTTTCGGGCCGTAGCTCCTCCATCTGAGGGAGAAAGTTCCCACAACCTTTGCTGAAAAACGCTATTTTGGATGCTCAAAACGACACCGTCAACAGTTTTTACCTATCTTGTAACCCAGCGGGTCAGGAGTCTAAACACTTCGCTTTGTAAATTCCGTAATCTGTAAATTCCGTCATAATTTCTGTAAATTCCGCCGTATTTCATAGGGGGTGAAATTAAAAGTCAACTTGTAGCGCTGCCACGCTCAGAGGTGTACTGTGGGGTACTATGTATGCCATCTACACCAAATTTAGCCCCTAAAGTTGAACTTTAAAAAAGAACATTTGGAACATCCAAAATGACCCTCTACGCACGGAATCACCCTGGCAGCCCACGATGTTGAGGAACCGAGGGGTCGTCAACTCGCATCGCTCGTGTACGAAGTATTATAGTAATATATGGTAATAAACATACCATATTACCGTCTTTAGGCCGATTTTTCATTACCGATGATCTAAGTAGTCTATTAGGTATGGACTTTTAGCGGTAATATAAGAGTCTTACATTCGAGGACAAGGTTTTTTTCGGGAAGATCTCGCAGCAAACTATCATATTAAGTTAAAGTTTTGCGCAACTTTGGGTGCTACAATTAACCACAAGAGCTGTTTTACAACTACTCAATTTTGTGCATGCATTCCATGTTTCTCAGCAATTTAAAACATGCGTCTCCTAAACATAATATACATCTTGACAAAAGTGGTAGTTTTATTACCTGGGCGGCTTAGAATTTAAACCCGCCAGGTGAAAAATTCAGACTGCCAATTGGTCCGAAAATTCAGACTACCTGGTAGTCGTAAAATTCAGAGTACATGCTAGTCTGAAAATTCAGACGACAGGCACCCAGGGAATGATTTACTTGTTACAAAAAAAATTGCATCAGCACAAGACAAAATTTGTCTCACGGCTGGGCAATGCAGGTGTTGTGATTGTTAAAAGTATGTTCTCTGTCTCCCTGCTATGCAAAATTTATCTCTGGTCGAGACAAAATTACGTTTCTCAAGAAGTTTTTAATCAATTTGATTCAGACCCAGCATCAGCGATGTGACGTCAGACAGCAATGTTTTCTTGCTATTTTTGTCTCTGAATTTTGCTCGGCACAATGCTGCTTTTTGCATCAAGTAGTGAGAAAAGAACATTTTCTCAGTCTGAGACTAACATTCTTGTTTCTGCTGCGCCTGCGCACTTCTGATCTCTTCGACCAATGACAAGCAGAGCGGGAACTGCTTCGAACGGTAACCCGGTCCCTGATTGGCTGTGGCCTGCCATACTGAAGAAGAGCGGCGCGTTCCATGGCTCTCTCTCAAACGCGTCGGAGCAGCAACTGCTCTCGTAGCACAGTGGTAAAGTGCCAGCCCTCCTGGATAGTAACCCGGGTTCGGTTCCCACCGAAGCGCCACCAGTTTTCTCTGGCCAATTTATCACGTAGCCACCCAGAGAATGGACGGGAGTGTCAAGATTTCCGAAAAGGAGGGGGAGTAGTTTTTTCGAGTTTTTTTGGTGGGGTAGAAGGGGCACTGGCAAAAGATAAGACTGGCGGAACCGAACCCGGGACCTATGACTTTCCGACGTAGGCCTTAACCCCCAAGACTGCCGGACATGCCGAAACGTGCTGCCTCACGCACTGCACATAACACAAGCACTTGCTTCGAATCCTGGCAGAGGCAACTTGTTCCCGGCGTGAATGGCTGTCGACGAGGCGGGCGCGTGTTGCATTGAGGTACACGATTAATGTAGTCACCATCGCCGCTCAAAACACGGGAAAAAAATTACCGCGGTGCCGGGACTCGAAGCTGGTCCGCGGCTCGAGGCTTGCCGTGGAACGCCGCCTGAGCATCTCGGACGCAGTGGTATCGATTTGGAGGCTCGACACCATTAAAAAAATGAACCCTCCAGCTGAGAGTCGAACCCGGATCCTTCGGAGTCAAACGCGGGCACCGTATCCATTGCTCTACGGAACGGTTTGACAAGCTTGGCACGCAAAGGCGGCAGTTCTGTGGAGTTGAGTGGCGGGGAGCGCCTACATCGCGAAACTAAGAAAGCCGCGCGCCCAGTCACTTTCCTTCGTCGTTCCACCTTCGTAGCGAAGTGGGCAAGGCTACTGCACCCCACGTCAGAGGTTCCGAGTTCGAACCTTGCCACATGCAAGCGTTTTGTGTCAGTTCTCTCGAAACCTGAGCAAACATTTGTCTCATCCATGAGACAAAAGGCGTGAGAAAAATGCTCAATTTGAGAATAAAATGTTTGATTCGAATCAAATACAAGGTAGGTTTACGCCAGACCGCGTCTTGTCGTAACAGGCTTCGCGATGTCTCGCGGCCTGTTCCTCCAATCCGCGCCTGACGTACCTACCTTGGCCTGCGGCGCTAGCCTGCCTTCGGCAGGCATTGGCTTGTCCATCGTCGGTTACTTCTTACGTGTTGCATGCTGGGGGGCTCCGCCCCCCAGACCCCCCTTAATTCAAGATAGAGTTGCTTCATCTACAGATAACACGATCTTGACCCTTGTCACTTTTTTACTTGACGAAGCTGGGGGGCTCCGCCCCCCAGACCCCCCTTTCTTCAAGACAGAGGTGATCTACCTGCAGAAAACTCGATTTTTCGCCGTTTTTTAGGTGTTTTTCGGCCATAAAAACTGAACCAGTTGAGCTAGGATGGTGAAATTTCGCGTGTGCCGAGCCAAGAACATACCTAATAAGCCTGCAAAATCTCAGCCAGATCGGCCGAGCCGTTCAGGAGGAGTAGTGTACACACACACGCAGACAGACAGACAGACAGACAGACAGGAAAAATTTTTCAACCCCACTGGAGTAACAGGCTTCGCTATCGCTCAGCCAATCATGAAAAGTCAGGTGAGACAAAATCGAGCATCGATGCAAGTAAATCGTTCCCTGGGTGGGTGGTCCAAAAATTCAGAGTGTCCGGGGGTCTGAAAATTCAGACCACGGGGTTTCAAAATTGACTTCATCCTAAAGAGTCTGAAAATTTCGACTTTTTTTTAACAGTGATACAAGTAATATGGGAAGTTGCCAAAATTGTGGGTCCTTTTGTGTCTTTGGGCCACAGTTTCCTTATTTTTCGACGTATTGACCTGCGGTTTGATTCCTATGACTGGGCTTCATCTCCCCTGCTATCCCACCCACTAACCGAGTTTGCAGGTCAAGCATTTCCCTGTCAAAACAGGCTAAAACTGGGCAAAATGTAACTTCCGTGCTGTCCATTGTCGAAAAAGTCCGTGTTCCAAGGCGAAAATCTCCTGAACTATTTGTCGGAGAGCAAATCCGCGAACAGCCTTTTGTTCCGTTGGCAACCCTTTATGACACCCTTGGATAGCAATTTCTTCCAGTGACTCTCACCTCCTGCTTTATTGGATGAAAAAATGTCCACCGTGTACTGGTTTTCAAACATCGTCAGCTTTAGTTTCGCGCCTCAGCGCCGAACCTGTAGCGGGAAAAGTTCGGCTCAGCGTCCAGAATCAGCAGCACGGTTTCCTCTTTCCAGCGCGGTAGGTGGATTTTCGCTGGAGGGCTCCATTCCGGCTGGCTAGACCAACGAAGGTAAAAATCCGGCATGTGTCAGGTTTGTGTGTAACATTCCGTGTCATCAATAGCGAGCTTGCTACTCGACCTACCGACTTCAGTCCACCTGGCCATTTTGCGCTTTCACGTCTTTTAAACTTTAGGCGAGACACCTGTTCGATTTGGTGAACGGGTTGGTCCGTTTTCGCGGTTTGTTTGATGATGTAACTTCCGTGCCATGCACATTTTCGGTAACTTCCGTGCCATTCCCCCATGTAAAGTATAGGGGAAAAATCGAAGTGCGAGAAAATCCTGGCCTCCTTCGAAAATGCGTTTAGAATGACCCCTAGAATACAGGAAAAATACTAAAAAAAATTTAGAACGAGATATTTTTTTCATTTTTTTAGGAGCCAAAAGGAGCCACAATTTTGGCAACTTCCCATATAGAGCCTGTGTACGAAGTAATATGCAAGTTGACGACCCCTCGTGAGGAACAGGGTCGTGGTGAACTTGGTCTCCTCCCCGACGACGCGCGCCGTGTACGGCACGCACGGCAGCAGGCGCATCGTCTCCTTGATCACCTGCTCGGTGTACTTGAGCCTGCAACAGAGGGCGCCGCTTGAACAGTTCAAAGACTTGTCCGCTTGGGATACCCTTACTACTTAACAGCGATCTCCGTCTTTTAAAAGACGGAGATCACTGTGGTTTTGGGTGCAGAGCGACGCTGTGAAAAAATTAACAGGGTTCCCTGTAGTTTTTTCTCGCAGTGTGCAAGAGCCCTACCGCACCTGTGAGCCGCCCGAACGACGAGATGCGGTGGCAACTCGTCCAGTAATCATTGGTAATCACACACCAAAACTGGCTAGATTCGCCGTTTTTATTGGATTTTGGGGGGTTTTCTTATGGAATGAGGCCAAAATGCTCTTAGCTGGCCAAAATTATGGAGTTCTTTTTAAGTATGTTTGTAGATAATCACTGGTAATCAGTAATCCTGTGTACACTTCTGTTCTGAGCTGAGTGGTCAACCACTAGGGCAACACTCACTCGCGGACGGTCGTAAAAACCCTTCCCGGTAGGGGCCGTTCAAAAATGACATCACACTTTTTAGGGAGGGAGGGGTCAGAGAAATCGTGACCGAATGTGACATGGGGGAGAGGGGGATGCAGGCATTGTGACATCACACTTGTAAGTAGTGTAAAATAGTCAAATAAATGGAGTGAGCCACTAAAAAATAACTGAAACCGGCAATCCCCGCCTACAATCACTGAAAACGTAATGGTCGGACACATGGCCAAATTATGGCGTGACAAAAAGTCTCGCCAAAAATTGGCGTGACACGAAATTCACGCCGATAAACGGCATGACATGTGAGTCACGCCCTCATTTGGCGTAAATGTCAACGCGTTTTATGAGAAAAGTCATGCCAAAAAGCGGCATGACAAGAAATTCACACCAAAAATTGGCGTGAATTTTTGAGTCACGCCGACTTTTGGCGTGACTTTTCTGTCATGCCGTTTTTTGGCGTGACACTTAATTCACGCCCCTACAGCGGCATGAAGTCACGCCGATAGATTTTCAGTGAATAGCTTAAATTGTCACTGGCTTCGGTATTTTAGCTGCACTTTCCTCAGATTTTCCGAACAAGTTAGCGTTAGACCAGATTCGACCGGATTTGCCGAAATGCAATCAAATTGTTGGGAAATTCCAATTTAGGCACCTAATTAAGACGATGTAGTCGCGTATCTATTCCCGTTGCCAAGCATAATGATTTGGACAATGTGACGTCACGGGGAGGGGTGAGTCAAAATAGTGACCATTTGTAACTATAGGGGGAGGGGTCGAAAAATGAGCCTAAAAAGTGTGCCGTCATATTTGAACGGCCTCTAACAGACTGGGCCGTCCGGCACGCTGGTCGCTGCCAGCAGCGGCCCAAATGGTGCGTCTTCGCACCTCACACAGTGAGGTCCAGAGCGCACCGCCAGCCACTAGTCCTGGCCGCCCAGGCCACGATGTTGTGGCTACACAAGAACTGTCATCGTGTGGGTTTGGTAGAGCTGCCATCATGTGTTTCGGGTTGCAGCTGTGACGCTTTTAGTGCCTGCGAGGTAGGCCACCAACCCGTCCCGCAGCACACTGGTGTAGGCACGGTGGCCTACCTTGCCCCTGTGCCAACGTAGGCCACCGTCTCCACAGCGGTGCGTCGCGGGCCAGGCCGCTGGCCTACCTCGCAGGCGCTAAGGTGTGCCCGTGACTTTGACAGGCGGCTCAAACCGCGCACTAAACCTTACCAAGGTTTGAAGAATCTAGATGTCCTGAGATAAGGCGTTCTCATGTGGCCAAAACAGGGGCGCTCCATGGCCCCTCGTGCACCTGCTTCAAAAGGCACGCCACTGAGACTGGACGCAGTGGCCGCCGAAAGACATTTAAACTGAAATTTCAAATCCCGTGGTTGTGGGTGTGTGTGCGCGTGAACGTCCGTGTGCGTGTGTCAGTGCGACTCGCCAGAGGCGAGGAGGGAGATGACGGCCGGGCGTGCTGGGCCGTCGTCGAGGTGCCTGTCTCGAGTGCCCAGGCAGAGATGCGAAGCGGTGCTGCGGAGATCGGCGATGACGACGGCGATCACGGCGGGCGGCCTCGGTGACCATGACGGCGAGCTGCTGCTGCTACTCGGGCTGCAGGAGGGAGGCCCGCAGGACGACACCCCAGGAGCTTGAGACGAGACATAGACACATCCGCACCGTCCGGCCCGATCAGCCCTCTCCTCCGTTCGTCGTCCGTCCGCACCCACGCGCGTCTACCCCGCACGTGCCCCTAGACCAACGGGCGACGTGTGAGGCCGCCCAGCTGCGCCGCCATCGGGGCCCTGCACACTATTTTGTACGAGACATCGCTGTTTTTTGTGCACACGAAATTTTCGAACAATTTTTGTATGAAAAACTGCACATTTTTCGCCAGTTTTGTACAAATTTGTATGAAAAGTTCGTGCGCACAAAAAACTGTGATGTCTCGTACAAAATTTGTACAAAAACATTTGGTGTGTGATTCCAGGTGATTCCGAATACCGTCCGGTCGCTCCGTCGTCTCTCTCACGGACGCGCAGGAAGCCCCGGCCCGTCCAGTCCTGAGATAGGCCCTCCCTGCTTTGCCTCCTTGCAAGACGCTTTTTTCGCCCCAATTCACGGCCTTCACGGAGTGCCCCTGGGAGCGGCTACAGGTCTGTGGCACGGCACGTGCAGCGCTGTTTCGTTGAGGGGTTTGGCAGCTGCCTAGCTGCCCTCTCGTAGGGCACCGCTTACTTGTGACCTAGCGCCCGCGAGGTAGGCCAGGCCCAGCCCGCAACACACCGCAGCAGAAAAGGTGGCCTACCTCGCTTCTTTCAAGGGCGACAGGGGCAAAGTTTGGCCACTTGCCGATCGGCGGCCGCTCATGATGATGGTGTGTTAGGTGACGATGACCAATTATGGAAGTAATAGAACAAGCAGTTTCAAATATTGATGCTTTCATAAGATTAGATTATTTCATTTTCATACCAGTCATTATATCCAATTGATCTGTGAAGTATTTACTTTTCCTGTGACAATACTGAAAAAACAAAGAGGGATAGAAATGGGCAACTGATTTACTAATTAGAGTAAGTATATTCTTGAAATTTTACAATTATAATTACGTCAAGTACATCAAGCTTTTTTTTTGTTATAATTTTAACCAGCAAAGCAAAATTTAAGATAATAACATTTTAAACACACAATTAACTTGAAACATTTCTTGCACCTGCAATGAACCACATGGGAACACAAACTTAAGATGTTAATTTAAGGAAATTGAATATTGCTCAGTAAATTTTCTGACTGCTTCTTCATTGATGCGAGGTCTATGGTATTTCTTCAAATGGGTTTTCATATTGAACTTTTGAACACTGGCCCAAGACACATTACACACAGGGCACTTCACTCTTGACTTGTTTGCTTGTAACACTGGCAAAGTACCCAGCATTGCATCCGGGTCAGGGGCAGACACTGGTTCAAAAGATACACATGCAGCACTTTTTTCTTGCGTTACTGATGGTTCCACAATGAGGTCCATCCTACGAATGATAGTTGACTTTTGGAAATACTGATCCTTGATTTCGACAATACCATTTCTATTGCGATAAGCATTCAGAAGACTTGGTTGATGAACAGCAATTACATCTGAGAGGTCAGCATGCACTGAGTCTGGCCTGTAACCATAATTAACACCAGATGTACCTCCACACAGTGTTGCGTATCATCATATGAAACAGCTCATATAGTACTTACTTGCAATTGCATTGTAATGAGACACAGCCATATGGAATCCACTTGTTCGTACCAAAGTTACAGGCCTCAGACAAATTTGTGCCCAGGTTCCATCCAGCATGTGCACAGTTAGGAAGAAGAACTATGCCTTCTCCGGCATACTGAATCACCTGCAAGAAAAAAATAGAAATAAGTAAATAAGGCTATGACGACTAACTCCCTCCACAGCAATGAACAACCAGCATTTATTCGATCTAAGCCTCTCAAAATACAGGTACTGAACCGGTCGTAAAGAGGGAGAACAATAAATGTCAGGACAATAAAAGCCAACAATGCAAGATGTGGAAAAAGTCCAACAAGATGGAATAATTTCTGAGTGTTATTCTTTATCCTTTGCAGATATTATGCATTTTCTTACCAATTCAAAAGGAATATTTTCTTCCTTTAGAAATTGCAATGTAGGTAGAAAGAATTTGTGGTTTAATATATTTCGGCACCAGCTCACATAACCCAATTCTCCCCTCATCTGCAGAGCATCTGTCAGGCGGCTAACTGACGTCGGAGGAATAATCATCCTGAAAAAAATAGACACCATAAGTGATCGTTCGAACGTTACTTATTGTTGAAGAGGGCAGACCAAAGTGATTTAACGATTAAATTAAACCATTTCTAAAATTAGATGAATATTATTTTTTTAAACGATAAGAATTTGCCCCTGAAAGGAGGGTCACTCGAAATAATTATCAAGTGATATAAAAACAACCACATACCACAATTTGGGATATCCATGAAGTAGAAAATTGAAACTCCAAAGACTTAAATCCTCAATATGAAGTGGAATAAAAGAATGCACGCCACCAAGGTAAAGTTTCGGATATGACACACCAGCGTACATTGAGTCAAGATCAGACAGCATATTAGAGAAACAAAGTTGACTCATAGCAAAATTAGCAGTGGTCAAAACATAATCATCCTGATTTTCCTCTATGCCAAGACAATAAAAGATACCAGTTTCAACTGATGGCTGATCATAGGTAAGGGCACATAAGTTGCAACGGCAGGAAGAGGATGAATGAGTTACTCTCTCGAATTTCATGGCTATGGCGAACGCACTCTTCCTTCCCACCAGGGATGGAATGTTCCTAAGTGACTGACGTTTCTCAAATGCCTTCTTCAAAGATTGTGCTCGTTTACGTACAGTATTTAGGGAATCTTTAGATTTATTATGCATGGTCACAGAATGCCTTGAAACTTCGTCAAATATGTGCGTTAGGAGAGCCTCTTCACCATTCTCCAGTTCCTGCATGCTGAAAAGACAAGGTGAAATCATAGTAATACGCTTGTGAAATTTGATGAAGTTTTTGATGAGGTAATGTACTCACCAGCAATTGGAAGAAACTTGAAAATTTGTTGTGTCACCCAATAATGAGTCCATGTAACATTTCTGTTGCCAAGCATAGGTTGGGACAGCTGCAGTTCCGTAAAGACTCTTCACATCTGGGTTCCGCAATGGAAGAAATCTCTGAACGCTCTTCAGACACTTGATGGAGAACATTTTCTTGAATTCATCCAAGGAGGTACTTTGTCCAGCACACGATTCATCGAGTTTGATCTGAATGCAAACACAATGAGAGTATGAGCAGAGAGAAACTGTAATTACCGCCTTAGTGATGCGTTGTGAAATATACCTTGAAGAAACCATACTTTTGGCAATTGACATCCTCATATTTCGAGTCGCAAAATGAGTCAAAATGAAACAGATCATTTTCACTCACCGTGAAAATGCTTGCCATGTTTGAAATTCAGTGTCCCTGAAATCATTCATAAACAAATTTTTAATGTACATACATGTACATGTACGGGTACGGATTCCAGCCCCACCCCGGAGCAAGACTATATGAGAAATTTGCGGCGCTTTGTAAGCAGCGTTTTTACGAGTGTATCCCACTCCAACCGCTTCATAAACTTAACAAAAATAATCTTACAATGAACTACGCTAACTCTAACTAGCGCGTGCTGGCTGGCCGGCCTTAAGCGGCCTTGCTGGCCTTAGCTGCGTTAGCTGGCCTCGACACCTGACCACCACTGTTTCCATAGATTAGTCTCGTAGTTGTTGGCAGCGCCTCCTGACCAGCCAGAAACCTAGAACCTAGAGTACTATAGCTGGCTGGCTAGGACTCGCTAGGACTCTACAGAAACCACGGGCAACCACAGCGCGAGCAAGTCTCCACAGACTAGAGCTAACTAGAGCTGGCTGGCTGGAGTCAGTGAGAGCTGGGAGAAGTGCCTGGTCCCGCTGCCCGCCCGAGTAGCCCGAGTGCTTTGTGCTTTGCAGGCAACGGTAGACGCGACCTCCTGGCCTGATGGCAACGGCGAAGAAAAGACGTGCTGGGGCAGGGAAAACCTCGGCACAGCAGCCTACCTCTTCTGCGTAAGTCGGCTACAGCGTGAATTTTCTTGTTGGATACCTATCTTTGTCTTGCACAGTGCTGGACGACCATATTTTCTTCTATTCTGTTCCCAGATCTTTTGAAGCTCTCCCGCTTCTATCCCCTTCACAGTTACGGGACTTGTGGGACTTTGATAACCAGTGTGGATTTGATATTATGGGTGCTCCCCTTAGACGCTGTTCTTGCAGAGAAAACGATGAAAACACTGAGGGTAAAGTCCAGATCTCCAGAATGAAACATTCAGTGCACATTATGATTGCAGCACTGTAAATTTTGTCAGCATGTCAGAAACCTGTCTGATCATCCTGATCAAAATTCGCGCACCTCTAATAGCTGAAATTCTGAAAACTTACTGTAATTGATGGTCTGAATGATGTCAGAATTAGTTTTCAGCTTTCAGAGGTGCGCGAGTTTCAATCAGGTTTTCAGTCAGGTTTCTGACATCCTGACAAGATTTACAGGAGTTATTGTTACATTTTACAATAGAGTTACACTGTTCCATCTGTTGCAGGGTGTGATGCTATTAGCTCTGATGAGCTAGACACTTTGAAAGTTTCCATAAAGGAAATGTGGAACAATGCAAAATCAATTTTTGAAATTTTTTATGATCCCAATGCATCCCATTTAGGGTATCGTATGAGAGTGAAGAAGGACATGCCCATTAATGTGACTCTGAGAATGGAGGACAGTTTTTTCTTTGGATGGTGTGCTTCTGCGCCTGAAACAGGTCCTTGCTCCCATTTGTATGCACGAAGCCCGGTTCAGCCCAGAGGATATATGGGCGGACCTGCCAGCTTTTGTAACTGGGCACCTAGTACGGCTACCATATCCCTCATTAGGCCAAGCAACTTCAACTCCTGCTTTTTTGTGAGGCTGGAATGCAAAAATTTATCCAACGGTACCGAACTAGTTTGGAATTATGGTTGCCCAAAGAGGCAGCCTGTTGACAGTAATTGGTTTAAGCAGGTAATGAATGTGAACTAAGATAGTAATCAGGTAACATTTTCCTTTATGTGTGAAACATCTTTCTTTTTCTCACTTAGTGCTGTGTCTCAATTGAAAGCAAAGTCTTCAGACGACATGAAAAAAGGGATAAAATATGCGATTTCATGCATGCAGAAAAATGTGTCTTATGTGGACTTCCATTTTCTACCAAAAATAAAGAACGAAGGATACAGCGAAAGCCTCACTTCGTCAACAGTCATGCAGACTACCTTGGCAGCACCTGGAATGGTTTGGGATACTTCAAGAATGAGGAGGTCACTTCAGCACAGGTCCTGACCAACGCACATTTGCTAAATGGCCTTTTGCAGTCTTTGACCAGGGATCTCAAATGGACAATAGTTCCTGCCTGCATTGTAATGAACAGGTAATGCACCTTATGTTACTTCTCTTGTCATGAAACTCTACCTCTCTTGGCCAAAATTCTTACATTTAGGTGGCATCCATCTTATGTTCTCTCTGTTAACTCTTGTTCCCACTACCCACTTGCAGGGATAAAGATGCCTTTGCTGATTCTGAGTCTCTACTTCAGGAGTTCAAAAAGAGGTGTGAACTGCTGAAAGAGTTAGGCATTCTCGTGTTGAGAGGAATGGAAGAGGCACTCTCAATTGAAAACCTCAGTGTTGAACATCTTCAGCCCATCCCAAAGTCTGTGTGGAGGACTCTACAGTGGAAGGATGGTGTTATGCCCGTTCAGGGCATATACTCAGCACGCTCCGAAGGCAATTCATCAAGTTCTGACCACGATGCTGCTCTTCGTATATTAATTTCGAAAGTTTTCAGCAAGACCAACTTGAAGCAGCCTGACGAAGAATCATCTTGAACGACACCGTAAACTGAGTTTGATTTGTATTCCAGTTTGTTTCTGCAGAATCTATTTGATGTGTTTGCTTTCCAATATTTTTCTGAAGACGGGAGAATGTGACAGTAAAAAGGTCTGTAAGGATTTTTCAGTTGAAAATTACAATGCTTCCCATATTTTTTGAAAACCCCTGTAAATTTGGATCCAAATGTGAGCCTGAGTTTAGGGAGAGAATAACAGAAAACTTTTTCAAATGAAGGTATTCTGTACTACACTGGTTCATAAGTGCCTGCCGACCAACACTTCTATTTCACTCTGGAGAACTCTTTTCATATGACTGATTAACTTGCCATACAGGTCCATAGATTTGATCATAAGTTGGATAGCAGTAGAGGAATGCTTTGACTGAACATGCTTAATAAGTTCATGCATGCGGTTAAAGCCCTTAAACCAGATTCCACACCTTGGACAGAAAACAATTGGTAGGATTGAAGTTGGAGCGTTCCTGAGCCAGGATATCCCCGCTGATGCCACTCTTTCATAGTCCTCTAGAAGAATCATCAAGTAGATTATCCTGTCAAACTCTATTGATGGTGGAAGCATCTGAGATTCAATCTTCTTTTCCTGAAACATATACAAATGCAACAAGTTAGTCAAATGAAATGCCATCACTACAGCCCATGACAAATTGGTTAATACTTGCCTCATCATCGGGTGCGTCGGCCTTTGCAGAAGGTACCCAGATCTTGGGTTCCTCTTTCACAGCGTCCAGACTCATTTCTAATGAATGTAGGGGTAGTGTCTTTTCACACTGAAATTAAAAGAAAGCCAAATAAAATGTCACTAGAATATTTAGTCTAATTATGATGAAATTGGTATGAGACCTCATTTGCTTCTCCAGCCAAAGCTAGATCATATTGGCCTTCAGACTTCAGTTCCGTTTTGGCAATGTCAAAACTCATTTCCTGCGAAATATTGTCATCAGATCCTTGATTGATGGCGTTGGTGAATGTTTCTCCGTCATTTGGTTCTTCTTTGACAATATCCACATCCATTTCCTGAGCATTCAAGAGAGGAGATTTATGCAAGACAAGCAATTTACTTAAATATGAAATCTACAGGACCAGCAGACGCTCATAACTAGAGATATTTGAGGTTATATATCACGACATTCCTTCGAAGGGTCGAAATCATGAGCAAAGGTCTCAGACTTAAACAACGTTTTAACTGCCGCTTACTGTGCGTGGATTATCGCCCTTTTCCTCCCCGCAATCGAAAGAGGACACAAAACTGTGCCGAAATACAAAGTTAGGGACTTTCGTGAGTGTAGGGGAGCTTCAAAACCCTCGCCTCAACACAGCTGGTAGGTTGCTTATTTGCAGCATTATGACACATGCTTATTCACACGACAAAACAAAAACTTCATGTAATGCATAGTTTCCTGAGGCAAGGATGGCAAGAAGACGCAAGGATAATTTTAATTTTTATTATAGAGAAAATAATAAGTTACTGCTTTTTCGCTGTTGTCGTGTGTACAGAGGGGCTTATGTCACGCACGCCTTGGCGCTGTAAGGTTGGTGCTGTGCGGCAGGCAGCTGTTATGCACACGGCGAGCGAGCGGGCAACCGAGCCGAGAGTTGTAAACAAACATCAGGCGAGTGGGATGGAGGCCGTGGCGGCTATCTGCAGGCCGAACTCTTTCCAATTTTTCTTTGTTCAGACTCTAAAGGGAACACTGGGGCTTTATTAAAGCTGAGGCATATACTATCAAATGGATAGGTTCTTGGAAACTCAGGCAGGAAATATTTGCATTCTCATTGCAAAGTCGTCAGATACCCTTTCTGACCATGTCGGGGATCGACTCACCGCCTGCTAACGGCCTGAGGACGTCCAACTTTGTAAGGAGAATGCAAATTTCCTGCCCTGATTTTCCAGAACCTATCCATTTGATAGTATATGCCTCTAGCTTTAATAAAAGCCCCAGTTTTTACCTTTAGGAGCTGAACAAAGATAAAAAATGTATACTATGTGGCCTGCAGATGGGGCCCGCCGCGGATCCTCGCCAGACACGGCAGTCGACCCCCCCTTCCTTTTATGTCATTTTCCACGTTTAAACCGGCTAATCCGAGATAAAGGTGTTCGTTTTCCCAAAAAGTCTTACTGAGTGCGCCTCAATATATATTTTTGCTTATATATCCTTTAATTCTGAGTATTTTCGTTTCTTCAAACTCCTACCGACCATGGTCAGAACGCCAGACCGAGCGTCCGTTCCCGAGCCGAAGGCATTTATAATTCTCCTGCAAACATGTTCCAGGTGAACTGCGTTAGAGACCGAATCAAAACGAAGCCAGAGCAATTTTTACAGAATATGTCCATCCTAAATCTCATAAATCCCTAAAACCCTCATGGAGACTACAAGAATCTGCATGTTCTTTCAAGAATGTCATGTCTAGGTGAGTCCAGTAACCCGGTGCCGCCGGTGCTATCCCCATAATCTTTCCAACTTTATTGTTGAGAAAACAATAAAAAAATTTTGACATGTTTTTTATTTTTTAAATATTAGATATGTCTGATTACTTGTGTTGTTACGGTTTGATAGCTATGCTTCTCTTGTCTGTTGATAAGCAATTCCAATCCATTTTTCTCTGTTGGACAGGAAACCCTGGGCTGTACTGCACTGGAATTTTGAAAAATCTCCTGCACTTTTAAACTTTTAGGGTGGCCCATGAAGATGATGGCTATCTGCCGCAGGTATGACCAGTGCTTTGCCTATTTTTCCTTTACGAAGTTTGTCAAACTTCTTTTCAGTAATGCAAATTATTCTTTTTGTTTTTTGTTTATTTCATTAGTTGTTATGGAACGTGTTGCTATAGTTAGAAGCTTTCATTTTACTTGTAAAAGACAGTATGTATGTTGGTTGAAGATAACTCTGTGACAAACCTTCATGAGCACTAAGTTCCTTGGTTTTTATATAAAGAACAATCGCTCCTGGAGAGATCATATTATTATTTTAAAAAAGCATCTAAACAAGGGTATATTTGCACTGTATCATGTTTGTCAAAGTGTTGATCTTGCTCAGTCCAGAAAAATCTGTTGCATGTGTTGCTTACCAACATTTTGAAAAACTTTTACAGGTGGGGTTGCATTTGTTATGCGCAATTCGGATGACAGACTCAGATTACGAAGCCAGCAGGCCTCTAATTGATCCAGTTTCATCTTACAGCAGTTTCAACGCAGTACTAATAAGAAACATCTGGAGGAAGTCATGGATTTGTCAGAAATGAAGTAAGTCTGGTGTTTTCTTTTCTTTTTATCTTACTGTTAGGAATGTGTTGTTTACTTCACAATTGCATTACGATTGCCGTATCAACAGGCAACAGACCTTCATAAAAGCAAGCCAAAGGCGGAAGGTTCCTCCAATTAGCACAGTTAGCACTGCATCAGAGCGCCATTCTCAAGGTTGGTAATTTACTTCATATGTAGGCCGCCATCTGTTCTCAGATAAATGACTATTCTTTCTATTCTTCATTTTATACTGAATCTGACTCGGACAATGTGCTGGCACACTCCTTCAGAGTACCTTCATACTGAATCTGATTTGAATACACTTAAATGGTGGGTTGTCTTGTCATATTATTCTCTACGAGACAATCTTTGTGATTTACACCAACAGGTAAGATCATCATAAGTATACCGTACAAGAATTTTGGCAATCATGTATGATTATTGTTCAAATCAATGTCAGAGCTATGCTATATTTAGTTCCAAATAATTACAGCGAAACATTTTATTCACCAATGTTGCTGAATTTTTTTAAAATCTTGATTTTTTTTAAATGAGTCCTTACAGATTATCCATATCACTGTTTAATCCTGCTCTGATTTAGTTTAACATAAATTTCAGATATAAACATAAAACTTTCCAAAAATTTAAACCTGACTTTTGAGACAGAATGGTGTTTCGTATGTGTTATTGATATTTTTTCATCTTGTTCGTAGCATGAGTTGCACCAATATTATTAGAAAAGCTTTGTATCAGTTCAGAGTCCCTCTCTTAAACATTTGATTAAGAAACATCAACTCATTTATTAATTTTCCTTTACTTATTCCATTCCTATCATTGAGGTTTGCGAGCCAGTGTTGTTTCATGTTTAGGGGGAAATCTAGATTCGTTCTCTTATTACTTCTGTTGCCACTTTTTTAAATGTTTTATCTCTCTTTTTCTCTCTTTCCCTCTCTCTTCTGCTGTCTTCTAATCCATGACGGTGTTTTTATCAACAGAGCCAGCCAAAAGTGCAGGTGCATTACCAGCTATAAACATCTGGAAGAATTTAAAGTCTGTCACAAAAGAGGCAAGTCTGGTTTTTTCTTTTTCCTTAACTTTTTGAGTCTTTGTCAGTACTGAGTCTGTCATTTTGTGCATGCTGTCTATTCCAGAGCTTCGTCAATTAGTCAACTGATTTTGGAGCAAAGATATCGAAATATTGGCTTAGTGCTGCTGGGGGGGGAGAAATTAACATGGAAGCTGGTCTATGCAGCAAGTCACCAGATAAAGGCGGAATGTAAGTTTATATCTGTTAGGGGGTTGTTAGTGTTTTTGGTAGGGTTGCTGTAACTTCTGAAAGTGGAAAGAATTTGGTTTGAAATCACTTCGAATTCCCTCACCCCTTTTTGTCCTTGGAGCACCTGCATATCTGGGCTTAATCACTGCTGGATTGTTTTTGTCTTGGCTTCAATAATAGTTTAACAGAATGAAAAATTTTGAAACTAATGACAAGTATTGTCATGCTAGAGGATTATGATTGAATCACAATGTTGTTTTTTCCCTTCAATGAGTGATTTTACAAAATGTCAAACCTTTTGGACAGATTATTGTGAATTGGTATTTTAACTGGAGAGGCATGACAATGCTATTGTCCTGTTCCTCAAAAATTCCCTAGAATGATTGATTGTTCATATTTACCTTTTCTTATTTTGTAAACCAAGAAAGTCCCTGATTTTTCTTGAATGGTAGAGCCATTCCTTATTGGTATGTTCCAAGCAGCCCTCTCAACCATCTATGGCATTGGGAAGCTATAAAAGGACAGACAAGACCTAGAACAATCTCCCCTGGAGAGATCTTTTTATTATTTTCAAAAAGCAGCTAAACAAGGGTATATTTGCACTGTATCATGTTTGTCAAAGTGTTGATCTTGCTCTCTCTAGAAAAATATTTTTTGCTGATTTTTCTAGCTTTTAGCAGGAAACTTGAGTTTTAATGTGACAGGCAGCCAGCTGACCTTTATACTGTCAAAGTTTTCTAAAAAAAGAAAAACTACAGCAAAGGGCAAATTAATTTCATCTCACCAGGCCTTCTGTTGTACGCTCCCATGAAGTTTGCTGAGTTCGCAGTTCTTTATTTTGTCTCCCTTTTTGGGAAATTCCTAGTTCCATTGCCTCAGCATGTTTATGATTAGGGGTTGATCACAGGGGTGCACATGATTTGTATATTCATAATTTTTCCATGTAGAGGCTAACGGATTAATTATTTTTTTTTTTTAATTCCTCATTTTCCAGGTTTCAATTTTTTAGGTTTTGTTAAAAGGGGCCAAAATTCCCAAAAATGGGGAAATTGGAAAGACATGGGGTTTTAAAAGGTGATCAAGATCCTGACAATTTTGGATGCTCAATAATTTAATAGGAATTTGTGTTTTTTTTTTTTTTAATCTTCAATTTTCCCAGTTTCAATTTTGGTTGGTTTAAATTATGGGACAAAAATATTTAAAAAATTGTTTGCCTTTTTTTGGGTTTAAACTTGTCAATTTGGTTGGAGGTCTAAAATTTGTTTTCTATTTTTATGCTTTTAATTCATTCTTAGTTCTTTGTATGATCCTTAGCAAATTTATTTTTAATTTCTTTTAATAAGTTGCATTTTTTGTCATAAAATTTTTGACAAAAAAAAAGTTTCCCGAAATCTCAAAAGATTACTTAAATATGCTGGGAAAGTTTTTCATTTTGTAATCTCAAAGCGGAGGAAAAATATTTCATGAGAGTTCATGGTTCTCTGAGTTAGTTTCACATGTATTCAAGGCAAAAGGATGATACATTTAAAAATTAACTTGACTTCTTACACACAATGCCCTTTCATATGATAACTTCTGCGTTTTCTTATCAAAGTTGTGTGTTATTTTATAACCTTGATTTATTGAGTGTCAGAGTGGTAATCACTCATCTTTTTATTTAAGCATTAACTGAGCTAAAATAGAAAATTAATGCCCACTCCTCTTTGTAGGTGGGTGACTCCTCTTTGGCGCATTCCTGACGATTGACGAGGAGAGCTGTATCATATGGCACCAGATGTCTGCTGAAGACGCATCTCCCAGACTGCTACATCATACCAAAGTCCTTCATCAAAGACTAATACTTCTTGGTGGAACAGGATTCTCTGATATCCAGGTTTGTCAAAGCAGCAGCTGACGGGAGGGTCTCTAGCGGTTTACCATAGATACTTTTTTTGTAAGTGGTCCTTCCAAAATCAATTTTTTTAACCTCACTTTAACCGTCACTTTTCCACCAGTGTTTTGGGTATGGAGTACCCTCTCCACTAATTATGTTCAGAAATACATTTTTGATAAGTGTTCTGAATCTCAATGGGACAAGATATTTGGTTTCAATGAAATTTGTGCAAATCCTACCTTACATCAGTTTATATGCTTTGTAAAACCCTTTATTCATTTTGACCTACGAATTTTCTGAGTGGCTGCAGCAACCATATTTTTTGAGAGGTTCCTGAAACTGATTAAAAATGTGCTTTCTATCATAGCCAAAGAGTTTTTTGGGAAATTTTTTTTTTTAAAAATATGTATATATTGCAGTGAATGTTATTTTGCATACAGCAGACGATTTGCAGTTACAGATCAGATATTCAAAGCACTAATTAGCAAGCACTCGTTTTTGACAAATTTTTCACAGCATGACATGCAGGATGGCCGAACGAAGCATATGAGATTTTGTTTTGGGTCACGGAATCTTTTCAAATTTTGTGGGTTCAATAGGTGCCACTGGAAGCTAAGATCCCTAAGGGGAAAGTTGGCTACCCAAATATCACATGAGATCTTTACATATTTCTGACTTTGACAGATTTAGCGGGAAAATGTCGCCCTCTGTTTTTTTTTATAGAGAAAGTTGTTCGTACAGTTCTGGCTTGTGATTCTTTTTCAAGTCCTAAAAAAAAAAGGGGAAAAATAGCGCAGGCCATGTTTTTTGGCTGCTTGGTTTGGCCTTCATGAGGAATTTTATCGAAATGATCGAAACTCTCATCCCCAAAAAACTCCACCTTAACCCGCTAGAGTTACTCATGAGAAGTTATTATGTACTCACCAAAGGGTGATCTGTGCGGGCTTGGTGTGGTGCGTACTCTAATGGCGGACGGTCGCGTCGTCGCGCCCGCGGTCGCATCACCTCGCGGCATTCGCGAATGCAGCCTCCCTCCCCTTCCCCTTTCCCTTTGTCTTGACCAGTGGTTCCCAAACCCCGGGGGTTTTGGGGCGCGGAAAAAATTTTTTGGGGTCGCGGCATGCTACCTGGGGGCGCGTGGGGTCGCGAGTTGGCTCCTGAGGGGCGGTCAGTACCAAGCTTGGATGTCAAAATTAACACAGCAAGGCAGCTATCATTTGAAGATTAGAATGTCTCATTACAAATTTCGGCCCTCTATTTTAAATACACTCAAACCCTCTAAATTCGGTCAAAATTCAAAATGTGAAAGTTAATTTTCGAAAAAATCCCTCCTTCCCCTGAAAAAAGATGGGGTCGCGTAATTTTTTTCCTGGGGTCGCGAAAAATTTTTGGGAAACCGTTTTGGGGGCGCGGGCTGAAAAAAGGGAGGGAACCGCTGGTCTAGACGCTAGACGATGCACCCCCAACCCCCTCCACCTCCACCGCCCGCGCGATGCGCTGTGGGACTCACTGCTCTGTGACTTCCATTGTTCGAGACGATGCTGCACGTTGCGTTGCATGGGAGCTGTGCTGCTCTCGCTGTCCTCCAGCCGAATGATCGAGTGCGGCGAGCAGAGCAGCAGGCCGAAAAGAACGATTCCCCCCCCTCCATATCTCCCGGGCCAGGTGTGGTATAGGGTGCGCGGGAAAGATGTTAATCAACATAGGGTGGCCAAGAAGTTTCCTCTTCTTTGTCCACCTGGTGACGGGGGGAGTACACAGGTATACAATGTTTTCAGGTGGGGGCCGTATAGTGGCCCTGGGCCTCGGAGCCCTGGCGCACTTCTCGTGCCGCGCACGTAGGCAACCAGTCGGGCAGTGGCTTGGGTTATTGGTGGCTGGACCCTAAATGACCCTACGTGCCCGATGCCATTGCTATTGACGGCTGGACCACATATGATCGTATATACCATGGCAGGACCGCCCACGTCGGTCCAGCTGGGACCCGTACGAACACGTTGACATTGTGGAATTGATTGCGAGTTGTTTTACTCACCGCGTCCTCCCTAAACCTCAGTACCTGCGAACCTTGCACCTAGCGATGTGGCCCGGCTAGACACTAGACTAGACTGCGAGGGGGTATACACTCGCGTAATAGTCGGTTCACTCTATCTGTAATAGCACGCGTAATAATACGCGTAATAGTCGCGTAATAGCCAAAATTGTCAAAATTTTATCAATTTTGGTGTGTTTTAGGCCGTTTTTAGCTAAATTCCGATTAATTTGTGGCGTAATAGAGCGTAATAGCGTAATAGTCGGTACACAGGTTCAGAAAGCGCATACCCCCTCGCTAGACTGACTAGCGAGCGGCGCGACGTGGCGGGAGGATAGCCGCGAGGCCTCCCTCCCTCTCCCTCCCTACCGCCCGTCCCCACCCCCTCTCCGCAGAATGGAATCGAGTGATCATCTGCTGTCTCGCTCTCTGTCCTGTGCCCAGACGCGATGAGAGGGCCCAGTCGGGCGCGAACAAAGTAAGTACCGTTTCAACACCCCGCTTCTGTAAGACGACTATACTTCTGTGCATCCGTCTCTCGCACATTTCTTTTGTACCGCCAAGTGGGTGCTAGTCAGGAGATTGCTGGCCCGGCGGCGCAGGCGCGCGTCACCTGCCTGCCTGCCTCTGCAGCACCTGCACTGCAGCGGCAGGCAGCGATCCTCCTGTGCTGTAGCGGCCCAGGACACTCCTGTGCGGCCGGCCTGAATTCAGGGATCCGTAACTTACCTCATAAGGGCATCATAACGTTATCATAAGAGTTAAAGTTATTACCGTTAACTTCTAACATCTTTTCGAAAGGGTAGGTTATTTTTTTATGTCTCGAATTTGTGTGGATATACTTTTGCAAGTACTTTCCGAAGTCCGTCTTATGTTACGTTATGAAAGCAGTGTTAGTTTAATGTTAAGTTAAGGATCCCTGCCTAGATTTGTGTTTTCGACGAGCTGGACTCTCCGTCTGACGCGACGCGCAGTCGGCGCGTTCTCGGACCCGACCCCCAATGCCCCGCGGTTTTCGCATGACGCACCGCATCCCCCCCCCTCCCCCGCGACACGGCCGCATCGTGCAGAATATCGCGTATCCCGTGCCCGGTCGCGCATTCCGAGAGCGCCTGCACTCTGAGAAAGAAATGGGCATATAGGGCACATGGGGTATCTTTTTCTCTCCGCACTGTAAAATAAAAGTTGCGAATTTTTGCTACTTGCACGGCAAAACCAACGTCCGGGTTTCCCAGGCGCACCCTGGAAAAATGCCCTGTTTTTCCAGGGTGCGCCTGGGAAACCCGGACGTTGGTTTTGCCGTGTGCGTGCTGAAACTCCCCTGCACCCACCCTTCGATCACGAATTTCACAGCCCAAAGGGTTGCTAAATTTAGTAACCCACTGGCGCCAAATTTTTGTTGCCCAATGGGTGGGAACCATTCTTACCCAAATAGTAAATTTCTCACGTGGGCAACAGTAGGCCCTCCCACTGCCCAAGGTGCATAAATTTTGCATCTTGGTCCCAACTTGGTCCTAACTTGCCCACGTGTATAAATCCCATACACTCTGGGCAAGGACCAGTTGGAGGTTTCTTAAATGCGGGCTGACTTCAGAAAAACCACGAAATGCATGGGCATCGAACCTGCAACCTCCACTCAGGACCCAGCTCCTCTTACCACTGCGCTACCACGCTAGCTGGTCGAAGAGGCTAGGCGGAGGCTACTTGACCCAGCCGGCTCGAGACCCTCTACAGTTAGCGGCGCCCTCGATGGATGATTTGCTTTTGTGGGCAAGTTTAGGATCTCAGCTTACCCACAATGTTAATTTTCCTACAGGTGGGCATGCATGTGCGTATCATGGAGTTATATGGCCCCAAGCATGCAGTTGTAAGTTTGTACTTGCCAAGCATGCGTTTGTAAGTGCATGCTTGACTAAGCATGCGTTTGTAAGTGTGTACTTGCAAGCATGCATTTGTAAGTGCGTGCTAAGTAGACAATTAGGTTTGCAGTGTAGAGTTGCAAGTTGGCGGCCCCACAACATTTGGTGAGCGCCATCTGTCTCTCGCAATCGCACGGCGTTCACAAAGGTAGCTCGAAGTCGTCCTCCCCACCCCCCGCTAGTTTTCATGGCTAAATTAATGCAGAGAGGTGAGGAGGCGGCGGTGTTAAGCGGTGTTGCCTCGAATACCAGGTGTGGCCATCTCGCGGTGAGGTAGTCTTGTCCAAAGCACAAAATTTGATGAGCGCGGTGCTTTTTGCAGCATTGCAATGAGCAGCTGCGTGATGCCTCCGCTTGCAGATGAACGCCCGGCGCTGGGCAGCTTGTTTAGCAGAGGTGCTTGTTGGGCTGCCTATCCCTCGGCCGCCAGGGGCTCCGGGCACGACTTTGAGATGCTGGACCACAAGCGGTCTTCTCTGCCCCTGTCCCGCTGCGCGAGTGCGACTTTGCGTCTGCATGCGGAGCAGTATTTCAAGGCGAGTTTTAAAGGAGGGGATGATAATGACTAGGGTCAGTTGGGGTTATTATGGGACACGGGGTAAAAATGGGACAGCTGTTTCTTGGTGAAGATTTGACATTTTAGATTTCATTCCATACCAGATGTTATTTTCACAATTGAAGCGTCACATTTGGAGTGGTATGAGTCCTGTGATATCAAATTTTCTCCAAGAAACAGCTGTCCCATTTTTACCCCCATGTCTCATAATTACCCCAACTGACCCTAGTGTATGTCCTTTCCCGGAAATCAATGTCATGAGACATGTTGGTGTTGGTTTGCCACCTCGGACGCATTGGTATCTGTCAACGCGTCGCGGCGACCGAGACGCACGCGAACAGCCTTTTGTTCCGTTGGCAACCCTTTATGACACCCTTGGATAGCAATTTATTCCGGCGACTCTCACCTCCTGCTTTATTGGATGAAAGAATGTCTACCGTGTACTTGGTTTTCAAACATCGTCAACTTCAGTTTCGCGCCTCAGCGCCGAACCTGTAGCGAGAAAAGTTCGGCTCAACGCCCAGAATGAGCAGCACGGTTTCCTCTTTCCGGCGCGCTAGGCGGATTTTCGCTGGAGGGCTCCATTCCGGCTAGCTGGACCATCAAAGGTAAAAATCCGGCATGTGGCAGGTTTTTGTGTAACATTCCGTGTCATCAATACAAGGGGTTACCCACTGAGGTAATCCTGTGTACACCCACTCGGTAATCATGGGTAATCGTGGTAATCTCGGTAATCTTGGTAATCGTGGTAATCTTGTAGTAATCGTGGTAATCGTGTGGTAATCTTGTAGTAATCGTAGTAATCCTGTGGTAATCTTGGTAATCGCAACTGTGTGGGCGGGAGTCTAACGCCCGCAGTGCAGGCGGGCATGTGTCGGGCCCGAAATGGCATACGATCATGTGTGGTCTAGCCGTTAATAGTAATGGCAATGGCAAGGTAGGCCACCGATTAGACTCGCAAGGCACCAGTGTGGGAGTGGAGGCCGACATAGTCCCTGCTTGGGGAGGTGTCTTCCCCGGACACCCGAAGGACCCGAAGCCACCCAAGGCGTATCTGGTATGTGCGTCCTCGTGCCACATTTTAAATTTTTTGTGAACTAAATTGACTATTATTTTCCTATCCAAAACTATTGCTGACAAAGATACTACTTAAGAGGACTCTCAAAGAAGTTGCCTCTCCATATTTTATTATTAATAATTTTTTGTTTGCAGTTTTTCATATTTAACCAAAAAATGGAACTGTTATAACTTAGTCTCTTTGGAAGTCAGGGGTGGAATGGCGGCAAAATAACTTCTCTTACGCCCGACCACGCCAGAATCTTGTACCATGCCCAAGAAAACCAAGCAGACGAAATCGCGCAACACCGTCACTTCTCATCACCTTGGCTGTTCCTATGGTGAGCTTTGGCGGCAAATACACTATGCATTATTCGCAGTAGCTCTGTTCCGGAGACGAGGCATTCAAGTGAAAGTGAGAACACGGTTATTATCAAAGAATGCTAATAGACTTTGTTATCGCTGAGGTATCATGGTAATCATTAGGTAATCATGGTAATCGCTGGTAATCGTGGTAATCTTTTGGTGATCATAGTAATCATTAGGTAATCCTGGTAATCCCGGTAACCTTAGTAATCCTGGTAATCAAGGTAATTTTGGTAATCACGAATCCTGTGTACGCTAAAAATTTGAGTGGGTAACCCCTTGATATTTACAGTGTGGAGGAGACGGGGGACGATCTCCGAGGCCACCTACGCTGACGGCGCTGACGGTGCGTCCGTCGGCCGGAGCACACTGTGGCAAAAAGGTTCGGAAAATTCTGTTAATTTTATTGCCAGGATTCTCCGTAGCCTTCTTATCAATATTCTCCGTAGGCTCTTACAGTATTCTCCGTAGGGCCGCACGGTATTCTCCGTAGGGCCGCACAGTCTGCTCCGTAGGACCTGGAAGACTGTGTAGTCCTACGGAGAATACTGTGCGGTCCTACGGAAAATACTGTAAGAGCCTACAGAGAATATTGACAAGGGGGCTACGGAGAATTACCATAAGCTGTTTACAGAATTTTCCGTAGCTTTTTGCCACAGTGCAGTGCTGAACTTGCACTGCCGGCCATGCTCGCGGGGCGCTGGGCCTTCGCCGTTGGCAGTTGGCCTTCGGCGTGTGCAGGGAGGTCCACTCCAAATCGAAAGGCGGTAATATTTCCACCCTTTACTGGTGGTAATTGGCTATTGGCGGGCTCCAGGTTTTACCGCCAATACGAAGGCGGTACAGAAATTACCGCCCTTACAGAACCGTTTGTACCGCCTTTGGAGAGCTTTACCGCCGATTTCTTGGCGCACTGAGAGAACGTAAAAGGCGGTAATATTTTGTACCTCCTTTTTCGCACCATCTAAATGGCATGCAATTGGCGGTAATACTTTGTACCGCCTTTTTCGTTCAGTTTGTAGGGTGCGTAATTGGCGGGCTCCAGATTTTACCGCCAATAGAAAGGCGGTACAGGTTTTACCGCCTTTTCCACACCATGTGTACCGCCAATAGATTTGTAGCGTTCAGGTAGGTCAACGGGCGGGCACCGTGGTGTGTGGGTGGCGCGGTCGGTGCCGTCGGCTGGATGAGCTTCTCGCTGGCCTGCTGCCCAGCCTGCTGCTGCTGCGCTCGCTTTGCGCCAAGGTGGTCGCAGCGGACCACAGCCCGGCCAGGAGAAGGGCGGGGCAGCCGGTCGCTTCCCCGACGGCAGGCACGTTAAGGGCACTCGTGAGAACACATGAGTCTTGAATATAATCCACAAGGCCAGTCCCTTTGCTGCATAGAGACTGGAGACCCTCCCGTCAGGGTTGGTAGTCCCGTGGAGGCAAAGGCACCCCGAGTCAGGCTAGCGGGCGACCGCCGCGCGGGGCGAATTCGGGCTTCCCGCTCCGAATGGGACTACCAGTCGTCTGCGACTGGCCGAAAGGGGCCCCCATTGCGCATCTCTGACGGGGGAAGGGTCTGTAAGAGAGACCCACGTCGTTCATCCAGCCGTCGAGTGCCCCCAGGCCCTTTCTGACGAGGCCGGCGGCGTGCTCGGCAGAGATCCCCTGGAGGAGGCCGAGAGGGAGTCCGCCGGTTCCTGGTTTGGTTCGGCCGATGCTGCCCTGGACGTGGGGTGGGTGAGGTGAGGAGGCGCATGAAGTCCTCCGTCTATCTCTGCGTGGAGAGGCCTGCGGTTGAGGAGCTGGCCATCACCTCGTATTGGACATCGGGAGAGGCGGCCGGGGCCGGGGCTGCGGAGCATGACGAGAGGTAGAGTCCTAGAGTGGGAGAGAAACGCCATGCCTGTCCGCACTTTCTGACAGCGAAATCTGCCATACTTGTCACTCCCGGACCGCTGGTCTTGTTTCCGGACCGTCGTTTCCGCCGTTTCACTCGGAGAGACAGACGGCAGACGAATTATTGTTTACGTTCGGGTGGTTGGCCTGTCTTGTGACATTAGCGGGTTGCGAAGGTACGTCTTTTCGCGATAATGGTGTTTGAATTCCGGAAAACGGAAACCGGCTCTGCGGTCCGGAAATGACGAGTATGGCAAAGTGCGCGTAGCATTTTCGCAATTGACTTTTCTCTCCCACTCTAGGACCCTAACGAGAGGGAGGAAGCGCCTGCGAGCGCGGCGGATTGGCAGCCAACCACGCAGCTGCGCTTGGCGGGCGTGCCTACCCAGGAGATCGCAGGCGGCACGGACACACTACCTTACTACGAAGTTTTTCTTAGTGCATACGCTTTACTCAAAATAGAGCATGCGCGACTTAATGCACAACAACGCAGACTTTCGTGCTTGGTTACGCACAAATAAGTGCAATTCAGAACGCGTGCACAATGTACAATGCAACCACATAGTAACTCAGTGTGGAGACAGATTCGTGTTTCGTAGCGCTGTGCACTTAAACGAGGAGGGGGGGGGACGAAACCAGAGTAAGATAAAACCAGTGCAGACTGCTTGTGACAATGAGGCAACACTGCATAGTGCAAAGTGAACTAAGACACTTCACGCCAAAATATGGCAAGAAGTTTTGGTAAGACCTGGTCTGGCCATTGTGACGCATCGTCCGCCGCATGCTTTTTTTTACGGTGGTGGTGGTGGTGGTGGTGAGACAAAAAAAGTCTCGTTACTTTCTGGCGAGACTGTCCAGATTTTGGCGAGATTTTCAGGTCTGACCAAAACTTGACGATACCATATGTCTCACCTCGCCAGACCGCGTCTTGTCGTAACAGGCTTCGCGATGTCTCGCGGCCTGTTCCTCCAATCCGCGCCTGGCGTACCTACCTTGGCCTGCGGCGACGCGGTGTTTGTCTATCAACCGAGAGGTGTAACTTCATGGTATTTGCACTCGCATGCGCATGAGTCTTATTGTTATGTTTCACATTGAATCTTACACACGGTAAGACTCGGTCCTGGATCTTCCAGGACCGTCCTGGTTTCTCCTATGCTAAATACATAGGAAAACCAGGACGGTCCTGGAAGATCCAGGACCGAGTCTAACCGTACAGACATTTTCCTACAAGGTAGGTTTACGCCAGACCGCGTCTTGTCGTAACAGGCTTCGCGATATCTCGCGGCCTGTTCCTCCAATCCGCGCCTGGCGCACCTACCTTGGCCTGCGGCGCTAGCCTGCCTTCGGCAGGTATTGGCTTGTCCATCGTCGGTTCCTTCTTACGTGTTGCATGCTGGGGGGCTCCGCCCCCCAGACCCCCTTTTTCTAGAAAGAGTTGCTTCATCTACAGATAACACGATCTTGACCCTTGTCACTTTTTTACTTGTCGAAGCTGGAGGGCTCCGCCCCCCAGACCCCCCTTTCTTCAAGACAGAGGTGATCTACCTGCAGAAATCTCGATTTTTCGCCGTTTTTAGGTGTTTTTCGGCTATAAAAACTGAACCAGTTGAGCTAGGATAGTGAAATTTCGCGTGTGCCGAGCCAAGAACATACCTAATAAGCCTGCAAAATATCAGCCAGATCGGCCGAGCCGTTCAGGAGGAGTAGTGTACACACACACACACAGACACACAGACAGACAGACAGAAAAAACTTTTCAACCGCACTGGAGTAACAGGCTTCGCTATCGCTCAGCCAAAAAGAGATTTTCGGCGATATTTGAATCCTCTGTCGTCCGTTGTGACCCAAACGGAAGCGGCCCGTTCGCCTTTTCATTCTCCTTTCGAGTCCGCTGGAATAATCCAGAAGTGAAAATGAGCGTCGGCGTCGCTGTTCTGCCGCTTCCGCTGACTAATGTTTTCATATTAAAGTCCGGCGTCCGAGGGGGAAATCACTCGCGTAAAAGTCGGGTCACCGATTCCTAGTATTACGCGTAATAGTAATAGCGTAATAGCCAACTCTGCAAACTCAACAGTGTACTCAGTACACTCTAGTTAGAGTGTGCTCATCTGAGTACACGCTAGTTAGAGTGTACTCATCTGAGTACACGCTAGTTAGAGTGTACTCATCTCAGAACACGCTAGTTAGAGTGTACTCATCTCAGTACACGCTAGTTAGAGTGTACTCATGAGCACACTCTACTTACTGAGTACACTGTTGAGTTTGCAGAGAAATTTTTAAAAATTTTCCCTATTGAGGGTCCGATTTTAGCCTAAATCTGAATATTTTCGAGCGTAATAAGCCTTCTGTACACTGTTAAAAAAATCAGTTGTAATTTTCATAACATTGGTTGGCATTTTTTTTCACAAACAATTGTTATGAAAATTAAAATCACAAATGATTGTAAATTGTTTTACAATCACGTTATGAAAATTCATATCATGTTATGAAAATTCATATTCGCGTTTGCGAGGTCATTTTAGAGCAGTTAAGCAAAAGGACAACTAAATGTTCATGTATGTGAACACCCAAGCGGCCTTATGCCATTCATTGAACCGATTCTGCTTTTGATCAGCGGGTTTCGAACCCGGGATCTTTGACTTGTGATGCACGCTCTTTACCGCTGTGCTACCACGTCCCACGGGAGGCGGAGGGTCAGCTACTGATGACTCTACCAGCGCCCCTTGGCCACGCCTCTTGAGCTAGTTATGAAATTTACAATCGGATTCGGAAAATTACTATTGTGTGCTCAAAATCAACATTTAAGATTCGCAATTTTCAGAACATGGTTTTAAAATTACCAACAATTGTCAATTTTACGAAATTGTTCCGAATTTTCGCATCAAGTTATGAAAATTGCAATGTTTGTAAAATTCATATCCGTATTCATAAAATTGTCATCAAAATTGCTTTGAAAATTCATTACTTTTTTAACAGTGTAATAGCGTAAGCGTAATAGAGCGTAAGGGAGTAGTCGGGTGACAGTTTTTAAGAGTGATTTCCCCCTCGCCGGCGTCTGTTCTTGATTTCACGATTCAAACCTCGTGAAGTATTGTGAGCATACATTGTGCAGTCTAATTCACTTCGCTACATGATGAAATTGTTCGTACGAAATACTTTCCTAGTAAGTTTATGTACGCTCAAAATACTTCGTTATAACAAGCTGCTTTTCTTTGAAAGGCCTAAAATAGTTAGTTAGGTTATCGGAGTGTTCTTACGAACTTCCAGTCGAGCTATTTGCACCCTAATCGTGGATCTTTCCTCGGTGCTTAGCATTATGCGACAAACGTGCCATCTTATTTAAAGTTTCTGGTTCTTTTCCTGAACTCATGATCGTCTCAAGCGGGTGCAAGTCCGTGGACTTTGTTGTGGTTAATGGATGTTCTTTTACGTTGCAGATTGATCTATCTGTCTACTCCGCTGCTGGGATCGTGCCGGACTGTAAGTGAGGCGACGAGATTCTTCCGCGGATTCAGCTGAAACTGGGAACCCGTCGCTGCAATGGAAACAATGGACCTATCGGTGAGTTGATTTTTCCTTTCACGATCAGCAACTAGCTTTTACACGGGGTTGTATTCTTGCTGTAGGCATATATCATCATACGTACATGTACCACCATACCGCCAAGTCTCTTAAGCTATAGCTTATTTCAATAACAGGAAAGGTAGCGATATACATCGGCAACTTTGGCCCGTCCCGTACATTTAGAAATGTGTGAATTTCGCTGATGTTCAACCCTAACGGGATTTGAACCTCAGTCTGGGGTCCAAATTTATGTTATTTTCGTTATCAGCACCCTCAAAAACATCAGAAACAATGCAAAAACTCGAGTTAAAAGACTGTTGAAAATATACCCCACTGGATTTGAACCCGGTCCAACTTCTCCGATTCACTTGAAACTGGCACCCGTTGGTTTTCTCTCGTCGCCCTGATTCCAAAAATACCCCTACATGCCCTGCTAGCTGTATCCGTTGCCAAAATCCCTTCGACCCCATGTAGACCATGATGCACCTGCAGCAGCGCCCCGGGCTCGGTTCGGATTTGCTGCCACCGGCGGTTCTTAGGGTCACCAAGGAGGCTGCATACCAATTTTGGTCAAGATCGGCCCACGGGAAGTCCTCGGACGAACGACGACGGACGGACGCACAGCAGGATCATACTATATGCCCGTCCCTCCGTCATTTTTTTCAATAACAGGAAAAGTAGCGATATACATCGGCAACTTTGGCCCGTCCCGTACATTAACAAATGTGTGAATTTCCCCTTTGTTTAACCCTGACGGGTTTGAACCTGAGTCTGGGATCAAAAGAGATGTTATTTTCGTCATCAGCGCCCTCAAAAACCTAAGAAACAATGCAAAAACTCGAGTTAAAAGACTGTTGAAAATATACCCCACTGGGATTTGAACCCGGGTCCAAACTTCTCCGATTCACTTGAAACTGGCACCGTTGGTTTTCTCTCGTCGCCCTGATTCCAAAAATACCCCTACATGCCCTGCTAGCTGTATCCGTTGCCAAAATCCCCTTCGACCCCATGTAGACCATGATGCACCTGCAGCAGCGCCCCCGGGGCTCGGTTCGGATTTGCTGCCACCGGGCGGTTCTTAGGGTCACCCAAGGAGGCTGCATACCAAATTTGGTCAAGATCGGACCACGGGAAGTCCTCGGACGAACGGACGCACAGCAGGGATCATACTATATGCCCGTCCCTCCGTCATTTTTTTTTACAATAACAGGAAAAGTAGCGATATACATCGGCAACTTTGGCCCGTCCCGTACATTAACAAATGTGTGAATTTCGCCTTTGTTTAACCCTGACGGGTTTGAACCTGAGTCTGGGATCAAAAGAGATGTTATTTTCGTCATCAGCGCCCTCAAAAACCTAAGAAACAATGCAAAAACTCGAATAAAAAGAATGTTCAAAATATACCCCACTGGGATTTGAACCCGGGTCCAAACTTCTCCGATTCGCTTGAAACTGGAACCGTTGGTTTTGTCTCGTCGCCCCGATTCCAAAAATACCCCTACATGCCCTGCTAGCTGTATCCGTTGCCGAAATCCTCCTCGACCCCATGTAGACCATGATGCACCTGCAGCAGCGCCCCCGGGGCTCGGATCGGATTTGCTGCCACCGGGCGGTTCTTAGGGTCACCCAAGGAGGCTGCATACCAAATTTGGTCAAGATCGGACCACGGGAAGTCCTCGGACGAACGGACGCACAGCAGGGATCATACTATATGCCCGTCCCTCCGTCATTTTTTTACAAAAAAATAAACGGGACGGGCCAAAAAATAAACGGGACGGGCCAAAAACCAAGCTTAATTTTAAGGCTCCCCGTTAAGCTTCTTAATCATCTACTAAAAGTAGCCCAACATCGACTTAATGTGTACAAAATCGCTCTACTGGAGTCGACCGAACCAAGCTGCTTCGGCTGCGAAATTGCGAACGCCGTGTCCTGGCAGGGATTCTGGTCTGCGTCGGTGCGAGTCAGTAAAAGTGCGCAAACATTTAATGTGTGATGCATCGTTTCACCCACGCCACGTGCACACTGAATTACATCGTAGTTGATTTGTTCATAAGCTTTTGAACAGAATTTGAGCAAGCCCGTGGAACACATGCACATTTTTGTGCAAAGCTTCTGCACAAAAAAACTACACAGTTCTTGATTGTGTTCTAAATTACTCATATTTTCGTGAGAATCTGGGCGACGAATGTTTCATAACCTAAAATCTCACCCTTAATTGTACGGTACGTAGTTGTTTTGTGCATAGCTTTTGCACCAAACCACGTGGAACGCACGAGTTAGTGCGCCAAAACGCCCACTTTCGTGCTTCGGTGCCCTTTTTAACACCTCAATTTTGTGCAAAGCTTTTGGGTTAAAAACCACATGATAATATAGTGTGACAGGCGCCAACCTGTTAGCTAGCACCGGTGAGGGTGAGGAAACCTTCATGATCGCAGTTTGAGCGAGGAAACCTCATCACCCGACTTTACCGAATTGCCAGTGTAGCCAGCGCTCTGACTGTCCCTGCTTGTGCCGCAGCTGCTGGACCTCCCGGACGACGCGCTGCTGGCCGTGCTGGCCTACCTGTCCCCGGCGGAGCTGCTGGGCTGCCGGGTGGTGTGTCGCCGCCTGCGCGACCTCTGCCTTCACTCCGACCTGTGGAAGTCCACCGCCATAGACACCATGAAGCTGCTCCCGGCGCTCCGTGTCGCCCCCTGCCTCCGGAAAATCTCTTTGGTGAACCTGGAACAGAAGCTGACGCCGGCGCAGAGGGAGAAGGTGACGTCGTTGCTGGCCAGCACCGAGTGCGTCGTCGCTGAACTTGAAGTGATTGCGTTTTTTGATGATGACGATGTGCCCTTGGCTACGGCCATGGTTAAGAAATTCTCCGCTCTTGGCGGCTTGAGAGCGCTCGAACTGATTTATGTCGGATCAAACGTACCAGATTCGTATCTTGCTCCCCTTCTAAAGGCGGCTTTCGGTGTTGGCGGTCTCCGCGAATTGAGGATCATTATAGAAAGTGAGAATCCGCCAAATCCGGCCTCGTGGTCCATAACGGCGAAGCAACCCTCCCTGACGAAGCTGGTGTACACCGGTATATTGGACCCCTTCCTCGAATTGTTGCTTACAACCCATGCGCCAACCCTGGAAGATGTAAGTTTGAGCCTGAGGGAAACAGATCACCTTCCAATGAACTTGTTGCGGATGATGCCACGGCTTCGCTCGTTTGCTTGCAAGGCCAGTGCCTTGCTTGATACAGCGGGTCTGTCGAACCTCAACACTCTCAAGTTCATCGATGAAGATCTACCAGACTTTCCTCCCAGTGCTCTAAACTTTCTCTGCCAGGCGCCCCACCTCAGATCGGTGTCGTTTGCTTCACCTAAGGAAAACCACGCGGCCCCACTGCAGGCTCTGGCGAGCTCGCCCTCTGCCCGCCTCCTCGAATCCCTCACTGTGTGCTGGGCTAGGTTGCATCCGGACTCGATCGGTGTGGAGATGGCAGCCAACATCCTGCCCCACTTCCCCTCCCTGCAGTCCCTGTCCTTGGAGTGGTGGCTACGTGGAGATGCTCTTGACGGTTTTCTGCAGGCAGTGACCCCCACGTCTGCGCCGAGCCTCACCTCGCTCTCGATGAAGCCACTCCCTAGCGAGTGCGCCCATGGCTGGCTGCACTCCCGTGCGGTTCAGGAACTCCTGGAAAGGAACCCACGCCTCCACCTTCACGTGCTCGGAGGAAATCGGGCAGAGTGTAGTAGTAAGTGGTGCCGCCGCCTCGGTTGCCATGAGGAGCTGCTGAAACTAGACGATCTGCAACATCTTGTGTTGTCTGCTCACCGCAGGATGGCGGGCTGCCCGAATGGCTGCCAAGGTGGCCGTAGCGACCTGGTGTCGTGGCAGAGATTTGCCTGCCATCCTGGAAATGTATTGTGCAATTAGCATACTGGTGTGACTCTAAGCAGGTGCTCTTTTGTTAAATTGTGTTTGCAACTGGTTATATGTGTAACTTGAAGATGTGCTGAAGACTAGCTAGACGTAATATTTTCTTGTGAAACATCTTTTAATTCTGTCCAATATTTTAATTAGCCATTATTTTTGCTATCGGTTTTGTTTGATCATACAATTTGTCTTACTTGACTAATTAAACTTTTTAAGAACTTACTCCTTATTTTGAAACTCACTCTTGCCTTGCCCCGATGATGAAGCAATGGCAATGGCTACATTCAACCTATATCAACTCAAATTGGTGATTACCAAGAGAAGTGCGACCAATCAGGCGAAATGGTGGTGAGGACAACTTGGATTCGGTAACTAACGACGCTTTGAAGACCAGAAAGGTGTCAAATCGGCAGGTAGAAACACGGCATTTCCCACCTTTTTTCTTTCAATTTGTTGGTCTTTAACACCTTGGCAGTGTGCACGCACGCTCGGGACAAAGTAATTTTTAACCTATTTCTGTGCAACGTTAACTCGCGGCACAGGACCAGAAGAAAGTGTCATTCATCAAAACCTAAGGGTGGCATCACAAACTTTGCACGAGACGTTATACACTCCCAAGATCCTACTAAGCATTTCATTTTTTATAATTACAATTAAAGAGTTTACACAGTATTGTGACAGCACAGCGATGGTAGCAGCCGATCGTGAAGGGTTCTCAGGAACTTATGGCCAGTTTTTTATGTCACAAACGAATTTCTTCGATGATAAATTTGTGTTGCGGGGTACTGAGAATTAGCGTAGTATGACTGCTCGGCATTTCTTAGAAGGAAATTAGGTGTACAGTTTTTCGCGCCAATAGACTTTTCGGACGAGAAAATAAATGCACACGCTTCAATCAGGAACACATTTGTGCAAAACGTCTCGTCAAAATGTGTACAGAATCATGCAGTGTGCGGGGTGTTCCTGCGGTGCTGCAGGAGCTCGCCTAGGCGGCGCGGGCCGCGCGGGGCGTGCAGACGACGCGCACGCCGCCCAGCATCCTGGAGGCCACGTCGAACGTGAAGGGGAAGTCGGCGGGCTCCGTGTGGCCGTCCGGGACGGCGTCGACGCGGTAGCGCGGCACCAGGGCGGCCAGCGTCGTCTTGATGACCATCATGGCGTAGCGGCCGCCGATGCAGTTCCTCGCGCCCGCGCTGAAGGGCAGGTACGCGTACGGGTGCCGCTTGGCGGACGCCTCGGCCGAGAAGCGGTCCGGGTCGAAGCGCGTGGGGTCGGGCCAGTGCTTGGGGTCGCGGTGGCAGCCCACGATGTTGAGGAACAGGGTCGTGGCGGCGGGCAGTGTGTGCCCGCCGAACTTGGTCTCCTCCCGGACGACGCGCGCCGTGTACGGCACGGACGGCAGCAGGCGCATCGTCTCCTTGATCACCTGCTCGGTGTACTTGAGCCTGCAAAAGAGGGCGCCGCTTGAACCCACTAGGTTGAGTCTAATCCGAAATTTGAGAGTCCACTCTGAAATTGGGAGTTGATTTCGGGGTTTTAGAGATAATACTGAGTTAGACTCTGGAATCCAGGGATCTTTAACTTACTCAAAAGGGCATCATAACGTTATCGTAAGAGTTGAAGTTATATAACCCGTAACTTCTGACTTCTTTCCAAAAGGATAAGTTATTTTTCTAGTTTCCCTAATTTGTGTGGAGGTACTTTTGGAAGTACTTGCCGAAGTCCGTACACTTAATCTTCAGCTAACATCGTCTTATGTTACGATATGAAAGTAGTATTAGTTACACACTGAAGTACTTGGTAGGTTTTTCTACGCACCAATGCACGAAATTAAACTTGCACTTCGTAACGCACGAATTTGTGCGTTACGAAGTGCATGTTTAATTTCGTGCATTGGCGCGCAGAAAAACCTACACAGTAATTTCGTGTGTAAAAAGTCAAGGAATCCCAGAGTCTTTACCTGAATCCTTTTCTCGAGTTTCCGCGGGATTACGAAATTTGGAGTGTAGGTCGCATGATGGCCCCGACAAAATGTTTGACGGTGCAAATGAAACCTCAGGGTGACTTACTTGTTGATGTCCGCCGAGGTGAGGCCCTCCTTGCCGCCCAGCTGCTCCAGGACCTCTGCATGCACGCGCTCCTGCACCTCCGGCCGCACCGACAGCACCTTGAGCGTCCAGCCGAGCGCCGCCACGGTGGTCTCCACGGCCGCGCCCAGGAAGATCTTGACCTCGTCCAGGATCTCGCTGTCGCTCATTTCGAACAGTGTGCCCTCGGACGTCTTGCTCTGTGGATGGAGGGGGAAACCACTCTAAGTTTTGTATACTTTTTCCTTGCAATAAAATCGAAATGTGAAAGAACGTGAAATAACATCGAAGTAGTGAGAAATACGAGTGTAAAATGCGAAAACGCTCTTTGAAATGCAAAGAAAACGGAGAATTTGGAGCCTACGAAGGAAATCGTTTGCAAAACAGACGATTGTGCTTGTAATACAAATGAAAAATTCTTCACAGGCTGCGAATAAGTTCTTCGCAGGCTACAAAGGATTCGCACTAAGTTACTAAATGGACTTTTTTGTGCGTGAGCTTTGCATAAAAATTGAGCGTGAGTTTTGAAATGAAGGGATTTGTGCGTAGCGAAGGTGCGTTGTTGTGCATGACATTTATGCGTGCTCAATTTTGTACAAAGCTTGTGTTCAAAAAAGTACGTAGTAGTTTAGTGTGTTTTTCCTTGTTTACAAACAAAACCGTTCGTACTAAAAAGGATCTGCTTCGTAGCCTGCGAAGTCTCCGTTTTTTTTCTGCAGGAATTAATTTGTGCTCGGTTCACCAAAATGAGGAAGTCACTAATTTCCCGTTTGCGCCAAAATGCGGTTCCTTCAAGTGGCTATCGCATTAACTACGCTACGACCATAAGATTGTTTTGCTGGGATACCCGCGGCTCTATCTTGTGTGTGCGAACGAGAGAGAGGGAGCGCCTGCGAGCGCAGGGGATAGGCAGCCAACCACGCAGCTGCGCTTGGCGGGCGTGCCTACCCAGGAGTTCGCAGGCGTTACGCATACACTACATTACTACGTAGTTTCTTTTTGGGCACAATGTCCACGCAATGACCACACCAAACGCAGCAAACGTGTTCCAGACCGCACCAACTGATGCGGTCAAAATGGCACCCATTTGATCATACCAGTGCACTGAGAATGAATAGGTCACCAACATCACCCTTAAATGGGTGATGCAACTTCGTTGCCCAAATTTTGGTGACGAAAAATTCATCACCCGAAATTTGGTAACAGGCGTTTGGTCGCCCAAATTTGGGTAACGCCGTCGGCGACGCCATGAGGTTCCCGATGGCGTCTTTCCGGGGCCACCACGATGACCGGAGGCCTCAACGCCACATTGGGTCATCGTGGTGGCCTCGGAAGAGCGTCATCGGGGACCTCACGGCGTCGCCGACGGCGTTACCCAAATTTGGGCCACGATTTTATGACTGCCCAAAATTTATTCACCGCGGGCTCGTCACCCAAATTTGGGCAACAGTGCATGCGTTACCCAATGAAAGGGCGATGGTGGTGACTCTTTCATTCTCAGTGTGGGTTAGGTCTACACCACGTTTGGTTTTTCAGTGTCTGGAGTGGTGGGAAGTATGACCTTTGGACTTGTAGTGAATTGATCATTTTCATTAGCCTCTGCTTGAAAAAAAGCCTATCAAAGATGCGGTCTCTGCGTGTACCTTGGGGTCCAGCAAGATGTCGATGAGCGTCCGCCGCTGCCGGATGAAGTCCGCGCGGTCCTCGCCCTCCGCGCTGCGCTGGCCGAGCTCGGCGCGCCGCTTGGCGATGACCCGTCCGGAGAAGGCGTCCACCTTGGCCCTGAGTTGGCGCACCACGCGGCCGAGCGGCGTCAAGCCGAACACCAGGTCGGGCCACAGCAGGGGCTGAAAGGAGCGCGAGTTGACGGAGCGGCTGAACTCGTGCAAGCAGTCGGTGAACGTGGGGATGGCCTTCTCGGTGTCCTCGTCCAGGTCGCCCACCAGCGTGGTGCGCACGAAGGCGCGCGCCGTGAGCTGCAGCAGGTTCTCCGTCACGTCCTGCTCCTGGGGGTCCGACCAGAATATCAAGCATAACTTTAAGGTGCTGTAGAATATCAAGCATAACTGTTGGGTGCTGTAGGGGCGGGGCGAGAAGGTGGGGGGGCGCAGTGGCGTTGTCATGGTAACCAGGGAAGCTAGGCAAGCTAGCGAAGTCCAGGGAAGTCCGGTAAACCATGGCCATGGCGCTCCAGGCGGATGACTCCGATTTTCCTGACAAGACCAAGTTCTATGAAAGGCTGGAAGAAGCCCTGTCCACCCGTCGACTTGAGAACTCCAACTACATCAGAGCCGAGCAGTACGAGAAGTTCATCAGAGAAACGAAAGAAGCAAAGAATAACCGCTCGCTCTCCCTGTCGAAACGGCGCTTGCAGCGTTTCGCTGTGTGTGAAGTGGACGGGGTTGAGCATCTGATTGTCCCTCTAAAACCAGGCGAGACTAATATGAAATTCTTCGTGAAAGTGGAAGATTTGTATGATCGTATCAAGACGCATCACACGGCAACACACAAAGGCCGAAACCGTATTGTTGCCAGCTGCAATTTGAAGTACAAGAACATAACCCAAGAGGCCATCACTATTTTTCTTCAGCTGTGTCCTGGCTGCCTAGGGAAAAAAAAATGAAGCTGAGAGGTTTGACAGTTAAACCAATGGTCTTCAATAAGTTCAATGATAGGTGCCAAATTGACTTAATCGACCTGCAATCCGCACTTGTCGAGTGTCAACCCGGGGATGAACAAGAGGTCGCCACAGACAGCTACAAGTGGATTTTAGTCGTGCAGGACCATCTCACCAAGTATGTTCATCTCCGCCCTCTGAAGTCTAAGAAGGCTGTGGAAGTGGCCCACCATGTCGTGGAAATCTTCCTGGACTTCGGCGCGCCCGCGCGCCCATTGTCGGACTGGAGAATTGCGGGCGCGCCGAAGTCCAGGAAGATTTCCACGACATGGTGGGCCACTTCCACAGCCTTCTTAGACTTCAGAGGGCGGAGATGAACATACTTGGTGAGATGGTCCTGCACGACTAAAATCCACTTGTAGCTGTCTGTGGCGACCTCTTGTTCATCCCCGGGTTGACACTCGACAAGTGCGGATTGCAGGTCGATTAAGTCAATTTGGCACCTATCATTGAACTTATTGAAGACCATTGGTTTAACTGTCAAACCTCTCAGCTTCATTTTTTTTTTCCCTAGGCAGCCAGGACACAGCTGAAGAAAAATAGTGATGGCCTCTTGGGTTATGTTCTTGTACTTCAAATTGCAGCTGGCAACAATACGGTTTCGGCCTTTGTGTGTTGCCGTGTGATGCGTCTTGATACGATCATACAAATCTTCCACTTTCACGAAGAATTTCATATTAGTCTCGCCTGGTTTTAGAGGGACAATCAGATGCTCAACCCCGTCCACTTCACACACAGCGAAACGCTGCAAGCGCCGTTTCGACAGGGAGAGCGAGCGGTTATTCTTTGCTTCTTTCGTTTCTCTGATGAACTTCTCGTACTGCTCGGCTCTGATGTAGTTGGAGTTCTCAAGTCGACGGGTGGACAGGGCTTCTTCCAGCCTTTCATAGAACTTGGTCTTGTCAGGAAAATCGGAGTCATCCGCCTGGAGCGCCATGGCCATGGTTTACCGGACTTCCCTGGACTTCGCTAGCTTGCCTAGCTTCCCTGGTTACCATGACAACGCCACTGCGCCCCCCCACCTTCTCGCCCCGCCCCTACAGCACCCAACAGTTATGCTTGATATTCTACAGCACCTTAAAGTTATGCTTGATATTCTGGTCGGACCCCCCGCCCCTAAAATTATTCTTGATATTCTGGTCGGACCCTAACCGATGCCGGTCGGTTAGGGTCTCCTCAGGCTAACCCTAACCGGTTAGGGCCCGAGGGACTTCAAAATAAAATATTGTATCGGACATTAACCGGGCCGGAGCGGTTAGACCGGACCCTAACCGGTTAGGGTCGACCCTAACCGGCGATCGGGCTCTAACCGTAACACGTACACAAAAAAAGCTTGTGTCACTTTTTAGAATAGGGCAGAAGGATCAAGACGAATTTTATCTCACCGCTCTAACTCTGAAGGTATATCCCGCACGTCTGCGATATCTCAATATTTTGAATTTCTTCCACTTCAAAGGGCTGTTGTTTTGAGTATTATTAAATGCAAATGACTAAATTGGAAAAGAATTTGAAAAGAAAAGTGATAAGAAGTCAGATTTTGGCTTTGGTGTTCCCGCCCTCGCGGTTCCCCTCTCGTGAGACGCTGTCCTCACTCTTGAAAGTTTGCTAGGAAAGGTACTTAGCAGAACGAAGCATTCTCCGGCTTTGAATTACGAACTTCCGTGCGAACTTTTTTCTTCGCATTGCGAAGAAATAGTTCGTGAGTTGCGGAGCCTAGGTTTGTAACGTTGCAAAGCATTATCTATGCAGGTTATAAAGTAATACTTCGCAATGCAAAGAAAAATGTTTGTAAGAGAGTTTGCAATACAATGCCGGAGAATCTGTGAAAAGTTGTTGTCACTTTATGACAAAAACGTGGATGATATTTTCATCACTTTCAAATGATGGCAATCTCATCACAAATTGATGACATTTACATCAAAGCTCCTATACTTATTGCATGGGCATGACAACAATGTCATCAATTGATTTGATGACATCCTTGTAAGGAAAATTAGCCTTGAAATTGTCATCAAGTGACGACTCAAATTTTCACACACTCTAAATGTCTTACGAAGAAATTTCCCATAATACGGAGGAAATGGCGCAAGCATAATACGAAGGTGGTTTTTCTTCGTATTACGAAGGTTTTTCTTTGTATCTTACAATGAAAAAGCTAAAAAGATTCGTATTACGAAGGAATATTGCTTCGTATTATGCTTGCGCCGATTTCACTGTAACATACGAATAACATAGGTCAAATTTCATTGTAAGACATTTAGAGTGCAGTGAGACTGCAACCGCAAGGATTTTTGAGTGCGCACCCAAATGTCCAGAACCTCCAGGTGAAAGGCGGGCTGTGTCGCAATGCCAAGAAAATAGTTTGCTGGAGAGTTTGCAATACAATGCCGGAGAGTACATGGCAATGTTGTTAGAGTGCGCACCCACCTGTCCAGGACCTCCGGGTGGAAGGCGGGCTGCAGGGCGCGGCGGTGAGCGCGCCACTCCGCGCCGTTCAGGGTGAGCAGGCCGCGGCGGGAGAAGTACTCGAGGAACTCGTAGAAGAAGCGCGACTTGTCCTGCAAGTCGCGCCGCTTCATGACCCTCTCCATGTCGTCCGCGTCGCTCACGAACACGATCAGGCGGCCGAGCAGCGAGAAGCGGACAGCTCGTAGCGGCCGCCCCACATCCTGCGCAGCGTGGGCACCACCGTCTCCTCGGTGACGTTGAAGAAGTCGAGGGTGTTGCCCAGGACGGGGAGCGTCGGCGGCCCGGGGATGGACAACTCGGCCCTGCGGAACCGCATGTAGGCGCGGAGCAGCCGCAGCACCGCCAGCACCGCCACCGCCAGGACGCCGGCGAGAAGAGACATTTTTATTGCCGCCACGTTCGGCGTCCACGCGCCGGGCCTCTGAACTAGCTCCGAGCGAGCACACTCCGCCGCCTCGGAGCAGCAGGCGACGCGTGTGGGAACCCGCCAAAATTATCGTCTTGGATGATGGATGCGCAGGCAAGGCCGCCTTTCCCCGTAGTTTGGAGGTAAGCGTGCTGGGCCGGGGAAGAACAGGCGGAGAGGGGCATTTTCCAAACCAAATCCGTGAGATTTCACGCGTCAAGCAGTCGTTTAATGTCTTTTTTTCTGAGGGATTTATAGTTTGGATACGGAGTTTACGGTCTAGGACTAATTTTATCGCGAGTTGTTTTGCGTGGAGCCTCAGCTTTGCGAATCGAAACCTAAAACACGATGTGCCCGTGCGAAAACATGTAGATCAGATGCCTCCACCTCGCTCCACACTGTTAAGCTTATTCGACGAATGTGGCGCCACTCATTGGAATGTAATTCGTCATGTTCGTTTGGGATAGTATGTCTCATTGGTTTGGAACGTGCCACTGCCTTTTAACGAGTGTCACGGTCATTTTAACGTCGTGGATCAACATTCAAGCAGATGTGACCATATCGAGGGGTTGCTAAGTCCGCGCCCGCGCCGGGCATCATTCTAGATTTTATCCAAAATCCTACGTTTCCATATGGAATGTCATTGTCAATGTTGTCGTGGTACTGACGCAGAACACTCAAAAAACAAAGTCAAATGTTCGAAAGTTCTTACTTTTCTCGTGGGATTAGTTCGGGAAACGTGGGAATCCGGAATCGTATGTACGTCAAAGTAACGAGGTACTACCCCTCGGACCATATTCAAACGAATGTGACAAAGTTCACATTCTACGTCACATTATTTGCATAACAGTGCACTGGAGACAGACACGTCGGTAAGCCTTCCTAGAGACGAACGGACACATCCTGGAGAGATTGACTGTCCCAAAAATTTGAGTACGAATAAAGACTCTTCGGGATTATTTGGTGAAATTACGATTAATTTGCTGTTAAATCTGTACCACGAACTGCTCGTAAATTTCAAAAACGATCTGATCATCCATCTTTTTTTCGTCAATTTACAAAAATATTCTTAAACTTACCAACTTAATCCTCAAATTTTGGTCGTTTCAGGCACTTTTTCTTTCTATATAGTAAGGAAACAACAGACAAAAACACAATTTTTCAGATACTTTTACAATCATCCTTGTAAATTTACGATTTCACCTGTCAATTTAAGAAGCAGTTTGTAAAATGATGAACAATTTGTCAATTTACAATTTACTTTGTAAAAAAAAAACAGTGCAGTTCGAGGTACAGATTGGACAGGCAACTATTCGTAAAAGTAAGCTTGATTTGTAAGAACACAAGTTTACGCGTGACAAAACGAGAATAGTCGTAAGATAACGATTTAATAAGTAAAACTACGATCTTTCGTCAGTAACACTGGATCGAAAGCAATACAACGTGTGGTTGTCAGCTCATCGCGCATTACGAAGGAGTAAGTAACAGTATAGGGGGAGGGAGGGAGAGAGAGAGAGAGAGAGAGAGAGAGAGAGAGAGAGAGAGAGAGAGAGAGAGAGAGAGAGAGAGGCACATAATTGGTCCGTGGCGCACATTAGTCCATTTCAAATTTGGCAGGGATTGAGCGACCGCGGCGGCGCCATCCGCACTCTCTGACAGATCTTACACAGATCTGACAGACCACTGTTTCAGCCGTGTTTCACTTCGTAGCTCACGTTCCTCATTCTTGTCCCTCCTCCGCCATTGGCGTGCTCGAGGCTCTGCATCCGGTGTGTGCGTACCCCTGCAGTTTGTGACGTGGTCGACGAACGTTTAATCGCACGGTGTTCGCTGTGAATTCATCGGAACTTTGGAATCCACCGCGTGCTGCCTCAACAATGGACCAATCGGTGAGCCGTTTTCTCCTTCACTATCGGGGAATTTGCCTTGGGCACTGCAACGGATTTCTGGTCCGGAAGAAGAGCCAAAACGGAATTGAGAAAAAACAGTTTCTCTGAGTTCTGTTCGCGGCTGATGATGTCTGGGACTTACCGTATCATGCCTTATCGTATCTTATCGTAACGCAAATTTCTCATAGAGCCCGTATTTGTGACTTCCGTTTTCGTTCCTCTTGCGGGCCAGAATTCTCTTCGAGTACCCTGGCCATGGAGCATGTTGCAGTCACTGGCATCGGTCCGATGTGGGGAATTTGCTGCCAAAGTTTACATATTTTTTCTTTCCCTATAGTTCTATTGAAGATTGCGACGTGTTACGCTAGCGCGGTATTCTTTGTAACAGCTCAAATTTCATTCTTAGGCATCGAGTGTACGGTTTTGCAATGCTTCCTGTTCTTCTATCGACGACGGCCCTCCGTTGTGGCGTTGCTCTGCGCTGTCCCCGAACCCTAACATACACGCCTTGCGTAACGTCGCCCAATTCTGCACGGGGTTGTAGTCAATTTCCTTGGTGATTCGCAAGTTTACGCTCCTGTTAGGCCGTTAATGATTTCGTTCCACGGCGGTTTTTGAACTTGCGGCTTCGTCCCGTTTCTCTTAAACGGGACGAACGTACTCTCAGAAAACCTTACAAACTATTTTGGGCCTTACAAAGAAAAGTAGTTTGTATAACAAAGTATTTTGAGCATACGTAAGCTTACAAAGAAAATACTTCGTAATTTACGAACTATTTCTTCGTATAACAAAGTATTTTAGTTTGTTATATGTATGCTCAAAATACTTCGTAAGGTTTTAAGAGTGTAATACGATTCGCACTTTTTGGGCAGGTTTTTATCCCCTCTTCACTGTGGCAAAAAGCTACGGAAAATTCTGTAAACAGCTTGTGGTAATTCTCCGTAGGCCCCTTATCAATATTCTCCGTAGGCTCTTACAGTATTTTCTGTAGGACCGCACAGTATTCTCCGTAGGACCGCACAGTGATCTCCGTAGGACTATACAGTCTTCGAGGTCCTACGGAGAAGACTGTGCGGATTTACAGAGAATACTGTGCGGCCCTACGGAGAATACTGTAAGAGCCTACGGAGAATATTGATAAGAGGGCTACGGAGAATCCTGGCAAAAAAATTAACAGGATTTTCCGTACCTTTTTGCCACAGTGTTCCCCTACCATTCAACGCGTCGATACGTTAGGCCAGAACCCCGGACCTCCTCTCACAGCGTAATGCAGTATTTGTACCCTTATTCACTGTTTGTACCGAGGGTTTAACCACTCGCGTAATACCCTGTATTCAAAAACCGTGTATTACGCGTAATTCACGTGTTCGCAATACATTTTTTTGGATCCACGACATTTCACCCAAAATTCTCTCTCCCACCGCAAAAATGCCCACTTCAATTCAATCCACCAATATTTGACCCACTATTTTTATTCCGAAAAAAAGAGACCCGACCACCATTTGGCCCACCTTTGTACCTCGAAACCCACTAGAGTGTGACGTTATTCCCGCAGGCCATGCCTAAGGTAAGGTACTGTCTGTTAGTTGCAAACCGAATTATTCTACTTTTTCATGAATATTGGTTGTCTGTAACTTTCTCAGTTCCAGTTTAGCCATTTACCTGTCCCATTTCTTCTGTACTTCCTTGATGCGTATTACGACGGTATGTCATTATGGGGTACGGTCAATGGCACTTACGTAATTTGCACAGTTGCCAGTGCAAGGTATTGAGGTCTGCACAATGAAAACTTTGGTGGTCAGTTGATGGCCATTTCAAGGCTTATTTTCCTTACAAGGGTCATCAACACTGATCACATAGTTGTCACGCCTATGCAATAAGCATAAGCCGTCCTAACGCATGATTCATCGGAAGGTACGGTGAATTTTATCGTAAGCGCGTATGTTTTTGTAAGGATCATAAGGATCTGTGGGTGCAACATTGGGGGAAAGGGGAAGTACAGTGGGACAAATGCTGGTGGGCTATAGTGGTGGTGGGCTAAATGAGGTGGATGTAATAGTGGACAAAACACAAGTGGGCATTGCTGTTTCGGGTGAAAGGAATTGGGTGAACCGTCTTGATACCCATTTTTTTGGGGGTCAAATGTGCCACATTTTGGCATTTTAAGGCCGTAAATACACGTGTAATACCCCCTTAATACAGCGCAATACCGAGTAGTCTGAACACGCTTTCTTGAAGTGTTTACCTCCTCGGTTTGTACCTTCAAAATGTGCTCTCATTTTTTAATGTGTCCACCGTATCTTTAGGCTGCCCCCCTTTTTTTCCCCAAGCATCAACGCGTTACGCAAGGACAGATTCCCCCTCTCCTCTAAGTGAATAAAGTGGATGTCCTCTAAATACAGTACCATTCAATTTGAGTAAACAACGCTGTTACAAAAAGTGACTTTTTACAACGTTTTTTTTTTTCATTAATTTTTTGCTGCGTGCACGATTTTTCCTGAAGTTGAAGTACTTATCTTTTTCAGCGTTGTTCGAGGGGCAAACAACTTGAATTTTGGTGTACATTTCCCTTGAAGTAACGTGAAATAACGTTGAAATAAAGCTAAAATAACGTTGAAATAACCATGAAATGACGTGAAATAACGCGAATTTGAAATAACGGTGTACAAATTTTGACCAAGTTGTTTACCCCTCGGCGTTGTTGCAATGCCGATGTGAAGGACTTAATGCCTTTTGGCATGAACAAAATGTTCTCTTCAAAATTTGTCCAGCAGATTGCTGTGACATGACCAAATCTCACTGAAAGCCTGCGGTGTTTTCTATGGTGCTCTGCGGCGGTAGTGGCCCCTTCCCTCTCTTCAGGAGTCACGGCTGTTTTTCGCAGTACTGACTTAAATTTTCTTGGGAAAACCGAATCTGACCACCTCAGGTTCCAGTCGGGAGAGTAATTTTACGATATCTAACGTTTTTGATCAGCAGGTTTCAGCGTTTCTTCTGCATTTTATCTCACGTCAAAAGCAACGCCAGGGATTCACAGGCAAAGCTCCTGCAAAATATGTCCTTTTTTCAGGGTGGACCTGGGAATCCTAGGCGCTGCTTTTTCCGTTCAGGCTAGGTGGGTCATTTGGTGTCCGAATTGTGTGCGGCTTGGTTTCTGGTGTTTGTTGAAACCAACAAATGGACCCACTTGGCACAATTGCTCACTCCGAATGTTCATGGGCCTAGCGTCCATAATTATTGCCACATTTGTGCATACCGAAGCTGAGTAAAATTTTACTACAATAATTAGGGACAATATTTCCGTATTGGTCTTAAGTATTGGTCAAAGTTTACCTAAAATGTGTCCCAATTTGTACATAACGGACATGCACCAACATCGCAACAGTTATGGACAAGAAGTCCATGGGAATTTAGCATGCAGTGTTGGTCTGACTGTCCCCTGCTTGTGCCGCAGCTGCTGGACCTCCCGGACGACGCGCTGCTGGCCGTGCTGGCCTACCTGTCCCCGGCGGAGCTGCTGGGCTGCCGGGTGGTGTGCCGCCGCCTGCGCGACCTGTGCGTGCACCGCCACTTGTGGAAGTCCGCCGCCGTAGACTGCGAACTGCTCTCGGCGCTTCGCGTCGCCCCATGCCTCCGGAAACTCTCTTTCGAGGACTTGGACCTGAAGCTGACGCCGGCGGAAAAGGTGGCGTCTTTGGTGGCCAGCACCGAGTGCGTCGTCGATTATCTGAAGTTTCTTGTGAATTTTGACAATGACGAAACGGAGTTGGCGTTGGCTACGGCCGTAGTTCAGAAATTTACCGCTCTTGGTGGCTTGAGAGCGCTCAGACTGATTTTCCTGTACAAAATCAGGTCACCTGCTCCGGTGGCATCCCTTTTGAAGGCGGCTCTTAGTGTTCCCGATCTCCGTGAACTGATGATCTTTATGAGAGTTAAGTCATCACGAATGCCGGTTCCCTGGCTTGAAGAGTTAGACGCAAGACCCTCTTTAATCAAGCTGACTTATTTGGGAAAATGTGACCGCTTCCTCACATGGTTGTTGAAGACTCATGCGGACACCCTGGAGGATGTGAACCTGATGTGTGATGATCGTCTCCCCATAAACTTGTTAGCTATGTTGCCAAGGCTTCGCTCCCTGGCTTGCAACACGACACATGGCTTGCTTTACTCAGCGGCTCTGTCCAACCTCGACACCCTCAAGTTGTTCAACAAAGATCAAGATTTTTCCGTCTTCCCTCCAAGTGCTCTAGACTTTCTCCGCCAGGCGCCCCACCTCAGATCAGTATCGGTTTTCTTACCTTGTGGAGAAAATTTAACGGTCCCTCTGCAGGCTCTGGCGAGCTCACCCTCTGCCCGCTGTATCGAATCCCTCACTCTGAGCTGGAAGGGCTCGTATGAGTCTGCTTCAGTCGCTTCGGAGTTGGTAGCCAACATCCTGCCCCACTTCTCTTCCCTTCAGTCCCTGTCCTTGGAGTCCAAGCTCTCTGAAGACGCTCTGGTCTTCTTCCTTAAAGCAGTCACCCCTGTGTCTGCACCCACCCTCACCTCGCTCTTGGTGCGGCCAGATGAGTTATGCATGCACGACTGGTTGCATGGGCCCCTGGTTCAGGACCTCTGGGAGAGGAACCCTCGCCTCCACCTACGCGTGGACTGCCCTAGCGAATTCTGCCTATGCATTTGTCAGTGGTGCCGCTGGGGATGTCATACTGTGCTGCAGAAAGCCGGCAATCTTCATCAACTTACGTTTGCTGCTCACCGCAGGGTGGAGGGCTGCCCTAGTGACTGTCGCAGGTGGCCGCAGTGACTGATATCGTGACAGACATCTCCCTGCGTCCCTGGAAAGGCTTGTTTGAAGTCCCTGTTTGTTTGACCTGCATGGATTGAGACTATCCGTGCCAAATGTCTTTTTGTTAGAAACTATGACTTGATTATTTCAGAGCCTGTGGCATAACTTGTTCAATTTTAAACTCTGTAAATTCTAAGAGAACTTTGTAAACTAATACCTATCAGTTGTGCGGTGGCATTTACTTTGTTTGCGAAACACCTTTCTTTGTATGTAACATTATGTTAGCAATTAACATAGTCAATTTTTCTTTGTATACGTGATTATAGAAGTGCCACCGCCTATCAGAACTTTTTGTTTTGTAAAAGTGAACACTGAGGTGAACACTGAGAATAACTAAAGAATAATTAATTGATGGCTAATGAACAAGCTATTTAAACTCAAACTTGTTGATCAATCGCTTTTTCTCTCAGTAAACCCTACTTAATTCTTGAATACATCTCAACTAATTTTTACCATCACGAAAAGGCCGTGTGTTCGGGCCGATCCCCATCAAAGCAGGTGGTTGTCACTCCATTACTTCTTGCACTCGTTATGATTCGTCACTCTGTTCATCATGTCACTCCGTGAATTGTGGCACTCGTCACTCCATCAATTATGACAACAGGGATCCTTAACTTAACATTTAACTAACACTGCTTTCATAACGTAACATAAGACAATGTTCGCTGAAGGTTAAGGGTACAGACTTTTGGAAGTACTTCCAAAAGTATCTCTACACCAATTCGAAACACAAAAAAATAACTTAACCTTTTTGAAAAGATGTCAGAAGTTAAGGGTAATAACTTTAACTCTTACGATAACGTTATGATGCCCTTATGAGGTAAGTTAAGGATCCCTGTATGACACTCGTCAGTCCATTAATTGTGGCACGCATTGTCACTCGTCACTTTATTATGTCACTATCGCGTCCCTCCATTATTTCCCGACATCGATACAAAAGATTCGCAGTTGATTAAAAGTTGACCTCATTGACTGACACTAGCACGGACTATGAATACTAAAAGTGACGAATGCGTCATTACTGCAGTTTGCTGTCGTTTGCCTATTGGCTCGTCCAGAAGAACAGGAAGGCAAATATTTTATTCATACTGTTTTTTTGGTCCCGTATGCAACCGCTCCTCTGACCGCGTTCATACTCTGGTTGAACAAAGGCGTAAAAACTGCATCCTTAAGGGCATAAACAGTCTGCCTTTTGGAAGGGCGTGGGTTCGTAGAGGACTTTCAGGCAAAATTTCAATTCCCTTCGAAAGGCATTACGATTCACGCCATTCCGAGAGACTCAATAGTTTACTTTCTGTAAGGGCGTAGTTTGCTGCAGTTGAATTAAGGGGGCACACCAGTGAAAATCGTCAAATTTTTGCCTTCTCTTTTATTTTATCGAATTCCTACTATTCATCCCGAGTCGAATGCCGCAAACCCCACCACAAAATTCCAATTACTTTGGGTTGTGCACATTTTTAAAGTTGCTAAAAAGGTAATTATTTTTGCATATTTTTGACCACTTGTTTACGTTTAGGTTTTTCACTTGTACTTCAATTACAAAACCCTTGAACCACGAACATTTTGGCGCAAACTGAATTAAAATACGTCAGAAGACGCATTTATAATCCGAAAAAACACGTCAAATCTATGCGAATCTATGTTTCCACTTAAAGGGCTTTTTCTCAAAACACCTTTTTTGTACCTTTGTGCCACTCTCACGGGCGCAAAAATTAGGATAATTTAATGCGGTTTGCGGCAAAATGCTCGTTACACTTGCGTCTATGGTCTGAACCTCGGAAATGGCCATCCCATAAATAGGACGTGAGCTGCAGCCATGAAAGCGCGAAAAAATTGGTTAAAAAATTTGTTTCCATTTTTGCCTTCTGAAAAAACAAATTCAAAATCATTCTTTTTGCATGCCCGTGGTTCAGACCATAGCCACATGTGTCCTGTTGAGAAATTTTCAAATCCCGTGCGCGAAGCTCAATCCAAAGAGGCGGAATCGTGACAGGAGTGAAGCAAGGTCGTTGAAAAATGAAGTGCACTGGCGCTTCATCTTGCCATCGCCACCTCGCTCTCCCATACTGATTTTCCTTTTCTTTGACATAATTTTGAGCCAAGAATAAAATGTAAATCGAATACATCGGTTACTTTTCTCAAAATAATCGTTTTTCGAAACCTCTGCATTTTCACTGGTGTGCCCCCTTAACGTGAAATGACCTTAGTGGGAGATATTAGTGTATAAAATTTCTCGAGGTTGCTTGCCCCTTGGCGAGAGACGAGTCGGAAGCCGCGATCGCGACAGGGCGGCCGGTTGTTGACCGCACCGATCGGATGCGGTTAAAAGCGTGTTGTGGCTGAGACACGTAATATTCCGTCATTCAGCCACGGCCCGAGTCAGACGGAGCGGCGCTTCGGGGCACCGGTGAAGACCGCCAAGACCACTCGGCCTCTCCGCCTGCATTCGCCCTCGGACAAAGCTCGCCGCCACACTCGCCGTAAGTTGTAGCATAAGGCGAAATATCAATTGTAGGTCACTTCCTTTAAAAATGCATTTTTGAATTATTAATATTGAACAAGTAGCCAAAGTAGCTTTGAGACGTTTCAATATGATCCCTTGACTACGTTTTGAAACAAAGCAGCCCCGTCTGTCGCTCTCGTTACTGAGCTACGGCCATTTTAAAAACAGGCTGTTTTGGCCCGCAATTGATTTTTGAAACGAATTGGTCAGCAATTTTTAAAGCTTCCCCCGCGCCAAGCCTTGTACAACTTTTGCGGAACTTGGGTTCACTGGTATCCAAGGAATGTGACATCACATTCGTTTGAACGTGAAATTTTCACATTCGTTTGAATGTAACATGCCCTAATTGTCACATTCAAACGAACGTGACAGCCTATGGGTGTCACATTCGTTTCGATGTGACACGATGTATGTCAATGGGTACCATGTGTCACATTCGTTTTAATGTGACAGTTTGCCTGCTGATTTCGTGTCACACCCGAAGTAATGTGACAGAGCGGTGCGGTGTGTCACCTTCGTTTGAGTATGAATTTTCTCTGTTTGTTACGTTCAAACTGACATCGTAGTTTTCACGTTCAAGCGAATGTGATGTCACATTCCTTGGCTACCAGTGATTGACTTACAGTCCTTCACCGGACCGGAAGGACTTCACAGTCCTTCACATTATACACTTTATCGATTCGCTCATTCATATGAATGGATTTGTAGCGGCCCGTCAAACAAAATGATTAGTGACCCACAATTGACCTTTTACCTTAGGCACTGACAGTGAGGGGACTGTTTTTGTCCCATGGGACTCGTGCGCGAGTTATGCAATTTTAAGCGCACACACATCCGACTGTGATACTTACATTGTCAAGGAATCTGCCTCGTCTTGAACTCATTACGCTTCCGGCCTACACTCACTCCCACTATCAGATTTTGGCTTAAAAACGCCTGAATATATGCAATTTCTGAGACAAACGCCAGGCAAAAAGCTGGTCGAGTGGAGAAGAAGCTCACTACACTCTCCCGCAATTGTACATAATTTTAGTCAGTGACAGGCCCCTTGTAAACATTGTTCGTGCACAGTGACACATATTGACAGTGTACTGCAATTACATGTAGTCGTCACTTAAATAAGAGCGGCGCACTGTTAAAACTTTTTGCTGGAAATTCAGACTATTTTGACTGAAGTAAATATGCAGAATCGCCCACTGAAAATTCAGACCATATCCTGGTCTGAAATTTTCCGACCGAAATGAGTCGTAAAATTTCAGGCTGTTAGTCCGGCAAAATTTTCGTGGAAACCTTCCTCACCCAAATTTGGGTGATGAAGAATTCCTCGCCCAAAATTTTAGTCCTGACTCTTTCATACTCATCTCAGTGCGCCTGTGATTCAAACGGGTATTTTTTGTCCTTTCGAATGATGGGGCACCTTACTCCCGCGGTTCCTGGAGCGCCATGCAAGTCAGTGGCCGCGCTCGCTACGCGCTTCGTTAGTGGCCGCGTCAAATTCGACAGCGCGGCCTTGACGGGTTCACACGAGGTAGTGGGAGATTTCGAGCCTTATATGCATGTATTCCGTGTTGCTCTGGTCGGTCTCGGTGACGCGGGCGTCGTCGTCGAGCAGTCAGTCTTCGTCGTCGCCTCTGCCATGGAGATCCCCGACTTCTATCGCGGCCGCAGCGTGCTGCTGACGGGCGGCACGGGCTTCATCGGCAAGGCCGTGGTGGAGAAGCTGCTGCGCTGCTGCCCGGAGGTGGAGCGCATCTACCTGCTGGTCCGCGAGAAGCGCGGCGTCGACGCCAAGAAGCGCCTCAGCCAGCTGCTGGCCCTGCCGGTAGGTCGCAAAAACCCAACCAAGATTCCAAACGCCGCACTCTCAGGCTGTTATTGACCAAAAAGTCCTTTGGTAAAGAATTTTTCACACAGCAATAAAAATTACTATTTCGTCAATATCCATGTAAGATTTTGTTTGTTATATTGACTTAAAGTCAGTTTGTTATTGACAAAGAGTTAATACACAATAACTTAGTCTTTATAGTGAACAATACTGTACATTGTTACGAAGGAAATACTTCATATTATTGCTGCTTAAAAAACTAAGTAAGCAAAGGATAAAAAGCCAATAGAGAAAATAGTCATTTTATGGTGCGATGCATTGAGATATTCCACCATTCGTGCAATGCCATAGCCATATTGCACCTTACGTGCAATGCGTGCCGAATATGCTCTATGCTGATGCATCCAATTGACGCTGTACTCATAGCGTTTGGGTTCGCAGGTGCTCTCAGGGAAAAAGATGATTTATCTGCTGATAGCGTATTGGCAACTCAAGCATGTAAATTACACTAGTAAACCAAAGGCACAAAAAAACTACCAGTTTTTCACGCTCTTTACAGGCCGATTTTTTTAAAAAAGATTTTTGTGCTCATGAACTTTTTGTATTATTTTCGTCAAAAAAAACTGCGCAAATCTCTGTTTCTGTGGAATAACGCGTACAAATTTGTACAAAAAGTTTACCAGCATAGAATACTGTGACGCCTCGTACTTTGTCAAAAATGTTTTGTGTGCGCGCATTTTAGCTTTTCGGTACATTCTCAGCGCAACAGCCGCCTGGCACTTGCTGCACTTACATGTTAGTGCAGCAAGTGCCAGGCGACTGCTGCTGCAGAGAATGTCTTTGTATCGCGCACGGCGTGCTCGGCAGGTGTTCGCCGGCTGCCCCATCGGCAAGGTGACGGCGGTGGCCGGCGACGCGTCGCTGCCTGGCCTCGGCCTCAGCGCCGAGGACCGCGACGTGCTGGTGTCCAACGTGTCCGTCGTGCTGCACTCGGCGGCCACCGTCAGCTTCGCGGAGCCCCTGCGCGTCGCGGTGCCGCTCAACGTGGAGGCCGTGCACCACGTGGCCGAGCTGGCCCGCGACATGGAGCAGCTGGCGGTGAGTGGGCGACACGCCTTCCCCGCCCTGCACGCTCGGTCCCACAGTGCTTTCGTCGCTCGTGTCTCTGTCGCTCACTCCAAAGGCGCGCATTAATATAACAGGAGAAGTAGCGATACACATCGGCAACTTTGGCCCTTCTCGTACATTAAGAGGTGTGCGAATTTCGCCTATGTTTAGCTTTAACGGGATTTGAACCTGTCTGGGGTCGAAATACTTGCTATTTTCGTCATCAGCGCCCTTAGAAACACGGGAATGTATGGTATGTATGTACCCCACTGGAATTTGAACCCGGGTCCAAACTTTCCGATTCAATCGAAACTAGCGCCGTTGCCCCCCCCCCCTCCCCCCAAAAAAAAGCACCTGGATGGCCGCCTTGAAAGGTAGGCAAACAGTGCCACTTTGCCTTTGTAAGTAGGCAAGTTACCGCTTGCCTCAAGGCCGCCTATGGACGCGCCACTGACGACTCCGACACAAGGGGAAATATCTCACTTTATTTCACTGTACAAATGTTCGAATTCGGGATGCATTTAAACGAAATGCAGCCAAATCTCCAAGAATTTCGGTCTACACTTCACTGATTTTTGAAAAATTTCTTATAATTTTGACTAAGTTTCATGAACTTTGAAGAATTTTTTCTCATATTCGAGATTGTCATTGACTTGCACAAAGTCTGTGGAGTTGTTTGCCCTTGCTCTCACCGTGAGAAAAAACTACGGCACGGCGACTCCTGTTAATTTAAATGCCAGCGTGTACTGTTCTTTCAGGTACAGGATTCACTGCATTTTTATGAGCACCCCCACTCTCATTCCAGGAACGTGACATCACGTCGAAACGAATGTGTCAAAATGTCACGATCTTTGAACATGGTGTTACATTCGTGTGAATAAACTAATTGACAACATGCTCAAAGCAACGTGACATTGTGTCACATTTGTTTCATTGTGATGTCACGTTCGCGGAATGAGGAGTGCCGAAAACTAAAATTGTTTAAATGAGAACCAATCGTAAAATGGATGTCGCAACAGTGTTCAGAACGTCCTCACGTCCTTTTTTGGTGTTTTGAATTGTGCTCGCTTGACGGAGCCGTTTGTTGAAGGTCCATCTTTAAACCTTGAACCATCCTAATTGTCACACAAATCCTGTCAAGTTAAGATAGTCATCCTTTGTCCCGGTGGTGATTTGGGATCGATGGTTTTTGGAGTGCGGGATGGACGGTCCAAAAAGTACAGTGAATCAAGCGCCTTGGTACAGTTAGCATGCTTAGAGACAGTCCAGTTTGATCTTTTAATTATGACAAAGCAGAAGAGTGACGAAACACTGTTAGGAATCAGCATGCAGGGCTGCTACACTTGCAACGCCATGGCCTCCCACGCCAAAATCCTCCTCAAGGCCCTCGTGCACGTGTCCACAGCGTTCAGCAACTGCAACCTGCCCTCGGTGCGCGAGGAGGTGTACCCGCCGCCCGCCGACGTGCGTGACATCATCCGCAGGGCCAAGGAGGACGGCGACGCCCTGGAGAGGGACACGCCGCGGTGAGTCGCACACCCTGATAGGCGTATAGTGATGATTCTCTATGGTGAAAGTTACCAACATATTGTGGTGAAAATTTCCTCTTTCAAGATACATTAGACATAAATAAAGAACTATGAATTTTCCACTCATTGTACTTCAACTTCACTGCAAACCTAACTGTCTACTAAAGTACACACTTACAAATGCATGCTTGCAAGTACACACTTACAAACGCATGCTTCGTCAAGCATGCGTTTGTAAGTGTGTACTTGCAAGCATGCATTTGTAAGTGTGTACTTGGCCAAGCATGCGTTTGTAAGTGTGTACTTGCAAGCATGCATTTGTAAGTGTGACTTAGTAGACAGTGAGGTTTGTAGTGTTCCCTGTGCAAGTTTCACCCAACCGCTTTTGTCTGCAGGATCATCGGGGACCGCCCCAACACGTACACGTTCACCAAGGCGCTCGCCGAGAGTCTGCTGGCGGAGGAGGCGGCGGACTTGCCCGTGGCGATTGTGCGGCCCTCTATCGGTAAGCAGGCTTCTATGCTTGAGTCAAGCATAAAGTTGCGCTTGTACACGTTACGCTGGGGGAATCTTGGCAGATGAACCTGTTACGCTCTAAACCAGAGGGTAATTCCAAGCTTTAGTTTTCACTGTGATTTTTTTGGTGGGATATTTACTCCTAAGACATTACTGGCAAAACACAGGCATAAAAACTGCGCCATTGAGGGCACAAACAGTTTTCACGCTCACCGTTTAATGCCCTTTGAAAGGCTGTAGTCAGAAATATTTCGTTATGTTTCAAAATTTTTGATGTTGACTTAATTATTGCTATCATGCACACTTGGGCAAAATTTCAATGCCCTTAAAGGCACTGACGATTCACGCCGTCCGTAAATCGTTCACGCCCTTGAAGGACACAGTCGTAATGCCTTTGTTTCACCAGTGACTCAGAGTGAATCTCTCGGTGCCAAACCGTGCCGCCTTTGCAGTGGGCTGGGCGTGGCGCTACCCGTCCCCCGGCTACACGGACAACGCCAACGGGCTGATGGGGCCCTTCAACCTGGTGGCGCTGGGCGTGGTGCGGAGCGCCTTCTGCGAGTCCGGCTGCGTGGCGGACACGGTGCCGGTGGACTTCGTGGTCAACACGGTGCTGGCGGCGGCCTGGCACACTGCGAGACAGCGGCCCCCCGAGCCCCGCCCCCGGGACCACGTCGGCGCGGCGCCGCGGCCGCCCGCCCCGCCCGCGGTGTACAACTGCGTGGCGGGGACGCACAACCCGGTGCCGTGGGGCACACTGCTGCAGACCTGGGTGCGCCGCTGCAGGGAGCGGCCGCCCGCCCGGGCAGTGTGGTGGCCGTCGTGCCCCCTCACCACGTCCCCCTGGCGCCACCAGGTCAGCACCTTCCTCACCATGGTCCTCCCCGCCGCCCTGCACGACAGCGTCGTCGCGCCCCTCATGGAGAAGCCCGCCAGGTGAGTGCCCAAGCCGGCCGCACGGGAAAAAGTTGACGGAGCATCACTGTGGCTAAAAGCTACGGAAAATTATGTTAATTGTTTCGGATTATGAAGCAAGGTCTTTCGTAGTATGAAGCATTTCTTCATATTGTTGGGGTGTATCAGCTACCTATATGGCTCCATATAGTACACCTTCTAGGAAACCTTCCTCACCCAAATTTGGATAATAAAGAACTCCCCCCCCCATTTTAGTCATGAACACACCGTAAATGTCTTACGGTGAAAGGCTGCACCAACATATCATGGTGGAGATTTTCTCCATAATACCAACGAAATTCGTCAAAATATCTATAAGGTACAGTGAATTCTGAATGGTACGTTATAAAGTCAGCTCCACCATAATATGGAACATTTTCACCATACTATGGAGAATCTTCACTGTACAACATTTAGAGTGCATCACTCTTTCATTCTCAGTGAACACCCTCTGTCCAGGAAGCCAATTTTCGACTGATTCAAATGGAAACGAATGTGACACAATGCTCAAAGCAACGTGACGTTTTGTCTCATTCCTTGCAACGTGATGTTACGTTCCTTGAATGAGAGTGAAGCCGTGTCTGGCCCCGACACCGTCAACCACTTCCATCGCAGGTTGCTCCCCAAGCAGCGTAAGTTGGCCCGCCGACTGGAGGCGTTGCACTTCTTCACGACGCAGCAGTGGCACTTCCAGGACGACAACGTGCGCGCGCTGTGGTCGCTGCTGTCGGACCGCGACCGCGTGCTGTTCCCCCTGGACGTGGAGGCCATCGACTGGGACGCCTACTGCAAGACGGCCTTGGCGGGCACCAAGCTGCACCTGCTGCGAGAGGAGGGGGTCGACGGCAACCCACGCGGGTAGGCGCACGCTTTTGATTCAAAACAGAGGACTGAGCGGCCAACCCAAAGGCAACTGTCTTTTCACCCCTCGCTATCTACAATACTTCACTGTGAGAAAAAGTATAGAAAAAGTACGGAATATTTCTGGTCAACAATTTGCCTGGACCGTCCGTACCTGTCCTACTACGGAACGTCCGGACTTTTTTTTCCGTACCCTTTTACGTGGGTTCATATGGAGCAAGTACGGACGTTCCGTACTTTTTTCCTTACCTCCATACTTTATTTTCCTGTACCATTTCCGTACAAAAAGTACGGAATTTTTTACAATGTTGACATCTTATTTTTGGTATACCCATCGCTAAATCGATTCCTGGTTGGCCTCGGCATTCCCGGGAAATCGCCACCATGTCTTTACTATCGGTTCCAGGGGAAAACCAGGAACCGAATTTTGTGACGCGCTTGCAAGTTCGTAATTACAGACACATTGTGATTCCTTTTCAGACTTTACCTGTTGCACCGTCTCACGCAGACGGCGTTGACTTGCGCCGCACTGTTGACGCTGGCAGGGTGCGCCTTTGTGGCCAACCCCAGCCTCACTGCCGTCATTTCGACTTGAAGAAGCTTGGACCACAAATGATGCTCAGCTTTCCGTGTCCGCACGAGTGTTGCCTGCACTCCTTCACAACACAAGTCCGTCCCTACGTTCACAGCCCACTGTCAAGCGCGTCAAGTTCATCGAGCTGGTTCAAGCCGATTGGTGTAATTGGCGTACATCTGACACCACCTCACCGATGTTTCCAGTCCGGTGCCGACCGTCCAACGGTGTCCCTTTCCACTGGTAGCCAAGGAATGTGACGTCACGTTTGTTTTCACGTGATAACGGCGATGTTGGTTTGAGCGTGACAAACGGTGAAAATTTACAGTCAAACGAATGTGACACACCGCACCGCTTTGTCACATTACTTCGGGTGTGACACACAATCAGCTGTCGAACTGTCACATTAAAACGAATGTGACACATGGTACCCAAGTACACATGTCGTGTCACATCCAAACGAATGTGACACCCGTGTACTGTCACGTTCGATTCAATGTGGCATGCCCACTTTGTCACATTAAGACGAACGTGACACCCCTTAATCTGACAATCATGGCGTGTGACATTGAAACGAACGTGACAAAGTGGGCATGTCACATTTAAACGAATGTGACATTCGTTTGGATGTGACACGACATTTGTACTTGGGTACTATGTGTCACATTCGTTTTAATGTGACAGTTCGACAGCTGATTGCGTGTCACACCCGAAGCAATGTGACAAAGCGGTGCGGTATGTCACATTCGTTTGACTGTAAATTTTCACCGTTTGACACGCTCAAACTAACATCGCCGTTTTCACGTGAAAACGAACGTGACGTCACATTTCTTGGCTACCAGTATCCCCGCGTCCTTCGGCCCTTCATCCTAAACCTATTCCACCACCTACTCCTCCTAGTATGCGGGCATGCTCCCAAAGTGCAAAGTGCAAATAATCCAAACGCTGTCAGTATAGCGGAGTAGCGCCAATTGGTGCAATGCATTTTAAGACGTTTTCATTCATTGCACCTGGTGCAATGCTTTCGCATTGCACGTGAAGTGCGATGCCTTCCCATGCATTAGCATAAGACATTTTCGGGACGCATTGCACGTAAGGTGCACTATGGCTATGGCATTGCACGCATGGTGCAATATCTCAATACATTGCACCAAACATGGTATACTCATAGCGTTTGGAATCTCGAGATTGAGTAGTGAGCATACTTACTTTAAACACCCTTTAGTTCGTGAAGTACTGGACAATGGGTGTTTATTCTGAGACCGAAAAGACGATTTGGCGTTTCAGCAGCGTGCCATCGTTCGCCTGCCACCGTCTAACCGGCCAGAGGAGTACGGTCTGTTGGTGCAGAATTCCTGTATTTTAAACGACAATAATAAAAACAATTGGTTACTAATAGTTTGTTTATTGCTATGTATCGACACTCATAAAATGCATAAATTACAATTTATTCAAAAAAAAACTTTCGTTACATAAGTCATCAATATTTCCGAATGTGACTCGTTCTTTTGTGGTTTCGTACCATAAAAGATGACATATAGGAAATCGTGTGCACGTTTAGAAGAATTTTCTAACCTCATGGGTTAACAGCCCAATTTCGCTTCCGCAATATGTCCAATAGAAGCTGATCTCTCTCTGGAGGTTTGATCACGGGGACCCCTACGTCGGGTAAGTGAAGCGTCTGTTGGTGCTCTTGCATCGAACGGCCAAGGTTTATAATTACGCGAATTATGAATTTCACGACGAAGAATGTGACAGCGAAGGCGAAAATCGCACAGAAACGCGGCATGCAGCGACCGTAACAACCGTTGGGCGATCCTGGCACGTTATTTGCCTCCCGTCCGTTCTCCACTGGGACCTGAAAACCGACACGACACATTTTTACATTGAGTTGATTTATCGAGACATGCAACGCCTTCCCGTGCCCCCCCCCCGGGATTTCCACCATATTTTATTTATCAGATGCTCGTAGAAGTAATAGGTCAAATGCAATTTAAGAAAAGGTAGCAACGGATCGAACGAGAGAGCAGGTGTCTTAGAAACTATAGACCGCTCAAGTTTTTTGGTAGACGCAAGGGTAACATGAAGAGATGCAACATGCAACTAAGAAAAAAAAATTTTGTTCAAGAAAAATTCGGCAAGCTTTTAGTTGGGTGTCCCAGAAGGAAGTCGACTATGAGCAGCTGTGTGTGTTTTTATTTTGATAGTTCTTATTAATTTATTTTTTGGTGGTAAATTTTACATTTTGTAGGTGTGTTTTGGCCCGGCGTCTTTTGCCTTGTGTTGCTACTTACCACGACGACGCCGTCGCTCCTGGAGACTGGGTCTAAAGGTTCTCGGTCCTGGTCCATGTCCGCTACGTTCGGTCCCTCCCTGCGTTTGGTTTCTTTCTGCCCTGTCATGAAGGGCCTCCGCTTGACTGATGCGTCGCTGCCGTTGCGTGGTCGCAGGGGCCGGGTGCTGTGGCAGACTGGTGGGGCGCCTGACTGTAAACATGATCGTGACGCGAGGGGGACGACCGCTCCACCTGGCCGATTCCGCTCGCTCTCTCTCTCTCTCTCTCTCTATCTATCTATCTATCTATCTATCTCGCTCTCTCTCTCTCTTTCTCTCTCTCTGTCTCTCTCTCGTGCACTCACGGGGTGTCCCATATCGGTGCGAAAGAGATAGAGCCACGAATCACAGTGCTGAATCGGTCTGCAGTGCCGGTGGGTCGAACTTGGCGGTGTTCAGCTTATCGGCCGCTTTATCAGAGACCGTCGGTTCACTTTTCCTTCTCGACCCGAGATGCCTCCTTTTGCGGTGTGTTCGCTGGTCAATAATTATTGGCACTGTGACTGTCCAAAAAAAAACACACGTAGCAGAATGTTTAAAAATAGAATAGATTTGGTTTTCGGTGGTAGTCGCTGTTCGATTTATTGGCTGCTGCGTGCCAGCCTAAAAGATGGTTCAAGTCCCGTCGTAGAGAAGTTTAACCAAAATTTTTCATTGACCTCTATTTTATTTCTTATGTTCAAGGGCGCTGAGACCAAAATTGTCATTCAACTTTTAATTGTTTTGTTACTTTTGTTTCATGAATAAATTACAAAGGAATATTTAATTATTTACGAGGGAAATACTAAGCATGGTGGTTGCTTACAGAAATGCAACGGAGCCCAGTAATAGGGTGCTTTCGTAGATCCTGAACCGGAAGCAAGCAGACGCCATATTGGCCGGAAACTAACCTCTCTTCGGATCTGAAACTAAAGCCGAGCTATACAAATATTGCTCGCGAAACACATATGCACTGCAAATAAGTATAAAACGACTGTTAATGTTCAAGTGTGGCCGATACGTTTGGCTATCGTCTCTTTCCCATGTCAAGTTTTGATCTACTTCCGCCAACATGGCGCCTGTGTGCTTCCGGTTCAGGACCTACCCCATCTGTTACACACTGCCACTTGTATGTTTATTGCAAACCCCAACCCCAGAACTATTTCACCCACAACAGGACATCTTGAAAAAGGCGGTCAAAAATTGCTAAGACGCGGTCGCTCAAGCTGGCCCCACAATGGCCGCGGCCGGACCCAGGCTTCAGGCTTCAGGCTTCAGGTGTCGGATCGGGGCACTCTAACATTTCTGTTAACCGTCATCTCATTAATAAGCTTCAAATCCACCGTCCCGTTTCAATTTTCGTCGAAAAACAACGATATCGGTTATTATTTTACATTCTCTGCCCGGGAGCCGAGAGTGAGTGCCGGCATGTTGGTAGCGCCTGCCTGCCGCAGCGGCGGCGTCGCTGTCGTGTTTCAACTTGGAAAGTGTACGTACAATCGTTAGCCGAAATGGTTGTCCCCTACTCTGATTCGGCATTAATCGATGCAGTCCGAAGGAGACCTGTAATATGGGACCACACGATGAAAAATCATCACAAGAAGGGCGTGGTGAACAAAAGCTTGGGTGGAAGTGGCCGCTGAGTTTGGAACTGACGGTGTGTAGCATAACCTAAAAAAGTTTGTGTTTATAAAACCGAGCTATTTTCTATTAATCGTGTTTGGTTGTAAATTCTGCAGGTGAATTTTGCAAAAGCAACTTTCAAAGGCTGAGGAGAAACAGGGCTCAGAACAAAAGAAGGAAGGGGGATAAATGTGTCAGCGGAGCTGGCGGAGGCGAAGAAGCCATCAACTTTGGTGCCGACGAGATGGCATTCCTGGACGAGATCGGCAAGGACATGTCCCGTGTCAGGATCTCGAACGTCAATGTGCGTAGAGGATCTCAGCGGGAGGCGGCCCCTCAATTTCCCGACCCGCACGACAATCCTGCCGCTCTCGGTGCGAACGGCGAGGTCCAGGATCCCGTCAGCATTCGCTTTGCCAACGCCCCGCAGCCATCGGCTGGTGAGTGATTTCCTTTCATTTTTCTTTTGCTAAAGGACAGGCTTGTATTTGAAAGATTCCGCTAAAATATGGGCCGCTTGCCTTGTTGCAGATTGCTGTGCTGACATAGCCCTATTCAACGAAAGGCGCGCAGCAGAAGCAGACCAGCGGCCTCCGCCTTTGTCGCCGACCCCTGCAGGCCACGGCGGGCCCCTCGATCGGCCCCTCGATCTATCACCAGCTACCAGAGGTCGCATCCATCTGTGGACGCGGTCGCCGACCACTGCAGCCCTGCTGTCGCCGACCTCTGCAAGCCGCCACGGGCCCCGCAATTTAACCCCACGCAGTAATACTTCACGAGGCCTGCTGGGCTCGCCGTTCGCCGCGTCCTCACCATTGGCCGCCACTACACACCCTGCGTCGCCTGGCATTGGTAAACGTAAGCCCCGCCGCGACGTCCGCCCACCACCAAGATATTCCCCGTCACCCCCCGGCAGGCGTCGCAACACTTCCAACGACTCCATTGCGAGTGGGCGTTCATTCGTGAGTGCGTCATCGAGGGCCTCCGCCAGGAGCGGCAGACGCCGCCGCCAGGCCGAGATCTCATTCCAATCTACTGACATGCTGCATACTATTCATGAGGATGAAACTGTGGTCGGGGACAACGCCAACGTGTCTCGCCACTCTGAGTCTCAGCCTGCGACAGCGCCAGGCGGCCAGGCGGGGCAAGTGGTCGTGCAAGCCCTAGTGCACGACGGAGCGAGCAGCAGGGAAAGCGATGGACTTCCCCACGTGAATAGCATGGAGTTGCCGCGCGGCCCCCGGGCCGGGCGGACTCACATCCGGACTCCTTCCCCTCCCCCTCCCCGCCGCGGGCCCCGTCCACGGGTCCACTTCTCGCCTGTCATTCAGGAGGCACCGTCGGACCTGCCGGAAAATGTCTCGCCTGCGCGTGGACGCGGTCAACGCCGTCGTCGAGGGCAAGGGCAAGGGCTGTCTCGCGCTGCAGAGCGACAAGCCAGAGCTGCGGTTAGTTCGCATCCTAATTCGCTATAAATATGAATGACCCGACCTTTTCATCAGCTTGCTTTCTTCCATCCTTTGCAGGAGGCAGAACGCGAACGGAGACAGCTGCAGCTTTTCCATGAGGAACGAAGGGCAGGCCTTCGGGACAACATTCGGGCTCAGCAAGCAGCGTTAGCCAGGGAAAGGCCCAATGTCCAACAACATGATCAGGGTCCAGTGCCAGCCGAGGGTGCCGAAACTGCCATGCTGCGTCAATTCCTCACCGAAAAGGACCTAGATGTGTATGGGGCCTGGGGCCAGACAATGGCCTGCCTCCTGCGCGGAATAAGGGCGCCCGTCAGTGGTAAGCTGATGGTGGAAGTTCATGCTCACATCAACAAAATAGTTCAATTAGATGATGAGGCGGCAGATGAGTACCTAGCAGAAGGTTACAACTTCGATTGAGATTCCATCTACTTTGACTAAGATCTTCCATTCATTTTCCTGCGATGTACCTGACAGACTAGTCTTTTGTGTTCGTCAACATATTTCACTGTTTTATGTTTAGTTATCTTAATATTTTGGATCTATCATTTTCCTTCTGGATTAGATTTAATAGATTTGTTGTCTACTTTTTGACTTTGTATATTTTAAAATAATTGTGGACTTGTAAATTGGGTTCCCAAGCAAATTTTATTTTTAACTTGACTTTGTCACACTTTTTATTACTTTGATTTAAATATACATTGTTTATTGTACTTAATGATTAGGAAAGAGAGCACAAGTACCACTTTGAAATAAGTACAAAGACTACCTACTCACAATTGTGGTATTTTCTATTTAATAAACAATTTACATACACTCAATACAAGACATCAATTTTTTCAGAGGTATCCTTACACATCTCCTACAGGGGTCCTGCCCCTAGGCTTAAACATCAGGCACATTATCATATTGCCATGGTAAAGGATCAGACACAAATAACTCAACAAAGTTTTCTCGAACCTCATGTGCACTCTCTAAATTAACATGGACTCCTTCCGGTACTTCCTGTTGGACCAACCTCTTAAAAATGCAGAGCTCCTCATCCTTTGTTTCCTTCCTCCACCGGCCCTCCTTCAGGAATCCATTACTTTTGTACAAGTCTGCATATTCCGGGGGCATATAAACACGCTGCTTAGGTGGAATGCTATCCTCTCTAGTCAGATGCAGATTGTGGAGAGCGCAACAAGCTAGAATGATGTTCTGCACCAGAGTCTCACTTCCAATTATGGATTTACGAAGAACTCTGAAACGAGCAGCTAGGATGCCAAATGAGTTCTCTACAACACGTCTAGCCCGTGAGACTCTGTAATTGTAAACAACTTCTTCTGGTGGGAGAAAATCACCCTTAAACGGCTTCAACAGATGCACACCCAAGGGAAAAGCATCATCCCCCAAAAATACATAAGGGAGATGTGTCCTCAGAGCTTCATTGTAGGCCGGTGGTGGAAGTTGCAGCTCATGGTTGTTGTACAATTTTCCGAATGCTGACCTGGCAAAAACTCCACCATCGCTTTCACGTCCTCTTGCTCCTACGTCCACAATGATGAACTTGTACTTGGCATCGGTGAGAGCAAAGAGAACAACACTATTGCCATACTTATAGTTGAAATGCTCTGAGCCCCGCATTGGAAATTTCTGGAAAAGGAAGTACCGAATTAAAAGATCAATTCTGCAACAGGATGTTAAGTAATAATGTCAGTAAGAGGTATTAAGTTCGATGGAATGTACCTGAACAAAGCAGTGTTTGCCATCCATTGCTCCACCACACATAGGGAACTGCCACATACTTTCAAACTCTGCACTTTTTCTTCTCCAGAAATCCTCAGAAATGGGCTCAAATACCTCATCTTTAATAGCAAACCAGATAGCAGCAGTTGTCTCCAATATTATGTTAGATATGACCTGATTTGATACTCGGAACAAGTATGACAAAGAAGCCATGCTATCACCAGATGCAAGATACCTAATATGAGAACAATAACGTTAAACAATCATCACACTTTACAAATTTTCAGATGACCAGGAGGTCACACACATACGTTCAAAAATGCATTACCTTAATGTTATGGCAAGTCTTTCACCCTCACTGATGGGTTTCCGCTGACTTCTTTTCTGTATAAGAGGAGAAACTCTTTCTAACAGATAATCGAAGCTTTCCGGAGTCATCCGCATAAACCTGAAATATTCTTCACGATCGAATTCTCTCATAATAGGTATGAGGGTTGTCCAAGCTCCATATGCTTCACGATCCAGAAATATGGGCCTCACATGAAAACGCCTTTTTTTCTTCGCTAGAGCAATACGAAGGGTGGACTTTGCTCTAAAGCGTTCCCTTTTCAGGAAGTTGTACACGGCCAGACGTTTAATTGATCCTGGATAAAAAAATAGATAAAAAAGAGTTAGTATAGGCATCCTCCTGGGCCCTATAACCACACTTGAAAAAGTTTCCAACTTACTGGCGCGATTAGAAGAAAGCGGTTGTCCCCTTTTACTTCTGAGTATAGAAAGGAGAAGAAACCAATTCACAAGATTTTTCACCTTCATTGTTTGTTGACTTTGCCGACCGAACCAACAGAACTCAACTGAGCAGAACAAAAACAAACAGAACGCAGCTCATCCCTCCCCAAAGCGCTGAGCTACCAACATGCCGGCACTCACTCTCGGCTCCCGGGCAGAGAATGTAAAATAATAACCGATATCGTTGTTTTTCGACGAAAATTGAAACGGGACGGTGGATTTGAAGCTTATTAATGAGATGACGGTTAACAGAAATGTTAGAGTGCCCCGATCCGACACCTGAAGCCTGAAGCCTGAAGCCTGAAGCCTGGGTCCGGCCGCGGCCATTGTGGGGCCAGCTTCACACCAAACTGTTATTGGAGACCAATTTTTGGCGAGAAACAGATGTCTGACAGCGCTGACGGTGCTGGCTTTCTTGTCTATTCTTCGTTTGGCGTAATATCTTCCAGCGTAACTTTAGGCTTCAGACTCTAGCATACAGTTAGGACACATCCAAAAGAAAGTGACTCGTCGCTGAAAGGAGCGTGACATTTTGTGACGCTGGTAATGTCACACTACGTCACCCTCCTGAAATGATTGTTGCTCAAGTCTCTCGCAACTGCCACCTCTCGGCCCACTACACTCGTGTAACTGTGTTAATGTCAGTGCACTGCAAATGCAACGGCGATACTAAAGTACATTTTTTGGGGATTCAAAAAGTATCGCCAAGAAACGGCCTTTCGGAGAAGTATTGCCTTCAGAACGGCGATACAAAAAAGTATCGCCAAAATTTGGCAATACTTTTGGATATTGCCAAAACCACGGCATTAAACCAAGGTCTTGTCCCCTTGATTTATTCGACGTTTATTGCCAAATCGTGGCAACTCCAAAGTATCGCCAAATTTTGGCGATACTTTTGTGTATCGCCGTTTTGAAGGCAATACTTCTCCGTAAGGCCGTTTATTGGCGATACTCAATTGTATCGCCAAAAAAGGTGCCAAAAGTATTGCCTTTGGATTTACAGTGTAACGTGTTTGAAATCGCGCACTTCTGAAAGCTGCACTGAATCCAAACGCTACGAGTTTAGCGTCAATTGGTGCAATGCAAAAGCTTTGCTCATGAAGTGCAATGCCTCCCCCATGCATTAGCACAGATCATTTTCGGGACGCATTGCACGTAGGGTGCAATATGACTGAGGCATTGCATGTGTGGTGCGATATCTCAGTGCATTGCACCATACCTGCTATATTCATAGCGTTTGGAATCTCAGTGTGAGATTCTGAAAACTTATTCTGATATTGATGGCCTGAGTTTCTACAGAACGTCAGATAAAGATAATGGATGCCACGTCCACACGCCATGTGCAGCGGCGGGACTGCACCGCGCCCACAGGGACTTCCCCATCTATCGTCGAGGAGCAACAGGAACAGAGCCTGCTCGGCGACGAGCTGCTTTGACCGGGGGACTACGTGAGGGGTCCACACTCGGGGTTTAAGCGTACACATGATATCCCTGATTACACACACTGCCGCTCAAAATTAGCGGTTCCTTTTTTGCGAACGGCGCAGGGTGCTTCGTGCTGAGGGGTCGGTCATCACTATGAGGGTCGGGGTTCGATTCCCCAACGCGTGACTCCTTTCCCAAGTTTGCCGCTCTGATCTGGTGCCACCAGTACGAGTTTTGAGCTCGAGGCAGTCACGTGAGTTGGTTGCTGAGGGTATTGGCTGAAGCGTCGGTCGCCACTAGAAGGATCCAGGTTCGAATCCCAGGCGCCCGACTATTTTCCAAAGTTTGCGGCTCGAATTTGGTCCTAGTAGAAGTTTGAGGCCACGGAAAGGCATGGATGTTGGTGGCTGCGGGTGCTGAGGCGTCGTTCCCCACGAAGAGGACAGGTCTGGGTTCGAATCCCAGCCGTTCGACTGCTTTCCCATGTTTGCGGCTGTAAACTGGTGCCAAAACAGTACGAGTTTCGGGCCATTCAATGGCAGTCGGTGGCCGAGGGTTCAGAGGTGTTGGTCTCCAAGGGAAGAAACGGGGTTCGAATCCCCGACGCGAGACTTTTTTCCAAGTTTGTGGCTCGATACTGGTGCCTTTACTACAAGTTTCGGGCCAATACAATATATGAGTGTCGGTGGCCGAGGGTGCTGAGGCGCCGGTTGCCACGGGAAGGTTTGGGATTCGAATACTCGACGCTGGACTCTTTTCCAAGTTTGCGGCTCTTTGCGAGCCCTCAGTACGAGTTTCGGGCCGTGGTAAGGCAAGGGACTTAGTGGAGTCCGGTCCCGGCCGCCGCACGGGACGGACGCACGGGTCTCGGCTTCCCCTGAGCAGGTCGTACGCGTCGCGTCGAGTGAGGCAGCGCGCCTCGTTGTGTTGTGTAAACATGGAAGCACGAGTGAACACCCTGTTGTTCACAATCGATAATGACGGTCCTAAAGTGAATTCACTTAGTTTCCAACGTTTTCTCCGAGACGAACTGTCCTGCACCATGACGGATATATGTGGAATACAGCAGGAGTTCGGCACGCGCCGAGTTTTCGTGAAGTTTTCCACCGGACCCAAATGTGATGAAATAATACAGAATACCAACGGCAATAGCAAGATAAAGAACGAAGATGGCTCCAGAACCGATGTAGAAATTACGCACTGCGGGTTCGGGTACAGAGAAGTTCGAGTGTTCAACGTCCCGTTCGAGCTCAGCAACGAAAAGGTAGCAGCCGCCCTCTCTCCGTACGGAAAAGTACACAACATCCGAACGACTATGTACGGCGAAAACTACATTTTCAAGTGCGACAGTGGTGTGCGTCTGGTGCGCATGGAACTCAACAAGCATATCCCGTCGTTTGTATACATCGGGACTGCGCGCACCCGGGCGACGGTGGTCTACGACGGCCAAGAACGTACATGTGCAGTGTGCAACAAGACCGGACACCTCCGGTTTGATTGCCCGACACGAAGAAGTGCCCAAGAAAGAATCCGCTCCTATGCAGATGTGGTCGACAACCTAGTAATTAACGAAAACAATAACACCGGCAACCCAGCAGAAGACACCACCGTACCAACACCGAAGGCAACCGTCGCCGCGCAGACAGCGCCATCTGTCGGCGGAAACGAGAACCCGCTGCAAGGAACAGGGGCGAAGGTAGGCCACCCAAACGGCACCGACCCCGACAAGGTAGGCCACACAAGCGGCACCAGGACAGCGCAGCCGCTGTTCGAAGGGTTCGAGACGCTGCTCGGGCCCGCTGGCAAGCCCCTCACCGACACCCCCCAGTGGCCGAGTGTATCGAGGCGTCGGTTACCACGAATGTGATCGGGGTTCCATCCCCAGGTGCTCTACTCTTTTCCAAGTTTGTGGCTCGATACTGGTGCTATCAGTACGAGTTACGGGCTACAGTATTACAGGAGAGTCGTTAGCCGAGGGGGCTGAGGTGGTGGTTCCCACGATGAGGATATAAGTTCGAATCCCAGTCGACCAACTGTTTTCTTAAACTTGGCCCTAATCTGGTGCCATCAGTACAAGTTTCGGGCCACTATACGACATGTGAGTCGGTGGCCGAGGGTGCTGAGGCGTCGCTCGCCACTCAGAGGATCCGGGTTCGATTCCCCCGACGCATGACTTTTTTCCAAGTTTGCGGCTCCATGCTGGTGCCATCAGTACGAGTTTCGGGCAATTGAATGGGAAGGTAGTCGATGGCCGAGTGGGCTGAGGCGTCGGTCGCCACGAATGAGTCCTGGGTTCGATCCCCAGGTGCCTGACTCTTTTCCAAGTTTGTGGCTCGATACTGGTGCCATCAGTACGGGTTACGGTCCATGGGATCTCAAGGGAGTCGGTGGCCGAGGGTGCTGAGGCGTCGGTCGCCACGGGGAGGATGTGGGTTCGAATCCCAGGCGACTGAATCTTTTCTAAGTTTGCGTCCCTAATCTGGTGCCATCAGTACTAGTTTCGGCACGCAGACCTGCAAGGAAGTCGGTGGCCGAGGGTGCTAAGGTGTCGGTCGCCAACAGAAGGATCTGGGTTCAACTCCCAGATCAGGCCAAATACAGGAAGGGCCGGAACGAGAAGGACTTGGGTTCAACTCCCAGGCGAGGCCAAAGAGGGGCGGTGTGAGAGGACTTCGGTTCAATTCCCAGGCAAGGCTAGAGAAGCGATGTGAGAGGACTTGGGTTCAACTCCCAGGCAAGGCCAGAGGGGCGATGTGAGAGGACTTGGGTTCAACTCCCAGGCAAGGCTAGAGAAGCGATGTGAGAGGACTTGGGTTCAACTCCCAGGCAAGGCCAGAGAGGCGATGTGAGAGGACTTGGGTTCAACTCCCAGGCAAGGTTAGAGAAGCGATGTGAGAGGACTTGGGTTCAACTCCCAGGCGAGACCAGAGGGGTGACGTGAGGGGACCCAGGTTCAATTCCCAGGCGAGGCCAGAAGGGCGGTGTGAGAGCACTTGGGTTGAACTCCCAGGCGAGGCAGAGGAGGTGGTGTGGGAAAGCTTGGACGCAGCCTCGAAGCAAGGCCAAACCAGTGACAGTAAGCACAGTGAAAGGAAGGTTGAGAAGATTCCGTCCAGAACCATGACTTTAACTATATGGCAATCAAAGTTTTAAATATAATTTTTTCATTGTCTTTTTATTTATGTACCTAGGCCGTGTATTTATAAAAAGGTGCACGCAGTTTGATAAAAGTGTTGGCCTCCCTGACTACTTAAAACATATTCGGGATTTGGTGTTAATTTCTCACAGGGTCGCTTTCACCTTGCCTGGGAGTTGAACACGAGCCGGCTCTTGCTGTCTCTAATCTCGCCTGGGCGTTCACCCAAATATTTCCCTTACCGAACCTGCCTGCCTTTGGCCTCGCCTGGGAGTTGAACCCAAGATCTTCTCTTGCCATCCTTTCCTGCGTTTGGCGTCACCTGGGAGTTGCACCCAGGTTCTTCTCTTACCGGCCCTGCCTGTCTTTGGCTTCGCCTGGGAGTTGAACCCAAGTCCTTCTCTTGCCGGCCCTTCCTGCCTTAGGCCTCGCCTGGGAGTTGAACCCAAGTCCTTCTCTTGCCGGCCCTTCCTGTGTTTAGCCTCGCCTGGGAGTTGAACCCAGGTCCTTCTCTTGCCGGCCCTTCCTGCCTTAGGCCTCGCATGGGAGTTGAACCCAAGTCCTTCTCTTGCCGGTCCTTCCTGTGTTTAGCCTCGCCTGGGAGTTGAACCCAGATTCTCCTAGTGGCGACCGACACCTCAGCACCCTCGGCCACCGACTTCCTTGCAGGTCTGTGTGCCGAAACTCGCACTGATGGCACCAGATTAGGGCCGCAAACTCAAGAAAACGGTCAGTTGCCTGGGATTCGAACCCAGATCTTTTTCGTAGGGATCACCGCCTCAGCCCCCTCGGCTACCAACTCTCTTGTCATCCTGCAGTCCGTAACTCGTACTGATGGCGTCAGTTGGCCGCAAACTCAAGAAAACAGTCGGTCACCTGGGATTCGAACCCAGGTCATGTTCGTGGCGACCGACGCCTCAACACCCTCGGCCACCAACTCGCTTACACGGGGTAGGTCCGAAACTCGTACTGATGGCATCAGTTTAGGGCCGCAAACTCAAGAAAACAGTCGGTCGCCTGGGATTCGAACTCAGGTCATATTTGTGGCGACCGACGCCTCAACACCCTCGGCCACCAACTCGCTTGCATCGCGACGGCCCGAAACTCGTACTGATGGCACCAGGCTGGTGCCGCAAACTCGGAAAAGAGTGACGCGTCGGGGCATGGAACCCCGATCCCCCGAGTGATACCGACGCCTTAGCGCCCTCGGCCACCAATCAGTTTTCTGTCACCTGGACCGAAACTTGTACTGATGCCAACAGTTTCGAGTCGCAAACGTGGAAAGAGTCATCGAGGAATCCATTGGTGGGGTCACACGTTCGGTTCGAGTCCCATTTAGCGACTCTGGAGCTCAAAACGCGTCGAGTGCATTGGCACACCAGCGCAGCGCGTGTGATGGGTTGCCTACCTCATGGGCGCAAGGCGCAATGCTCTGTCTAGGCGAGAAACACCAGTGCATCACTCGCTTTGCGCCGTTCTCAACGGCGCGAGCGTTGCCGCACACTCTACAAAAAATGTCCTGTCAACGCCATTAATTTATTACCAATGTTTGCTGTTATGCAATTCACGGCGTTCACTGTGATCTCGGTTAGAGTGTTCACTGTGATCTGCCCACAGTAAACGCCCAGAATTGGAGCCTGATTTGCAGTACTTCGGTGCTCAGCGGCGTCAAACTCACAGTGTTTACTGGGGACCAGATCACAGTGAACACCGCGAACAAGATCACAGTGAATCCCGTGAGCAGATCACAGTAAACGCTGTGAATTGACCTACTCTAGAAACTGAAGAGAGTGCATGGCATGCTCCTCCTAGGAGTCAACCACAAAGCACACTCTTCCCAAGAGCATGCTTGCAAGCACACTTTTCCCAGGCGCATGCTTGGCAAGCACACTCTTCCCAGGAGCATGCTTGGCAAGCACACTCTTCCCAGGAGCATGCTTGGCAAGCACGCTCTTCCTAGGAGCATGCTTGCAAGCAAGGAGAGTGCTTGCGAGCATGCTCCTGGGAAGAGTGTGCTTGCAAGCATGCTCCTGGGAAGAGTGTGCTTGCAAGCATGCTCTTGGGAAGAGTGTGCTTTGTGGTTGACTCCTAGGAGGAGCATGCTATGCACTCTCTTCAGTTTCTAGAGTACAGTGAAAACTGGTAATAAATTAACGGCATTTACAGGACATTTTTGGTAGAGTGCATCGGGCTGAAAGTTTGGGGGCTTGCAGAGAAGGATTGTGTCGAGATGTCACACGTGGAGTTTGGACGCTACCCCACCTCAGTTCGGCGTTCATGGGCACACTGAATGTTTATGTACAATTTTGTACGTGGTGATGCATAATTTTAAACTTGTGTGCCGTCGTGCATAAAATTGTGCGTGAATTTGCATAAATTTATGCATTTTCACGCATAATATTATGCAAATTCCCCGCATGCACAAAATCGTGCAAAAGGCACGTACAAAATTCTACAAAAAAATTTAGTGTGGGGGATGAACTTAGGGAATGTTTTCTCTGCTTTCGACAGTTTCTCCATCCTGGAGGGCAAACGATGCACCGGATCGACTTGAGAATTTCAGGGACGATTCAGCCGTGTCTCTTGCCGAGGCCATCCTTGAACGGAGTTCCTACCCCTACCGGGCGAGCAAGGAGCGCTAGATGGTGGCCTCCCCTACAACAGTGGATGAAAATTTCCGGAACTGGTTTTTTTTTATTGGAATGGCTTTGTAAGCACCTAAGGTGTCTCCCTATGAATTTCAACGCCCAAATTCAACCCCTTTGCACCTGAAACGCCTCAGGGTACAAAAACGCGGTAGGTCCTCCAAGGGATTGGTACAGCCTGGGGGTGGTTGGATTTGACAAAGTAAACTTGCTGCGTGTACAGTGGAGGTCACTGGATCGTTTGCAGCCGGTTTCAGACATTTTCGAAAATCACCCCCAGGAGGGGGTGGACGTGACTGTGGAAAGGGGTGGGTTTGTCCGATTACAATTTCCGCTTGCACGGCTGTGAAGGGGAGACTCATTTGAGTCGTTACACAACAAATTTCACGTTTCCGCTCACTTAGAGTCAAAACTATCGCCACGTTTATCTCGGATTTCACACCCTTAACCACGGAAGAGGTTGCACAGGCTGGAAGGGATGACGCACGGAGCGCGTACTTCGCAGGGCTCAAGAAGAAATGTTGGGGCACCCGACCAAAGTTCAGCGTCCTACTCGACAAACAGAAACTGCACCGTTCGAAAGAAAGGAGCTGCGATTCCCTCCCATGATTGCCGGATGACTCCTGAACAAGATGTACACTGAAAATGTATTAGCGCGACTTTGTGCCGTTTCAGGGGCGTGAATAAAGTGACATGCCAAAAAACTGCATGGCAGAAAAGTCATGCCAAACATCGGCATGACTCAGAAAGTCATGCCAATTTTCGGCGTGACTTCTCTGTCATGCCGTTTTCTTTGACGTGACACTTTATTCGAAACGCCACCATCCTTACCCAATATTGGATGGCCATATAGGCAGTTGCAGCTCATGTTAGCACCCAAAAGTATACCTCGCCCAGAATCATCAAGTTAAAGGTTTTCAATTACAAATGAAAGATAAGACACATTACAAGTGCATAGATGCTTGTATTCTTGAATTCAGTACAAATAGAAAACATGCAGATCCTTCCACACGGGCACTAACGAACAAGGCGAAACCACTGAATTTCAGTGTACAAATGGAATGAATTTGGGTTAAGTTTTGATGAATTTCAGGCAAAAACTACTGAATTTCGAGAAAAATTTCAATGAATTTTATTAAGTTTTGATGAATTTGAAGGAAATTTAATGAATTTTACATGTTTGATGAATTTTGGTGTGCAACTTTGGCTGGAGTTACTGTATTTCCCCTTGATAACGAACGAACATAAATTAAACATAAAACAGTCATTTAAAAATCCACTCATCATGCAAACTTCAGTGCACAGAATCGAAGAGGTCGTCAACTGCGTGTCCAGATTAAGATTAATTGCTGGAACAGGTTTCATCCACGAATACATCGAACTGCAGTTTCGGGCTGGCACCGAAGAGGTCCATCTCGAATTCACAGCTCACGGTGTTCGGGGGAGGGACAAACCCTCCGGACACAATTTTGCCGACTGCCAGTACTCCGGCTGAATCCTGGCCAGAAGGAGCGGGCGGAGCGGGCACAGGTTCAACGCCCTCAGGGGACGCAGCGTCCTCGTCCACTAGCCCTTTCACCACCTTCCAGTCGGGAACGACTTCACCGCCACCGCGAAGATTCATGAGCAGGTACAAAGTGTCTTCATCCCTAATACCGTAGTCTCTGAGGGTGACACCGTCCTGTAGTCGCATGCCGCTCCAAATAATTGTCTGATAATCGGGCCAAACGCCCTCCCACTTTCTGATCCGCTCTTTCACCACCTGAAACATTCAGCAACAGAAAGCATCAGTTTACAGCACGTCACTGAAAACTCAATGGCGAGAATTCGTGCTCCACGGGAAAGAAAAGAAAAGTCTTGCCATTCTGTGGCGAGAATCGAATTTCTCGCCATTCTGTGGCGAGAATTGAATCAAACGTCTCGCCAACATATGACAATAATTGCCACCTATCTCTATTTGATGTGAGGAAACACTAGATAAAATATTCTCATAGATTAAAGACACGAAATGAAATTTAAATCATTGTAGAATGATATTCAATGGCTAATATATCCCATGTATATCCGTTTCATGCGTATCGGCAGACAACGGCTGCCCAGCCCTGTCTTCCGCTTAAATCCGCGAGGCTTTCGATTCTCGCCAAATCTTGGCGAGAAACTTGGTTCTCACCAAATAATGGTAAGACTTTTGTTTCTCGTCACAGTTTGGCGAGAAATTTGATTCGGCGTGGAGGGAAGAGGGGTGGGGAGAGAGACAACCCATGCTTCGGAGTGCGTCCGGGGTCTATTGTCTTTTAATTTACTTTATCCATGCAATACCTGCTTTCGGTCAGAGAAAAGTTTAGGGTAGGTCCTTGGCTATGGCAAAGCATAGGCCGATAAGGGAAGGTGGGGCACAATGGGACACTTTTCTTTAAATTGACGTACCCAACTGAATATTTGACTTAGAATGCCCCAAACCGTCCTCAATGATAGTAAATCATGTACTCTTTAAAGTGGTGGAATGTGTACCGTGAAACGGGGTAATTTCGGACACTCGGTGTAATTTCGGACAACTCTGCCCGGAAGCATTGCGATGATGCTCCCATCTAACGGCCAACTTGGAGGGTTGTCCCGTTGCGCGCATCGCATCGGCCACACCTAAAACCATCTGATCAATCACCCGGAGGCCAAATCAGGGGCAAACTCCAGGAGAAATGGTGGTTTTTGTATTTAACCATTTTTACCTAAATTCGCTTTATGCGTAAAAACTTTGACTGGCAAGCCGAAACTGTTCATGGCCGGTTCATGAGGTGATTGTTTGTCGATTCAATCATGTTAAGAGCATACTGTGTCAAATTTTCAATCACCTGGGTCAAATAGTATGGTTTATATGGGCTCAAAACTAAAAAAATGCTACTTTACGGGGTAATTTCGGACATACAAACGTCACTCCAGGGAGAGTGGGTATGTCCTGAACACTTCCAATTTCGCAGGGTTTGAGTGGTGGAAGCTGAAGAGCTCTTCTGAAAGTTGAAGTTAATCCAATAACAACGATAATCCTCAATTGTTAAAGCGGTTTCTTTGTAAACTTCGAATTTCATGAAAATGGGGCAAAGCTACATCTTTAATACTTAGTTTTTTTATGTGCGTGTTCTACCTTAGTGTCAACGACTGTTTTGTGATTAATTTTCTTTCATGTGACATGAGAGTTGGACTTGGCGAATGGCTGCATAGCTCGCCGGTTTACTATGCAACGCTTTCCACTGAGCCCCTGTATCTTCCTAACCGTACATACGACACGACTACTTGCCTTTCATATGCATGCATGTGATCGTATGTAATCTTGTAGAGGCAGATTTAAGATTCACTTTCGCGTAATAAAGTATGGCCCGAGTTGCCTGTGAAAGCTAATCGGTCAAAAACTAACAAATAGAAGCGTTCTAAATGGCTCTACTAGTTCCACCCACTATTTCTGAAATCGAACTACATATGAGTGCAAAACATGACTTAAAATTATGTATGAATGACCACCCCTACCTTTCTTTTACATCTTAACCCTTACGAATTTCTCACATAATCATATTAGCACTTTAGAAAGAGACAGTGAGCGATTTTGGGACCAAAATCAGAACGAAAAGTCGTTTTTTCCAAGCGTGTCCGAAATTACCCCAAAATACGGGGTAATTTCGGACACTGCTTCGGACCCTCCACTGTAAAAACGGTGAGGTGCAAATATTTGAAATCAGCGCCAAATCGAAGCTAAAGGTGCGTAGATGATAAATTTTAACCCTCAAGTCCATGACAGCACCACAACTTTCACAATTTCAAAAAAACCTCTCAAAAGTGTCCGAAGTTACCCCGTTTCACGGTACTGTTGTTTTTTAATGTCATCAGGTACATTTCTTCATTTTCCCAAAACATTGCACTTGTCCCATTGTGCCCCGGTCTGGGGCACAATGGGACACCCCCTGGAGTAGGATGGGACACTGCGTTTTTTCATCGAAAAGATAGGTTTTAAGAGCTCGAAACACCGACAGGTGCAAAGTCCAATGTTTATTGACTCTTAAGACAAACTTGTGGAAGTATTTTGAGTAGCACATATACGGAAAACGCATCATACCCGATGAGTGCTGTCAACATGAAAGAAGACCTTAAATTAAACCAAGATAAAACTGCCTTCACTTGCACATTTTGCTCTGGAGTAAAAATGCAACACGGAGACATATCAATAGTGAAGTACTCGATGTATTTTGAAAAAGTTTTGTTTACGAAGGGGTTGGGGCATAATAAGACAGTAAGTGGGCTGTCCCATTGTGCCCCAACCGGGTCTGTCCCATTGTGTACCGAACGACACATCCGACCAGCCGCGGTCTAGCAGCATGACCACTCATCCGACAGCGTGGCGACACGAGTCACAGACGCGCAAAGGGTCAAGGAACAGGCCCCTGTTTCAAAATCTCATCTACCTTCATTATATTCCGAGCTACAGGTAATAATAAATCGAGTGCTGGTGCTGGTTTTACCTTGATTTTAGTGTTTGTAAACTTCGTAGCTACCTGCCCTGGCGGGAGAAGGTCGATCGGGGTCAACTCCTTGTGTCAACTTATCTGCTACTCATAGGCTATCTCACCTCGTGATTGGGAGATCCCACGGCAACAGGAAGGCGGCAAATTTGAAAGTGTCCCATTGTGCCCCGTGTCCCATTGTGCCCCACCTTCCCTTAATGGAAAAATAAAATAAAGGGTCTTAGGAATAAGTTTAGCAGGATAAGTTTAGCATGGCTAAAATTACGGCTCAGGTCTCGCTACGGAATGGCGAGACATTTTGGTCGCGCCAAATTTCGGTCATCAGTCTCGCCATTTAATTTTCAGTGGTCCGCTGCGACGGGGTTTTCGTCAGTTTGACACTGATTGCGATGCGAACGCCGCCTCATTCACGCTCTCCTCATTCCAGGAACGTGACCTCACGTTCAAACGAATGTGACAGAATGCGACGCTCCTATGAGCATTGGGTCACATTCGAACAGATGAGACAAAATGCTCAAAGGCACGTGACAATTTGTCACTCGTTTCAATGTGATGTAGGTTCCTAGAATGAGTGTTATTGAGGGTGGTGATTGCTGAAGTCACACGACTCCCGGATAAGACAAAGAAACTCACCGCAATTGTGTCCGAATCGTAGCATTCCAAAAGACGCAACTTGCCAGTGAGAAATAAGATTTTGATGTATATCACCGAACTAGGGGGCCGGGCTGGAATCCTGAACAGACATAAACAACGCTTAATGTCCTGCGAAGAAGTGTCTTCGTTCACTGAGATCCCAAACGCTATGAGTATAGCACGTATGCTGCAATGCACCGTGATATCGCACCAGACTTCATGTGCAATGCAAAAGCATTGCACCAACTGACACTATACGCTATATTCATAGCGTTTGGATTTTCAGTGTATTATGGTACGAAACCATATGGCTTATGGCTGTGTGTGCGCTCTGTAACTTACGAAGTCAAATTCTTTGTTAGAAACGAACAAATTTACATACTTTCCTATATTAGAAACGATTTTCGTACCATAACATGGCCGGCACAGCCTTTCTTAGTAAGAAATTGAGTCTGTAGACGTATTGGCAAACAGCAGGCAAATCGTCCACATATTGAGCGAAATTAAGCGATGTCTCAAAAAAGGCCGTCAAGCAAGGCCGTAGAGCTTAATTTTGAATTGGTTCATGACTATGCCCTATTGTGGGAATTTATTAACAAAGATTGGCCCAAATCCGTGGGGGTAACGACTGGTAAATATCGTGTCAGCCGGATTACGGATTACCGTGAAACGGGGTAACTTCGGACACTTTTGAGAGGTTTTTTTGAAATTGTGAAAGTTGTGGTGCTGTCATGGACTTGAGGGTTAAAATTTATCATCTACGCACCTTTAGCTTCGATTTGGCGCTGATTTCAAATATTTGCACCTCACCGTTTTTACAGTGGAGGGTCCGAAGCAGTGTCCGAAATTACCCCGTATTTTGGGGTAATTTCGGACACGCTTGGAAAAAACGACTTTTCGTTCTGATTTTGGTCCCAAAATCGCTCACTGTCTCTTTCTAAAGTGCTAATATGATTATGTGAGAAATTCGTAAGGGTTAAGGGGGGAGACTCGTCATTCTCCTTCAAAAAATCAGATTTTTGTTTTTGAGTTTTTTGAATTCTTTGTGTCAAACCCTTGAATTGGGTGGCTGGCTGGTTTTGAAATTCAAAACCGTTTGGCCAAAGGACGACATTTTGTAATTTATTTTCCACAGGATAGGTTAGACCGTTCAAACTTTGGAGCTATTTTACTCAATTGCAATATTTTGGGTCTTGCGCGCACGATTTAAGCCAGACCGTTGATTGTATTGACTTCATAATTTTTCCAATGTTTCACCTCCATAAGGCCGTCAGTCTGAACTAGGATATCTTCAATCGGACAAGCGGAAGTGGCCGAAAACGGTTATGGAAATGCTTAAATTTGAATGCTTTCTTTCGTACACCTTAAAATGTAAGTTTCAGGCACTTAGGAACCACCTATTTCAATTATCCTAGTTCAATCTAGAGTGCCGGGAGTCCTTTTGAAGGAGCAACAAAGACATTTATGATATGATGCCTCATTATCCAAAAATCATGCGCGCAGTGAATTTTTGTCGTATTTTCGAGGTTTGGCAGAAAGATTACAGATCCTAGGTTATGAGGCCTAGAGTCAAACTTTTTTTTCCAAAATGAACCTTAAAGAACCAGCTTTTTATTGGAAAACCCCACTGACCCTCAAATCTATTGGAAATAGTTTTCATGTAAGCCTGAAATTTGCTAAAATTATGGTGTTAAAGACGAGTCTCCCCCCTTAAGATGTAAAGAAAGGTAGGGGTGGTCATTCATACATAATTTTAAGTCATGTTTTGCACTCATATGTAGTTCGATTTCAGAAATAGTGGGTGGAACTAGTAGAGCCATTTAGAACGCTTCTATTTGTTAGTTTTTGACCGATTAGCTTTCACAGGCAACTCGGGCCATACTTTATTACGCGAAAGTGAATCTTAAATCTGCCTCTACAAGATTACATACGATCACATGCATGCATATGAAAGGCAAGTAGTCGTGTCGTATGTACGGTTAGGAAGATACAGGGGCTCAGTGGAAAGCGTTGCATAGTAAACCGGCGAGCTATGCAGCCATTCGCCAAGTCCAACTCTCATGTCACATGAAAGAAAATTAATCACAAAACAGTCGTTGACACTAAGGTAGAACACGCACATAAAAAAACTAAGTATTAAAGATGTAGCTTTGCCCCATTTTCATGAAATTCGAAGTTTACAAAGAAACCGCTTTAACAATTGAGGATTATCGTTGTTATTGGATTAACTTCAACTTTCAGAAGAGCTCTTCAGCTTCCACCACTCAAACCCTGCGAAATTGGAAGTGTTCAGGACATACCCACTCTCCCTGGAGTGACGTTTGTATGTCCGAAATTACCCCGTAAAGTAGCATTTTTTTAGTTTTGAGCCCATATAAACCATACTATTTGACCCAGGTGATTGAAAATTTGACACAGTATGCTCTTAACATGATTGAATCGACAAACAATCACCTCATGAACCGGCCATGAACAGTTTCGGCTTGCCAGTCAAAGTTTTTACGCATAAAGCGAATTTAGGTAAAAATGGTTAAATACAAAAACCACCATTTCTCCTGGAGTTTGCCCCTGATTTGGCCTCCGGGTGATTGATCAGATGGTTTTAGGTGTGGCCGATGCGATGCGCGCAACGGGACAACCCTCCAAGTTGGCCGTTAGATGGGAGCATCATCGCAATGCTTCCGGGCAGAGTTGTCCGAAATTACACCGAGTGTCCGAAATTACCCCGTTTCACGGTACCCCGGATTACCCCCGAATTACCTCCGGATTACAACAAAAAAAATATCCTGGATTACCTCCATATTTAGCAGGATTACCCCGGATTACCTCAAAATTTTCCCGGATTACCCCGGATTACCTCAAAATTTCGGGTCAACCGGATTACGGGTTACCAATTTGCTGTCAGCCGGATTCCCGCAGTCGTTACCCCCTCGCCCAAATCGGAGCGAGGGGTGAATCACAGTGCGCTTTGGTGTACACATGAGTACATTACAGGTAAGTACACCATGTAATACTCAAAAATTCCACATTTTGCAACGTTTTTATCCTAAACTTTGAGTCTGAAACGACATACTACACCAAACTACGCAAAACACTATGAAACTTTTGCGTTTTTAAAACGTCTGATTACACTGATTTTGGAAAATGTGTACACATAGTGCACTTGTGATTCACCCCTAGAATCGACTGAAGGAGAGAGCACTATGCTCATAATACTCGGGTCACTTATCCGTCACAATAGAGTACGTAGCGTGGCCGAAATTCTTGAAATTTTTCGCATGGCGAGATTTTTGAAGTTTTACCTATTCATAAAGAAGTTTTCTCAAATCCCGATATTTCCAAGCCCACATTACGGTAACGCCGGGTTACGCGCAATACCAGCGTAATAGGCGGTCGGCTCACCGCTTTCAACCGCTTTGCACTCGAGTGCAAATCCCGTCGCAATCGACTCAGCGTGTCTGTACGCAAGGGGAAATAACTCCAGCCTAATTTGTACACCAAAATTCACCAAACATCTAAAATTTACTAAACTTCATTGAAATTCATCGAAATTTGGCTAGAATTCATCGAAATTCGACTGAAATTCACCAAATTTTGACTGAAATACATCGAAATTCGACTGAAATTCATCGAAATCCGACTGAAATTCGACGAAATTCGACTGAAATTCATTGGATTTGTACACCGAAATTCACAGTGATTTCCCCTTGTCTGTACGTACGCACCTTAGAACCAGATGGGCTGTCTGAGTGGAGCATAGGCCGCTCTCCGCAACAGAGCGATCCAAGTCAAGCTTCTCGTCCCCCAGGGCCAGCACGCAGTCAACAGATCGGTTGAGGCGCCTGACTTGTATGGAGTCTGTGATGGTCTTCAAGATGACCCTCCGTCGGAGCACCGCTACCGCGTCCTCTGGGTCGACGCCCACCTCCACCGTCACGGGGGCCTTGTCGGCGTCCTCCACGGTGAAGCTGAGGCGCAGGGAGCCTCTCTCGCGCATCTCGAGGGTGTCCAGGCACGCCACGTTGTAGCAGGACAGAGGTCGGTCACCGCGCAGCTCCTTGCCGTCCAGAAAGAGTCCGTCTAGGCCGCCTCTGTACCCTGGCACCTCGCTCAGCAGGCTATTCACTTCCTCACAAGACTTGGCCGCCAAGAACTTCTTCCCCTTCGGATGTTGCACGTAAAGCCAGAGATTGGGCCCTAATGTTTGCTTGCCGCACACGTATAGGGTAGGGAAGCCCTTGCCCAGGGCGGCGCACAGACTCCCAGCGCCGTCAGGGCAGGAGCCGTCGGCAGCGCGCAGCCGCTGCTCGGCAAGGGGGATGCCCAACTCGCGCTCGATGCTCGCCTGCACACACACCATCAACACTGCATTACACACAAGGCCAACTCTACGACTTCGACCCTCAAAAGGCGTTTATCGGGCGGGCAGCAGACGACATTCTCGTCGGTAAAACCAACATTTTAAAATGACATTTTTCAATTTTCTTTTAAGGTGCTAGATCGCGTAAATTTTGGGTCACCGATTTCGTTCAAAATTTGTACATGCATTAAGGACGACAATACAAGCACCCCATTCAAAGGATTTTCTTCTCAAAAAATTTTGAACCGAAATATTGAACGTTGTAAGTGTGAAAACAGCGCTCGCGGAAAAAAACGCCTTCGGCTCAACTATGCGGCATATTCGTGTAGGGGAAAGGTGTCCGGAGGGCAATTGATCAGGCCGGGAGCCGCGCGATCAATATTTGTACGTTTGGTGAGGTGTTCAAAACCGACTACTTTCGCTCTTTTCTTTGACGCTACCCCAATGACACTAATTATTGTCGGATTACTTTCAGACTGATCAATTGCCCTCCGGACACCCTTCCCCTACACGGATCCGTTTTCGGATTCGCTGTACTTATCATAGTTTTTGCGTAGGCGTTCTTGCCGTTTCACTCAGTTTTCCGTCCTTTTCACACGTTTTGAATTTGGCGGTCGAATTTTGAGGCATCGGAGGGTGGCGCGGCGGAAAGAATCGGAACTGCGTGCAGGACGGCCGAGTCGGTGCGACACGTTTATGATGGACACCTCGCTGCATTCCGATCTATTGTCTCCGCTCCGTCTGCCCCCTCCCCTCCCCCCGCTGGAGACGCAGCCCAGGACCGGCAGCGCGCTCGGCCACTGGGGCAGCCCCAGAAGGGCCAACAACAGGATTAGGCCGCGGACACTACCCGTTCATTTTGCACTATTGGGATAAATTTATATACCCCTGGCACCGCGATGAGACGAGGAAAACGACTGAAACAAGTTTGATTTGATAAATTTGAAATCTCAGAAGTTCACCCGTTGCTGTGCTCATGCTGAGTGACACCTGTCAAGCTGTCTTTGTGCACTTTGACGAGGGTGCCGGTGCTCGCCTCGGCCGCACCGGCAACTACACTGCCAAATCAGGCGGCATTGACACGAAGATGATGCACAGTGAGGATAGGACTCTCCACCCCCAACAAGGGCCTTTTAATTTTTTGGAAGTACTCGACTGTGGTGCCATCTCTCGGGAAAGTGCTACACTGCCTGAACTGCCTGAACGAAAATGGCAAGGAGTATTCGCATGAGAGGACTCCGGTCAATACAACGGTCTAAGTTCCTTTAGCCGTTGCTTGGACCCCGGTCCGCGATCTCGCACCTTAATTTTTTTTTTAATTTTTACTGAATGAATTGCAGACTTTAAATATGACGTAGTATTTTAAGCATTTGAAAGGTACAAGTTCATGAAGAATTTCGTAAAGTACGAAGTACATTCTTTATGCTTACACTAAAACAAAGGCATAAAAATTACGCCCTTTAGGGCATAAATACTCTTTAACGCCCGTTAAGGGCGTTGTTTTATGCCCTTGGGAAGGGCGTGAATGATATAGGAACTTTAAGCAAAAGTTTAATACCCTTCCCAAAAGGCATTAACGATTCACGCCGCTCCAAGGGCGTAAATCGTTTACGCTCTGCAAGGGCATAATTTTAATGCCTTTGTTTTACCAGTGTGTGTAAGCTCAAAATACTTTGGTTTAACAAGCTACTTGTTTTTGTAGGGCCTAAGAAGATCAGTAATGTTTGATACAGTGACTTTTAGCTTACTTTTACGAACTAAGGAGAGTTTGGACGACGAATGAAACTCACCTGCAGCGAGTCGATGGAGTCAGTGGGGCATGCCGCCAGCAAGGCGTCGCCGGTGGGAGTCCGCACGCAGAGGGGCACCTCGCGGCCCTGCTTGGCGTCCAGGAGGCGCCATCGGCTTCCCGACAGCTGCTGGTCGCCGTTCCTCTCCGGCCACGCACCGAGGCGCCACTTGGTGCGCGCCAAGCCCCGCACCTCGGCGTCCTGCTCGCCGAGGGGGCGGCCCTGCGCGTCCCGCAGCGCCTCCACCAGGATGCTGCGGCCGCCAGTGCTCTCGTCGCGGCGCACGGTCATGCTGCAGCAAAAAACACGCAGATCCGAAATCGTTCACAAGAATTATTGCGTCTGGACGGCTCTCACCGACGGTTGAACTACTGCAAATTTTTTGGAAAGGCGGGTTTCAGTACAATCGAGCCCAATGGAGGTTCGATTCTCGACTGCTTCGCCGGCTTTCGGCTCTGCGGCCTTTCTTAGGGAAATATACACAGATTTAGATTCGTCTCAAGAAGACAAACAAAACATCTCAACACGAGGGGGAAATCACTCGCGTAATAGTCGGGTCACCGATTCCTAGTATTACGCGTAATAGTAATAGCAGCCAATTTTTTTTTTTTCATTTTCCCTATTTTAGGTTTGATTTTAGCCTAAATCTGGATATTTTCGAGTGTAATAAGCCTTTTGTAACAGTGTAAAAGAACGTAATAGGGAATAGTAGGGTCACAATTTTTAAGAGTGATTTCCCCCTCGTCTCAACACGTGCCATGGGTTAAAATGAAAAATGAAAGAGTTATTGAACTTCTAATGTCTTTTTGACCATTTAAGCACTCTATAAGTCCAACAACTCTTTCATTTTCCATTTAAACCCATGACGTGTGTTATCATATCATGTTTGTCCTCTCGAGACGAATGAAAATCTGAAAGGCCATGTCTATCTGGTTTGTTTAAATATTCACTCAACTTAGCGAAGTTCAAACCAGAGAGGACGGAACAGAGAGGTATAACTCCCATGCTAAGCCGACAAAGCCGAAAATCGAACCCCCACCTTGTCAAAATATCGAATAGAGCACTTCCAATTGGGGTTCGAGGGCCCGCCAGAGAGCAGCACCATCGACCCCAATCAGTTGTTCAAGCAGATTTATAAATGCCTCCGCCAAGCGTTTACGCTATTACGCTTGTCGGGGTTAAGTTTTCTAAGATCAAATGAATTTTAGAGAGCTGATACGACACATGTTTCGACATGTCAGCGATATTTAGTCGGCGGCGTCGTCTGCTGTCCCATGCTCTCCGCGATTTGACAGTAGCATGGCACAATTCTTTTGTAGTTCCGCGGGTGGCCACCACGCCTGGCCAGGCGGCGCTGAGCTTTGCCTTCGAACCCCAATGGCGTACCGTTATGTTTGGCGGGAGTCACTGCCGGGTAAAGAACGTTCTCCGCTCGCTGAGGGCCGAGCAGCCGACGCTACGAAATCGCTCAAATCTCGGGAATGCTAAGTCTTTAGGACTAAACAAAACCTGTTCTGGCATCACCTGATTTTGCACTTTCATACTGAGGACACGAAAGATACCTAGGAATAGTTTTTAAAATTAAGTCTGCAAGCGAAAAGCCGCGGCAGTTCAAACAAGGGTACGCGTAGCACCATGATTTAACTCTTAAATTCACCCACGGGAGCGAATTCTGTGAATGATATTGTGACAAAATGTTTCGGATATCTTAAGGAACAAACTGGTAACATTAATCTGGTGGAAAACGCTGACAATACTAAAATATCGCTAGTTTCAAGCGTCTGGCAGGCGTCTTCTGCTGGCCCTCAGCGAGCAGGACTTGCCATACTTCGTGCCGCCATATTTCACATATTGGAAGTGCTCTATCATGCCACCGAGTCCGATTTTAGAACCGAGATGGGTTCGATCCTACTTAATCGAAAATCGAACCCTCTCCTGTGTCCTTGCCATTTTTTCATAAGAGCGCCCCCCCCCCCGATAAAACCGATAAAAACAGCGAAAATATCCTGTTATGGCCTGCAGTGTACGGCTATACAAGAGAAGGGCACCCCTCGATTTAAATCGCCTGAAGGTAGGCAACTCACAGAACAATCCACCTCAAGGTGGCAACGCACAGAACATTCCACCTGTGACAGTAAGCAAAAAGTGGGACATGAATTCCCTGAAGGAGAATCCTGGGTACGCGCCCGATGATGCAGTTCTTCCCGCACAGCACTCGACTCCCTACACGCTTAAAACCTTACAAAGTATTTTGAGCACAAATAAACAAACTAATTTACTTTGTTATAAGAAGAAATAGTTCGTAAATTACGAAGTATTTTTTTGTAAGCTTATGTATGCTCAAAATACTTTGATAAAACAAACTGCTTTTCTATGTAAGGCCCAAAATAGTTTGTAAGGTATTCTCAGTGTACAACAGCCGCCACTGTACGCACCTCTCGCCGTGGTAGAGCAGGTTGGCCTTGTTCACTTGGCCGGCCTCACACTTTTCCCAGGAGTCCTTGGGCCCGAGCTCAGCGCGCTCCAGCTCCAAGTAGCAGCCCGCCCGGACGCCGCCGTTGTGGAGCCGCACGGTGAGGCGGCCGCCGGGGCCGGGCGCCACGAAGCGCACGCTGGGGTGGTCGGTGGCGGGGTCCACGTGCGACAGGGCGCGCAGGGGCACGTCGTCGCACAGCACCTGCAGCGTAAGCTCGGGCTCGCCGCGGGGCCCCACCAGCACAGCCAGGCTGGAACAGGCGTAGCAAGAGTTGTAGACGGGCATAGCTTGACGAGGGGGTATGCAATCGCGTTATTCTAGCTTCCTCTGGCCTGCTGCTAACATCGGCGACCCGTGGCGCTACCTCACGGACATAATGCGAACTACTGATATGGCGGGAGATTTTGAACTTGGAACATATCAAACAAGGTTTGGGAAGTGAATTTTGATCCGTATGACCTAAATTTCAATGAAGATGCTTCCCATGATTAAATATTGTGGCCTAAAGTTGATCCCAGGCACATGATTGACTACTTTTTGGTGTTCCCAAGAGCTCGGGTTGGGGTGGTCCGACTAAAGCTTTCTCGACATCTTTTATTTTAGACCTAATGTTTTTTCTTGAATTATTGATTGACTATTTTTGTGCTTTGTGATCACTGATCATGTTAACCTAATGTTTCATTAGAACTTCAATGTTACTTCTTCTTGAACAATTGAGTGAAAACTTATTTATGCAGCTCCTTTTTTCTTTGAATTTTTGTACGCAAATGAAGTGAAAAATTAATGTTTAAAATTTGTATTAATTAAATCTTAATATATACTAACAAATCGTTCACTTGCATGCCCTTATTATCAGAGTTAAGAGAGAATTATGGCTGTAGTGTCGATTTCTTTATGAACTGTGATAAGGGCGAGCAAGTGAACGACTGGTTAGTATATATTAAGATTTAATTACTACAAATTTTAAACAAAGGTGAGGAACATTAATTTTTCACTTCATTTGCGTACAAAAAGTCAAAGAAAAAAGGAGCTGCATAAATAAGTTTTCACTCAATTGTTCAAGAAGAAGTAACATTGAAGTTCTAATGAAACATTAGGTTAACATGATCAGTGATCACAAAACACAAAAATAGTCAATCAATAATTCAAGAAAAAACATTAGGTCTAAAATAAAAGATGTCGAGAAAGCTTTAGTCGGACCACCCCAACCCGAGCTCTTGGGAACACCAAAAAGTAGTCAATCATGTGCCTGGGATCAACTTTAGGCCACAATATTTAATCATGGGAAGCATCTTCATTGAAATTTAGGTCACACGGATCAAAATTCACTTCCCAAACCTTGTTTGAAATGTTCCAAGTTCAAAATCTCCCGCCATATCAGTAGTTCGCATTATGTCCGTGCCGCAGCGCTGTATGTTGTCCCCTGAATGTAGGCAATTTCAAGGAGCCGAGGAACCAAGAATAGTCTGTTCACTCTATAAGTAATAGGACGCGTAATAATACGCGTAATAGCCGCGTAATATCCGAAATTCTCAAATTTTTACCAATTTTGGAGTGTTTTGGGGCAGTTTTTAGCTAAATTCTGATTATTATGAGGCGTAATATAGCGTAATAGCCTAATAGTTAGGTCACAGGTTTAGAGCGTGCAACCCCCTCGTAGCTTGACCCGAGAGGACAGTCACTGGGGACTGATGAAGCAGATCAACCTGAAAACGTCGCCCTCAATGACAAACTTGTTCATGATACACTTTCATGAAAGTTATTTCAGATGTAAAGCCCCTGTTGCAGGTATTTGGCACTGCATACTAATGACTTGTGTTCATCGAAACTGAAATGCTATCAGCTGTGAGCTGCCTTTGAGCGCACTGTTGTCGATTCACTCAACTTGTTGGTTCACTCAACTTGTCGATTCATAACAACTTTTACCATACCTGAAGTCTCTCTGAAATGTCGTACATTGTCCCAAAGACCTTTTAATACTAGATGCTGAGATGCGACTAATGGGCTTTCATCAGATAACATAAATAGTCTCCTTGAATATTGTGTGAAGGAAGCTATGCAACCTGATTACATTGCTTCATATCAATACTTTTCAGAGTAGACAAAATCTGTTCCTAAAAGCAAAAATAAATAACGCTTTTTTGAGCAATTTATGTTAAGGCTTATTGGTCCACTAAATTTTTGTCAGAATTTCTACTAAGTACATATTCTACTACAGGAACATTAAATCAAGCTGTTACGGAAATAGACAGCTTCCGCTAAATTAGATAGTTACAGCACAACCTTTCCACCAATCTTTAAACCCTAAAGGCGGGCTCAGAGCCTACTTGCTTTGTTGCTTTCTTGGACAGCTTACTAAAAACTGAGCTCCAGCCAAATCGAAGATGGCATAGTTACAAATTCAAATAAAATTGACCTATTTGGTCAAAATTTTAAAATTTGTAGGAATTTTAAAGAGATGCTGTGGTCAAAGACTGGACTTAGGCACACAATAAATAACAAAGAGTACGAAATTTCTTGCAGTTAGTGCACATCGCATTCATATGACTATTTCACTTTTATAAGTGCAACTGGACTTGCTCGCCTTTGGACATTCTAGTCATAAAACTAACCGTTCAAGTTGGGGAGGACCAGGGTTTGGCGTACACTAATACACTAACCTGCTAAAACAATCGCCTGAATATGGCTCGCCTCTCTCCCTATTTGAAGGCCTCAGCCACCTCCTTCTCCCGCGCCGCCCTCGACGTTTCCGAAGGACCTTCATATAGTAGGCGAACCCTTGTAAACACATTGCTGCACCAGTCATAATTAAATCGTCTAAATTATTCAAATCCATGGTTCAACAACGTGCGACAGCACTCTCAGTGCGTGCACGGTGCCACGGCCTTCAGAAAGTGCGCACCAACGACCTCAGGCCGCAAAATTCCGAACCTTGCGACTTGCGACTGCGACAGCCCTTGCGACTATTGTAGACGACGTACCACAACGCCATCATAACCTGTTGCTGAGGCCGGCTCGCTACACAGGAAGGAAGTGTGGCAAGACTAAACAGCCTTCGCGACTCACCTGCCCATGGCGAGGAAAAGATTCTGCCAATTAACGCCGAACTTCTTGTCAACAGGCGACTGAAAGCTGCTGCAACCGACAATGCACTTGCTGCACTTGTTGTTGACGACCGTCTCCAGCGTCTCCAGCAGTCTCCGGGAGCGGGGGAGGGGGGTGGAGAGAGGAAGGAAAGGGGGAGAGGAAGGGTAGCTCCAGTACTAACAACGAACAAAATAAAAATTAGAGCCACAATTTGGAGATACTGACCCTGCAGCATCTCAAACCTGTTCGAAACTCTTTTTATATTTGCCACCAGATAACACGTAGCGGGCGTCCAAATGTAATACGTCCATGCTGTTATCGATATAATGGACTACACAGCGGCAACGTTGCGGCACATGATGGGCGGTCTTTTTGATTACTGCTCGAAGAGAGACTAATTTGCCATTAAAAACTGAGACATTCTATTCGATGCGAAAATTACAACATAGCCAACGGAGGCGGGTTCGAGTACGTCGGTGGTTACTGCTGCTTTGTTCTGGTCGGCTCAGAACAAACCAAGCGCCGTGGCAAGCCACTGTCCACACACTTGCGAGCCCGATGGTTGGCCTACCTAACAGGCATATGTTGAAGAGCCTCTGGCGCCACTGTCTCTTCCTTCCCTCTGGAAGATTCCCCCCCTCCCCCCGATCCTTCAGGACATTGACAGGAGGGAAAACTGCAGTAATTTGCACAGTCAAAAAATAACTCTTGAGGGCTGCGGCAGAAAGGTGAGGGCTGACTGCAGCGCTACAGCTACTTGCTCAAGTCAGAGGTCAATGACTTTTTCGTGTTGAGCTCTTTGACGAATTCATCTTGAATCACTGTAAGTCTGATGTATTTAAGAGGATGTCTTATGACAAGAAATTCCAACTAGTAGTTTCTGGCCATTACCTCAGCCATAAACAGAAGTACCATGTTTTATTTGGAAGTGGAGAGTTAATTCTAAAAACAAAAGCATTTTTAAGAGTCTTTATTACAGGGCTGATGATGGCAATATCATTTAAAACAAAACTGTGATACAACATTGGAGAATTGGTGAAGTGCTTCAGTTGCAAAAGATTAAAAGATATACAAAAAATAGAATATAAAGCAGTTTTGCCTAAAGTTCTTTGCAAGAAACTTTTATTTAATTTATTGATTTTTCTGATTTTGAAAAAAAAAAAACAGAACTTGTTTTTGAGGATGTGTTGCTACACTCACATATACTTCATTAATTTACGAGGAGATTCAAGCAATGCTGATGATGATGATGATGATACCTTCAATTATTCACAGAGAGAGAGAGGTGGGGTGGCGTTCCAGCAGACGACACAGGCACACCAGTGTAGACACTGTTGCCAACTGTGGGGCATCCCCCGAACTGTGATGGCGTGCGTCTCCATTCTTCTGCCTTCAATTATCGTGTGATACTTGAAAAGAGGTAGGTTTGAATATTTTAGAATTGTATCAGTACTTCTGATGACTGTTTAATAGACACTGTTGGAACCTGTTTGGTCGAGGACCATTTTGTGACGTTGAGTTGGTTGAACTGAACTTGGCTGACAGCAGAGTGACAGAGAGAGACGTTTTTGACAACACTGCATTTGTTGTGAAGTGTGGCGGTGTGGCTCTTGCAGCTTCCTTTAATTTTTCGACACATTTGGGCGTGGTTTTCGCTGAGATTGGCTCTAGTGATGTAATTCTTTGTTTTACGGCTGCCCTTCGCTCAACGCTGCTCATTTCAACTGGAAGTCGGCTGAGAGACATTGTAACCTCAAAGTGACTTAGTTCGACACTATTTTAGGGCAGTATGGATCCACAATTGGAATTTCACAATGCCCCCAGCGGCTCCATGCAAAATGCTGCGTTGTTGGATATTGATTCTGACTCCGACATGGACCCAGGCAAGACGAAACTGACTGACAACCCTCTAGAGGACAGCACCGACCAGTCTACCAAGAAAACATCATTTTGGTCCCTCGGCTTTTTCCAAAATCTATTTGATGTAGATACTGATCAAGTATATGATCGCCTTTATGGAGCCTTAGTTCCTTTTCCCAAGAGTTTCCTACAACATCATGTAAATGGAAAGCCAGATTTGTACGGACCGTTCTGGATTTGCACAACTTTAGTTTTTTCTATCGCAATTAGTGGAAATCTTGCAAATTATCTTCAAGCTGGAGCAGCTAATGAAAACTATCATTGGAAATATGATTTCCATGCAGTGACACTTTCAGCAACTGCCATATACAGCTATGCGTGGATTGTCCCCCTCGGCCTGTGGGCAGTTTTCAAATGGATGGTCCCAGAAGAGGTGAGGATTTGAGCCAACTTGCTGCAGATAAATCTCTGTCTGTTTACACTTTTTAATTTTTTGTATCATATTTATTTTTGCAGCATCGACTGTCATTCTTGGAATTGCTGTGTGTCTATGGCTATTCCTTGACCATCTACATTCCTGTTTCTGTACTCTGGGTGATTCAACTATCGTGGCTCCAATGGCTTCTTGCCCTCGTTGGTACAGGGCTTTCAGCAACTGTTCTTGTGACCTCTGTATGGCCTGCCATTTCTCAGATGGAGGCTCGCCGTTATCTAGTTCTTGGTATTATAATTGTACTTCATACTGTTTTAGCAGCAGGCTTTATGCTTTACTTTTTCCATGCTTATCCAGTTTTAAATAAGAAAAATGTAAGTCTAGTTCCTGAGGTGACCACCATTCGGAATGTGATGACTAATAATGCTACCCATTCGTAGCCATATGTTATGGTATCCTTTTATGGTATTGTTATGTACAAGTCATTCCTTTCACCGTAGTAAGGTTCTTTCCTGATTTTAAATTTTTCCTTGTTCCCTGTCATTTTTCCGAAATACAAATGTTTAATGTTCAAATGGAATGAGTAAGTCCTCAGTGCTGCATGATTTTTTATTATCTTCATTCATATTAACGGTAGTAAAATTAAAGAAAAGTTGTATTTTTCTGATGAACTCACAAGAGTGGATAGACAAGTTCATATTTTCTGTCAAATAACAAAAAGAAAAATGTACAGTACAAGAAGTATGAGGTAATGTCCAACAAATAGTTAAAAGCAATACATACTAATCAACTTTTTACAGATTGATTTCATGTGTAATGCTGTGGCCAATGCCCACCACATGCTTAAAGAAATACAATTCCACAGCCAAAATTTGCAGTTACAAATTCCATGTGCCACCCACACACATAACAAAAGATAATTGTAAAGGTGTTATAAAAATGTTTAAGTTAAAAATAGTTCCCTAGAATTCAAACAGATAAGGAACGAAGATGACCAAAGTGAATAGGGAGCTTCTCTAGTAAAATTTTTGTATTCAGTCATGGAGCAGGGTGTTCAAATGGTCTGTATGTATTCCCAAAAGAATTCACATTCCATTTACCCTAGATTATATCACAAATGATGATTCATCAGTATCATTCACTACTCATAAATGGTAGAATTTATGGCTTGACATTTCTATACAAAATAATATATATATAAGATAAATGACTTAATATTTCAACAAATCTGTGAGAAATGACTCCTTCATTCTCAGGAACACATCAGATGTGAGAGAAGAACGCATCCTTATTTTGTAAGAGTCTTTCACGGGATTCTGAAGGGCACAACAAGGTCCTCTCTGTGCTCCACCTTCAATTCTTCCAATGCAAAGTTGGCATTTTGAACAAGTAGTGAAATCTGAAAAGTAAAATTAACGTAGAAATTATCATATTTATTGTGTCAACTAAAATTAAACCAAACAATCTAATCGCTTACCATGTCCATGTCTGCATAGCTCAGAGGTGGGGCTGCAAGTACCTTTTCTGGCATAGGTATATCAATAAGGAGACTGGGTGCAGACAAATGCCATCGCTGGCTTGATCCTTGCATCAACAACCTTTGCTGGTATTGTTTAGAACGTTCTTTATATTCATGCTGCTCTAAATTATGTGAATCTAATGCAGCCACATCAATTACATTTCTGTAAACAAAATTGCAAAGCCATTGTTGAGATTAACAATAACATTTCCATAAAAAATAAAAGCAACAAGGAGCAATCTGCAAAAACAAAAAAAAAAAAAAGACTTCTGAAAAGACTTACGTAGCTGTTTCTTGTAATATCCTGCTCAATGCAGACTGTTCATCTGTTTTCTTCGGTATCGAGTTAGGGTAGCGGGAGATGAAGTCGTCACTACCAACAAGTAGAATGAATGGCAATGAATTTCAATTAAGAAAGAATAACTCAATTCACAAAAGAATTTTACAATATTTGAGAAGTACACACCTGTTTGCCCTTTGAGCCGGAGTGTTGTTGCTGACAGGATCCACAAGGAGGTGGGTTCGTTCATTCGTATCTCCACCCTGTAAACCAAAGAAGGTGGTGTCATAAATGAGAGAATAAGCATGGACATCAGGCTTGGGAACTAGTTGCTACAGGAATGTGGCGCTTTCCAAGACGAGGACGACAAAGCAGGCTGAGCACACTGCGCTGTATAGTCACTACCTGGATCAGCACATGTCATGGTTGCCTCTGCCTTGAGGAGTAATGTAAACAGTAAAATACGAAGAAGATTCAGAGACCAATGGCACAACAAGATAAGGAGAACGACGCCCATCAGGAGCCTTTCTAACCTCAACCAGGATAGGCTACGTGACAAAATGCACCATTAATAGATCAACGAAGCACACCTGAGACGCGCTGTCTTCTTTGCAACTACCCCAACAGCACCCCATGGCTCAACAGCACGAAATCAGCACATGTAGTAAACGTAGAAAGGTGTAAAGGATGTGTCACCGGGGAAAACAATGGGAGTGCATCACAGTCCTGACACTTCTGACTTCACTGTTCTCGGTCGTGTCAATATCGGGTATCGCGTACTACGAATAGTGAAAGAATTATTATCAACTGCAAATAACCACAAGCGTCTGCTGGCGTCTTCTGCAAGGAGCGTGAGCGTGGACCGCCTGCACAGGCACCTGCTGCGATTTAGGATTTGCGGCTTTTCAGTTCGTACTCCGCGTGGAAAGCCGGAATGTGTGGTGTGTAGGAGCCCCCTTGCCCACCTAGCCAGGATTTCCTTACAGTAGCTTGCATTGGGGCATGTCGATTGCGAAGTGGACAGTTGTTTTATTGTTGTTGGTGTTCGGCCTGTGGATGCTGGGGGTATTGGGTGTAAAAAACGCATGCATTCTAGTCTTGTTTGTTCTTCACTGCTCAATTCACTTCTATTTAAGATGATGAAATTGGAGAGTGTTGACAATGAGGTGGAAGCGATACAGGACGGTCAAAGCTTTCAAAGTGATGACATCGACCAACCATCAACAAATACCACATTTGTTACAAATTTAAGCCCTTCGATAGCTGAGGAACTCTTGCGCATTGAGCTAGAACTGTGCGCACAAATAAGCTCACTGATGTTTAGTCTGCCTGTACGGTATGTGTACAGTCCAATTGAGTATGCATTTGATCTGCACGCTCAGTTTGTCAGGAATTTCTGTAACACATCAAAAAAGGTTCTCTTCTTGGGAATGAATCCAGGACCTTGGGGCATGTCACAGACTGGGGTGAGAACTAGTTCAATGTTTACTTTGCTTCTTGCTTTCAATATCCTCCTTTTATCACTTATTTAAAAAAAAAAATCTGATAAAGTAACTGCAGTGCTGTAGCATGGTTTCAATTTATTAGGTCAGAGATGGAAACACCTGCATGACAATTTTTTTTCGACCAAAACTGAGCATGAGTATTCGAGCTTGATTTAGTATTACAATCAGCTCTTTGTTTTTTCTCTCCAGGTCCCTTTTGGAGAGGTATCAGTTGTGAAGGATTGGTTTGGTTTGCAGGGGTCTGTCAAAAAGCCGAAGCACGAACATCCATCAAGGTGAGCTAAACAAGTAATGTTTGGCTGTTGCTCCAAGCTAATCCCAAACTTACAGGACATAAAAATATTTATTTTCCATTATCTAGGCTGATACAAGGGCTAGACTGTCGACGCAGTGAAGTTAGTGGCAAGCGATTTTGGGGTCTTTTCCGAGAAATCTGTGGCTCAAACCCCTACTTATTTTTTAAGAATTGTTTCATTTACAACCAATGTCCAATAGCTCTTATGTCTGATACTGGAAAAAACATTACACCTGCAGAGTTGAAGGTAAGCCACATTTTTATTGATGATAACAAAAAGCTGTTGATTCACTTAAAAACTCTCGCACCAATTTTTGCTTTTGACCAGGCTTCTGAATCAAAAGTTCTGCTAGCTTTCTGTGATAAAGCTTTGACCAAAGTGATTCAACTCCTGAAAGTCCATTTGGTTGTTGGAATTGGGAAATTTGCAGAAAAGAGAGCTTGCATAGCTTTAAATGAAGCATGCTTGAAAGAAGTCAAGGTAAAGTTAAACCAAGATTGAAAAATCAAAAAAATAATTACTCACTTAAAACGTTTGATTAATAATGTTGCTCTTGTAGGTTGTCTCAATTCCTCACCCAAGTCCCCGTAATGCTCACTGCAGTGGAAATTGGAAAGAGGTGGTAGCAAAGATTTTGACAGATCTGGGCATTCTTGACCTTCTATCTGGCAACTGAAATTTATTCTTAGGTTTGTTGCAAATAATCAACTGTGTCTATTGAATGAAAAGGGAATTCAAACATAATCATCAGAATACCTTGTCTTCAGGCTTTCTGAAAGAAAAGAAAGAAGTTAAAATGGATTCTTCTGCGTCCAAGTCAGATGACTTTTTCCCGGAGAAAAAGGAAAGTTCTTCCAGAGGGGACTTGAAGGATGACATTCCGGTTGTTGGGGACAAGTTGAAAGAAGACGGTATGGAAATTGCAATGAAACTGGCCCAGCAAGCACTTGCAGTTGGAGAGGTTCCTGTGGGATGTGTTTTTGTTCATGAAGACAAAATCATTGCTATTGGAAGAAATACTGTCAATGAAACGCGAAATGCAACAAGGCATGCAGAAATCAACTGTATTGATGAGGTATGTATTTTTTAAAATTTGACACATGTGTTTCTTGCCTCTTTCTTTAAGCTAATTGTGAAGTTTTGCCCCTAGGTACTAAAGTGGTGCAAAAATAATAACAAGGACTCCTCTGCTGTTCTTGCAAACACAGAAGTTTTTGTAACTGTGGAACCATGCATTATGTGTGCTGGTGCACTTCACAATCTTCATCTTAAACAAGTCACTTATGGATGTCAGAATGATCGATTTGGTGGCTGTGGCACTGTTTTGGATGCAGGGCTATTGGCAGAAAATCCCTGCAAAATAATTGGTGGAGTGAGAGCTGAAGAGGCTATGCAACTTCTTAAAGACTTCTACAAAGGTACAAACCCAAATGCTCCAGTCCCTAATGTAAAGAAGAAGTCTGGAAGGAAATCTGATACTGCTGATTCCTAAATAGGAATTGTAAACTTGTGAACATTTTGAAAATTTTCACTTGTGTATCCATGACAAAACTCAAGAACTTTTCTGAGTGTGTGAAGAAAATGAGACTGCTTTGTCAGGGCAAATTATTTTTAAGAAATTAATAAAAACACCAGCATGTTAAATATCTCAGTCTTTAATGCTTAAAATTAATCTGACAAGTAGCAAGACTTTACACAAATCACAGTGATCTCATGAGTTAACTCAACAAAATGGTATTTTTTGTAAGAATTTCTGAAGACCTTTAAAAAGAATGGAAGACTTGACACACAAAGCAACTGTTGCTTTCCCAGTGAAGATATGTTACACAAGTCTGAGCACATTAGTAAGTGAAAAAATGGCAAGATGAAATAAACATGAATGCAGCACAATTGGAAAAAAAAAATAATAAATATCAAAAATGGGCATAAAGCTAAGAGAACTCCTCACAAAGTGGCTGTTATCATACAGGTAGACAAAGGCACCTACATTTTGAACATAATGAACATAAATAGGTAATAATCAAAAGTTTCATAAGATCCATGATAAGATGGATACAAACTGGTGAAAGTACAACTTACTAATTCTAATTCAGCACCAAAGCACTTAGCAAATTTTAAAAATTATCTAACACGTGCCAACAAATGCCATACAAAGAAAAAATGGGAAAAAAAAATCATTTCTGACTGACCAAGTTTAGTGCTAAACCAAGACAGGTAAGAAAGAATGTGAACTTGAAGAGCAAATTTACTAACTTAATCAACACACATCTTTCTTATTAATACTAAAACTTAAAGCTAGCTTACAACAGTGAGATATTTTATTAAAGATATGCCAATACTCCTACAGAACAGATAAAAACAAAGACATAAACTGCTTAGTTATTACTATGTACAAAGTAAATTGTAGTAAAAATATGCTGCCGAACATTATCAAAATTACTAATAGCACTGGCATATCTTTAATTAAAATAAGCTTGTGATTTACATCACAAGTTCTAGGCTCAGTACACACAGCCTTTAGTTAGGTGGATTATAGTTCCCCATCCACTGTTTTTGTCTGAGTAAGGAAATATGAAGTTACAGAACAGAACATATTCGTTGTTTTACAGATGACACCTAATGGGCAGTGACAGACGAAACAGTTGAATTCTCTTCATGGACAGATTCCAGGTGGAGAGGAGCGTCATTCAAACTTTCACTTTCCATATCCTGGTCAGAGGACAAATCAATGGTTTTGTCCTCCAATTCAATACCTGGATTATTGTTTCTGATTGCACTTTGGGGTGATGATTTACCACTGTGACTGCGTCCTGAACCACTTGATCGACTGGCTCCACTGCACCCTGAACTGCTTGACGATGAGCTCCCAGATGAGGTAGAACTATCGCTTTCAGAGTCGATGGATGATGAGAGGGATGAGGATGATTGCCTCACAAGGCTGCTTGATGATTGGATTCTTTTATTTTCCTGAACCAATTGTTCATTTTCAACAGCAAGCTTCCGAATCTCTTCCTGGAATATTCGTATCTTCTCTGCCATGACGGGTTCTATTGCCAAGTCTCCTTCAGGAACTTCACTCTCAGAATCGGTGCCCGTGCTGCCTATCAATTTTTTCTCCAGGTTGCCAACTTGCTGTTCTAACCGAAGATACTCCTGGATGAGGTCCACCTTGGTCATTGTACCCAATCTCTCCACGTGGACATCTTCATAGGTGTTAGAGAACTGTTTCCAGAGGTACGCCTCATCCTCTGGGGATGAAGAGAAATCCTCATCCGAGTCGATGCTGAAGCTCGAGTCCCTGGCCCTGCTGGTCCTGGAGCCCCGCAGCGCCTCCAGGTCCAGGGCTGGCACGTCCGTATGGTCCTCCATGATGAACTGCGTCGTGTTGTTCGGGGCGGGCAGGGCTGCGTTGGAGCGGTTTGAACGGTTGGGCCGTGGTCTCTGCTGCCTCTGCCTCCCCGACGAAGGGCTCGCCCCGCCTCCGCCCCCGCCCGCCGCCAGCTCCTTCTTCCACAGCCACACCTTCTTGTTGTGCTGCAGCCGCCGATGTTTCTTCCTCTTACGTCCCTTCTCCTTGTCTTTGTCCTTCTCCGTCTCCGTGTCCATCAGCTTGTCCTTGTCCTTCTCGTCCTCGGGGGTGTCCGGGGCGTCCGGCGTGCGGGTCCCCGCTGAGGATTCGTCGGGCGCGCGCTCTTGCCTGAACGCCTCCATCTCCACCGAGAGCTTCAGCCCGACGCCGCTAGGGGGCAGCACCGCGCCTCCTTGCTCATGGCGATCATGGCGTCGCGACGGATCGTTAGCAACCTCAATTCTAACCTCGGCCGCATCTTCCATACCTATTTCCTGAGCGTCCTCCGTCTCCATGTCCATGCTGCCGTCTTCCTCGAGCCACCTGCACACTGCGGACGGTCCTGGGCCCCCAGATCCTTCCCAGACAGCTCCCAAACACGCAGCTCTCCCGCGGTGTGGCGCGCGTTGCGCCGCGTAGAGGACTGTTGTGTGTAGTTCCGAAGTACACTGTCAAAAGATCGGTGGCAAAAAAATTGAGCTCATGTCGTGATTACTTTCTTCCAACATGAAGCAGATTGGCGGTCATCAAATAAGTGGAACTTCCAGGCAACACTCCGTATTATGTCCGTTTTTAAATAAATTTATAAATAAATTGTGATATTTTTTGGGGGCTGCAAGTTACATGTGCTTCGGGTACCTAAAGTGGGTTACTGAACTGAGAGCCGAGAAATGACAAGAACGGTGTGCCTTTTCATCAGAATCGTTAAGAGACACGTAGCAAATTTTCCAAATTTCGTTTTTTAACAAAAAATAAATTTACTCTCTGTGCCATTCCAGGCGAGAGGGAAATCGCAAATCGTGTCAACTTATTTGGCCAACATGAAATAATGAAATTTAGACTGGATTCGTCTTTGAACCTTACCTTCGGTCTTGTGTCGAATCGACTGTTGCTCAGAAAGACTGCTCAGTCACACATTTTTGGCCATGCTGTCAGAGCTTCTAGAATGACGATTGTCAAAAATCTGATTCTTGTTTTTTGTGTTTCAAGTACACGATGTAGGACTCTAGTGTCTAGTGACCCTTTTCTCCACGCCCCCTCCTCACCCCTCCTCCCTCCCCCCCCCCGGCCCCTCGCCCCCTTCGCCTCGCACGTCGTCTGCTGCACAGCTGCGGGCTGCAGGCTCGCTCACTGACAGTTGACAGGTTGCTACGGCCAATACGGGCTGATTGCAGCCGCAATCGGTCGTTGTTTCAGGAGGAAAATGACGTGAGATGGAGTGCTTGGTCTTGAATCACGATGGAAAGTTACGTGGAGGGATGTGCGTCCGAGGTAAAGGATCGCGCTGTGTTTGTGCGCACGTTCGGTGTTTTGGTGTTGGTTAGACTTAGACTACTACATTGCCCTTTAGTTTAACTCCCAGAAATAAACTTGTCCTGTTCTTGTTTCAGAATGCTATGCTTCGGAGGAAGCTTCAGAGCAAAACTGAAGCTGTTTTAATTCTAAGCAAAGATCTCAACAAATGTAGGAGTGAACGAGACCAGTTTAAACTTCTGGTCGATGAATTGCAGCACCGGCTGGCCAGCATCAAACGAAATGTGCACAACAAGGTAAAGGAAGAGAAGTATATTAGCTTTACAACTATCATCTTAAACCTTAACATTTAATTTGCTCTTGGGTGTTATTTTGATTTCTCTAGGGTTTGTACCGAGTGGCACTCTACACTGAAGATGAAGAGGATGGATTTAGACCTGGTGTTACTGTTGCTGAAATGCTAAGGGATGCACAGAAAAGGAATAAAGCTCTGCGTATGGAAATAGATGATCTGAAACAACAGCTTTCTGATGCTAGAGAGGACATGGAGGTCAGTGGTGACTCATTAGAAGACGAAAGCTCATGCTGGTGTCTGTGCTACCAACATCCTTCTTTGTTTCAGGCTCTCCGATCAAATTATGCTCGACATCGCTGTGGCAATTCTTGTAGATGGGAGGGTCAGGCCTTCCCAAATCATCCAAAAGAGGAACTAATACAACAGTTGGAAACTTTGGATACTAAAGTAACAGAACTTATCCATTTTCCAATAAAGCTGTAACATGCCTGAAAATTTAAGAGACAATTTTTACCTGCTGTTCCAGTGTTCACAACTGCAGGTGAATCTTCAAGCTCTCCTAGATGAAAAAGAAGAATTAAAACAGGAGTGTGATACTTACAAATTTAAAGTTCACCGTTTGAATTATGAACTATCCTCTCTTCTGAAATCCAAGCAGAATAATATTGATATTGATGCTCTAGTCACAGAAAACAGGTATCTCCATGACAGATTGCTTCAATCGCAAGAAGAGATTGAGGTCATCCAACGATCTCTTCAAAAATACAAGGTACAACTTGTGTTAAGTATACTTTTTTTAAATGCAAGAAGTCTCTTCTATGTTTTGTGTTGCTTAATTTTAAAAAAATTTATCATCACCAGGCTGCTTTTGACCAAACAAACAAAAGCTCGAATTCACAAAGAAAAATTTCTGCTACTCTGTCTCCCGCAAATAGATTTATAAGCCAGAGCCAAGGTAGGTGCGAGTTATAAAGTGGAATCCAAATACGACTTTTGTCAACATTTGAAAACATAATAATTTATTTGAACAGTACGGGAGTTATTGGAAGCGGTGTCTCATCCAATGAAGTCGAGCACTCCTGCTTTCATGGAAAGCATGAGAAATGTATGTCAGGCATTGTTTGATTCTTTGGAGGACAAGAGTCTTCGTCTTGTACATCAGAAAAAAGCCAATCGGTAATTGATCCTTAATCTTTCTCTTGTTATTACATGTTGGACTATGTGACATTTTTATGCATTATCTTGCTGCAGGATTCTTGCTAAACGTATTGTAGAACTGGAATCCCTAGCAGGCGAACAAGGCACGCCAGTCTTCCCGTCAATGCTCCTGTTAGAAGGATACTCTGAGTCTGATGCAGCAAACACATTAGGTATTTCACTCCCTATAAACAATATGTTTAGAAAATTGTGCTCTCTCATCACGCCTTTTTTTCATCCCCCAGAAAAATTTAAATTACCAGAAAAGGAAGTGAAGATAAATAAAGAGGCAGCACCTGAAAACAAAGAAAATTGTGGTAAGAAGTAACTTGGAAATTAATTAGCTCCTACTCCTCTTGCGTTCAAGATGAAAATGTATTTTGTCCCTTTTTTATTTATTTTCTAGATGTGAAGAAAAAATCTACTTGGAGGAAAAGCAGTAGTAGCTCAGAAGTGGAGGATTTTCAACCTTTGCCTCCTGGAGTACGTGTACTTGTAGAACAGGCATTGGAAGAGTTGCGTCAAGAAAATTCTCAACCAGAGAAAGTTAATGTAGCTTTAAGTACCAAAGAAAATTTATGACATATCTAGTCACTTACAATAATGTTAAAAATTAAATTTATTGCATTCCTTGCATTTTATTTTAAAGATGACTTTTTTTTCACCAGATTCAAATGACAAAACATCATCATATTTTTTCAGACGCAATACAGTTTTTTTTTATTTGACAAATTATTTTGAGACATTTACATCATACATTTACACAACAGTCGTGGAACGGTTCATATAGTGATCAGGCACACTGGCACTGGGTCATTACATAAACTGAATTGATACACCAGAGGAGGGCACCGTCTTCACAAAACACAAAGATTAAATCTAGGATCTGCACTGATGCGATGCTCCGCAAGTAAAAATTAATAGGGGCTGGGGGCACGCTTACCTACGAAAGACGTACGCAAAGTATGGAATTTGGGAGGGCACGAAACGCACACGTCCTCGAGAAGGGAAGGGCCACATTTGAAAGAGAGGAGGAAGCGTTCATTTCTTAGTGTCAAAGCACTTTTTTTCAATTTATTGTTGTTCATTTAATGTGGGGGTTTTCGGCTTTCTGTGTGGGTTCTAGAGAGTCCCTTGTCCGTCGGATCTGAGTGTAGTCCGCACAGTGCAGACGTCTCGTCGGTTCGGTTCGGGCGGTACAGAACAGAGTCGGGCTTTCCGGACGAAACATCGTGACGTCATTATGGCCTAGATGGGTTAGGATTGGCGATGGAAATGAACTAAAATTTTCGTCAATGAAATTGTTATTATGAAGCTCACTGCAATACTCACGTCTAGTATTATTTGAAAGGGGAAATTGTTGCTCATTGTTGGCGCTAGTTTCGAAGTCGTGGGGGCACTGCGTTGAAATGTCTCGTCATGAAGGTGAGTCCCTGAGTTGGGTAGAATAGGCTTATTGGCCTCTCAAACCACATACGAGTTTTGTGTTTACCTTTTTGCACTTGTCAGCATCGTCAAATTAAACGTACTTAACCGTAACTGGTTTGGATTCATACGGTTGGTTCTCCTGGAACCTTTTCCCCCAACCGTCAAGTACGGTTAGCTCTCGTTCTGATCAAAGCCTAGGCCAGGCCCCCGTATGCGAGAAATGCAACATCATTGTTCGTTCCACTTTAGCCCTTAAATTCCTCTTTCAATATTTTCATTCACCGTCCCTCACCACCCTGGTTTTCTCCGCGAGCTTCTCACAGCTTATCAGTTCTAATCTGTCATCTGGTTGACAGCACAGAGTTTTATGACTGCTGTCTAATTGTGTGATAAGTCTTTGTTTAGTTTATGAAGATTTCTCTATATTCCTCGCATTCCAGCCGCTTCGCTTTCATAAATGTTTACTCGAACATAGATTATTGCTATCCATTGAGTGTCAAATGTTGGAGTGGTGTTCCTCACTGCTTGCGGATGGTGTGTCAAGTATTATACAATGTCTTTTTCTATAATCTGAATTTCATCATCTCTTTGAAACCCCTTTATATGTTTCAAAGATTAAGTTTAGTTTGTGTCAATTTTGTTGTGATGTTTGTTCTTTGCAAATTGTAAATGGGAGAAAGCATCTCTGCAAGTGTCTTAAACTAATTGTCAGTTGTGTCCCATTTGCTTTTCTTCCTTTTCATGTTTGACGTGAACTTAGTTAAGATAAAATTTTATTAATATGCTGAGCATGAACTGACACAAATGTTTTTGTTTCAGGTGTGAGCTGCGACTCCTGTTCTAAACGTAACTTTCGTGGTCGTCGCTACAAGTGTCTTGTCTGCTATGACTATGATTTATGCTCATCATGCTACGAAACAGGGGCCACTACGCCTCACCACACGACAGGCCATCCTATGCAGTGTATTCTCACCCGATCAGACTTCGGTAAATTTTTCTCTGATATTTTCACAAAATAACTAGAAGTTGAACATTTATAACACATTTTAATTCATTTCGACAGAACTTTACTACGGTGGGGAATCACTAACTGTTGAACAGCCCCAATCTTTCACTTGCCCGCACTGTGGAAGAATGGGCTTGACTGAAACAACTCTCCAGGAACATGTGACTTTAGATCACATGGTCACCACTGCTGAAGTGGTATGTAACAACTATGCAATTAAACGAAAAGCCTGGGCAGCATCATGTTTATTTGGTAGTACGGTTTTGTGCCATTTCTAAGTCTTTACCTCATATTGTTTTCAGGTTTGTCCAGTTTGTGCATCGTTACCTGGAGGTGATCCTAATCTCATGACTGATGACTTATCTGGCCATTTGAATCTTGAGCATCGAAGTGGACCTCGAGATCTTATATCATTTCTAATATCCTTTCATTGCCGTAGTATTGAATTTCCATGAAAACTATTGTCACCTTACTTTGCTTTCAAGTTTATTCGTACCTGTTTCTGTTTTCTTTTTATACTGAACAGTCTCATGTGCCCTCCTTTTTTAGAAATTTTCCTTAACAGACTGCTTTACGATGAACCAGCTAGTCTTCGGCATGGTGGCGTCCGTCGTGGTCCTCATGCATCAAGAGGTGTTGGTGGTCCAAGGCCTAGGAGGTGCAACATGCATTTCAGGTGATTGCTTTGTTATGCACCTTTGTGCTCTTTAGTTGAGTTGAGAATGCAACCCCTCTTCTTTATTTCAATTTCCAGTACTGGTGGCTTATCTTCTATATCACCTTCAACTCGAGACACTGTGGACCCCATTGCTGAGCTACTGTCCCAGCTGTCTGGCGTCCGACGATCAACGGCTAGTACTTCAGCTCAAAGCTCGACACCATCTCAATTACAACAGCTTCAAATGCAGCTGCAGTTGGAACGTCAGCAGGTGAGGGTATGAATGCTTCTCCTACTTTCAATTTTTTTTCATTTCTGGGGAAATGAGCGGGAGGGCATAAATTTGAAAAAATATTGGACAGCCAATCTTTACCATCATATTGTTTGTCATCTGTCTAATTTGAAGTTGTCTTTCTTAAAATTCTATTCTGGAATGTTTGAAATACTCATGCTGGGTGGCACCTAGTGGCACCCAGTTGGTAACCCAGACTTCTCAACAATGAGTTCTGTTACTGTGGTAGGCCATAGCCCAGTATGTCCTCTTCCAATGGCAGTCATGCTGTCAAAGTTTGGTCAGTCCTTTTTCAAAACACAAACTGGTGTCAATGATGGAGGAGGTATTAAAACTTGAGGGTGTACTGCTAAATTGCTTGGTCTGCTCAATTGGGTCCTCAAACAGTGCCTAATGTATCAACTAAAGAAGGTAGCCTAGAATTTGAGGGCAGCTTTAGTGTGCTTTGTTTGGTTTGTCTGTTTCAGGCGGCACGACAGCAGCTAGAGAGGCTACCTCGACGCCAGGCACAAACAAGCACTTCAAATGCAGCCAGTGGCACTGCAGCTGCCCCTACAGCCTCAGCGGCAGCTGTCGTCAGCGCTAGTTCTGCAAGTTCGAATGGAGAGTTAGGTTCAAGCACACCCACTGCACCTGTTAACTTACAGTTTTTACTTTCAAGGTTTGTTCTTGTGTAATTGTTTTAATAGGACTTTTGGTTTTTGACATTGCCGCCTATTAAATGTAATTGCAACTGTGTGTTTGCAGGTGCACTGAGCCGCCTCTCACTGAAGCAGAACTACAAGCAGCAGAGCAGGAGCGAGCTGATCACAGTCTGTTTGTTCAAGAGCTAGTAATGTCCACTTTGTCGGACTCAACTGCCTCAATTCTTTCCTTGGGTCAGAATGCAGTAGCCCCAAATAGGAATAGCGAAAACAGTGAAACTTCTTCAAGTAGGGAGTCTCCCGGTGGAGGAGGGGGGGCAAGGGTTCAATCTTCTCCACCTTCTTCTGCCCCCTCCACTGGCTCTTCGTCCAGCTCTTCATCAGTCCCAGCTTCATCTCAGCAAAGGGCTGCAACAGGAGCTGTCGCTGCAAAGCGCAGCAGCACTAGGGGTATGGGGCTCAACCATTATTGTTGGGCTATCCTCACAACTCTGAAACTTGTTTAATTTTGTTCCTTTCATCACTTTATGAAGTTTATGCAATTGCAGGTGTGGGGCCCGTGACTGCATCAAGTGGAAGTTCACGCAACCAAGCGCAGGCCGCGCAGGCCGCGCAGGCGCAGTCCCAACAAGTGGCCCAGCCTCAACAGCAACCGCTACACCTTCGCGATCGTGGCGCAGTGATGTCTCTGCAAAACCAGCCATCCCAGCAGCCTCCACAACCCATGCGCGTCGTCACAGGCACGGGCACCATCCGGGAAGTGGTCGCAGCACCTAGCTACGGCAGTCCAGGATCAAGCAGGAGAAAGCCAGTTCGCACTGCAACTGAGCCACCACCGCCTCACTAAAAGTGTTCATAGTTCTAGTCCTTATGCCTGTTTCTAGGTAACTAAAGCAAGTCCCTCCCCCTCTCCCCTCCCTGTCACCTTTCTTCATCCAATTGTTTTCTTGTCCTTTTCTCCCAAGTTTTGACCTAGTTAATAAAGTTTCACATAGTGAAAATGGTTGCTATTTATGATTTATTGGACAGCTGGGGTGGTTTGAGATTATCTTATGAATTGCTTTACCCAATGTTGGCAATATGTTTCATTGATTATTCTTGTTGATCCAGCTCAAGGTGCTTAGCTACTTGTTTTGTGTTTGTTTCCTGCGGGTTGCCTGAATTCAAATTTTTGAGTACATTAAAATTATACTTTTTTTATCACTGTGCATTAATGACACATTAAAATAAGTACTAATTTTGTACAATTCTCATCTCATGAAATTTCATGGTGATGGTTCCTTTAGCATTAATCATTTGAGCATTCAGAAGTGGGTGCATGTAATGGAAGGGGGTGAGAGGGGGATATTCTCAAGCCAGCTGGCTTAACACCTGAACTGATAGACTGAGAATATTGTGCGCACTTTTCAGCAAAATTAATGCCAGTTTTCTTCTTTTTTTGCAATTGAAATGAAATAAAACTACTTTCTCCTGCTGCTGGGAACATACTTTTGCACCACTGGCATGACTAGGATCTTCTCGTGGCTTCCTTTGGCTGTCTTTTATTTAGTATTTGCTTTCTGCTCAAATTTGAAATTGAAACCAGTGATGCTGTTTTCCCTTTGGTGTACAATTGAACAGTGTTTTGCTTGCCTTGGAATTTTGATTCTTCTTGGTAAACTTGCTAACTTTCCATCTGTTGGCTTCAAAATAAATCCTTGTAGTATGAGTAGTTTGTGCTTGTTATTAGCTCAGTCATCCATAAACTGCCTCATTCTCATGGTTTATTCCTTGTTAATTGTTTTTTTGTTGTTGTTTTCATGTTACAATCATTCATTTTATTGATCTATCATAACAGAACTGGTAGCAGGCAGACCCCACTTAGATGAATTGTTGATGTGGCATTCGTAATTGTATGTTGTGTTGATGCTCCCTTCACTTAGCTAGCTGACATTGTAGTGTGTGACATCATTTTGGTCCCCTGATAAGCCTTTTTTAGCTATGTTTTTGCTGCAAGAGCGTGTGATTAAACACATTTTTATGCTTTGGTAGTCTCTTTTATTAAATATATATTTTCTTTAATCAAATATTGGCTGTGTCAGACAAATTCAGAGCACAAGGGTTAATCATCAAAATTCATGGTGAACAGTTGTCATTGACTTGTGTCGCCTTAATAATAACTTTAAGACCAAGAAATTGATTGCATTAGAAGTGCTGTTTAGTTTCCAAAATTCACAACTTTGCCAACTTCTTTTGGTTGTAACCAAGAGAATCTATGTATAGGTATTTCATAATTCGAATTATCTAGTGTTGAAGGCTGTGGACATATCTACCAACTGAATATATTTTTTATGTCCTGACTTAGTCCAAAACAAGTCCAGTCGTTGAGGAATTCTGTTCTTTTGTATGACTATTTTAAAATTAACGTGCATAACTGAATCAAAGCCTTGGCACCTCGGCAAATTCTTTCAGTGTTATTTCTGAAATGCTTCAATAACTAATTTAATTTCATCCTAACCTATGAGCAGATTAAGTAAGAAAAATTTAATTATAAATGGCGGATATAGAGTACCATCATCATGGGGGTTTGGCAGAGTTGAGGGAAGTATGAGGAACTGTCCCAGCAAACATCCCTTCCAAGGATGTTGTTCAGGGGAAGTGAAATACTAAATAGAAACGCATCTGGATATTGAACTAAATTTTCCTTAGATACAACTCCTTTCTAGTTATGGGAATAATTCTCAAGTGTTTTAACTTAATTTGTAAATTATTTCATTGCTGAATGTTGTGGACATTTGGTGTTCTGTGATGAGATTAACCAACTTGTGGACATCGGCTATTAACAAGTTTGTGTGCACATTTGTCTGTTGTGTGACCTCTTAAGAATTTATATTAAATGTATATATTTAAATATATACATATGGTGTGCGCTTGTGTGAGTGCGAGTGTGTGTATGGTTGTATAGTTGTGAGTGTCCAATTGTAAATTTAGCCAATGTGTTAAATGCCCATACCCTTATTTTCCTCTTTGATTCTTACCCCCTTTAAACTATCTGTAAGGGGAGGACTGATCAATAAGCAAGCTCTATTTGGATAGTGATAAATTTGATTTAGTTTGTCTGAATTTAGAAGAGGAAGAAGGTTCACATTGCTGAGCAGTAGACTGATGTATATTACAGAGATGGCTATGGGGTTTCTCCGAGCCTAAAGGTTCTTTACCAATCTGAACATTTTACTTGTTTCCCCACAAATTAGATACTCTGTGAGTGTGTGTGCAATTAATTAGTGATCGACGCATTGCATAACTCTGGCTGAAATGTATGATGTATTCTGGGCAAAGAACTATTTTGTTATTTCAGTATTTGTTACAACCCATTTGCCAATATATTAACTATCTTAATGAACAAACAGAAATCGAAACCTTTTGCTAAAGCAAGACTTTTCTTGATTGGCTTAGCTATAACCTTGAACTTGAGCTGAGCAAAAAGTGAACTAATGTTTTGCTGTGGAAACCTTCGAATTTGTGGTATTCACTTTGAGGAGAACATTTCCCTATTTGACTCATTGAGGAAAAAGTTTTTTCCTGCTGTTATCATGTGTTAGGTACTTTTTAATCTACATTGGTGAGGAGGGCTCTCATGCTACCCAACTAAGTATTTTGTAAATACGTCAGTTTATCTTAAAGATTTCCTTGTTTTTAACATCATTGGTAAATTGATTCACAAATAAATATAAATTGGAAAAAAAATACTGTTTTGTTGAATTGTAAAGATTGTAGCTATCTGCTAGTCTCCTTGAAATATGTGATACAAAAGAAAAAATATAAAAAAGAAAGTAAGGGAACCTTATCAGCTTAAATCTTACTGGACCTTAAGGCATACAATACAAGTGCATTCTCCATCATACCTCAGTTACTGGTGGTAAAATAAGATTGCTGCTTGTTTCAAATGAAAAGATGCTTCTGCTGTCTGACAGTCTTGAGAGTGTGTGTAGATCATGTCAATGTATCTTCTCTCCCCTAATAAACATATAATTGAAACTGAGACAGTGGGCTCTTTTTTTGTTACTAATGATTTTTTTTCTGTTGAAATTTCTTGATTGTTATCCCTGTTTTGTTGCGAAACTAACCTTTCACACTCACATTACAATGAATGAACTTCATCTGATTCTGGAAACACGATCAAGGCTTTGTGATAATTGCTCACCCTGCCAAGTGCTATGGGCTTGCGGTGTGGTTTGTTAGTGTTCTTGTATTGTATGTTTCTTCACTATCAAATTGGAATTTTATTTATAAATATAAAATCTTGTAGCACAATCCTCCTTTCTTTTTTTGTTCTCTCACCACTCCTACTGTCAGTGGGTTAATTTTGTTCTCCAAGCATTACTGGATCTAGAACAATGTTTGAGGAAACATCAAGTGCCCAGTGTTGTTGAAAAGTTTTTTAGTTTAAGAGAGACATGCAGCTTGTCAAGGAACATCATTGAAATAAAATATTATTTGGAAAGGGTTGTAATTTTTCTCAAGATGAATAAGCGTTTCAGCAAAATTAGGACCCAGGTAAATGTTTCTCTTGAACTAGACAGTGCTTTATCTGGCTCAAAGGCCAAGATGCAGTACTGACCTGGCACTGCCCAGGGGTCCAGGGCAGCCCCATTGGCCATCGCAAGCCAGGCAGCACAGCGTCGCAAACGCACTCGCGGCAATGAATGATTAAGGGAAAAGCATTAGTCAAAAAATTTGGAATATATAAATAAATTTATTTGTAAGATCTACATACTGCACAATTATCTCCATATAAAAGATGCTAAATTTTCCACTGAATGCTCTGCAAATAATACAAAATACATGTAATACAATAAACTCAATCAATAAGCAAAGTTTTAGTCAAAATAAAAAGGGCAAGCAATTGCATGCCATGAGAATTATTTCACAATCTTCATAACAAAAATACATGAGATAATAACATTATAACTGTTGAAAAAGAACATGAACAAAATGAAAATTTTCAGAGCAGGCAGTCCAAAAATTTTCTTTGATTTGAAGTCTTAAGGGCAGTGTCTCTTACTCAGCACAAAGACATCAGCAAATGAAATAAAGTAGTATCACGTATTCAGAGACTAACAAGACCAATCATGTTTTATAAGGATGGGGAGGGAGAAAGAAAACAATTTAGGCAAGAACTTTGAGTTTCTTACAGAAATATTAAAATTAATAACTTTACAAATTGTACAAGCACACCATAAATTTTATTAAAAACACAATATATGACCTGTGCAAAATTTCAACTTATCAATCCAGACTTAGATGCCTTTTCATTACGCTGGCAAGCAGGATGACAGGCACTTATCACTTGAGTCATAATATCAATATGAGGTATTATCTCAAAGGATTTTCAACATAAAATATAAGAGAAACATTAACAGAAATTTTGGCAAAATAAACGAAGATACTGGTGTAAAGTCACACTTGAAACACTAGGCCTTATTTCAGACGTGTTTGGCTCCTGAATATTGCAAATACAACAAACAGGTACACATTATAAGTCAGATTTCAGGTAATATTAGAAACAATTATATTAACCACAAGTCACATCAGGCGTGTTTTAGAGCCACAAAAATGGTGAAAAGATAATAGCGAAAGAGGGATGACAGAAAGCCAATTAGTAAATGTGAACCCTGTCATTTGCAGAACAAGTGACACAGCAAAGCTTTAAACAACAATGTCATGGCTTAGCAATTACAAACATACATTCACTAAAACTATGCTTCCAATCATATTTTAAGGCATATTGATTGTGAAATCACATGCCTCAGCACGTCGAAAAGAAAAAAAAAGAGGGGGGGATGGGAAGTGGGAAGAAAAGTAATCCTTAACACATAAACAACATGCATAAATAAACAAGCCATCTACCACTGCTTTTAAACATTCACAGCAATTTTTAAATCAATATAACAGTGCACTAGAAAGCAAAGGAAAAAAAAATGAAAATGAAAAACATAAAGAAATGAGTATCCCCTAAACAGAAGTCTGACAGCCCCTATCTCTGTTGGGCTGACCTGGTTTATCACGCAAGTCAATATACGACAGGTATCATAATCATACTAAAGTCTTGTGCAAATATGCATTCAGGGATGAAAACCATCCTCTGAACTGAACGAAATTGATAGACCATTGTTCCCAAAAATGAAGCAACATTATTCTTCAAAACCACCTCCATAAATAATGAGTAAAAGTACAGTATCAAACTGATTTTAATTAAACAAAAGAGAAACGAAAATAAACACTGTGGAGTGGGGATAGTTAAAATCCATTGTTCCAAAACATTGGCAAGTGTAAATGATAAAAAGATTTGAACCAATTCCACAATCTTGAAAGACAGAACAGCACCAAGGTCCATCCAGAAGTAAATAGTACTATATAAATTTATGTTCAGTAAGAACTGATAAGAAATTGTAAATTTAACTGGATTCCAACGTGAAAGACAAGATTAAGTAGCACTTATGACTAAAGTATGCAACAATCGTTTGTATCTCCAGGTAGGAAAACAGTCTCTCCACTTTAAAGATTTATAAAAGAAGTGACAAAATACAATCTGAGAATGAGGAAAGTTAAAACAGTCAGCACACTTTCATTTTACCATTACTCCTTTTTTGTATTATTATTAAACGAATATACATCAGAACCAAAAAGAAATATAGGGTGTAAATTAGTCAATAATTGAGATCCCAGCTGTTAGTTGAAAGCAAGCAGAAATATTTGACGGGAGACCAAAGTTTGAAGATATTTTTCTTTCCAAAATGTTTGCTTACAAATGAAAGTACCTCTGTGCTCAGGTCTTTAGGAATATTGTTTGGATTTTTTTCCTACCATAAAAATGGGGAAAAAAATTCGAACAAATCCATAGAAAACGGCTAGCAAAATCAGACATTAAATTGAGCGAATGAAAGCACCAGTAGAGACGTCATAGTAAAGAACAACGTGACAACCAATTCGTAGGCTTTCGCTGCGGCTCAGCAGGTTTCAGTTGATGGCCTCCTTTGGGGGGGTTGCTTGCCTCCTAGAATCACAAACAAGATATTTTCATTAATTGAGGAGGGAAATGAATACTAAAGAAGAGTTAAGAATGAGTACCTTACAATGCATTCACACTACAAAAGACAAACTATAAACTAAAGACACCCTGTAGAACTGATTTGGAAACTCTTTGGTTCAATACCTCTTAAATAAAGCAAAGTCACAGTGCTCAAAGCTGTATTGAGAGTATTAATTATGCTCATCTTCAGCATAAAAGCAGAGATTGAAAATCCTAGGACTACCAAATACAGAAGTATTTTCATATTCCTCATGCACTGGACACAACACACACAAAAATACAGTCGTATTTACCTTCTGCCATGTCCAGATGAAAGCAAAGACAAAAGAGAAGACAAGAAAGGACATTAGACAACAGAAAAGATGACATAATTAACTAGAATAATCTTGTGATGTGCGGTAAATATATGAGTAGAAGGGTCACCAAGAGACATCTCATTTTGACAAAAGCTCTCTCTCTCACATGAAGTATAAGCACACACACACTTTCTCAGTTTCTATCGGCAAACCTAGCTTTGCACATAGCAAGAAAACAAACTACGCATTGAAAAGAGACACTATCTTTAAAAAGGGACTGATGAGAGAGCAAGTTCTGTTTCCAAAGACAACATAAAAGAAAAGGAATGACTTCACTGAGGCAGTAAACCACAGAAACTATGTTGGGAAAAACATTGGTTTGAAATGACACTTTAAATTATGATGTGAATAAATTCTTACCAATTTCTTCTCAGTTTTAGCCTTAATATCTCTTGCTAAAGTGTAAAACGCTTCTTCCACATTGATTGATGCTTTTGCACTAGTTTCCATAAACTTGATACCGTACTCTATTGCTAGTGCTTCACCTCTTTCTCTTGAAACCTGCAATGGAAAGACCATGACATACAGGCAAAACGCAAGTAGTTAAGCAGACAATTGAGCTGTTTGTTTGAAACAAGAATAGATTCATTAAAAAAGCTCTGACCTGTCGTTTCTCACTTAGTTCACACTTGTTTCCCAACAACATTTTTTCTACATCTGCTGATGCATTTTCTTCGATGTTCCTGATCCAGTTTTTGATATTTTCAAAACTTTTTTCATTTGTAATATCATACACTAGCATGATTCCCATGGCTCCTCGATAGTAAGCAGTTGTGATGGTGCGGAATCTTTCTTGACCAGCTGTGTCCCTGATGAGAGAACATAACAAGACTGTGGTAGGGATTATGGTTGATTAAAAGGGGTGTTCTGAACACAGGCTATTATTAACATTCAGTTGATTAAATAACTACACACAAATATTTCACTTGTAAAAGTTAACTGCAATATTTTTAACACACGAAACTTAGTTGCTGCTAGTGCCAGCAAACAAGATATTCGGAAGTCGCAGAATGGACTCTTCCCTACCATTCATAAGCTGCTTAATGAAAGATAAAGGTATACAGCACTTACCATATTTGAAGCTTTATCTTCTTTCCATCCAATTCTATTGTCCTGATTTTAAAGTCTATACCTGAAATATAATATTTCAAAAATGAATGACAGCAGAAACACAAACTTAACGGTTGAAAACACAAACATAGTTTCTTGACATCACAAGAATGACAAGGCCTCTTGAATGGTAATACAAAAGTCAATTAAAATAACCCTACATGCAAGTGATAATGTCATGAGTACCAGATGTCAATTGAAGACATTGGGTGGGACAAGAGAAGGTACTATAATTTGACATGACAAGAAGAGTAACATGGAAGATTTTGACAGTTCAGACTTCCTTTGGAGGCGTGAAAATCCGTTTTAAAGTGATTGCATTGAATTAGTGTCCGTCAAAATGGCAAAATAAGTTGTTCAGGGTGTTTATAACACTTTTCTTACCAATTGTTGATATAAATGAAGTATTGAAGGCGTCCTCGGAGAACCTGAAAAGGACGCAAGTCTTTCCAACACCAGAATCGCCGATAAGCAGTAACTTAAATAAATAGTCGTATGTTTTAGCCATTGCGGAGGATGAGTTGATGAGTATTCGCAAGTATTCGTGTTAGTTGGGTTAAGCCTCTCGGGGATCTTTTTTCTGTAATGGGTTAGGCCTACTTGGCCGTAGCAACCCAAGAATGTTGCGGACTAGGTAGCCGGCGGTTCCTGTCTTCACCAAAAAAACAATATTGAAAATTAGAGAGATGCTATTACGGTAAATGAAAACATTTCGGCACAGGCATACGTCAATTCTAAGAACGGCATTTAAACGTACATGTCATTTAATGACCGCAAGAGTGCCCAAGAGACTGGCTACGAATAAAACTATCTTTAACCCAACACACCAAGAACAAGAAAAGACTTTTGGCGTTAGTTCAGACCGCTGCCGCTCCGAGCGCTAGTCACGCAGGTCCGCCATTTTATAAAGTGCGTCTTGTTTATAGAAATGGCCGCCGCGCTTTGCGCTTTTATTTTGGATTTTTCCTCGACTTGCAAACTTATTGCCGATAGTCATTGAAAACGCGAGGTAATTGAACCCCGAATTCCCAGTGTAATTGGGCGCTGGTCCTGCCCGATCTGAACCTTCTACTGTTGGAATCGTACCAACTTGGAGTGTACCGTAGGTTGGCTTGCCCCTCAATGGCCCTGTTTGGAATTCACTGTTATCATGGAAGTAATGCGATTTAGGCGTTTTCTCGTTGTTCTTCGCGTTCGCCGCTTCTCCAACTTTCCGTGATTCATATAATGGAGTTGTTAGCGTTCTAAAAGAGAAATTCGCAATCACGTAACCCTGCCGTACACCGTGTAACCTCAAGTGTCTCGTAGTTTTGTGAAGTTCAGCAAGTTTTCAGCCGAATTTTTTTTTTGATCTTGGAACACACTTTTGCTGTCAAGAAAATTTGCGTTTCTGATCTTTCACTTGTTTTAAGGCTTGCCAGCTCACTGTAAAGTAAAATTTTCGGTACTTTCCATTCAGTTAAACTGTTGTGCTGTGGTTATGAAGGTCTTGATTGTTTGCTCACGATGGATTTTCGGTCATATCTCTTTCATTTCATTAAACTAGTGATCTTCTGAAAATTTCGGTGTTGACGAAATGGAATTTGCTGCATTTTATGTCCTTGAACTTGTCAGTAGTCTACCTTCGCATTTCTCGCTCTGTTACCGTCAAGCGTAATTGGCAGACACTCTTCGCAATTCATGCCGATGTTGATTCAAGTGGCTGATTACCTTTGGATTCCAGATATTTGTGTCTATTATACTTCCTTTTTATGTTCCAGGCTTCAAAGATAGTTTTGCAGCTCAACAATCAGTACCAAAGATTTATGAAGCATTGTTCCCCTATTAACTCATAATATGGGTGGAACTCGTTTTATGGTCCAGTGGGAGGAGCATCCCTCCCACTTGGCCACTCGACTGGGACAGCTGCTTGAGCACCAGACGCTTGTGGACGTGACTCTAATGTGCAATACTCACACATTACGAGTACATCGTGCCGTCTTAGCAGCCTGCAGTCCATATTTTGAGGTATGATCAAAATTTAACCAAGCAAACCTCTGAGCATTTTTCAGAAATTTTCCATCCTATGTCAGTTTTGATCTTATTAAATTTGGTTTACGCTTCTGTGTGTTGCAGTCTATCTTACAGCGACAACTTGGAGCTCATCCTTTAATTGTTCTGAAAGACATGCAGTTTTCTGTGTTAAAATCCTTAATCGAATTTATGTATTGTGGAGAGACAAGTGTGACTGAAGACAACCTAGGAGCCTTGCTTCAAGCAGCAAAATTTTTCCAGGTATGCCTTTAAACTTCCATCATAACAACCGACTTTCCTTTTTTATTAATTTTTTCTGTCACTGTCCTAGTTGAATGTTCTATTTTCTAATGTAACCTCTCTATCTTTTCTCAATCTTCCCTTTAGGTGAAGGGATTGTCATCTATGACAAAGGAGGCCCTTGGGCTGCCATCGTCTCCATCGAAACCAGTACCAACTCCCACTCCTGTACCCATCAATGGTTTGTGCTTCTCCCAATTTTTTAGCTAAAATAACCCAATGTTAAGCTGAAGTACGAGTGAAACATTTTTGTTTTTTCAGGGGACTTTGCCAAAAAAGTGCCACAACTCAGAACCCCCACTTCAGGGAAAAAAATTGGTATGCAGACAACCCTTGTATCGACTGCTGAAGTCATGAATAAACAAATTGTAGCTTCAAACAGCACCGCCACTACTACCACTGCTGGCACTGCTGGCACCGCATCTGTTCACGGACGAGTTGGTCCTGGAGGAGACTCCCCTGGTATGAACCTGGTCTTGCTCATCGTGTCTTGAAACTTTTACCAATTCATGACATTTTTAAAAATGGCCTGTTTGTACAGCTGTCAAGGTTGCATCTGCTCAAGGAACTTCAACGATTTCTACTGACACAGCTCAATTGCTTCTGAATCTTTCTGGAGTGGAGGGCACATCTCAGGCTGTCACCACAATTGAAACTCCTGTTCAAGCAGCTGCTTCTAAGCTAGCAACAACGACATCAACACAGGTGTGTCTCAAAGGACAATAACTAGTAGAAACAGTTACCATTATTATTATAAAGGTCTCATATGTGATTTGTTGTTTTTCCCCAGTCAAGACCTATGCTTCAAATGTCCAGTCGCAACGTTCGCCTCACAAATATACGTGGTTCAAACATGATGAAGATAGATGCTAAAACTTTGGTGGAGAAATCTAAACTTGGCGAGACTCCAGCTGTAGGTGCTCATCACATTGATGAGTCTCCCCGGCGAAGAGGGCGTCCATTAAAGAAGCAAATTAATGTCATGTTCCAGGTAGTGTAATCAAAATTATTAACCAATCCTTACCCAAATTCTTAAATGCCTTTTAATTTAACAATTTTTGTGACATTTTGTCTTAAATTTGTTTAAACAGGAGAAAGTTATGTCAGATGCTGAAGTGGCATTGCAAAAGGAAGCCGATGCTAGCCGCATGGCACTGGAAGCTCTCAAAAGAGAAATGAACACAGGAGATCCTGGTAATGCTGCTGCTGTTGAAGCTGAATTAGTGGAAGCAGGAGCAAGATCACAAGAAATTCAAGATGAAGACATGATGGTCAAGCATGAAGAGGACATTTCTCATGGCTCTCAGACTTTAATTGCCTCCGAAGAAAACAGTCAAGAATCTGAAGCAAATCCTGGTGAAGTTTTGTATCAGGTGAGGATCAGAGGCTCTGCTGACTCCACATCTGACATGAATCCATATCATTATTATTTTATGACCGGTTGTTTCCTTTCAGGTAACAGCAGATGGTCAGGTGGTTGCTACTGGGGGATCTGATCCCAATGCGGCTGGTAATGTAGCCTCTTATATGGAAGCTCTGAAGGAAGCTGGTTTACCAACAGACCTTCCTATCCTTTTGGATTCTGGGGATGGGTCTTATGTAACAGTCAATGAAGAAGTACTCATGAATATCTGCAATGGTGGTGTCATTCACTATCAAGTTGCTGAAGGTAATCTTGTCCAAGGCACTGATGGGCAGGTTGTTGTGGAAGAAGGAGAGAATGAAGCTGAGCAAGAGGTTTGTTAGATTCTATCCCCTGCAATTGGAATGGCATCATCTGTACCTGTTTTAAAGCCAACTTCTTTCCCATTTAGTTTTTACAGACTGAGCCTCAAGAAGAGTTAAAGCAAGTTACAACCGCATCCCAATCTGTTATCCAGGAAAGTAAGCCTGGTAGCAAACCAAAAGTTGCCACTCCGGCCAGTAGCTGTGGGTATACCACAGCAAGGCAGATTGTGAAGGCATCCATGGAAAAGTTCCGTCAGGAACAAGGTCTGCTTTTCACTGTTGAACCTTTGTATGGTGTACTCAAAGGTCTGTCTTTGTAAAAATCATGAAATTTTCTTTCAGCTGGCATCCGCAAATTTGTTGTTAAAGAAATGCAAGAAGCTGAACTTGTAATGGAACCAGGTGATGAGAATCCTGAATTAGTGTCAGATGAAGTGCATATGGAGCAAGGAGAACAGGCTGATGACGCTATCATGCATGATGAGCATGGGATGGTGAATGATGAGCAGCAACACTTGGTCTCCACCACAACAGTTGAACCTACTCTTGTGCAATCTGGAGGTATGTAATGTTTGGTTTAGTTTGGTTGATTGCTGGTAAATTATCCTTCTTTATCCAAAATGTTTGTATGATTTATCAGGTCAAGTTCAGGCTTTGCTCCAGACTTTTGGAGAGGATGGAGAGAGTCAGCAAGAAATGGTTTATTTGGTAACGGAAAATGCTGATGAAGTGATTGCCAGTGGCAACTTTGGTGATGGAACCCATAGCTTTGCTGTTGTTTCCGATGGATCCACAGTGGATGGGACCCACACATTCTCCATCGCCGATGGTAACATTGTGGTGCAGCAAGGACAGGAGGAAGCAGAAATGTCAGTTGAGCAGGCTTTGGAAGCAATGATGGGGGGTTCTGATGCATCTAACCATGACACCCCACAAAGTGCTCAACAGGCAGCTGTTGATGCTGAAAGCATGCGTCTTGTCTTGGGTGCTGAAGACCATGATGATAAATCAAGCAATAGTGTTTTGCTTGGTGAAAGTAACAAGAATGAAGATACCCTTGCCATACTAACTGACAATACCAAACTGGAAGACACATTGTTAGATGATTTGAATGATGATGATGACGAAACATCAAGCAAGGATATACCACTTGCAGTTGGTTTGTTGCCTTTGAGAACTGCTCTGGAAAGAATCCAGGCTACACCTGAACACCAACCTCGTAAAACTCGTGCCTCTAGTCTGACAGGAGAAGGAAGTAAAGGTGGAAAACGAAGGAGTGATTCAGGAAGTGAAACTGTGGAGAAAAAGGCTCGTTCTGATGAAGTGGTTGATAGTGATGGAATTGGTGATGATAGGTTTGATGCTGAGGAAGAAAATTCTTCTAGTTATGATGTAGAAACATCCCTTGGCGTGATAACAGAAGATGGGCTTAAAGATGCGCCTTAAGTACAATATAAAATCTATTTAAATGGTGGGCTAAATACTTGTCACTTTGGTGTCAAAGATTTAACCTCAGGCCGATGTGGCAATGCTATTACTATGGTTTCCTTTTTAAGAGTGAGACTGGTAGAATTTTCAATTATAAGGAAAATATAATATATTTACTTGAAGAAAGGCTCAGGAATGTAGTTTCCAACTGCAGAACTATGCTATGTGTTTTGACTTAACAATAGGCAGTATTGCCTAGTTAATATATCAGGTTTGCTCTATTCCACATTTTCTGCTCAAGATTTTCTGGTGTACTTTCTATTTCCTGAAGGTAGCCTTCCAACTTTAATGATCGTTCTAATTTCCATTTCCTTACTAACAAGGAACTTCAACGAGGACCCTCTTTGATTGTGGGCTTTAGATGTCCTGTCTCAATACCCCTCTCTGACCCCCCCCCCTTTTTTTTTAAAGAGTTATAAAAAAGGTGTCTCTTCAAGGTTGTTCCTCTGCATTTCTGAATCAGCACAGAACTTGGGATGTCCTGCTATCAGTTGTATAGAAAGGTGCTACATGGTGGTTGATGCTTATGTACAACTGCATATGTGGTACACTACTTTATATCTATGTTGTAATTATTGAAGCATTTTTTGTATTAATTATAATCTAAAAAATCGCAATGGTGTATATGTTATGGGAGTCAGTGACATTGACAACACTGGTGTAGATTTAGTTGTGTGTTTTATTGTTGAAATGAAAGGTCTGTTTCGTTAGAATAATAATAATGGAATAATCTGAACTATGGACTGATTATTTCTTCTATATTGGACTTTTGTCTTATCTTATTAGATACTTTACAACCATTTTTCTTACAAATATGGATGTATTTTAAATTCTAAAAATAGTGTATTAAAACTGTTCCAAATGAAAATAGTGTTATCAGAAGAAAAAAATATTAAGTTTTATCTCTAATTTTATTTATACTTTTCTTTGATATTTCGTGAAGTTTATTTCAAGTTACCAGATTGGTGGCAAACTTGTAAAGTCCTCTGTAGACCTGACTGCTCGCTCCTCTCCCCCAAATCTCTCAACTCTGGGAGTTATTTTCTTTTGAAGTTCTTAGTACATAGTGTACAGCTTTACCAAGTCACTGTTTTGATATTGTAACTAGAGCTTTTTTTTTTCATAATTGGTTTATTATTGATTGAAAATCTAAGAATCACCTAAATGACATTGTAATTTGCAGGAACTCATTTTCCATTGCAATAAAGTATCCATGAGTCACTAATGTGCACACAATTTTTTTTTCTTTCAACCCAAGCGTACTGTTTGGATATACATATTTGATTACAAGTGAAGGGAAGTAAAATACAACGGTCTTTATTGCTAATGAATACTAAAGCCAAGGGGACAGGTAATTGGTAAGTGTTAAAATCAATATCACCATTTAAACAATCAGTATCAAATTACAATGTTCCAACAAAAAATGTACAAAGACTTTTAAGCGGCTTTTCGTTTTTTCTCTTCAAAGTCGTCCACAACCCCCTTGGCAAGCATAATTGACGACAGGGCCCCCAATGCACTCAGACCCATGATGACCAAAGATGCTCTCACACGAAATCTATCCATGTTCTTAGACATAGAACTAAGCCTGTCACAGAAATATAAATTTACATCACATAATTTCTAGAAATGGTGGCTCATTAGTTATATCAAGAAAAAGAAGACTCACGTCATTTTATCAGGGCAATCAGCAGCGCTCTTGAAAAGGCCTGCCATGACAAACATTCTCTTTCTTGCAGCGCTGACCTGGACATAATCTGAAGGCCAAATATTGAGGCATTATTACTGAAAAACACCTTGTGACACATCGAACATTGCATGATTGCGGTCACTTTGCATGCAGTCTAGATCATAGTTGGCGCACATCCTGTCCTACCTTTTGGAGTTTCAGAGGTGGTCCCGCCAAGCGACTGCTGGGCTGGTTTTTCTGTATTCTGTACTTGCGATGAGAACCTCTTTGAGAATGGATTGGGCTTTGTAAAGCAAGATATGAGCTTTGTCGGGGCTGACATGATGGAGTTCGGGGAGAACCTGTAAAGTTTCATTTCGAAGTGCTTAGCAGTGAAATAATCGAATACCAAGAACGACTTTGGGCAGAGGCGACGATGATCGACAGTTTAATGATTTTATGTAACAATAATATTGAATTGAGAGGTTATAAAGTTTCTTAACTACACAATAGACGTTTAGTTGCTCTTATTTGTCCATCGGGAGTCACACAGTGATAGGAGAAGAAAACTTAAAACCGAGGAAATTCTTTCATCTCAGTGGAGTAAACTTATTCCAGAATCGACAAAGAAGGGATGGACATGTTCCGACAGGGCAGCAGACGATAGGAAGGAATTAACAGTTTAGGTGTTTAGGCAGGAGATAGAACAAGATCTGAAGGCAAAATTAGGTACACGACACCCAGATCCGGCCAGGATAAAGAAGAAGACTGCTAACAAGCAGTCGGAATCGTGTTAATCAGGAACTACACCGTCACCTGTCAGGGTTCTGGTGTTAGCTCCGATGTCAATGTCAAGCATTCAAAACACGCGCTTAACTTGGTACAGGTAACCAACCAAAGCAGTACGAGGTACAAAGGTACCTCATAAAATCAGGTTTGAAGAAAAAGATCATTTACTACTACCGTAAATATCAAACTTAATCGAAATTAAACAAAAAACATTTTTTATAAAAATTATTTTTTACGTTTTATGGTATTTGCATCTGCAACACAACTGTTTTTGTGCCATCAAGGATGAAGCCCTGGTTTGTGACGTTAGAAGTAGATTTGGTATGAGAATCTTGGCGTGCGGTAGTCCCTGCTGCGAGCTGTCTGCTGGTGCCTTCGCAAACATGGCGGCTGTAACGAAGGTCCGTCTCGGTGGTTTCTCCCAAAAACTGTTTAAATCTTTTGTAACCAAACCACAACTCTTCCGAAATCATCCAAAGCTATGTTTCCACCACACTGCACTTCTCCAGGGTGAGTTGAGACTGTCGGGTAATGGCGAAGCCCACAGGAGCCTCTGACCTCCACGGAAGGAGGTTGGGTTCACAGTGTCAGGTTCACCTTGAACCTGATCCGGTGTTTGGCTCAGTGGCATGTCCCTTGAAAGTCCGGTCAGGCAATTAAATAGGAAATGCAAGCCTGTCTGTCATCTGACTGCGCTGGTCGCCTCGACGGATGGCAGAAAAGCTGTCATGTCACTCGTGCGAGGTGACAATGTGATAACCTCCGAATGTCTCCTGCTTGCTCCTTCCAGTGGCTGGACAAGAAATCAAAATGCCGTCGCTGTCGCCGACCATGACGGAGGGCACCATCGTCAAGTGGATGAAGAAGGAGGGAGACGCCGTCGCCCCCGGCGACGTCTTGTGCGAAATCCAGACGGACAAGGCTGTCATGTCTTTCGAAATCGAGGAAGAGGGAATCTTGGCCAAAATCTTGGTGAGTGGACGTCCCTTTGTCACTTTCCTGAACATTCTGCCTCTTAGTGGTGAAGATGATGTTCTTTTCCGTAGATGCCAGACGACTCCAAGGATGTCAAAGTAGGGTCCTTGATTGCCCTGATGGTGGCGGAGGGTGAGGACTGGCAGAGTGTGGACATGCCTTCAGGGTCTGGATCACCAGCAGCTGCTCCCAGTGCTGCTCCTGCTGCTGGAGCACCTTCTTCCCTTCCATCAGGGGGCAGTGGTAAGGTCATCTCCACTCTGCTTTTTGAGTGAATCATCTCTTGAAAGTTACTGATGAGAGGTGGGCCTTACTTACAGTTCCTGGGGTAGCCATCAATATGCCTTCGCTTTCACCAACAATGACAGAGGGCACTCTAATTAAGTGGCTCAAGAAGGAGGGTGATGCAGTATCACCGGGTGACGTGCTTTGTGAAATCCAGACCGACAAAGCAGTTATGTCATTTGAAGTAGAAGAAGAGGGAATCCTTGCAAAAATTCTTGTAAGTTAAGAGATTGCAACTGTTTCTGAACTCAGGACTGAACCTTGATGTTTCCATTTATGTAAATTTTGTTTTAAGGTGCCTGAGGACACTAAAGACGTCAAGGTGGGGACACTCATTGCTTTGATGGTAGAAGAGGGCCAGGATTGGAAGGATGTTGCCATTCCCGGCAGTGCCGCAGCCGCAGCAAGCCCAGCCGCACCAAGCCCCGCGGCACCTAAGGCCCCTGCTTCCTCTGGCACTCCGTCAGGAGGACACGGACACTCAGACTTGAAAATGGGTCCTGCAGTGCGTACTTTGCTGGAAGCATATCAAATGAGCCCATCAGAGGTTGCGGGTACCGGACCTCACGGTCTTCTTACCAAGGGAGATGTTCTTCAGGTGATAAAACAGAAAGGCCTTACTGCCAAGCCTCCCAAGCAAGGTATTGTTTGAGAATCAGCATTTTTTCAATTGAATGATTTCATTTCTTTATTGTTACTGTTTTTTAACTTCTGTACTTTATTGATTGTATATTTTTGTTTGCGTTCCAGTTCCCCCACCAGCAGGTGCTAAAGCTGTTTCTGCTGCTAGTGCCAAGCCAGGCAAAGCCTCTGCACCTCTTCCCTCATTGAAGCCAACGGATGGTCACACAGATATAGAATTAACTAGTATGAGGAAAACAATAGCTAAACGTCTTACTGAGTCTAAGGTATTGCACTTTCCTGAGTATTCATTTTGTTTTTAAATTTTATCTTGTTTATTTAATTGTTCTCATTTTTAGACTCAAATTCCACATTCATATGGGGTGGTTGAATGTCAGCTAGATAAAGTTTTAGCAATGCGGAAGCAGCTGAAGGCTGAGAATATCTCTGTCTCAATCAACGACTTCATCATAAAGGCAGTTGCTGTGGCTTTGCAGCAAGTCCCAGAGATGAATGCTCTTTTCTCTAATGACAAGGTTAGTAGTATTATTACTTTAGTGTTTACCAGGGAGTTATAGGATAAAAATCTAGATGCTCTAGACTTACTGTTTTATTACTAATTTGGAACATATGGGGGTAGGTGTCTGTTTCCAACACTGTAGATATTTCAGTAGCTGTGGCAACCCCCAATGGGTTGATAACACCAATTGTTAAGGATGCTGATCGCCTTGGACTGGTTCAAATATCTCAAAAGGTTAAAGAGTTGGGTGGCAAGGCTAAAGAGGGTAAACTTCAACCTCATGAGTTCATTGGTGGTACATTCACGTAAGTTACTGTCTCTTCTAAAAGCCGGCTTGAAGACTAGAAAGAATATCTCTGGTAATTCATTTTATCTCTTTTTATTCAACAGTATTTCCAACTTAGGCATGTTTGGCATCTCTGAATTCAGTGCCATCATTAATCCTCCTCAAGTAGGCATTCTTGCAGTCGGAGGCGGCCGTCCTGAACTAGGTGAGCTTGTACCATCTGTTTCTCCTCAAATTTAGAAATTTATCTGACAATATGCTGAAATTTTTGTTCTCATCACCAAATGTTCTATGTTTGTGACAGATGAGGAATGCCAGCCAAAGACTATGATGACCGCTACACTCTCTTATGATCGTCGGGCTGTTGATGAAGTGGAAGTGTCCAGCTTCCTTGAAGCTGTTCAAAGGAATTTGGAAAATCCGAACATGATGATTGTTGGTGGAGTGCCATCAAGTGGGGATGCACAAGAGCGCCATGCGCTAGGTGTATAATTTTGCACTCTCCTGGTGCTTTGAAGTGCTCTTGTTCTTCATTGGATCAGAATTGGGTCACTTTAAGTACCCATAAGGCACAGCTATAGAAAATTGAAATTCTATTCAGCTCCAGATTCCATTTGCTTGGACAATGCCCTATTGAGATTTTGTCCAGCCAGCAAAAGTCACTTAGGGTTAATCAAATTTATTTATGAATGTGAGAACTCATTTTATGTTTGTAAAAATGAACTGCAATAGTTAATTTATTTAGAATGGTGTAATGGATTGATTAATATAAAAGTTGTGATGAAAAATGATTCTCATTTGTTGAGTTTTTGAACACTCTATTTACTGTACAGTACTGTACATCTGTAATGATAGCTGTATGTTTTTTTTCCATTTCTAAAAATTTTACTTATTTCACTGCCAAAAAACTGTGCAGAGATTCCCAAGAGCAAAGCTGGTTGAATAACATCAGAGAGGAATGTGTTCTGTACCTAAAAATGTTGCTTATCTTAATAGATTTACATACATATTTTTGTGACAGGTTTTTATTGATATTAGTTGTTATGCTTGTATTTTGTAAACCATTGAGTTTAACTCTTTACGAGTATTTTTATTTTATTTTGTTTTATGGGTATGTAACAACTTTCCCAGCGAATCATCAAGATTTATGTGTTGTTTTGTAGAATTTGAACTACTTGTAATGTTGTTTTTGATTGAGTAGTACAAACAGGTTTTAATATGTTACCAAGCTGTTGGGTCGTTCGGAAAACTCCCTTATTGGCTTCTGGACAGCTTTTAGGGTAGATTCAGAACATTATAAATAAAATTTTCCATAGGAAATTTTCACTGCAATTGAAAGGCTGCAAACCTAAATGAATAAACTGAAATTGAGTTGACAGATAATGTGAAGGAAAATTTCTTATCCCCTTTTCACCCTTTTGAGTTTGACCATGCTGTTGGGAGTTGAGGAACACAGCAATTGGGGTGATTCACAATAACAGCAAGTGAGCAGACCCTGTACTTTTCCACACATCTCCTTACAGGCCCGACCCTTCAGGCCTCGCCTTGAGCTGAACTTTAAATTTTTATCGTTTGTCTTGTCTGGTTTTTTACTCGTTCTTTACAAAAACCAAAACAACAAAAACCTATCACCTAAAGAGAACGAGTATTGTGCTCAGCAGCGAAATGTGGTGATGTGGTTCATCTCGAAATCTATTACACATATAGCTCCCATATTCACATGATTTGATGCATATTGTTATTGCTAACAACAATACTATGAGGTTTTTTTTTCAGTTTCTATGTAAAATTTTGAGAAAATCAGGTTTGAATGTGAGAAATGATGAATGGTGAAAATTGTGTTGCATGTACTTTCTGATCAGTTTTTCTCAGTGAAAATAACAAGGAAAGAAGATTTTATGGTTTTCTATACAATAATTACAGTCCCATTAAAATGTTTTTTAAGAGGTTTTTTGCAGTTATTTATCTAAGTAAAGAGATATAAACAATTTTATAAGATATATAAACAATTTTATAAGATGAAGCATCAGTTGATGGAAAATGATTGCAAATGAATAATTTGTCTTTAAAATGTAAGCATATGAGTAATTAGTGCTTAAAATGAAATATGTAATTATTTGTTATTACAGAGAGTAAAATGTAGCAACATAGCAGGTAAATTATTCATGTTAATATTATTTTGAGGTTAAACAGCTAGTATCTGCGGCGGTAGCGCCATCTGTTGACATTTCTCGTCGTTATCTCCAATACTTTCTTTTGTTCAATACCCTGGACGAGACTACAGCCTTCCCCTCTAAACGTCAGCTCATTCAATAAACGTTCAACGCAAACTCATACATAGATTTCGACTGAAAAGAACGAGTCCTCCACTTTAATATCAAATACTTTTGATATTCTAAATATCCCATTAATGTTGTTCCTTGGCTTCTTGTTGTTATTTCCTCGACGCGTTGTGTACCGCATGTTCTAGGGCCCCTGAGGTGTGCTGCAGGTGTGAGTGCTGGGCACTCAAGTCACCTAATTTGTTTTCTATTTTAAATTTTAAGAGTGCATGGCAAAGCCTCAGCCATACATTTTAATTGGTCTCTTCCAGCACTCAAAATTGTTCTGTATTTATTTCAATTGTTTACTGATCCATGCAGAATATTGTTTCCTCAATAAATTTTGAAAAGAGTGGGAATTTTTCTCTAAAATACAGTAACTGCATGTTATGTTGTAGTTTCTGAGATGAAAGTTTTTCATTTAATGACACCATGGGCACAATACTCGTTCTTCATACCCTTGTATGGGCATAAACACAAGGAAGGGAAAAGAACGAGTAAAAAAGCACACCACAAATGTGCACAACAGGAATTTATTTTTGTTTTTAAGACAAGAGTAAATGCATTATAATAAAAAATAAGATTTTTTTTGTATAATATCCTCTTTGTTATTATTATTGCATTAAGAATCATTAACAATAGGATAAATGTTTGTGTGCTGTCATAACACACACCATAGTATAAGCAAGATTAAGACACCATGAGTTGGCCATTTTCAGCATGAGGGCAAGTCCCCGTTATGAAACATGCATTTACAAATTTAAGTTAATACTCCAATTAACAAAGGTGCACTTTGTACTGATGGCCTACATTGAAAAATTACAGGTCTGCAGCCTCCGTTATTACCTTTCTTGCCATAGGGGTATTATCTGCATAACGTTCAACTCAAGATTTATTTGATAATGGAAAATTGTATGACTTTTGCCTCTGAATAATTCAGTTTTCATGTCAGATTGACCTTTGATGATTTTTTAAAGTAATGAGAGTCTATGATATTACATACACTACTTGGCGGAGAGTGGCTACTATTAAAATTGAACAAATGGCTCTTGCAAATTCAGATAATTATCAGAGAGAAAACCAAGGCTGGATGACACAGAACTCCTCTGGTAATTACTTCACTTTTATTATCGAAAGGGTTACTTACAAAATAGTATAGATATATGTAGTTGAATATAATTAGATTGTGGATATAGTATTACAGGTATTTAGAAAAAGAAACTAGCAAGACATGGTAAAAAAGGTGCCAAGCATGAAAAAACAAACAATATGATGCTTTCCCTATGAATACATAGATACAAACCATAAAATACCATATCAATCCAACATGAAAGTCAAGAACATCAACAGATGGTATAATTTACACAGAACTGAGTTTTGAGCTATTCTCACGGCAAATCGTCTCACAAGTCTGTCTACACAGATAGTGTGTGTTTCTCTCATTCTAAGCCACATGGACCATAAATCACCATTTGGCCTTCTTCATCAAGGATCAGGATTGCTAATTCTGCTTCAAATATTTTATACCTGAAAGAGAGCTCAGCAAGATGGCATCAAACACCACACTAGTAAATTGTGCACATTTGACACCTCCAGGTAAATTGCAATTAATAAATTGACAGACAGAATTCATAACTCATGAGCAGACACTGTAAGAATAACGCTGCTCTGTTCAACAAACCACAAAAAGTTTAACAAATTGTGCTAGTTAGAAAGGAGATGTGAATGGCAAAGTCACATCACTCATCTAGTTCTTAGATCCCAAGAGCATTTATCTCCAGTCAAAGGGTATTTTGGTAGGTGAAGAGACTTTCTTCACATCCAAAGTACAAGCTTCATGAAAGTTACTAACTTAGTGAGGCTTGACTTGCTTCATATTATGAGGATTCATTGTTTCAATATCCGTTCCAGTTCTCAGTGCCTTTCTAAGCTTATAATGGGACCATTCAGGATTCTAGAGGAAGATAAGAACTGCCAGCAGTCAAAATGAATGATCTTTTAAGTGAATTTTCGTTTTGATACATGGGGCAGTGTGAAACCACCTACAGTCAAGTATTCGTCAAGTTAAGTACTGAACAAATTGTAAAGCTCAAATAGAAGGAATGAGGTATTGCGTTCATTATTACTTAGGATAGTTAATACAGTTCAAGGTTCAGAAGCTACTATAAAGGGACTCAAAACATGCTATGAAATGATATTAACTACAATTAAGGGGTATTGTTTACATATGAAGATGAAGAGGGTTCCTATGCATGCATACCTTCATGACTATGTTGATGGGCTCATATGAGGACCTTGGAGGGTCAGTAATAACCTCACGGCTATTGAAAACTAGACCGACCTCAAAGACAATTTCACCTAAATTCACCACAATCAATGGATTCTTCTCTACATAAAAGAGAGCCAATGATCTGTGGCACAACACATTTATATAAAAAAGTCAGGGAGAGAAATAGTTTTTGTACCATGGCTAAACACAAATTATACAAATCACAGCCAAAGATATGCTGGAGAGGTAGAAATCCTGACCTCTCTTAGTATGGCAATTCCTGATTCAGAGCATTATCGTCATCTTAAAAAATAATATAGAACTTAACCAAAAAAAAAAAAAAAAATTTAAAAAAAGAGAGAGAAAGAAAAGAGAAAATATCTACCTATCTGAACAAACAGTATATAAATTAAGTAGAAAGATTTTGATTTAATTCACTGAAAGGTTGTTTAGATTCACGTCATCCTTCTGAAGGCATGTAGTAAATACACCCAAAGACAATAGCAATAGAAGGGAGGATAATGAGACTTCCATGTTTTGGCCCACCTTATTAAATATTACTTTGCACTACTCAACCATTTGGGAAAATTTTCTGTACTAGATAGTTTCAGAGTGCATGGTGCTTACTTTGTATTATCATTTAAATATAGCAACTGTTTAAGGGTAAAACCAAGAACACAACATCTGCTGTCATCACATGAAGAAAAACACTTGAATATTCATTTCCTTCTGTTTACTTCAGAAATCAGAACAATTTTTGATGTTTGAGGCAGATAAATCCAGCATTGTAACTTAATTCAAAGGCTTCACATAAGAAGGGAGGATAATCCAGAGTACAAAATACACCACTTCATGACTTTCGCTTCAAATGAAGTGCACAATGCATCGAAAAATATGATGCAAGTTAAACATTTTCAAACGCTGGAGCAGATAGGAAGTAATGCAAGAATGATTTCACATATGCCAACATGACTGTTCACCGTACCTTACTCTAGAATAAGATTCAAAAGTATCCGTTTGGCATAAAAACTACGGAGTAGAAAAGGACTGATAATCTTAAATGGAAGCATGTGATAAACCACACAATCTGAAGTGAGGACTAGGAACAAAATTGAGCTGGCTCTCCATCTCAGAATTTGATGTCTCTAACAGGAACAAGAAAAATTTAGCGGTCAAATGAAGAATGAAAATTGGTGATCAAGCAAATAACCTCAGACCAAGAGCACAGGTTCACATAGCGTTATGCCAAAAAATTACATAAATGGCGCATGAAAAGAACTTGCAATGCTGAATACATTTTGGGGACCATACAAATTACAGGTAACAAGTTTATTGAAGACCACTCAAAGTGATTAACTCCCACCAAAACCGAATAACATCGGATATATATTAGTAGTTTCTCATTAAAGGAAACAAGATTCATCAACAAGTCAAGCTAATAATGGGTGACTATTAAACAGGAAGTCTTGCTTAGACTGGTTAACAGTCTTACATACACACAGGCACACAGAGTCTGACTCACAAGCACACAAGTCACACACCCACAATCATTCATACTTATCACATGTGGTAGTTCTGATTGCTATGCGTTGCATTTTGCAGAATGGACTGAGTTTCAGCAGATCACTGATAACAAATACAACTATCAACAATAATGTAATTGATTCAGTCCACCTGCATTCGGAAAACCTGTTCACATGATGCAGTATTACACCCACACAAGCAGACACACAAGAAATCTTGCCAGCAGAAAAATAACTCAGGCTCATATGACTTACATATGTTTATACGGCACTCCTATATTGGGTATGTGCATTGAGAGCACCAATATTTGGACATCAGCAATTTAAGAGGAAGGTTTAACACATATAGTCAAAGACTGAGGCAAAAGGCTCAATGAAGGCGCCAATAAACATTGTAGAGCCAATTTCATGTAACCCCCATCCCCTAATCTACTGATAGATTTCAGCTAGCAAACACATAACGAATAACAATAATAAAAACAAGACATGAATCTTTTGTGATCCTCACAGTTTCCTGACTCCATAGTACCCAAGGCTATCCTAACAAAGGTGATGCCAGAATTATTTCATTTAAGTCTTCATGGTGCAGTCCTAAACAACAAAAACATGCACAGCAGTCGAAAGTCGAAAGAGTGTCCAGCGCTCTCCTTGGACCTTGCCTGACAGCCCGCTGCCAGGCATTGGAGGAAGTGGAGCAGAGCAAAAGGCGGCACCAGTACAAGGGAATTGAGTTAGATACGATGCCACCTGGTTGACTAAGAAGGTCTTGAAAATCTAAAAAAGAGGAAAGAGAAAAAATTTATTTTTTTGAAATGCAAGAAATATGAACAACTTTTCAAATGTACACAGGAAAAAGCTATACCTCAACCAGGCGGTCACACGCACTAGTCGACTCCTTAGCGGGTAGCAGATGAAGAGGAGGGATCAGCCTTAACCAGCGGCTTTTCTTCAACAGCTGGTGTGGGGGAAGCATCTCTTCGGGGAGGCATTCTTTCATTGATAGCATCTAAGCCTTTGGCCTCCGCAAATGAAGTAATTTTGTGATTTGGTGAGAAGCCCTGCAAGGCTGTGGGGAAGATCACAATAAGTAGACTGACATACAAGTTTGTACCATAATTTGAAATAATAATCCAGAACACTTACCATTCTTGAGAGACGTTTTACCACCTGATAGCGCTCCAAGAGGTAAGGAACCAGTAGGAGTGAGACCTTTAAGTTGTAGGACACTTTCACTTTCCTCTCTGAAAAACAACACAAAACAAAACTGAACTAACAATGCACACAAGACAATTTTGAAGGCTGATTTGATCTCAAAGCAATCAATTTTCTAGACACTAGATTTTAACATGACTTACCTAAGAACTGAGAAGACTCTGGCCATTTTTCCTATTGCCCGAATCTTGTTGCGAATTACTTCTTTCCTTAGGTTTGCTGCAGCACCTGTATTAAGCAAAACATGTATTATAAGAACATGAAAATGATTTGTGCCCTGTTGACAGCAAAGGGGCTCCCAGCATAAGCTGTGTGTCAACTAAAGGCAAAACTGGAATCTCATTTTACAAGGGCCCGATAAGTAGAGGTTTGAGCCAAAGCTTTGGCTGTTTCTTTCTGTTAGGATAATAAAGTTTTCTGTATAGAATTTCTTTCAAATGTTTTCTTTGAGGTATTATTCTAGGCCAATCTCTTCACTAACTCAAGGCCAGACAAGAAACAGACCAATTGAGCACAAATCTACTATATTCGTGGCACAAGAAACTCTAACAAACCCACAGCACAAACACCACAGAAAAACAAAGACACACTCAAACACCAAAAACTAGAGGTAAAAAGATCCAAAGTTTCCAATCCACCAGGAAGAAAGGAGACACATAAAGGGAACACGTATATATGACAGACCACAACAATACTCCAGAGTAGAAAGATTATCACTTCTCTACCATAATCCGCTCCTTGGCAGCAATCCTTCAGTGCTGACTCAACACCTCTGGTACAACAGTGGTAGGTGTCTCATCAGATTCACAGAACAGAAACTTGACATACCCCGCAAAGCAAAGCCGTAACAACTTAACTGCTTTACAGTTATCGTATCAATTCAACTGTTCTTTGGAGGGAACCGTAGCAAAAGCTTAAACTCTACCTCTACAGCTTCGAAGATATGAAAAGGTTCATCATAATGTATGAAACATACCGCTTATTAAGTCAGTGAAGTTACAATCTATCAGGAGGTCTCCTATGGCTCCCACTTGGGATATCAATTTACCATACTATGATACTGTATTACAATGCTAATTCACTTCAGCATAATCCAAAGGAGTCATTTCTAGTCAACCACAGAGCTATAAGGAACATGCGCTAGAAGAAGCAACACAAATTTCACAGCACACAAAGTCGGCAAGACACAACTGAGGAAAACAAGAAGCTGTTCAAGGGAAAATGTAGAAGTCCTTGACAAATAATACCCAGAGAAGGATTTTACAACCCAAAACATTGAGAAGAGAACTTTGAAGCAATAAAGGTCACAGTGGTGTTACTGTCAAGGAGTCCTCTCCTTCCTTCAATGGCTGTAATTCACAGTTCGCTACACTTTGTTATGAACCCAATAAATTCTATGTCAAGTTGTCTAGGAAAAAATAATAAATCTCACTATTAAAAACTACATTTAAAATAATTACGTGTTCTTTTCCATGATGCAATAAATTTTCTACAAGAACTCAAATTTAAAAAGTAGCATAAAAACTTCTTCAACATGAAAAGATCTGAATACCAGGCCACTTGTAACAGCTTTGCTCTCAAAACAAGCAAAGACAATAAAATCAATTCATCTTCCAGCAGCAATGTCTACCCAGCAGCAAAATAAGGGGAAGAGAGTTACAACTTATGCACTATGTACATTGAATGGCAGTCAGAACATAAAACAAAACTTAAAAGCAGGAACTATAATATTATACTAAACATTGCAAAATAATAATACAAGTTTTTGTTTTTTGCTTGCATGCAGAAACAAGAAAGCACACAGAAACTGCCCACCCACTCCCATAACAAAACTGTTCACAAAACAGCACTTCTACAAAGGCATTAAGTGAGTTGCTTACTGCTTCAAACCATTTCCTAAACGTTTGTTTGAAGAGCTTACAGTCAGTTATCTGTTTAGAGGCGCAAGAACTACAAGCCACACACTCCACTACAACTTTTTACACACATAAATTGGGGCAACGCAGCAACTCACCAACAAATCAGTCGTCGAACAGGCCGAGTAGGAATTGAGATCGGCAGTAGGCGTACCATTCGGCGCGAAAAGCGTGAAATTATGGGAAGAAAAAAAGTGCAAAGTGTGAAAAACATTACTTCATCAAGTCAAATATGAGCATGGATTTATGGCAGCATATGCTGATACCATGGCATACATGGACAGAAAATACATCATTTGCTTCAGAAACATAACAGACTCATACCAAGATACAAAAGCAACATGTATTGATATATTACAGCAGTTATATGGCAGTGTTTATGCAGATCAGTCCAAATTCAACATAGTTTAGGCATGAAAACATACAGTCTGAGTTTTCTGCCAAAGAGCAGATACAATCTAAAAATCCAAACTAAGATATTTGTAAAAACAAAACTGTCAGGTTTTGCAGAAGAGAAATAGATGATACAATTCACTAGAGTTGAGTGTGTCATCTGATTTAGCAAAATAGAAAGTGGCAGACAGCACTCCAACAGTACAAATAAATGGCATTTTCTTGCATTTTTCTTTTCAAAACAATGATCAACATAGTACGGAGATATCTAGTGCAGATCTAAGTTACTGCAACATGCTGTTGTTCGTATTCAAAGTATGCAAATCCAAGTAAGCTTGCAGTCTCAAACTACTCTTGGAAAAATTTTCCTTCATCTTAGGGTGAAAAGAAAATCAAATCAGAAATTGACCATTGACCAATTTGACCATTGGCAATTTGGACCATCTTCAAAAACAATTTCTGACAAATCTAACATGCGTATCTTGGTAATAGTCCATTCAATTAAAATAGCTTGCAAAATATCCTATTATGGTGAACATTTTTACTTCCTTTCAAGGGCCAGCAGACCTCAAAAATTTATAAGAAAGCAACTCTTCACAACTTCATAAGAGCTGCATCAAATTAAACAGAAGAGACATGAAATAAAAATGAGCAATCAGGTGGGGCAGAAACACAATCATCTTCCTGAAGTACCAACAAACACTCCTCCCCACAGGCCGGAGGGGACAAATATGCATGATGTGGGGCTGAGAGCAAAAAAAAAAAAAAACTCAAAAGATTTGGTTTTCTCCCTTACCTGGTACAACTACTAATGCATCGAATTTCTTTAAAATTAAAAGGCAGAAGTAAAGGTTGTTCACAAATGTGCTAAGATACAATTGAATTTTTTCCACATTGCCACTTCAGCCTTAAACAATACGCATGGTCAAAAAAACAAGGAGAAAATGCAATGAAATTGATGCAGAAAATATAATGAAATCATTCATCAGAGTTTTAGCTGCAGTTGAATAAGGATGCTAAAAAATAACATGCAGGGACTGAGTCTGAAGGCTAGGATGAAATGCTGCTAGTCTAAAAAACATCAACAAAAAAGACGAAACCAAAACAAGTCAAACAAACTAAGCTGTTCTGTGGAGAAAGAAAAAAAAATGGTTTAATGTGCAGCAAAAGGCATGCAAGGGGCATAGGAGTAAGAATTTTGTGACTTGTGCATCTAGGACTGTTCACATTAACGTCAGTCTATTGGAAACTAACAACAAAATCCGCAGGTAAAGTATCAACCCCCGACCATGCTGACTGACGTAATGAACATTTTGAACTCATTTTGAAAATAGCATGCCAAAATTAGGCACAAATGAAAGAAATAAACAAGCCCAGAATAAGAACGCAGATACTCTATGCAACACCTTTTTTCACTGAGACTTCACTACATATAGTGCTGTGTGGGTGCAGAGGCAAAATTGAGGGTGTGTAAAAGATGAGCCATTATAAGAAAATGCCCCTCCCCCTAATCATCAGTATCAACTCTCAATCCACATTGATCCAATTGATGAAACTTTGGTGTGCAAGCAATTAGGATGTGTCCAGAAAGAAGACAATCTGACACCAAAATTGAAATGTGACAAAGGAAACCTGACTACACAAATTGCCGGCCTGTTCTCTCAAGACTTGTTACTTTACAAAGTCCACCAATAAGATTAAAACACGCTCTAAATGACATGTTTACAGACAAAGAAGAAGTAGACCCAGAAGAAGACAGAAAATGCAAGATAGATATTAAAAATTTAAAAAAAAAGACAAAAAAAGGAAATTTTTGGAGACTAAGGTATTTAGAACATTTAATGTCAATCAAGTGAAATCAATGTTGTAGAGCTAACTATTTAGAAAAGTGATATTTTTCAAAGATACCCGTTATTTTTTACCAACTAACTCAGTTTTTTCATTAAATCAATGAATAATTATAGACAAAAGATACAGAATGAAAAAGCATTTTGGTGATAGACTTCTTTGTAACATTAAGAACAATTGAATGCATAGCAACTGTGATTTCCTCTATGTGAGGGTATGTTGCACTACTGCATGCTGTTATTTGATCAATTTAAAATTAAAATCAAGTTAAAAACAAAACTCAAAAATTTAAAAAAGAAACCTGGCGATAGAGAAATTATGAAAAAGTTAAAGAGAGGAAAGATTGAGAAAGAGCAAAGAGAGACAACTGTCCCTTAAACCAGATCTGCTTCACTCAATAAAATAACTTCTGACAGGTAATTTAACCAATTAAGATCCTTTGAGTAACAAAGAAACCAGGGAACTTGAATCAGCCTGGTAACTTGTGACTATCTGCATATACTACTGAGACCACCAATTAAAAAACTGACTATCTATTCAGTAACCTGCCCTACGACAGGCTTCATCAAGCTTGAACATTAGAGTTAGGACAGTTCTGGTTAAAAGGCAAATATCAAAGAGCAAGAAAAATGAAAAAAATAAGAGAAATAAACAGAAAAGGGGAAGGAAGCGTGTAAGGAGTGGCCGACACTGCATTGCACTCAGTTAGATGGAAACCCAAGCTTGTAGTCTTCATCACAGGCACTTACCACTCTTAGGTCTTAAAATAACTTTCGCTGAGGGAACCGGCATTTGTGGGGTCCAAGGCAAAAATAGAAGGTAAAAGTAAGAAGGCAAATCAGATAGGTGAACAAGTCCGAAAGCACTGGGCACTGAGTGAGACAAACGTGAGCAAGCAATTCACATGACATTCACTCAATGCTGGGACCGAATAGTTTGAAAAATACAAAGATAGCATTTTTCGCCAAGAAGTGCTTTCATAATTATTATTTATAAAGATATGAGAAAATGATGAAATATAAGCTTTTCCACAGAGGACTGTCCCCTAAAATGGATGACATGAGCAAACACTGTCACATTTTGCAATTGACGAGCTATGGCCAGAACTCATGACAAAAAGAAAAAAAAGTATGAGATTATCAGTAGCAGCATTCCTTGGGTATTGGGAAACGCCGAAAACTACTTATCACACTCACATTTTCAAAAAAAGGATACATAATCTCCTTGATTTGTTTTAAAAGAAGAGCAATCAAAAGAAAAAGAAGTTGAAACAGAATTAATGTTGGCACTGTTAAAGCTATTCCAGGCTGAGTCTCTTTACTTGGAGGCATTAACGTATGAATTGAGAAATTTTGAAAAGCTTGCAGAGATGTGCACATTTTCAACCTAAAACAAGGCATAAATTTGGCACATTTCTTGGTCAGATGAACACAATAATAGATTACCATGATATTTCACTAGTGTGCACAGTTACAATGCCCTGAGGGCATTCACATTAATGCTGTGATCAAGCAGGCACAGGGTGCTTTAAGCAGTTTTTCTCATTGTGTTTGCATGTTTTAAGCTACTTCAGCTTAAACTGAAAAATGCTTCTGGGCCATTATGTACACAATTTGGAATTCGCACAATCAAGGCAACTGTACAATTTAACTTTTTGTTTGGTGAAAGATAAAACCTCATCTTTCATTGAATCAAAATAACTTAATATGCATATTACCTTTATGATTATCAATATTTTGAGACTAACAAATGCCTGTTTGAAAAGGGAGAGGTCAAAACAGAAATTTACAAGAAATGGGGAGGGGGGAGGGACACATGAGTATGGCTTTACAATGTCAAAAGCAAAGTGTGTGCTAGGTTTACTAGCTTAAACCTACTAAAGACAAAATCTGAAATGTAAGAAGACACCTCCAAAAGGCAAAATGTGTCATACTTGAAACAGCAGAAGTGTTTTGTGGTCAGTGGAATTCTTCAAATCTTCAGCTAACAATTTTACTCGCCAACAACAAGAGTGATTTCACATAAGCACAGGCCTATAAAAAAATCTGATTGCCATAATGCTTGAAGCTTTGGGAACCATCATCACATTATACACCCACTTAAAAATGTAATCCCCAATTTTTCAAAATTCGATGCTCCCAGCACTTGAGATGCACACAAACTACATAGTGACAGGTGGTGAGAGGAGACCTCAGTTGGTATCTCCACTGAGATAGAAATAAGAAGAGCCCAGTGCAACAAATAAAGCAACAATCGAGTGTACAAGAGAGCTACATTACTCTTCAGAATTCCCAAGTAAATGAATTGCTATAAGCAGGCATGGCTACAGTGTGCTGTCTACATATAATGATGTTGAACTGATTCTTACCATCAGCTTCAACGTAATCCGCACGAAATTTACAAAAAGACACATAAAATTAACACACATAGTAATAAAATGGAAATAAACACATAAAAGGCGATATCTTAAAACATAGAGGGAAAAGGATGTGAATTCACTACACAGGTCTCATGTTCTGCAAGGATGTTATATGATAATGAAAAACAAACTAATGCTACATTAACCGGGAATCATAAGTGTTGGACACTTTTGTAATACTGACAACGACCAGAAGACACGGAAGGAAAATCCAATTAAGGAGGAAAGTATCTTAGAATCAGTCAATAATAATTTAAAAAATGAATATAGAAAAAAAGATTCATTAATTTTCTCACCTTCTTCAAGAGTTTCGTCTCCATCAGACATAAGCTCATCATCTGAGCAGATACTGAGGACATTTACCAGCATCTCAGTGACTGTAAAAGTAAAATCATATTTGAGGATTTCAAGAAACACCAAACTAAAAGCGTGATCTCATGAGAGCCATTTGTATGTTAACTTACCCTTTTCACCAACAAATGGCAGGGACCATGTGAATACATCCATGAAATTTGGAAGCCAGTAAGGATGGGGTGAGCAGTTAAATTGCCTGATGTTCATAACATTGTTTTCATACTTCAAAACAGCAGCCTGGAAAGACAGACATGAGACAAAACAAATTAGATCAGATGAAGAGACATCGGAAGTAACATAAACCGGGCTACGAACCTTATTGTTGTATACATCAAGGTAATTTGGTGCAGAAAATATAGTAATGAGGGAAGGGAATCCAGTAACTTGACTTTTACGGTACATCCGATACCTGGAGGGAAAGTGAACGGACACAAAAAAAGGGACGGATTAACAGGTCCTAGTCTTTTCAAAAGTTTCATTAAACGTGATTGCTTTACTTACCCTGCATCTTGGGCTTCATGAGCTCTGATTATTGAGAGCAAATTATTGTTAGCCAGGAAGTCACAGCATGCTGCGTAACTGCAAGATAAATAATTACAAAAATTTGTTATTGTGATAACAACCGAAGAAATACAAATTTCATCATCTTTTAAAGGTGACTTACCTGTAAAAGTATGAGCAGCCTCGAACGCTATTGTGTGTGAAGTGCTCTACGTTTTTCTCATTGCCAAAGTCTTCCAAAGGATCTGACCACAACAAATCACACATTGGTCCAAAGGCAGGAGGCTCCTTAAACCGGTCCAACTAGATAGAGAGAGATAAGAGCCAATCAATTTGGAACAAAAATGATCTTAAGCACAAAGAACAAAATTATGCCCATGAGACATACTCTTCTGATGTCATCTAGGACGTGAATCTCTGGAGAAAGGCCACCATGAACACAGAGGAATTGTTGGTTCATAAGCGCTGCTAGTGGCAGGCAATCGAAAGCATCCATACAGGCATCATAAACTCTTTCTGAATATTTTATTTTACCTGCAAATACACAATGAAGCAAACAAATTTATGATAGGCTAGGCTTCATGAGAAAGTGACTTCAGTACATTTCATAAAAAGCCCACAACACTTACATTCTTGTTTAAACGTGAAGTATTCTGTCAAGTGCCTACATTCATGGTTTCCTCGTAATAGAAATAGAGTAGTTGGATGGCAAAGCTTCAGTGCCCATAAGTATAACACACACTGCAACAAAACACGACACCAATCTATAACATTCTTCCTTCCAATCCAAAATTTAAACAGACCGCAATTTCTTTACTCACCTCAATGCTAAAGTACCCTCTGTCTACATAGTCACCAAGAAACAGGTACTTGGTGGTGGCTGGTGGGCCGCCCACCTCAAAGAGCTTCATCAGGTCGTAGAACTGCCCGTGAATATCTCCGCATACTGAAAAATGCACCCGGAATAATGTGGTTTTCGAAAATTCCCGACTTAACTTCTTTATAAAAATAAGCGTGTTTTTCTTTTTCATTCACTCACCTGTGACGGGGGCCTCGATCTCGATCATGGTCTTCTCTGACTTGAGCAGGGTGGCGCCCTCGTGGACGATTTTGAGCGCGGCGGCCTCGTCGATGCGGCCCTCCGCGAAGAAGTGCTGCTTGAGCACGTCGGGCTTGGGCTTGCCCGTCCGCTGGTCGAAGCATTCCGTCACGCTCAGCTTGTGACTGGGCGGGAATGGAGTGTCTGAAACGAAACGAAACGCAAGGCGGCGGTTAGGCGTCAGTGTCGTGACTTCGTCACGCTCGTTCGGGGGAACGTTTTTAAAGGGGGGTTCCGGCGTTGAACGCAGCCATGCGCGGCGGGTCAGCCGTCGGTCGGCCCAGGGCTCGGCCTTCCCCTCGGCCTTCCCCGCGGCCTTCCCCGCGGCCTTCCCCCGGCCTTCCCCCCGGCCTTCCCCCGGCCGCCCTCGGCCTTCCCCTCGGCCTTCCCCTCGGCCTTCACGGGCCCTTCGGCCTTCCCCCGGCCTTCCCCTCGGCCTTCCCCTCGGCCTTCCCCTCGGCCTTCCCCTCGGCCTTCCCCTCGGCCTTCCCCTCGGCCTTCCCCCCGGCCTTCCCCCCGGCCTTCCCCTCGGCCTTCCCCTCGGCCTTCCCCTCGGCCTTCCCCTCGGCCTTCCCCTCGGCCTTCCCCTCGGCCTTCCCCTCGGCCTACCCAGTATGCCCGCGGTGCCGTGCCCGTGCCCTCCGTGCCCCTGGTGCCCCTGCAGCGCGGCACAGCGGAGGCAGCGGCAGCAGCCCGCCTTGGCCGAGTGGGTGGCGGGCGGGGGGTGGGGCACGGACCGCCTGGACCGGAGCGGGAGGGGAGGAGGGGGAAAGGGGGGGGGGCGAAGCGGCCGGAAAGGGACGGAGATGAGCAGCAACGCGCGGAAATGAGCAGAGTGCTCTGCCATGCTTTCCCAAAGCCATTCGGAGCCGTTGGCAGCCATTCGGGGGGCATTATGAGACTGAAAAACACACAGCCCCCTGCGGACACGCAGCCCCTGCAGCCCCAGAGCCCCGCTTCACGCTGGGCCGCTGGGCGCAGCGCCGAGTGGCTCCCCAGACGGCGGCTCGGCTCGGCTCGACCACCCCGAACCCGGACCCGCCCCTCCCGGCCCACCCACGTGAGCAACCGTCCACGGCGCAACCGCCACGAGCAGCACCGGGCCGCAATCGCGGCGAACAGATTGACAACAGGCCCGGGCCCACCAGACACACACACACACACACAGCCACACACGCACACACACGACCGCAGCCCCCCGGACTGTGGCGTGCGACGAGAAGGTGATCCAGTTAGCGGGGGGCGCCCCGCCAGCCACGCCGGCCAGGCCGGCCGCCCGGGGAAGCCACTCAGGGCCTTAATTGGAAACAAGGAGGAGGAGGGCGAGGGCGATCCCGGGGAGGCAAGAAAGAGCGCCACATGAATCAGAACCGCCACGGCCGACCGTCCAGCTGGTTTGTCGCTCCGTTTCTCTCACGCCCTTCCGGAGAGCCCCACGAGTGCGACAAAGACAGAGCGACGAAACCACCCTCCTGTGCCGGGCGGGTCACAGTGGGCCAGAAGACCGGTGGAGGCGGCCAAAACTCCGGACGCGTTTTGAGCTCCAGAGTCGCTAAATGGGCCTCGAACCGAGCGTGTGACCCCAACGATGGATTTCTCTCCGAACGAGGAATCCATTGGTGGGGTCACACGTTCGGTTCGAGTCCTGTCGAGCGACTCTAGAGCTCAAAACGCGTCTGGAGTTTTGGCCGCCTCCACCGGTCTTCTGGCCCACTGTGCGGGCGGGCAGCCTTCAAGGCAGCCTGTGCGTCGGGCCGTTGGGCCGCGGGGTGTCGGCAGCCCCCTCCTTGATTGGGGCGCGGTGTATCGGGACGCCCGCCCCCTTCCCCCCGCCGGCGCGCCCCTCGCAGCCTCGCAGCCCCCCGGGCCCCCGGGACGACATGAATAGTAATGCATCACTGTGCAACTCTCATCTATAATGCGAAGGCGGTCTAAAGGGAGGGCGATGAATCGAGAGGCAGGGGGAGGGGGAAAAGGAAAGGGACAAAGAGGAAAAGGGACCCACCGCGGCGGCGACTGGCGGCTCCAACAGGCTCACCACCGCGCCAAACTTTACACAGCGGCCTCGCCCCGGCCGCACGGCCGCGCCACGCACACAGGGTAAATACACGCAGAAGGTTGGATGTTGGCCCGCCGCGTTACCCGGCAGGCCGAGTCCAAACGTCGCTCCGTCTCTCTCGCACCCGCACGGGGCGCCGCGCCAGAGAGACGGAGCGACGCAGCCCGCCGCAGACTCAGCGCCCCGCCTCGCCGCAGTGCCGTTTCCGCCTTTACGCGCACCAGCCTCATCCCGAAGGGTGCTTTCGTCGCGCGGCCGCCACGCCCCGTGAGTGCGAGAGAGAGAGGCACATCACCCGCCTCGAGCGACGCCGAGAAGAAGGCACTCTTTGGAATCACGCCGCGCGCGGCCGCTACGCCCTGTGAGAGAGAGAGGGGGGGAGAGAGAGAGAGAGAGAGAGAGAGAGAGAGAGAGAGAGAGAGAGGGGGGGGAGAGAGAGAGAAGGGGGGAGAGAGAGAGAGAGAGAGGAGAGAGAGAGAAGGAGAAAGGAGGAAAAAGAGAGAAAAGAAAAGAGGGGAAAAAATCATCGCCTCGAGCGACGCCGAGAAGGCACTCTTCGGAATCACGCGGCGCGCGGTTCCACGCAGGCCATCCAGATGAAACTGTTTCCGAAAAGGATTTTATCTTTTCGTGGAAACATGCTTTGGTCCCCGACATCATCAAAATCAAAGACAAAGCCTCGGGTAAAAAAATGAAACAGTGATTTCGGAGTGGTTTGTAAAGAAGAAGCGGCCAGCTCTCTTGGCCGAGCAGAGCAGGGCCAGCCTCAAAGCGGCGCTGGGTCCATTGGGGCCTTCTCTCTCGCCCCCTCTCCCCCTCCTCTCCTCCCTCTCTCCTCCCTCTCCCCTCCCTCCTCTCTCTCTCTCCCTCTCCCTCTCCTCCTCTCGCTCTCTCCCTCTCTCTCTCCCCCCCTCCCTCTCTCCCCGCCCCCTCTCCCCCTCCTCTCCTCTCTCTCCCTCCCCCTCCCCCCTCCTCCTCTCTCCTCTCTCTCCTCTCTCTCTCTCGCTCTCTCTCTCTCTCTCTCTCTCCTCTCTCTCTCTCTCTCTCTCTCTCTCTCTCTCTCTCGGCCAGGGATAGAAACGTGAGGTAACGATCGCTGCCTCGCCTACCTGCGCTGCGGCCGGGCGGCATATGTTCTCGCGTGTGCCGCGACAAGCCAGCGAAGGGAGCCGTGTTTGCAAGCCAACTATCCTCATTAACACGCCACCGCCCCAGGAAAATATGGCACGTCGAAGTGCGGAGGCGGCGCCGCATTGCGCCGCACGCAGAGCTTCCTCGACGCCGGCCAGGCCTTCAGCGCACAGTGGGCCAGAAGACCGGTGGGCGCGACCAAAATTCAAGACGCGTTTTGAGCTGCAGACTCGGTAAACGGAACTCAAACCGAACGTGTGACCTCACCAATGGATTCCTCGTTCGGAGAGCAATCCATCGGTGGGGTCACACGTCCGGTTCGAGTCCCATTTAGCGACTCCGGAGCTCAAAACGCGTCTAGAGTTTTGGCCGCCTCCACCGGTCTTCTGACCCACTGTGCAGCGCCTCGCCCGCAGCACCCTCAGCGGAACCGGCCGTAACGAACCACAGCCTTCACGCCGTGCGAGTGACAACCAAAGTCCGGGGGATGCGACCGCTACAGTGTAGTGGCCGCGCGACCCCGGTGTGCATGGCGTGCTCGACCACGGCCGGGCCGGGCGGGCGGAGGAAGTGGCCGCAAGCCGCGCCAAAACGCCGCGAGTCCCACCGAGCCTAGAGGACATGACCGCCAGGCTCGGCGACACGAGTCTAGGCCGGGCCGGGCCGGGCGGTGGGGTGGTCACGCCACGGCGGGCACTGCGCTCCAATCGATACCTCGACGCTTGTTCGATTCGCCGCGATAAGACGACCCGGCCGGCGGCACACTGCCACGCCCGGAGGAGGGGGCCGCCGCCCACCCAGACCCGGGGTTCGCACTGGGGCGCCCCGGTCATAAGTCGCACTGGGTCACCCTTGGGGAGGTCACCTCCTCGTTGCAAACCGCTCGCACATCGACCCAAGGTCGAGAGAGAGAGAGAGAGAGAGAGAGAGAGAGAGAGAGAGACAGAGAGAGAGAAGAGAGCAGAAAAGAGAGAGAGAGGAGGGGAGAGAGAGAGAGAGAGAGAGAGAGAGAGAGAGAGAGAGAGAGAGAGAGGAGAGAGAGGGAGAGGGGGCAAACGGAAAACCCGGGGGGGAAAGGGAAGTCCCAAAAAACCCGACAAAACAGAAACACCATCCCTATGCCCATCGCGGATAAAGCACAGTGGCAGCAGCAGGCGCGGTTTAAGGGGGGGGGCGAAGCGGCGATTCCCCCCCTGTGAGATCCCCTAAACGCCTGATAGTAGGCAACCAGCATCACATGCCCCTGTAGGTAGGCAAAATATACACAACCGCCCCTCCTGTCGGAGGCCCCCTAAACCGCGCCTGGGCAGCAGCAGCAGCCGTAGGCCGTGCCCTCCACTCCACGGCCCGTCCAGCCAGAGCAGCAGCCAGCGGCCAACAGCCCGGCGGGTAGGCAGCCCGCCGGCACCCCTGTCGGGCGGGCGGGCATCGCCGTGCTGCAAGGCGCTCCCCTCCGGCCCGCCTTCCGCGGTCGGGGCCAGGCCGGGGCCCGGACTACCGCACTCCGCACGCCCGCCGTCGCTAGCCGTCGCTGTCTCTGTCTCGCTCGCACGCACGGGGCGCTCTGTGGGGGCGAGCGAGAGAGCGAGAGAGAGAGAGAGAGAGAGAGAGAGGAGAGAGAGAGAGACGAGAGATGAGAGAGAGAGAGAGAGAGAGAGAGAGCGAAGCGGAGACAGACGAGAGAGAGAGGGAGAGAGCGAGAGAGAGAGCGAAGAGAGCGAGAGAGAGAGAGCGCGAGAGAGAGAGAGAGGAGAGCGAGAGAGAGAGCGGAGAGAGAGAGCGAGAGAGAGAGCGAGAGAGAGAGCGAGGAGGAGCGAGAGAGAGCGAGAGAGAGAGCGAGAGAGAGAGCGAGAGAGCGCGAGAGAGAGGAGAGAGAGATAGAGGAGAGAGAGAGAGAGAGAGAGAGAGAGAGAGAGAGGAAAGAGAGAGAGAGCGGAATAGCTGTGCGGTGCAGCACGTCGCGGAGGACGGCCGGGACGCCACCACAACAACAACAACAACAACAACAACAAGAGCCCATTCAATCGCACCGGTCCAATTTTAACCTCCTGAATTGCCAGCGTCACGCATCCAACAGGAACACGCTCAACAGTTAGCCAGCCCGGCCGGCGCTGGCTGGTCGGGCTGGCCGCGGCACCGCGGCGGGGCCAGCGGGGCGAGGGACGAGCAGATCGGGGCGGCGGGGGCGGGGCGGGCGGGGCCCCTCACTCCCTCGGGGCCGGGCCGGGCGGGGCCTCCACGGCGGGGCGGAAGGGTGGCGACGAAACTCGCGGCTCGGGGACACCGGGGCAACGCCTGCGCCCGTGCTTTACAGGTGGTGTGACGGAGAGCCACTTCGCCAGCAGGGGGCAGGGGGGTGTTATCACGCAAACAAAAACAAAAAGGGACAGCCCTCCGCCGCCTCGCCGCCCTGCGCCAGTGCAGTGCGCACGCCACTGCAAACGCCACCGCACACGCACGCGCGTGTCGCGTACGAGAGTATGTGCCTCGACAAAACCCGTACACTGTACACTTTCGATCCCGGCCCTCCACGGCGCGCCACCACCCAAATACAGGCCGCCGCACCCCGCCGCCGCAACCCGGCCGGCACGCCCCGGCCGGCACGCCCCCGGCCGGCAAGCCCCCGGCCGGCACGCCCCCGGCCGGCACGCCCCCGGCCGGCACGCCCCGGCCGGCACGCCCCGGCCGGCACGCCCCCGGCCGGCACGCCCCCGGCCGGCACGCCCAGGCCGGCACGCCCCCGGCCGGCACGCCCCGGCCGGCACGCCCCGGCGGGCACGCCCCCGGCCGGCACGCCCCCGGCCGGCACGCCCCCGGCCGGCACGCCCCCGGCCGGCACGCCCCCGGAACGCCCCCGGAAACGCCCCCGGAACGCCCCCGGAACGCACCCGGAACGCCCCCGGAACGACCACGGCACGCCCCGGCACGCCCCCGGCACGCCCCCGGCGGGCAGTTTCATGCGGCCCTGATTGCAAGAAGGTCGTGGCCGGCGGGCAGCTCCACCAACACGCCAGCCTTACTTTTATTTTGTTTCGTTTTTTCCTCTTTTCCTGGCCTGCCGCCGCCACTACCAAAGCAGGCCGAACGCGCTCTCTCTCTCGCACCCCTGCGGCGCGACGCGGCGCGACGCCCCACGAGCGCGAGCGAGACAGAGCGGGCACGCCGGGGCACGCGCACGCACGCGGTCGAGATTGTCTTGAACGGCACGCGCCGCTCCGCCCGCCGCTCCTTGCGCAACCCGCCGGCGCTATCGACCGCGCGCGCGGGAAGATAGCGGCAACACCCAACGCCCTCCAACCCCCACTGCCAGGGATTAGCGCACCTGCGATTCCAACCAAACAAACAAACGCACATGGCGGACGCCAAGCAGGCCATTAGGGGCCATCCATAAAGTACGTCCGCACTTTTTCGGTAATTTTGACCCCCTCCCCCCCTGTCCCGATAACGCCGCTTCGGCGACCCACCCCTCCCCCCTTTGGACGTCCATTTTGGCCAAAGTATTCCAAATTTCAAAATAAAGCGCTTTTTTTGGGGGTAAACTGATAGAAAAGCGTGTTAAGCCGCTTCTGCGTTATTCAGAAAATAAAATAAATATGACTACGTTCCGTTTCGTCGCCGCGACATCGGCGCCGCGCGTAAAGACGGCGCAAATCGTCTAATTTTTCTTAATTTTCTTCGTATAAAAGTAGGACGTCCGAACCACCTCGGACCCCCCCCTCCCCCTCACGTCCGCCACGTCCGCGTGTCCACCTCCCCCTCCCCCTTCGAGTTGCGGACGTACTTTTCTGGATGACCCCTTAGCAGTGTGTGTGTCGTGGCGCGGGCGGTAGCGCGCAGCACACATCGCCTCGCCAAACTGGTCCAGGGTCCAAACTTTAGAGCGCCAAGCTCTCTCTCATTGTTTCTCTCTTTCTCTTTCTCTTTCTCTTTCTCTTTCTCTTTCTCTTTCTCTTTCTCTTCCTCTTTCTCTTTCTCTCTCTCTCTCTCTCTCTCTTTCTCTGTCTCGTTCTCTTTCTCTCTCTATCTCTCTCTCTCTTTCTCTTTCTCTTTCTCTTCTCTTCTCTCTCTCTCTCTCGCTCTCTCTGTCTCTCTGCAAGGCAGAGGCGAACGACCGCGGGCCGGCGCTGTGCATACTGATGGCTGTACTTATCGACCCGCGCGTCGCGCCTGCCCTCAACCTCGCGCGCCCAAGAAAAAGACTCCCCCCCGCCCGCGGAGCGGCTTTTGGTTCACGCGCCACCAAATGAGCGCGGCAGCGGCACACAACAGGCGGGGCAGGGTCCGCGCAACACGTGTCCCTCCGGACGACGAGGACGCCGTCGACGAGCTGGACGAGGAGCGAGGACTCGCGGGGAACCCCGAGGCAGCCGAAGGCCAGCGCAGGTGGGAGCAGGCTCGGACTGGCCAGGGCAGACAGGCAGAAAAATCTGCCGGGGCCTTTCGGGTTTGGGACCAGTAACGTCACAAAGCTGGTCAAAGAGTCCTAGCATATATGGGACGAAAGTAGCCGTTTTCGCTGATTTTGGGCGGCCACTGCGTCCGATCTAATTGCGGACAACGGCCTCCCTCGACGTCCTAGTATTCTTCAGACCCTACTCTTTCATGCCCTGTATCGGGAAGACGTTGACCACAACGATTTTGGCTTTGACCGCAACGAATTTCCGACCAAGTTGGTCAAAAAGTGGTCGAATCACGGAAATTTGCTGATTTTGCTGACTCTGGGCGGCCACTGTGTCCAATCTAGTTGCCGTAAAAGGCTTCCCTCGACGCCCTAGCATTCTTAAGACCCTACTCTTTCGTTCCCTGTATCGGGAAGGCTATTGACCGCAACTAGTTTGGGAGCGGTAGCCTCACAAAGTTGGTTATGAAGGGTAAAAACATAATGATGATCGGGGGCCTTTTGCGGGCCAGTCCGAGCCTGGGTGGCAGCACCATACACTGTGAGAAAAAAAGTACGGAAAAAGTACGGAACATGTCTAGTCAATAATTTGCCTGGACCGTCCGTACTTGCCAACTACGGAACGTTCCGTACTTTTTTTTTCCGTACCCATTTACATGGGTTCATATGGAGCAAGTACTTTTCTCCGTACCTCCGTACAATATTTTTCTGTACCATTTCCGTACAAAAGTACGGAATTTTTTTACAGTGTAAGCCGCTTCCTGAGACGTCAAGGGTCCCACGGTATCTCACTACACCGAAGAGAAGTCGAAACGTTACCAAACGGCGCTGCAGCCACCACTGTCGTGTGCACAAACAGGTAGAAACTTACCTGCAACACAGAGAGAAACGGACGGTTAGCGGGGACAGTAACATCAAAACAAGACGGTCTGCACGTTAGGGCTCTGACTTTTGCGCGGGTACCCGGGTTACCCAGTTACCCGCCCGCCCGGGTTGGACTGGGTCCGCGGGTAGACCCGGGTACCCGCGTATGCGGGTAAACTCGTGGACCCGGGTTTACCCGGAGCCTTGCACAGTAAATGTCTTACGGTGAAAGACTGCACCAACATAATATAGTGGAGATTTTCTCCATAATACCAACGAAATCCGTCAAAATCTCCATAAGGTACAGTGAATTCTCAATGGTATGTTACGAAGTCAGCTGCACCACCATAATATGGAACATTTTCACCATAATATGGAGAATCTTCACTGTAGAACATTTAGAGTGTGGATCCACCGCCCTGGCAGTAGGCAATACGGCCCACTGGAGCGTACTACTGGTGGCGCCCACAGGTTTACCCGCACACCCGGGTACCCGGGTCTACCGGCGAACCCGCGTCTACCCGCGAACCCGCGTCTACCCGCGAACCCGCGTCTACCCGCGAACCCGCGTCTACCCGCGAACCCGGGTCTCACCCGGGCAACCCGGGTACCCGCGGTCCGGGCTTTTAAGAGCTCTACTGCACGTTGAAACCCTCCGCGCGCCATTCCACACATTTTCATTCCCTCATTTTCAAAGGAGCAGGGCTCCCTGCGCGCTACACGCGCTGCGTGCGCATGCCGTGTTAGTTTGCACATCAAAAGGGCGCCAACTTGGCGGCGCGGCCTCGGCCCGGACTCGGCGCCTCGGGCCTCGGGGGCGCAAGGGAAAGGGCGTACGCCTTTAAGCCCGCGAGCCGCGCCGTCGCTTCGATCCGGCAGGGCACTGCCACGCCACGCCACGCCCCCCGCGCACGCCCCCCCGCCGCGCCACGCCACCCCGCCCACGCCACGCCACGCCGCGCCACGCCACGCCACCCGCCCCCCAAACGCCGCGCCACCCCCGCCACGCCACGCCACGCGCGCCCCGCCCCACGCCACGCCCGCCGCGCCCGCCACGCAACGCCGCGCGCCGCCACGCCGCCCCACGCAACGCCGCGCCACCCCACCCCCGCCACGCCGCGCCGCCCCAGCACCCCCGCCACCCCGGGGGGAACGACCGAGGGGGCAACCCAGTGGACAAACCCGGAGTGCGACAAGCGCCAAACAGTGGCGAACCGCAAATAGCGCCCGGGGGAGAAGGGGAGGGGGCACACGCTCGAAACCTGACGGAGTAGTCAGAGGCAGCAAGAGCAAACTATTGAGTTTGTCATTTAAAAAAAAGGACCGTACGAAAGTTACCAAAGGTTTTCTTTAAAATATTCTATGTCATGGCAAGCTGCTCTTCCCCCCTGGGCAGGGGCTAAAGTTGTTTGAAAGGGTTTTCAGAGTGCACCGACGACCTCACCCTTCGTGGAACGGAGGGGACGGTAAACCTCGGGCAAATCCCGAAAGCGTGGCGCTAGCGCCGAGCCAGCACGGCAGCCACAGGACGAGGCAGGGCGCCACGACAGAGACCGGCAACCGCTTTGAAAGAAAAATTACTTTTTTCGGCCGTGCGCTTCACTGTGGTAAAAAGGTACGGAAAATTCTGTTAATTTTTTTGCCAGGATTCTCCGTAGCCCTCTTATCAATATTCTCCGTAGGCTCTTACAGTATTCTCCGTAGGGCCGCACAGTATTCTCTGTAAGTCCGCACAGTCTTCTCCGTAGGACCTGGAAGACTGTATAGTCCTACGGAGATCACTGTAAGGTCCTACGGAGAATACTGTGCGGTCCTACGGAAAATAATGTAACAGCCTACGGAAAATATTGATAAGGGGGCTACGGAGAATTACCACAAGCTGTTTACAGAATTTTCCGTAGCTTTTTGCCACAGTGTTGGCCACAGCTTCTAAAAGATAAAAAGATACACTCTTCGGCCGAGCGCCCGACCGGTGGCGCCCCCTTGCCCCGCTTCTGTGGTCACCGAACCAGAATCCATCGGAAGGCGGGGGGAGGGGGATGATATGGGGCGAGACGGGAATCAAGAGCCTGGCTGGCCGAAGGGGGTAGCGGACCAGCGCACCAGCGGGGCGACTCTGCTATTGAACGGGCGAGGTCGTGGCACGACCCGGACGACCATGACGGCGTCCCCGGGCACCAGAGCGACGACCACGGACGACCACTACTGGGGCGCCACCAGCACGGCCAACGACCGCCAGCCAGGCCAGCCAGCCAGGCCAGCCAGCCAGCCGCCCCAGCCAGCCGCAGCCAGCCAGGCCAGCCAGCCAGCCAGGCGCAGCCAGCCAGGCAGCCAGCCAGCCAGGCCAGGCCAGCCAGCCAGCCAGCCAGCCAGGCCAGCCAGCCAGCCAGGCCAGCCAGCCAGCCAGGCCAGCCAGCCAGCCAGCCAGCCAGCCACGGCCAGCCAGCCAGCCAGCCAGCCAGCCAGCCAGGCCAGCCAGCCAGCCAGCCAGGCCAGCCAGCCAGCCAGGCCAGCCAGCCACCGCCAGCCAGCCCAGGCCAGCCGCCAGGCCAGCCAGCCAGGCCAGCCAGCCGCCAGCCAGGCCAGCCAGCCAGCGCACAGCCCAGCCAGCCAGCACCAGCCAGCCAGGCCAGCCAGCGCACTGCGGGAAACCTCCCCCGGGACAGTTGCCGGCAGTCTAGTCCTGGACCTCTCCGCGCTGCCCGGCGAGCCCGGCGGGCAGTGCCGTACCGAGTTCGGCTTCAGGCTTCAGCTTCAGCCCTGCCGCCTGCAATCCCCTCGGGCCGCTTCGGCCGTCCGCTCCTCTCAACTCCATTCCCGCCACCGCCACCGCCCTCTTTCGTGGCTCTTTTTCGCTCAGGTGGACGGGCGGGGCGGGGCGCGGCACAGGTTGCGAGAGAACCTCGTCGGCCGGAGAACACTCCCGCCCGCACAGCAGGACACTCCGAGTGGACACCGCGCAAACATGGGCCCCTGTCTTTGCCGATGCGGTGGTGCGTGTTTGGCGAGCCGCGGTGGTCGCAGCCTCGGCCCTGCGTGGCACGGCGCGGCGACCCAGCGCAACACGCCCGGTCCATTTCGCCCTCTTTTTCCCCAACCAGCAGGCTCGTTCCGAACACACCCTGCGTCTCTCTCGCACTCATGAGTGCACGGGGCGTCCTGTACGGGTGCGAGAGAGACAGAGCGTGCGTTCGGAATCAGCCTGCAGCGACCGGCGCCGCGCCCCAGGACGCCGTCGGCCGGTCCAGCAGGAAGAAGCTAGGGCTCCGCACAGTGGGCCAGAAGACCGGTGGAGGCGGCCAAAACTCTAGACGCGGTTTGAGCTCCAGAGTCGCCAAAAAGGCCTCGAACCGAACATGTGACCCCACCAATGGATTCCTCGTCGAGAGAGCAATCCATTGGTGGGGTCACATGTTCGGTTCGAGGCACATTCAGCGACTCTGGAGCTGAAACCGCGTCTAGAGTTTTGGCCGCCTCCACCGGTCTTCTGGCCCACTGTGCTCCGGGGCCCCATGGGGCGCCTTGCCTTCTTGCTCTTGTCGCATTCATTCCTTTTTGCGTCAAAAGCCGCCCCCACCCTTCAGCCCCCCGGGCTGGCCGCGGCCCCGAGGCGGCCGAGACGGTCCCGAGACGGCGGGCCGGGCTGGGCCCCCAGGAAGGTGGATGCTTGCTCCCCGCGCGACCCGAGCCGCCCAGCGCGACCCAAAACAAAAGACACGAGTGGCGAGCGTCGTCGTCGGAGAGAAAAGAGAAAGGGGGGGGGGCACATGGAATTAGTATCAGCGGGAAAGCAACTGCGCCAGTCCCGCACAGTGGGCCAGAAGACCGGTGGAGGCGGCCAAAACTCGAGACGCGTTTTGAGCTCCAAAGTCGCTTAACAGGACTCGAACCGAACGTGTGACCCCACCAATGGATTGCTCTCCGAACGAGGAATCCATTGGTGAGGTCACACGTTCGGTTCGAGTCCTGTTTAGCGACTCTGGAGCTCAAAACGCGTCTCGAGTTTCGGCCGCCTCCACCGGTCTTCTGGCCCACTGTGCCCCGCTCGGAGTCGTTTCCGTCGCCGTCTCTGTCGCACCTGAACGGGACGCCCCATGAGTGCGAGAGAGACAGGTCCGTCTGCCGGGTGCCGCGCGGTGCCGCGTCGCCGCGTTCGACGTCGGCCTCCCTCTCCACCGAGGCCGGCCGGCAGTCCATTCCCATTTGCACCAGGGCTTCCGCCCATTTTCGCCAGCAAACCAGAAATCATGGCGGCCGTCAAAGTTCTGGCGCGTAGAACGAAATTTCTATAGATGTCTTCCCGCCGGAAAAGGGGGAGGGGGCAGGGGGTGCAGTCGGCGACGTGAGCAGAGAGTATAACGACTGGCGGGCGGGAGTCCGCTGCCAGGCTGCCCGGCTTGGCTCGCTTGCTGGCTCCAGTTCCTCTAAACGCCCCGCCCCGCCCCGCCATGGCGCGCCACCCCGGCCCAGCTCTCTCATTCCAGGATATTTTTTTTTCGAGAGGGCCGACGTTCCAGTTGAGCCCAGGCCAGAGAGCCGAGTTAACCACCCCCTCGCTCCCCCACCCCCGCAAGCGTGCACGCAGCCAGCCACGCAGCCAGCCACGCAGGCAGGCAGCCAGGCAGGCAGCCAGGCAGGCAGGCAGGCAGCCAGCCAGGCAAGCAGGCAGCCAGGCAGCCAGCCAGGCAGCAGGCAGCAAGGCAGCCACCAGGCAAGCAGGCAGCAAGGCAGCCAGCCAGGCAAGCAGGCAGCCAGGCAGCCAGCCAGGCAAGCAGGCAGCAAGGCAGCCAGCCAGGCAAGCAGGCAGCAAGGCAGCCAGCCAGGCAAGCAGGCAGCCAGGCAGCAGCCAGGCAAGCAGGCAGCCAGGCAGCCAGGCAGGCAGCCAGGCAGCCAGCCAGCCAGGCAGCCAGGCAGGCAGCCATCCAGGCCGCAAAACCTGGAATCCAGCCCGGCCAGACTCCGTAGCGCTATGCCATGCTACGCCATGCTACGCCATGGCTACGCAGTCGCAACCACTTTGTCGGCTTGCTATGCTATGCGGTTCGCTCGGCGCCTTGGCGCGCCTTGGCGGCAAAGGACTTCAAAGCGACCGAGCGGCTGGGGCGGCTCGAGCGGCCTCCGTGCAGCTTCCACACGGACTCCTTTGAGGCGGCGGGGAGCGGCATGAAGCCATGCCTTACGCCAGGCAGGACGCCCCCGCCAGCCCACAATGCAGCAGCGAGGCGAGGCGCGGCGAGGCGGCTCCAGGGGAAGCCCTTAATAGAGGCTCCTATCAAAGGTCAGATTAGCACAGAGGGGGGGGGGGGGCGTTTACAGGGCTCTGCGGCCTACGGCCGCGGTGGCCGGGACGAAAGGCAGGCCTCGCACGACCCGCCGCGAAGCGCGAAGCCCGGGGGAGCGAGTGAGAGGGAGTCTCAGAGAAAACAACAAAGGGCCCATCCTCGCTGGAGTGCACAGTGTGTACACCGCCCCCAACAATTAAACAGAGAGCCTGCGAAGCCTATTGGCAGGCGCTGCACCGGCGGAACGCCGTCAAACTCGATAGGCGGACGTCGCTCTCGCACTGGACGGGCCGCCGCCGTCTCTCTCGCACACTGCTCCCCGGCCGTATGGCGAACCGCAGGGCAAAAGAAAGCACCGCCGTTTCGAGTCCGTTCTCGGTGCCGTCTCATTCTCGGATGCAGGGAGGCAGGTAAGGCAGGTCGCGGGGTGGCTGTGGCGAGGGGGTGGGTGCTGGCCCGCGCCCCGTCACGCGGTCACGTGGTCAGCACACGTCTCGAAAAGGCAGGGGCCTCGGAGTGCGGGCGGCAGCTGAGGCAGCTGCAGCAGCCTGCCCCCCGCGTCCCGCTGGAGGACGTGACCGTCGCGATGCAGAGCCCACTGCAGAGGACACTAGTCTCGGCCGCAGCCACCACTGGAAGGGGCACTGCAGCAGCGCCAGCAGCGCGCGCGCCTCCAAGAAGCGCCACATCCTGGAGTCCCCGCCAGCGCCACGACGGCCACCCCATAGACCCCATTCCGACACCACGGCCGCGGCCTCCTCCAAGCTGCCGTGCGGCGCGGCAAGTCCTCGGCCAGCTCGTCCGGCGCGGCGCCTCGTCCTTACTTCGTTCCTGGCGGTCGTTGCCGACGTTGGTGTGCTGCACGGGCTGCTGGTTGGCAGGGGGCGCTGGACTCCGAGCCGAGGGCGCGTCGGCGCGCGGTGCTCCACCCTCCATGGCGCTCGCGAGCGGACTGGCAGAGCGGCGGCACCGCCACACCGCTAGCGCACTGGCGGTCGGGCCCGACTCGGGCCGCAGTGCGCACCGCGCCAGCGCAGCCCTAGCCGCCCTCACCAGCCAGCCGGGGCAGCCGGGCCGCCCCCCTACTAGTGCTGCCGACGGCCCCGCCGCCCCACAGCCCCCCCCCCCCCCCCCGCACCGTGTCCACTTTTTGCCGCTACTACTTCCACCTACAACCCCTTGCCCGCTCGTGTCCTTTTTCATCGGCCGCTCTTTTTTTTTTATAGCGCAGGACCAGCACCGCCAGGACATTATTTATTCTATTTAACTCGACACCTCTCCACCGGAAAAAAAAAAGAAAAAAAATTTGCCGTCGCGGTGAGGCTGAACTTGTTGCACACGACGTCGTCCCGGCCAATCGGCACCGACTGAACGACTTGGTGGCACCTGGCCGAGCTGTGCCTCGCCCGCGGCTTTCGGATACCCTTTTCCACTTCTGCCTTCCTGGTGGTCTTCCAGGCTGACAGGCAGCTGCTTGGACCACGGCCGTTCCAACGGCCACGCACCAAACACCGATGGTCAGGAAGCCAATCTGAAACTCGACAAACAGCCCCTCCCCCCTCCTTTCCTCCTTGGCGCTCAAAGTTCTTCAGCGCGACTTGCTCGCCCCGTTTCCGGGACACAACACTCCCAGGTTCCTCTCTGAAAAGAAACGAGCTGACACCTTCGAATGTCTTGTCCTTTCTGTGCGGGAGTTGTGATAAAAAGGTCTGCTTGAAAAAAAAATTAACTCAAAGAAATGACTTCCCCCACCCCTTTCTCTCGGGGCCACACAACGGGGTGCAGGGAGAACAGAGGCTGCACCGTGGCGCTGCAGGCCTCGCTGCAGGCCTCGCTGCAGGCACGCCCACACCCCCTCGGCGCGCCGGCGACGCAAAGATTAGCCACGCCACTTTAACTACCCCCCCCCCCCCCCCCCCCACGGTCGGCCCGGGCGTCCCTGGCTTCCAGAGATACAGTGCTCCGGCGCCGCGACCGCAGCTGCCTGACAGTTAGGGATGCAAAAATACCGGTAAGATTCAAAGTTACGTAAATTACGGTAAAATACGGTATTTTACCGTATTATACGGTAAAATTGGGTAAAATTGATTTTTCTTGACTTAAAGAAGTAACTGTGGTTCTTCTTGTGAAATAGGGGGAAAAGAGGTTCATTTGGGTGAGGGTGTATCATTAATTATCGGCCGCATCGTTCCAAACATGGTTGCAAACCATCATGACTCAAGGACAATGTCGCATATTTGAAATAGACAAGGACGAAAGACCCTGTGGGTCAAAAATATGAACTATTCTCCCACTAGACCCTCCCAAATTAATTTTGAATCTGACTGCTTTTCACTTATTCCTACTGGGCTGGATTAAGAAATGCGTAGAGCAGCAAAGTTAACAGCCCAAATATACTTAAGAATTAACAAAACGGGCGCCGTTTTTCTCGTAATCCAAGTAAGTTGTCTCAATTCCATGAAGAAACTTTTTTCCTTAAAGGCTGCAGGGTGTCCAACAACCATACCAATGTTCATTACACTTTTCAGCTCAAATTTCTAACAAATATCTACCCCTAGATTTACCTCTTTTCAATTTTAAGTTAGTTAAAATTATATGAACCTTGGCAACAAAGAAAGGTTTTCGATTTGCCTTTCGGAGATTTGGTTCGCGTAAATGGATTTTGATTTCCACAAGTTTTGCAAAAGAAGAGAACATTAACTTCACATTAATTTTAAGTGGCTAGACGTCTTACACGTACACGGGGTGGCACGAGGGGCAGATACAAACCAAGAGTTCAAAAGAAGCGCTATTTTCAGTCCGTACGTCCTGTCTAATCGTATGGAAGCTAAAGAAGTTCAAATAAGTCAATATTTCAAAATTACCGAAAAATACCAATTTTACCGGGGTCTCCGTAAAATACGGTATTTTACCGTATTATACCGTTCTTTACCGGTAATATTACCGGCCTTTACATCCCTACTGACAGTTCCAGGGCCAATTCCAGCGCTGCAGTGCGCTGCGCAGTGGGCCAGTCGACTGGCGCAGGGGGCCAAAACTCCAGACGCGTTTTGAGCTCCAAAATCGCTAAATAGGCCTCGAACCGAACGTGTGACCCCACCAATGGATTCCTCGTGCGGAGAGCAATCCATTGGTGGGGTCACACGTTAGGTTCGAGTCTCATTTGGCGACTTTGGAGCTCAAAACCCGTCCGGGATTTCGACCGCCTCCACCGGTCTTCTGGCCCACTGTGCGCTGCAGAGCGCGCGGGGATTGCTCGTTCGCCCCACTGCTCAAACAGTCTCCGTCGCACTCGCGTGCGGCGCCCCGCGAGCGAGAGAGACGAGTGCGGCGTGCAACACGGCGCGCACGCACGGCACGGTGCGTTCCGATGCCTCTCTGTGTGCTGCATTCCGTGAAAAACGGATCGCGACCCACAGAGCGAGGATGGCCCCGATTCATTCCCCCCTCCCCTTTTCCCGGAGCAAAGCCGCGCACAGTGGGCCAGAAGACCGGTGGAGGCGGCCAAAACTCTAGACGCGTTTCGAGCTGCAGCGACGCTAAATGGGACTCGAATCGAACGTGTTACCCCACCAATGGATTGCTCTCCGAACGAGGAATCCATTGGTGGCAAGGGGTCCCCAACCGGCGAAAATCGGTGTACACGGGTGAAAATGTCATTAAAAAAGTCACTAAAAGTCAAAAAAGTCAAAAAGTCACAAAAGTCAAAAAGTCACAAAAGTCAAAAAGTAACAGAAAAACCACTATAAAGTATCCAAAAAGTCACGAAACAGCCTTTAAAAATGCCAAATTTCAATGAACGCTGGTGGAAAAGTAACCTTTTAAGTCAAAAAAGTCATTTAAAGGTCAAAAAGTCATTTAAAAGTCAAAAAGTCATTAAAACGTGTGAAAGTGAAAATAGTTCCAAGGCAAAACAATCGCAAAAAGTCAGAAAAGATACTAAAAAAAGTCACAAAAAAGTCAAAAAACAATCAAAAAGTCACAAAAAAGTCAAAAAAGTCAGTTTTGACTTTAAGTCAGTGTACGCTCGCCGGCTCGGTTGGGGACCCCTTGATTGGTGGGGTCACACGTTCGGTTCGAGTCCCATTTAGCGTCGCTGGAGCTCAAAACGCGTCTAGAGTTTTGGCCGCCTGCACCGGTCTTCTGGCCCACTGTGCCGCGCTCCGGATCGGTTTCCGACTAATCAAAATCAGGCGAAACAAACGCCTCATTCATTCAGCGGCCGCCGCGCCCCGCCTCAATGGCAAACGCGCGCCGCTTTGCGCTCCGCACGCATCAGCGCAGAGCAGGCGGAGCAGGCAGAGCAGGCAGAGCAGCAGCAGCACGACAAAAGCAATAGGAAGTACAGTCCAGATTGCAGCCGGCGCGCAAATGCACACCGACAAAACAAACGACATCACAACAAAGCGCCAGCAAAAGAAAAACAGCGCGATACTCTGGCGATATGACCGGAAGGGGGGGGGGGGGGGGCAAAAAGAAGGGACGAAAACAAGCGAGGGGCACCGGCGGCAGCGCACTACACCGACAGAGACACGCCGCGCCGCGGACACTCGCCGTTCACGGCATTTGCAATGCAGATGGCCCGCAGGCACCCGCAGGCCGGCCCGGCGGACCAGTGGCGTGGACCGCGGCCGATCGCTCATCCCGCTCTAATGTTGGGGGGGGGGGGGGGGGGGAGCCGAGCCGGACGAGTGTGATCACCCCTTGAGCCGACATTCGAAAAGCCGGACTAGAGCCCCACGCCCTGGCGGCCCCGCCCCCCAAGACGAGCACATTTGGCACGGCGGCGACAGAGTCGGCCACGCGGCAGGACGGGCTCAAAAGACCGTCAGATTAACCTCCCCCTTCTCGCTCGCTCGCTCGCGCTCTCTCTCTCTCTCTCTCTCTCTCTCTCTCTCTCTCTCTCTCTCTCTCTCTCTCTCTCTCTCTCTCTCTCTCTCTCTCGTTTTCGTTCTCTCGCGCTCCGTGCCGCCACCGCGGTGCTGACAAAGACGGAGTGGGCGGAGTGGACGGAGCAGGGCAGCGGGCCCCACGAGTCGTCTGTCACGCGCCATAATGATATCCACGGAGGAGGATATCCCGAGCGCCGTGCCGTGCCGCCGCCAGGTCGAGCCACCGTCGCCGTCTGGCCAATCGCCTCATCTTCAGACCCCGGAGTCTGAGAGGAGCAAAAAGGAAGGGGGGGTCGTAAAGTTGCAAGAGACGGGTGGAAGGGCCGCCTCCATCGAGGCCTCCATCGGGGCGGGGCGGGGCGGGGCGGGCTGCAGCGCGCACCACTCGCGGCCCGGGCGGGTATACGGCTGTGTTTACGACGGCGAGGGGCATCCCAGCCGTGCCAACCCCCTTCACACGGATCCGCAGAGTATATTCTTGAGGCCGGGGAGAGAGACGGGCATAGAGAGCGGCGGGGGAGGGGCGGGGGGAGGGTGTCCAGAGGTGGTCCGCGCCGAATGGAAAATCAATGCCGTCCCTTCCCGGCTGCGCTGCGCCCCCCCCCCCTCCCCTGGAAGTGTGCGGGGGTCGGCTTCAGCCTCACAGCGGGTCGACCCCCCCCCTTCCGCCCCCTTTGCCCGGGCGCTGCCGCGCTGCCCTACCCCCCGGCCCACTTCACACCTGCGGCCGTAGTCTACCAACAGGCGTGGAGTAGGGCCCGGCCAGGCCAGGCTGCATGCAGGCAGCATGCAGGCAGCGAGGGGGCAGGCGGTACCTCTGGGACGACACGCCGGCAGGCCGGTTAGCGCAGCCAGCCCTTCAGGCAGCCAGCCCTTCAGGCAGCCAGCCCTTCGGGCAGCCAGCCCTTCAGCCAGCCAGCCCTTCAGCCAGCCAGCCCTTCAGCCAGCCAGCCCTTCAGCCAGCCAGCCCTTCAGCCAGCCAGCCCTTCAGCCAGCCAGCCCTTCAGGCAGCCAGCCCTTCAGGCAGCCAGCCCTTCAGGCAGCCAGCCCTTCAGGCAGCCAGCCCTTCAGGCAGCCAGCCCTTCAGGCAGCCAGCCCTTCAGGCAGCCAGCCCTTCAGGCAGCCAGCCCTTCAGGCAGCCAGCCCTTCAGGCAGCCAGCCCTTCAGGCAGCCAGCCCTTCAGGCAGCCAGCCCTTCAGGCAGCCAGCCCTTCAGGCAGCCAGCCCTGCAGCCAGCCCATGGACCAGCAGCGGCAAGGGCAAGCCTCCACGGCGAGCGCCCGCGCGCTAGGCAACCGGAGCGCCGCAGCACACGGCTGTCTGCGGGTTGCCTACCCGCCAGGCGCTCCGCCAGGCCACGACCCTGCTCGCCCTGCTCCGCGGAGGGGGGCTCGGGGGCCGCGGGGCGGGGGCCGGGGTGGACCAGGCCAGAGTGCGCTGGGCCGAGTGCGGCGGAGCCTCTCTTGAGCCCACGACGCTGTGTGCCCGGCCGATGTGGCAACGCTGCTGCCGCCGCCCTGCCGGCCCTGCCCCCGCGAGCTCCCTCTCCCATTGGTGCCGGGCCGTCGGGGCTGCCGGGCCGCCAGGCCTCCCCCACCCCCACCCTCCTCGGTCGTTTCAAGGCCGCCTTGGCATCCCCTGGTCCCTGGTCCCTGGTCCGCACCAGCGCCATCCCTGAACCAGCCACCCAGCACCGTGGGCCACGGCACCCACCCCACTGTTGCTACGCTGCTACCCGCCACCCCCGCACTTCGGCGTTGCTAACGCTGTGAGAGATAGACGAACCGCACGCCGTGCACGGGGAGGGCATTCACGATGCAGCCCGACGCCTTCACCGCGCCGCTGCGGCCAAGCTGGCTGCGGCCACTGGCGGCCACCCCCAGCGCAAGGGTCCCGGTGTGCCCACGGTGTCCACCGCGTTGGTGCGGGCGGCCTGGGGCGGCCTGGGGCGGCCTCCACCTCTCGGCCGCTCTCGGCACGCACGCACGCCGGGAGTATCGCCGAGACGAGACGGTGTATCGCAGCCATCTCTCTTTCCTCGGAGCGCCGCTCTAAGTTGGTCGACTTCCAAAGTCCCCAACACAAACTTCAAGTCCCCGAGTCGCGAAGAGCGGGCCAGAGCGACGAGCGGCCAGACGAGGCCGCAGAGGAGTCGCGAGCTGTTGTTTGGCGACCTGATCTGTCTGAGCGGGCAGACTCATTCCGTCGCTGTCTCTCTCGCACCGACAGGGGACGAGTGCGAGAGAGACAGAGCGACCGCAGACTCCACAGACACCTGGTATCGACACGCAAGCCAGCAGCAGCCGGAAGCTAAGGTTCCAAAGTTGGCAACGAGGATGCACGCCCCTCGAGATGACACTCGAAAGGCGGCGGCAGAAGACCCTCACTTCCAGATCGGCAACCCTCTCGCTCAGATTCGGGCATCCCTTCGACCTCTGGAACGGAATGTCGCGAAAATGGAGCACAGTCCAATCAGCGAAACCCATATGCAAGCTCCTCGTTTTGTTCGGAAGTTGGCAACGGCGAAGGAAGGCGGTCGTCAACTGTTGAGCGAGACGTGGCGGCGCATTGTTGCAGTCGGGCTGTCAAGTGTCGGGGCGGCGGGGGGAAGGGCAGGGAATGCAAACTTGGGAACTCAACTTTTCAAAGTCCTTTGACTTGGCCTAGTATGAACACGCTACCCCCCAGCAGTACATGGACTCGGCGCAAGACTCGGTCACCCCCACCACCACCGCTCCGCTTCCCACCCCCAAGCGGCCGTGGGGGTGGGGTAGCGACGACAGCGCCAGCCCCGCCGCCGCTACCCCACGCCCGGGGCACGGGGCACGGCGGGCACGGCCGCAGCGAGGCAGCACGGCAGCGCAGCGCCATCTCGCGGCCAGCGCCGGAAGCGCGGCCCCTTCACATTTATCAGCCTTGTTTCGCCTTCAGCCCGCTTCAGCTTTTGCTGCGAGGAATGACAGCCAGGCGGGCAGGCTGAGGGGCAGGCAGCCACGCCCCCGTCTGCCAGGCAGACCTACCTGCCACACACACAGCGAGGAAAAGAAAAAGAACACCCAGCACAACAAAGAAAAACAACACCGAGACAAAACGAAGAAAACAGCCGACTTTGGTTTAAGATTCCAACAAAACGAAAACCGGCAGAAGAACCGGACGGACCGCGAAACATTAAGACCGCGTCCGATTTGGGGCCAAAAGCAACGCGTGCCAACCTGAGAAAAATTCTAACGACGCGGTGTGCTCGTTACAGTGGCGCGGCACCGCGGCATGGCGTCACTTCATGCAAATGCGAGCCCACCCGGCCTGGCCCGGCCCGACTCTGCCTCGCCGCACACCTCCAGCCTGCTTAATATTAATCGGCAAGACGCGCGAGGAACGCCTCGGACACTAAGCCAGGGCGCGAGGAACGCCTCAGACACTAAGCCAGGGCGTGAGGAACGCCTCAGACACTGAGCCAGGGCGCGAGGAACGCCTCAGACACTGAGCCAGGGCGCGAGGAACGCCTCAGACACTAAGCCAGGGCGCTAGGAACGCCTTCTGTCCAAACGCACTAATCTCCAAGCAAGCCCGCTAGCCTCGCCTTATCACACGCGTGTCCCCGATAAAGAACAATCTGCTTCCAATACGCCCGGCCGGGCCTTATCGCCGGGTGCGTTCACCAAGTGCGTTCCAAAGCAGTGCCCGGCCTGAGCCGAGGCGCCAGGAAAAGAACGAGATAGACAATTTATATCGCGAGGAGAAAGAGAGCGAGAGAGAGAAAAAGCTAATTACGTCTGGCCAATCCTGTCCCCACCTCAACACGCACTCACACACACTCAGACACGTGCTATAACTCTGTCACACTTTTCGACGCGTATATTGTCGGCTTGCCAACACCGCCGCGCCTCCTCCGCTACGCCAATACTAGTCTTTCTCTAGATGGGGGGCAGCACGGCCGCGCCACGCTCTGCCCCTCTCACACCCATGCGTCATGATCCACGAGTGCGAGAGAGACAGAGCGAAGAGTGCAGGCGGCGGAGTAGCTCGACAGGGGCGAGTCGATCCAGGATTCAGCCCGACGAACTGCGGGTAGGCAGACCCGCAACGCAGGCGCGCGCGGAGTCCGACCGGCTGCCTACCTGGAGGCCGGCAGGCGCTTCAGGCGGGCCGAGCGAGTCGTCTCGGTTCCGGGCGGTGTACTGTACGATGTCGCGGCGGGGCGGGGCGGGGCGGGGCGGGGCGGGGCGGGGCGGCGTGCATTCGACCTGTCAAGTGCGTTGCTATCTAGCGGAGTGGCGGGCCAGCCCCCGCCAGCGATACAGACCCACTTCCCTTCCTGTCAGGCGCACGTCGGCCGCCAAAGCGAAGCAAGGCGAAGCAAAGCGCCGAGAGCGAAGAGCGGTCCCGCAGGGCCCGTCCCTTTCGTCGCTCTGTCTCCCTCGCACCTACACGGGACGCCCCGCGAGTGCGAGAGAGACAGAGCGACGACTCTCGGAGCCAGTCTGCTGCCTGCACGCCAGCCTGTCCGCCTGTCGCAGTGCATTTATGCATTATGAGTGCCTTGACGCTGCCGCGCGCCGCGCGCCGCTACACTGCCGAGCGAAGAGTCGTTTCGTCGCTCTGTCTCTCTCGCACTCGTGGGGCTCTCCGTGAGGGTGCGAGAGAGACAGAGCGACCGGGCTGCTCGGCGGGCCGGGCGCGGTGACACAGTCCTTTGGCACGGCGCCGCACCGCGCAGACCGCGCACCGCATCCATTGCACCGGGACCCAGTCCGTGAGGCAACAGACCTTTTGCAACGGCCACGTCCGCTACTAATCAATATGCCGAGGCGTGCCCGGCAGGGAGGGGGTGGGGGCAGGTGGGTCCAGGGAACGGCGAGGCCCTGTGTACGCAGCACGCCGAGGACGAGGGGGAGGCAGCAGCAAGCAGACTGGTTCCGAGAGTCGTCTTTCGTCGCTCCGTCTTGCTCGCACTCTCGGGGCGTCCCGTGTGGGTGCGAGAGAGACAGAGCGACGAAACGGACTCTCGGAATCAGTCTGCTGGGTGGGTGGCCCAGGCCCACAGAGACCAGGCGCGCAACTTCTAGTCTAGGGGCTGCTCGAAAAATGTGGAAGCTGGCCTGCACGAAGGCCGTCCTCTGCCCTGGTCCGGGCCGGGCGTTGTTGCCTGGCCGCGGCCCTTGCCGATCGCGGCGGACTATAACCCAGCTTGACGGCCGGGCGACGCAAGGCGAGGCGAGGGCAGGCCGCCATGTGAGCCCCAACGCAGTAAAACGCTCGCCATGTGCGAGGCTAAGGCTCAGGCCCTACTCATTCGGTCACCAATCACATTCTCCCATCGAATGGCGTACAGCCGAGCAGCTCCGGGCCGCCCCAGCCCAGCCCCGCCCCGCCCCGCCCGGCCGCGTCGGCCACCTAGTGGGGCGGGCGCCGCGCCACCCCCTCGACGCTGACCCTCCCCCTCCCCCTCGCACAGCGACCCGCGGCGCAGACAACCTGCTGTTGCAAGAAAAGTGTCACTTTCAATTTTATCGCTCGCATTTAATGAGACCGCGTTGGCCCTTTCGCAGACGGCGCCGCGGCACTGACGGGAGAGGGGAGGGGGGACGCGTCGGGAGGTAGGGCAAGGGCGGCAGGGCACACCGGCACACCCCGTCCCGCCCCGTCCCCGTCCAGCGCGGCCTGGCCCTCCTGGCCCCCGAACCTGTTGCCCTTCGCGCAGGGCCACGCAGGGCCCCGCCAGCCCAGCCGCACAGCCAAGGCAGGCAGGCAGGCAGGCAGGCAGGCAGGCAGGCGCGTCCACGTGGAGTCCGCGCGACCGGGACGCGGACGACGCGGAGCGGGACGCAACGCGAATCAACCCATTGGCCGGCGGCAGACTGATTCCGAGAGTCGTTTCCGTCGCGCCGTCTCGCTCGCACCTGTACACGGGACGCCCCACGAGCGCGAGAGAGACAGAGCGACGAAAACGACTCTCGGAATGAGTCTGCTGGCAGCCTGCAGGGCCGGGCCGCCTGGGCACGTGACCAGCATGAGCAGCAGACGGCGATCCCGCTCGTTGAAGCCCTCGGCGGCTCTCGGCGGCCCTCGGCCCTGTCAAGGCGGCCGAGGCGACCCACACCGCAAAGACGCTGCTCCCGCTGCAGCCGCCCGAGGCCACCGCGTCGCCGCGTCGCCTTGCAGGATGCGAGCGAGGTGGTGGACCGCGGACCAGGGGCCGGCGGCGGCCACGGGTCGCAACCTGGCGGCGTTGCCAGGCCAGCGGCCCACCGGCCACACCGAGGGCCACACCGTTGCCGCGTGGCGGCGCTTCCTTTGAGTCAGAGGCCGGCCCCGCCAACCCCCGCCAACCCCCGCCAACCCCCGCCCTTGGCGCCCCCGCTGCCCCCGCGTCCGTCAACCTCCTGGACGACCCCGACGACGACCCCGACGACGACCCCGACGACGACCCCGACGACGACCCCGACGACACGGCGGCCACGTAAGTGCACTTGCACGAGTGCAGATGTCCACCGTGCCTGGCCGTGCCGTCCGTCCGCGAGCGCAACGAGCATCGCGTCGAGGGGGCGTCGCGGCCGCGGACAAAAGGCGCCGCACCTCGCGGCGTCCGCAGTCCGCAGCTGTCGGCGGCTCGGCGGTTCAGCGGCTCGGCGGCTCGGCCGACGGCGCGGCCACGCGGCCACGCGGGCAGGCCGCCCGGCCGCAGCCACCGCCGCGTCGTCCCCACGGTAAAAATAGTCGTGCGAAATGTAGAAAGAGAGGCCCCCGGCCATTATCCGGCGCGAATCGTGTTGTGGTGGAGGTGTAGGAGTAGTGCCTCGCCTCGGGGCGGCGGGTCGACACGGCGGCACGGCGGCAGGCCCTCGCCCCGGTGCAAGCTAGTACGCCGCCAGTGCACGGCGCACGGCGCCCCGGGCCCCGCTGCACCGCGCCGCCACCGCGCTGCTGTCCCCCAAGACGGGGAGTGGCGTGGGGGGCGAGGGCTGCTTGGCTTGGCGCTTCGCGGCTTCGCGTCCGCGCCGCTCTCGCCGCGGCCAGGGTTAGCGGCTCGGCAGCGGGGCGCGGGGCGTGGCGGGGCGGGGCCCTCCGATAAAAATAATTCCAAGCTTGCCCTGCCCTGCCGTGCCTCGCCCTGCCCGCGGCAGAACAACCGGCCGGTCTAAACTAAACCGGCCGACGGCCAGAGGCAGAGGCAGGGTGGCTCCGCAGCTCCGCGTTGCAGCGCGTGCGAGCCGTGCGTGCCGGTGCGTGCCCCGTGGCGCGGCGGCGTGGCCTGGTGTGCCCCCGGTCAGACAGACGCCACTCGCCTCGCCTCACATGCACATGTCGCCCCACTCCCCCGCCCCGCCGTGCCACGCCACGCCACGCCAGCTGTCACCGTTCGAAATGCCATCCATCAGAGATAATAAACGACGCCGGGCGCGGCAAAGGCGCGGCAAGGCACCTCGCAGTGTCTCAGGTGCGCCTCAGATTCACTTAATGCCTCCGCCCCGTTCCGCAACGTTTAATTCTCTGAGTCACCAGATTTAGGTGGCCGGCCCGGCCACCACACAGTCGGGGTGGAAGATGAATTGTTCTAGGAGCATGCCAAAAGGCTGCACTAAAATGGGGAGGAAGTATTTGCATTGTTGCAGCAACAAAGAGGGCACAATTGTCCTGGTGGGATTCTGGCAAATGCCAAGTAAACCAGGGCAGTCTCATTAATCTGCTTGAAAACATTTATGAAACAGCTGGCATGCGTCATGCTCACATCACTGTAATTTTCCAGGCCAACATTTTGTGCATCTGGAAATAATTTAAATTCGTTGCAAAAGAACTTAATAAAGAGCATTAATTATAAGTTAGTCTGAGACACCCCACACACAATATTGATATTCAATGGTCTTCTGTCTCAAAATGGCATCTGTTTGTAAAGCATTGCAAGACATTCCTCAACTGCGGGGCAATTTCAAAGAATGCCACTGTGTCATTCATGGTCAATATCTAACACTAACATAGATCACGTCACCATAAAATTTAAATATGCTAATAAAATAATTTTTTAAACAGAATAACTATTGCTATCTGTAAAATAAAAAGGGGGCATCCAACTGTCAAAAGCTTTTCACATATTAATTAAATAATTACATAAATGTAAACAACAAATAAAATAAGTTTGCGAACAAATAAACAGATGTAAACAAAAACTGACAGCAGACAGAACCATTAAATCCGGGGCCATGGGCTGAACGGAAATGAATTTAACATCGATCGAAAGACGATACTTGAATTCGACAGTTCTTGGAAATTGACGAGGGGAGAGATTCGAGCAGAAACAAAAGGGCACCCCTGCGCGAGCGTTCATGCCCTCAGCAGATGCATAACCTCTCAGGGCGGCCGACAACCCGCACACGCGAGCTGGTCGCGGAAATCAGACCACAGAACCCTCAAGCAATTAAAATACAGCTTCTGGGCCAACCCCGACATGTAAACCCTTTCCTTGCAACGACCCCAGAGGGAAATAACCTCAAAAGCAGCTGCCCTGCGCCCACATACTCTGACATGGCGACACAGGCAGACGGCAGACGGCTTGCCCAATCGAAAAGACGACGGCAACCAAACAACAAGGTTACACTCACTTTTCACTGTCCGATCCGAGGTGGACCCCTTCTGGTTGGCGTCGGACTTCATTCTGGACCGTTGTCACTGGCAACACACTTCCACATACGACAAGGGCGGCCCTTGAAAGTGTGACCCGAATCCGAACCGAATTCAATGACTCGCACTCGCCACTCGCCTGGCCGCGGAGCCGCGGGCACTTCGCACTACGACCGGGGACCTCGGGGACCTCGGGGAGCGCGGTGCATCAAAGTCAAAACTTCACTCTCGCGAAGCCCGTCGCCCGTCCCGCAGCCCGTGGCGTACACTACGGTCGCGGTGCCGTCGCCGTCGCCACTCGTCCCCGTCCCCGTCACTCCACTCCGCGTACCAACACAACACAGCCGAACTGAAGCGAACCGAACCGAACCGAACGCGGCGCCTCGCGAAGCTGCGCGGCGCGGGCGCGGACTTGCGTTGCGTTTCTCGTCGGGACACACAGATGTTACTTGGGCCCTTCCCTTCCCTTCTCCTCCGCCGTGCGCGGGGCTCGGGTACTCGGACGGGGCGGACGACGGACTGCTCGCGAAGCGCGAAGCGCGAAGCACGCCAAGCAATGCCGACGCCTCCTCGAGGTCGAGCGGTACTACGACAAGTCCGCGGTGCGGGGCGCGGAGTATCGCCGACAGGCCCGACACCGATGCCGCGGGATGTCGCCGACGGCGTCCTGGGACAGCTACAGCCGCTACAGCAGCGCGACCACGGCCAGGACGTGCTGCGTGACACGACAAGACGGACACCGCGGCGGCGGGGGCGGAGCGCGGAGCCGAGCGAGCAGCGAGCCACGTGGGGGTGTGGCGGGGCGTGGCGCCGAGTGGCGGCTCGGCTTCCCCGAGCACGTGCGCCACGTCGCGTCGGCCACCCCGTGACACCCGCCACCTCCGCCACCCACCCCGTGGGCTCATCGATCGCCTCCGCGCCCAGCCCTTCCCAGCCCAGGCCCAGGGGGAGGCAAGGGGCGAGGGGCGCCGGTCGCGCACGGGCCCGGGTTCGAATACCCGCGCCGCCCCAAGGCCCCGACCACTTTCCGGCCTGCCCAGCAACACCTAGCAACACCGCGACCCATGGGGAATGACCGCCGCGCGCTCCTTTGCCTTTCACGGACGAGGACGTGTTCAAAATTAATGCTGTGATTATTTTGTATTAGACAGTGGACAGCCAACGGGAATGAAAAGAAGACACCTGTCTGTTTTGAAAAACATATCTATTGGAATTTTTTTTTTTTTACACGGATTGAAAAAAAAAACGCCATTGATTGAAAGAAAGTTGGGAAAAATAGAATTTTACACTTATTTGTGAACACAGATATCATCATGACAAAAATTAATTAATCCGGCACATAATGCTATTGAAAATGTAAATCCTAGCCAAAGTGCCAAGCTTTACACAAATTTTGACTTGAGCTTATGAGTTTTGTTCAAAGTAAAGCCCTTACTTTAACAGTCATTTTGTGACAATCAACCTTACAGGTAAGGTGATAAACACTATTATCTGATCAATTGAAAGCTATCATATTCAGAGTGAAAACACAAAAAATGCTGTGAGGATTTGAAAGTAGCCAATTTCAAAACTAAGAAATCATATTATATGGTAGGCCTTACACAGTATTACACTTGATTCAAGCTGATCATTATCACAAAAAAAATTCTATCACACAAGTTTTTTCTTTAGAAAAAATAAGTGCACTCTATCATGCCACAACAAGTACTCACACATTCAAACATACACACTAACATTCACAAACAAGAATACATAAAAAACAAACAGACAATGTACAGACAATATTCACTCTAAACCACCACAGTGAATAATACAATAAAATAAAAGGAACAATGACTTGGAATAGGAATAAAGGCAGCACTAATGGAGATTCTATTGAAAATGTACAGCTTGACGATTTGATCTTCTCAGCAACAACAGCTCCAATGTTAACGGTTTGGCCTCGCCTTAATACTCTCTCTCAGTCATCAAACATCATAGACACAACAAAAATCAAAAAATATCACAAATCTCCAAGTAATTAGAGGTGAAAAGCACAGAAAAACCGAGGTGGAATAAGAGAGAAACAGTGGGTACAGCTTTGAACATATCCTTAAAACTAAGTTTTATTAAATACATGGGTTGTTTTCTCTGCATCCCTTGAACAAAAAAGGAAAAACTATTGTACATTGCCAGACTAACTTTAACTTTTCTTGACTGCCAAAAGGACACACACCCAATAAATAATGTGTCAAGTGAGTTTATGGATAAGGAACATTCAGGATCCATAGTCTTCATCAATCACAAAGTCTGATGTACTCTCCTCGGCGTTCATGACAGTGTCCTTTTCTGATTCAGATGACTCCGAATCTTCTGACTCCTTATCTTCATTATTTTCCATGTCTTGCTTCTCTTGTTGATTGGCAGTTCTGTATCTTCTACCAGTAAAGGAACTACCAAAAAAGGACCAAATTTAATTAAAGGATGATAAGCACAACAGACAGTGAAATCAGTGTGATATATCTTATTTGGAGAGCTCACCTCAATGATTCTTCGTTAGCAGGAGCAGTGTTTGACACCGACGCAGCTCCATCTTCATCAAATGTGTTGACATCGGGTAAGCTTCTTACCAGGTCTTTAAGGAAATGAAAGCGGCTGTTTGATATTATACACTGCTTCCTAAAATAAAATGGTTTCAGACAAAATTATCAATTTTCTACTGTTATTCCAGATGAATTTCAAATCATACCATAAGCAACATTTACTCACATGTGGGATGGACTGAGAGTCCGCGCATTTTTGGCGTTGGTCACAACTAAGGCGCTGTTCAGGAGTGATTGCACGAAAAGCTCTAAGGTTCGAGGTAAAATACTGTTAAGGATAACACATGAAACACAACATGAACACTTCAAGCTTAAGGATAACACATGAAACACAACATGAACACTTCAAGCTTAACATGAACACTGCAATGAGTAATGTGCAAGAGAATGTTTAGAAAGGATATAGATTATGATGGGTACAGCTTGAGCAACTTTTCCAACTTGTTCATCAGTTTGCATTATTTTCTTTATGCGTCCCTGCAACAAAAAGAAGCGATGTCTTGATAAAGGTGACACACGGAAAAATTCAGGTGATAAAAGGCGAAAACACACAGTGAACCACTTCAATATTAACCAGACCCTCTCATGAATGAAAATTATTGGTTCAGAATTGAAAATCCCTGCCCTAAATTTGATTTTTAAAATGCAAACAAATAAGGTATGTAAATTAGTTGACAGAACTTCCATGTACTTCGCAGCAAGTGTTTGGAGCGCCTCTACAAGTGTCCTAACCCACACACAACAACATCTGAAGTTTGAAATCAAATGGCGCGCAATGGAATTGGAGACTGTGTGGTCCATCTAGTGCCCATGTTAACTTTTCATGTGCAGATGGTATATATTTAAGAACTAAATAAGAACAATAGTACAAAGCTTGACATATTGAAACTACTGGTGACAGGGTTCAACAACACGAAACTAATGAGACTACCGTTAAGTTCTTACCGCTGGAAATCTTGCATTGTATTTTCTACGCTTGCTTGGCATTTTCATTAGATATTAAACTTGATTTAAAGTAAAACGTGTATTTTCCTCTCCATTCAATAAAAACAATCCATTTACATTTACATTCGCCTCGCTAACATAACGAAAGCACAGAGTATGAGAAATTGCGTACTGAACGAGGACAGCAGTCCGGAGTTTACTTATAACTTTCCAGCCTTCTTCCTTTATCAAATACATTGATGCAAAAAAGCGATAAGAAGACAAAAATACGAGATAATTAGAGTGACATTGATGATGGTGTTAGTTTTTTAGTGGTGGCTAGCCTGTAATGGATGAAAAATTTAAAATGCCCTTTTGAAACTTGTTTTGGCGGGGCTTATGAGTTCCTTCGGGTGACATTCCCTTTCTGCATGTACGGAGGGCCGTCCTTTTCAGGTACAACCACTTGCTGGGACTAACTGGCAATATAAAAGTTTGAACTGCGACACATTACCACTACGTCAGCGCTGCAAAGAGAACAAACAGAACTCCCGAAGGACTTCCCCGTCCCATAGTGCACGGAAATTGGCGGGGCGCAGTCTAAATTTTGCTGTACCTTCTCGTCCTTGGATTCAGAATTCAGAGACGGAAGGCCGCGCGGAACGCGGTTACTAGACTCTATCCCTCACGGGTGCATGTGCCTACGCGAGGAAAATCACGACCCACTCCGAAGGGGTGGCAGATGGTCTCCGTACAGCCTGCCGACCGAGGGAGAGGAACCCCCGCAAGATCAAGTCGAAGGTCGCAGCGTCGCAGGAAAATTTATCGGATGTCAAGCGAACAGCTGATTCCTGCCATTCCCATGAGCCTAGCCCCGCTCGGGGCTTGACAGTCGGGGCTATTTCTGCGCCTAGCGCCCCCAACCCCCCGCACCGCACCGCACCGCCACCGTCCGTTCGCGTCTGCGTGCCTGCGGATGCGGGGTTGTTGCTGTTGCGTAGAACACCAAAGTCGGCTGCTAGGTTGTCTGGGGCAGCTGGCTATTTCACTTGCCGTCGCGATACTCTACCATATTCCCCCAAAATGTTTAGTTGAACTGACTTGGGTCGCTGTAAAGTTTGTGGCGTTTAGTACGTAAGGAACCGAGAACAAAATGAAGAGGAACAAGATTTACGAGAAGAGCCTATTCCATTCAGCCTGCAACCTCCACTATGATGATATGTCAAGAGCGAAGTTATTCCGGAGCAGTAAAGGTTAGTGGTTCAATGCTTACGTCTATTTTAACGTTTCTTAACCTATCGAAATGGATCCACACGCATACTTTGTATTTCCATTTTCTTTGTTTTCAGTGATCCCAAGTTTATGGTTAAATTTTACTCATGATATCCGTGAATTAGTTTCCTTCAGTTTTGTTGTTTTCATCCCTTTGTGACAGCTTCTCATTTTTCTCTTCTTGCCTTGCTGAAATATTCTCGAGCTTGTTTGGCCTGCTCTGTTACGTGCTTCTCGTCATTGTTTCGATAAAGGTTTATTGAAACTTTAGGCTTACTTTCAAATTTACGATTAAAATCTTTTCTACTTATAATGTAGTGTCTTTGTCTTGTGTGGAATCAAAATTGAATGTAAAGTTTGCAATTCATCTTGATTTTTCATTTTATTGTTATGACATCTCTACATATATGGGGGGAATGTGAGTTTTAACTTGCTTGGATATTTGTGTTTCTAGCTGACGTGTCCATCTTACAACGAATGGGTTTGATAAAGAATCTGAGTGTACATTCAGGATGTGTCAACACTATATCATGGAATGAAACTGGGCAATACTTATTATCAGGCTCGGACGATCAACATTTGGTCATATCTAATGCATTCACACACAAGGTACTTATTACTTTATGTAAATCCTAGCAAATTGCGAATTTGTAACTACACAAGATATTTTGCTCAACAGGTGATTGAAACTTATAAAACTAGCCACCGAGCTAATATATTCAGTGCCAAATTTTTGCCTTGTATCAGAGACTCAAGAATTGTGTCTTGTTCAGGAGATGGAATACTATTGTACACTGGTAAGATTTCATTGATTTTGTATGAACTTCTTTTCAACTTTGTTTTATGTTTTCATTCGAAATCGTTTTTCAATGTCTTCTCTCTCTTCCCCCTAGATCTAATGTCAAAACAGCCAGTGTACAAACCTTTCAACTGTCATTGTGGAACTGCGTATGAGGTTGCCACTGTTCCTTTGGACCCACACTCCTTTCTAAGCTGTGGAGAGGATGGGACTGTCCGATGGTATGATCTTAGGATCAAGGATACCTGTAACAAAACAAACTGTCAAGAGGTCAGTGCAATTTTTGCTGTAAAATCGAGCACTGTATTGAGTTTAACTAAGAGGGAATGTAAATATTAGCAAGGAGTGCATTTTTTGCTTTCTGTATGTTTTATGTAGGATGTGATGATCCAATGTCAGCGAGCCGTAACAGCCATGTCTGTAAATGCCACGGCTCCTTTTGAACTAGCAATAGGATGTTCAGATAGTACTGTCCGTTTATTTGATCGGAGAATGCTGGGCACGAAATCTACTGGTAGGTTCAGTGTAGTCATCCTTTTTACATTTTTAAAATTAACAATTGTAAGTCCAAACTGGGAGCGTGTTCTTATCAGCTAATACTGTGTTCCAGGTATGAATATGAAACAGGCCGAGCCACTATGTGCCTTCACGGTCCCTACATTCAAGCGGGCTTACCGTATAACTTCACTCTGCTTTTCTCCTGAGGGTGAAGAGATCTTAGTGAGCTATTCATCTGATGACCTGTATCTCTTCAGTTTAAGGGTAATTAAAAATATTTTACACCATATGAGCTATTCACTGTGGCTCTATATCCTGCAGCTTTTCATGAAAATTATTTTCTTCTTCAGGGAAAGGGAAATACGCAGTTAAAGTCTCCATCAGCTTTGTGCCGGAAAGGTAAATTAAAACTCTCTGTAGCTGCTCCGACTCCTGTACGCCGGTTACGTTTGAGAGGGGACTGGTCAGACACTGGACCAGATGCTAGACCTGAGAGAGAAGCCGGAGGAAGGGGAGGTAAGTGCTTCTGAGCCATTGACGTTTTATATGTATTTCAGTTTAAGTCAACTTTAGAAACTCACTCCTCATTATGTCTTTTCCTCCCTTAGACATTGCACAGGCAAGGCCAACTCTACATACTCCTCTAATGCAACACCTCACTAATGTAATTTCACGTTTATTGAATGACCCTGCCACTCGAGCCGCACTTACCAGCGGCACTGATGATGCTGGAAGCGTTGAAGGTTCTCAAGGAACAGAAGTCACAGCAGGGACTGCAAATCCACACCCTCACAACATAGGAAATAGCAACAATGAAACCCAACAAGTTCCTCCTCCTACTCCATTTGAAAGCGATACTGAAGAAAACAATCAAGCTAATGATGGGGAAGAATCTGTCAACTTTCGACTATTTGAAGAACCTGGTACTTCGCATGCGTCCTTACCAAGCACCTCCCGAAATATTTCTATCCGTTCTGAGGAAGACAATGCTTTACCCTATGCAACACCTTTTGAATTCTGTGAAACACCATCTCCTGCCATAGAACAGCCTCAAACTGAGTATAAAATAGCTCCTCTTAAAGATCCAGATGATATCACTGATCAAAATGACGGGGAATCATCTAGTGGGTTGAGTATTTCAGATATTCCAGACCCCGAGCAAAATCGAAACATGAATACAGTATTAGAAACAAGTGCTTTAGTGGGTTCAGATTCTCAAAGCACTGGCGGCTCAAACCCGGCAAATGACAGTAGCACTGTAGTTGCCCAAAACAGTCACTCAGTTGCTTGCGACTCTGGCAGTGCTCAGCAAAGTAGAACTCAGAATGAAATGGAAGACAGTCATGCAGAGCAATCTTTCCAAACCTCAACGGGAATGTATGCTGAAGCAGGAATACATGAACATGATCTCGATACTCTACAGTCACGGCTTGTTGACATGAGAGAAGGATATATTGATAGGTGAGCACTTCTCAAGCCATTTTGAATTTAATCCACAAATTTGTGAAAAATGAGCGAGTGTTTGTGCTTTGTCTGTTTGTGAAGTAGGCATGGGGTTGAGCCTGGTGTCAGTCTCAGCTATTCCCATCTGGGAACAAACTCAAGTGTGATATCGCTGAGACCAGATGAAGGGACACCTGAGGGTGGTGCTCAAACTTCTAGTGGGTCAGTACCAAACAATGTTACTCCATCTTTTCCAACACCTGCAAATGATCAAGTAAGATGACTCTTTTTTCCTTCATTCTCTCTTTACAATTCCTCCTTATAACAAAAAGTTAATTACTGGTTCAAAAATTATATGTGCAACTTTTATTTCAGGGTACTCATTCTCAACCTCAACCTGAACCTGAGCCTGAACCTGGCCCCAGCACTCAAAACTTTGGGTCATCCTCAGAGTCGAATCCAGGTAAGGTTTCGATCTCAACTCGAATTCCTACACAGTGCACTCAAGATGTCATGGAAAGTGGACGCTTTCTTTTTCCCACACACTGAGAGAGGCTGTCTTGGCTCACACAGCATTCTATTTTTACCCCTGAGAACCATGACCTTTGAAAGAACAATGCTGCTTGGCTTGGACATATGCCAGCATACTACTCAAGGCTACTCTTACTATTATTAAACTGATTCCTTCCTGGTTTTCTCTGCCCAATGCTATTTCATCATGTGAATATAATTAGTGTATTAATTCTTTTCTGTGTTTGACTTGCAGAATCTTTGTTCAGTGACTATGATAGTGAGGAGGATGAAGAAGAATTAAGAAGAGAGCTCCGAAGGTGGGAAACATGGCACTAAAATAACTAGAGTGTTACAGTAAAATTCTAATCCTTTCTGTTCATGATTCTGTATTACAGTCGTATATCACCCCCTGCTTTAGAAAGTTTTCGGAGTAACCTTGAAATTCCATTCCCTGAAATCAAGCAGCAATACAGTGGGCATCGCAATGCAAGGTTTGTCTATCAACTAAGCCATTCTTCTACATTTGGATCCTGTACCAATTAACCTCTTAACTTAACTTAAATTGAACTAAAAGCATTTTAAATCATGAGTGTTGACTCCTTTAAGATTATTTCTTACTCACTTTGGGGGCCTCTAATTCATTTACCAAGAATTTATAATCCCCTTTCCAGTCTATATCTCACACTATATAGCCATCTTCTAGTCATTTCCAACAATTTTCCTATACTTATTTGTATGTAGAAAAAGAAATCATTTTTGCACACCAAAGAAAAAGGACATCATGTTCATGTTTTTCCTTCTCTTTCCTTGGTTCTGTTAAGAACAAGAACAGTTATCTCCTGACAACTAATGGCATAAACAGTTGCTCACGATCATCCCACCGACACTTAAAAAAAACACAGAAACCTTAAGTTTGGCTTCGTGGCATTCTTTTCTTCTTTCAATATTAAATGTACTTAATGAAATTCCTTTATTTTAAAAAAAATTATTGTTTAAACTTGTTTATGATTACAGCTTCTTTAATACAATATTATTGAAAGCTTAACATTTTAATTAACAACATCTTGAGTTTAAAGTCTACCCATCTGCCTGTCCCGCTCAGCAAAATCATTACTCTAAACTTAACTCCAGCCAGACATTTTCTTTTTAATCTTGCAACTAAAACATGAGCAATAATATTTGTCATCTGATTTTTTTTTCTCTCATTTCATATTTCTTTGCCTCCTCTCACCATGTTGTCATTTGGTATCCTGCTACCATTAAAACACTTTTTTTTCTCTATTGTCCTGCCCTTCATCAGAACTGAGATGTGAGTATTTTAGGTTTGTGTTAATTTTCTGTGTGGACATCTGAGAAATGCAATGTGGTATGCTCCAGCTCTTCGTACAAATCTGGCATAACCGGCTTTCACTGTAGTTGGTGCATTGTGTTTCAATTTTGGGTCTGTGACATACTGGAGTGGCACAAAACACTTGCATTTTGGTTTGCCAATAATGTTTGATGGACAAGACAACTGCTGTGAGATCCATTACTCAGTGGTGTTTGCTATCTGTATTTTTTTGAAAGCTAAATTTGTATTTGGATGTTACATCCTAACAGTTCTTTGAGACAGAACTCAGTTTTTTCTCTAAATTTCTTTTACAGCTACTGTACAGTGTGTATGTGTCTAGCAAAAAATTTGCTAGGTACCCAACATTTATGTATTTGCTGGTTTATGCAGAATGGAGCAGAAAATCATTATGCACAGGGTTCTAAAAATTCATTTTTGTCATTAAACCTATATATAGTCTAAATATAACTCATGCATGATGAGATGAGTGTGCCGCTTTGAAACTTGTTTGCTAGCCCTAGAAAACAATGGGGAGTGTTTCCAGCGAAAAAGAGTTTATGCTACTCAGAAAATGTACTTCATGGTCATGGAATTACCATTATTGTGTTATTTTTCGATTTTTGTCTCTCACTCTCTTTTCTTTTCTGATGACCCCCTCTCCTTTTGTGTCCCAAACAGAACTGTGTGTACAAATGGTGTGCAAGAATGATTTGATATTTTTTTATTTTTTTTGTTTGAGCCGACTTTTGCTGCTTAGCAAATCATTATATCCCATGAATCCTCATCTCTCCTGTATCCAGACACAGTCAATACATTATACTTGGAACCTAAATTTTTCAGGACGATGATAAAAGAGGCGACTTTCTGGGGCTCTGATTATGTCATGTCTGGCTCCGACTGTGGTCACGTCTTTGTTTGGGATCGAGTAACTGCCAAACTTGTGATGCTGCTCCAAGCTGATCAGCATGTGGTGAACTGCCTTCAACCACATCCGACTGAACCCATGCTGGCTACCTCGGGTATTGATCATGATGTTAAGCTTTGGGCACCTATTGGAGAAGGATCACAGTTTGATCAAAGCTTAGCTGATGAGGTATGTTGTCTTTATTAATTTTCATTATAGTCGCCTGCCCCTTTTTCTACTCAGTGGGATATTTTGTAATGTGTTCATTTGTCCTACTTTCAATTTTAGATTGTAAAGAGAAATGCATTGATGCTTGAAGAAACAAGAGACACCATTACAGTGCCAGCTTCGTTCATGATACGTATGGTAGCCTGTTTGAATCAAATCAGAAGAGGTGAGTCTACTTGTCTCATGGACTTATTTTTAGAAACAAATTTATGAGCTAACTATGCTTCTGTCTTCAACTACCTCACATTATTATTCTGTTGCAGGTGGTCGGTCCAGACCAAGAAGGAGAGGACAAGAATCTCAAGGATCTCAAGATGAGGGCTGAATCATTGATTAAAAAGACAGAATAAGAACCAGGAATCTATAGTTTCTTTGGCTAATTCATAAGTAATGGCTTTCAAATCATACCTGAAATTACCTCTCCCTCTTTCTTATTTTAGATAGAATGGAGAGATTGGAGAGTTAACTTGTTAGTGTGTTGGGCTGTGCTGTGTTTTCTTCTGGGAAAACAATCTAGATTGTTTCATATTATTTGCAAATACTTTTAAAATACTTTTAAAATATTGTTTTTCCTACCCACACCTTGAACAGCCACTATTTAATTAGAGTTTCAAGTTTGACTTTTCAGGGTCCGTACCTTATACAGGTGCATAACAAAATTCTCTTGGAAAACTGTACAATCTGTGTGGTGATACATAGTTACTTTATTGTTATTTTGTTCGTCAGCTATGGTACTGACATGAATGCCTGTTTGTGTTAGTTGTTTACATCAGGCATGGAATCGGATATTTGTAGTTTTCCTTTTATTTATTTTGAACATTCCGTTACACATAGAATACATTTGATCTGATCAGTTTATGTGAAAGATTGACAGTACGAATATCGGGTAGAATTTGGCACCATGTAGGTCAAGTACAGCAAATGGTTTTTAAAAGAAAAATTTGATCTTGTGCATTAGTTTTACAGTCTATCAAATACAAGGAAAATTCCGATTCCTCCAGAGCTTGAAATGTCTAGCACCAAGGGGTTCTTATTAGTAGATCCATACACAAGGGTAGTCATTGAGGATTTAGAAGGCAATGTGGTGAAATCAATGTCACTAGCTCAAGCTTCATTTTCCATTCGTACGTATAAAATGAATTTTTTATCTGTTGTAGAAAATTTTATCTTGACTTATGCATTTGGAGTTTTGACTACGTAGACACTTCGCACTTTCTAAAATTCTAGGCTTACTATTCCACATCTTTGAATTTCCTGTGTGAGACAATACATACTTATGTGTGCTGTTCATGGCCAGGGGTGCATTGTATTTAAATATGACTTTGTTAGATTTGTGATTTCTATGTTACACTCTGTTCTTTAGGGAAAAGAGTAGCTGATTGTTGAATGTTCTGTTAGAGTTTACAATTGCATTTCATAAGCAATTATAAGGATAAAGTTTCCGCCAGGATGTGTAAATACGTAAAATTTTATATGGGCTATTGAGTAGATGCTTCTGGTATCTGCCTCCCTCTCCATTCTAAATACTTTACAACTAATTCTGATTAGGTGAAATCTTAACATAAGAAATTTTTGCAAGACAAGTTTCCTGCTGTATTGTTATTATTCATATCAGACTCTGATTTCATTTGGACGTGAAGAATTACATGGAGTGAATTTTAATGTGAGTTATGACAAGTTCGTTTTGTGTTCCCATAAGTCTTTTGTCTGTACATACAGGTGTTTTTTCTGTTGCATAAATAGTTGAGCTGTGATTCTATTTATGTCTTTTTCTTAAGCTTGATCGAACTAGTCATCACTGTGTTGTATGAAAAACATGGATTATCTTGATTGATTTTGAGAAATAAGAACAAATGTTCAACTTTTTATCAATGATATTTTAATTTGCCTTCAGTTAACCTCATTAATAAAATTCCTTAAACATAAGGAAATAAGATTTAAATTAGAACAATTGCAGTCATACATAAATAATTATCTTCCTATATAATATCAGGTACCCAATGTCAGTGGTAAGAACAAAGAAGAAGAAACCCTGAGTGTCATGTGCTCAAGGATTTGATTTCCATTTCACTAGACATAATATCCCATCCCACATGGCAGTCTGTCTAATTTCCCCAAAAGTGACTAGATTCACAGCCTTGATCAAACCAAAACTTGAACAATAAATAACAACATACACTCAAAATTTGCAAAAGTAAACACCGGTTGAAAGTTCTGAGTTAAGAAATAAAGCTTAAGCAAGACAACAAGTAAATTGATTGCAATTAGTAGAAAATTTTGAACGTATTGAAATAAACAAAATTAAGTTAAAAACAAACCAAACACCGAGCTAAAAGTGGCTCTCAACTGGATGGACGGCAGTTACATAGCTGATTATTCTACATTAGAATTGTCAAAGTCTCAACTCATCCTCGGATTCAGACACAAGCAGATGTTGGTTTTCTACATCATTCCTGGAAACAGATAAGTGCATACAGTCAACTGTAAAAATATCATCCCAGATCCTGCAGATAGAAAACTTGAGGGAATAAATAAAAATGATGCGATGTGAGGTTTAGGAAGATGATCGGTGACGGGATGGGCGGGAAATGGTAGAAAGGCGGTGGCACAGGCAGGGGCAAGGGGGTCGGGCTAGGGGTAATTGACAGGGGCTAAGAAAGGGGCAAAGAAAATTAAAAAGGAAAGTTTCGCATGCAGGGAGAGCACAGTTGAGCTTCAAAATAATTTTGATGTAAGTGGTGTCTTACCTCTGAACTTGAGGAATTATGGGCTCGGATGTTCTATGCGATAGACTTCTACAAAACAGAGCAACAACTCCTGTGATAACAATTATAAGTGTCACAGCAATCAAACCTGCAACTGCAGATGAAGGGTAAGATTTTGTTTTCACGAAAATCCAACTCCAGCAATTGAGTTAGTTCAGATACTTACACCAGTACGTCCATATTGGTGCTCCAGCATTCAATTGGCCTCTTGTCGTGTTAAAAGGCACCTGCAGTACAACATTCGGTTTTGTTATTGCTGGATTGAATTTGCCCACAGATGAGGTACTTGAGCGCAGCATACTGAAATTGGGCCTGGAGTAAACTTCATGCTCCAACTCCAGGTTCAATATGTAAGCCCACAAAGGATACAATTGTGTATTATTAAAGGGGTCTAGCACCATTCCAGATTTTACTAAGGGTCCCCAAGCAAAAAATACTGGAAACATAGACAAGACTGAATTGCTATATCCATGAATACCATATTTGTTTCTTGGGTTGGCTGAAAAAAAGAGAGACAAAAATTATACTATGCAAAATGAAGTTAGTATTTGGAGCCAAAGGAGTGAAAATCGATATTACGTTCAATGTCAAATCTTTTGTTCTCCGCATCAATATTTTTGTAGAAATCTTGAAATGCAAAGCCTTCATTGGCAACCACTAAAATTGGGGGTGTCCGGTTGTTAGCAGCGTAATGCCATTCACTGGGAATATCTTCACGAGTATACACATTGAATTTATTTTTATGGTCTGAATGTGCCTTCTTCAAACCAGACAATACATCCCATTCCTTTCCTGGATGAAATAAAAGGTGAGTAACGGCATTACAAACTGATACTTGAAATATGTCAGAAAGATGGCGTACCTTCACTTGGGAAAATTTGGAGCACTGGGGAATACCCAGCCATCACATACGTTGAGTTATCAACATAACGGTTCAGATCTATTATGTTGTTTTGGTTGAGATTCACCATGCCATGATCGCTCAGAGCAAACACAGTAACAAGTTCATCAAGACCGTGCTTCTTGAGCTGTTGAAAAATATAATCCAAAGACCTATCCAATCGCTTGACCTGATCACGAACTTCAAGTGAATCAATGCCAAATGCGTGTCCATGAAAGTCTGGCTCTTCAAAGTACAGCATAACTAAATTTGCTGGTGTTTCCTTATGAGTGAACCATGACATCACAGCATCGACACGATCTTGATAAGAAGTATTGAGGTTCCATTTCTGAGAAAATGTTGGCGTGGTTTTCTTACAGCCATATGGAAATTCACCTCCTGGCCACATCATAACTCCACTGTGTCGCCCCTTGCCAGCAAGTTGATTCAAAGTCTGAAAAGAAGACGAAAGGTGGAATGATCACATTGTTACGAAGGCAGCCAACAGTAGGTCATTGTAAATCATGGTATTAAGAAAGTCTAAGTCAAAATTACCCATATGGGAAGGATGTCATTGTTATAGTGGTATAATTCATAGCTGTATCCAATGAGAGTGCGATTGGAACAGCAGCTATCTTTTGAAGTGTACACAGTGCTATCCAACACGCCATGGACTTCTGGAAATACTCCAGTCGCAATGCTGTGATGGTTGGGAAAGGTTTTGGTCGGGAAGACGTTCCTTATGTAGGGAGCATAAACACCAGAGCTGCGCAACTTGACAATTGTTGGAGTTAAGCAATCATCAACATAGCCTGGTCTAAATGCATCCATAGAAATGATTAAAAGCTTGGGGTACTTGGAAACAGCCTCAACTGTTAAGTGGGCCCCATAGAAAAATGTGAAGAAGGAGGTCCACACAAGGAACACATAGTTAACTATCATGGTACCCGGCCAGTTACTTCTAGATCTCTAACAATTCATTGGACATATGGGAAAGCACTAGTTTGTTATTATTTACAAACTCTCACTAGAAAACAAATGAGGACCAGCCAGACAAGAGATAGCGGCACCAACTGTGTCGATGAATGATTGAATGAATGAATCAATAAACAACTTGAAATAAGGCAAATATCAGGTCCTTAATTTTAAAAATTATATTGGTTTGTTTCTTTTTTCTATGAATCGGGCATTGATCAATAAGTCTTTGAATTCGACATACCATTTGCTTAAATTTTTGTTTTCCGTAAGTTTGTTTGGAAACCCACAGCAGAATGCGTCGGCTGTCTGCTGTTTACAACTACAGCTCTCTCCAACTGCACTGGGAACAAACAGAGGAAAACCATGAATTCTTAAGGTTTAGACATAAAGGAGCTTCTACTTGATTCTCAGGATCCTTTCAGAACTGCTTGTATAGATTTTGCGACTAGACGATGAAAGCTTTATGCTCCTGTCATCGAGCAAGCCCCAGTGTCAGACACACCTAGTTCAGCTACACCCACCACCAGACGGTCTGCTGGGTGTTGGGTCAGTCCCAGGCAGCAGGCAGCAGGCAGGTCCCAGGTTTTCTTTTGGAATGGAAAGATGAGGAGATGATAAATTTCGGAAACTTGGAACAGGTGCATATCATTTCACAAACAGCTGTAATTTTCCTCTTCTTTTAAGACTTTGACGCTATTGTAACAGCAATACTTCAATGGGCACTTGTTTGGGCCATTGTTTTGGTTCTAATCCAAGGTAAGCATGATACTTTTATCAAACTATCCTTTTTGGTTTCAAGTTGGATGCATATCGCAAAAGCTTCTAGCTGCTATGCTAAACAAACATGTGGTTACAGAACTGTTATTTCTTGCAGGAGACATGAAAAATGTCATTCATTATATTGTTCTAAAACAGATTATGTGCAGGTGAGAAATAGGGTACGAAACGTATATCAATGTCGCCTTCTGAATCGTAAATGTCTAAACTAATGCAAATGCTTTTATTTTTCCAGTTTGGGGCTCTTAACAATAATAGCACGGTAATATTATACCCTGCATTAAATTTTTCTCTGTATTTTCAGGAGCAGGAATCGTAACTTGGTTTGTTTTTTGTCTCAGATTTTCAACAGACAAACCTACATCCCATCAAGGTGCGAACAGACCTTCTTTCCATCAAGGTACAAACAGAATAAAATTTATTTAATTAAGTTTAATCCTTACCAAGTTGCAAATTTTGAACAGTAAAATTTACTAGTTCCAGTTTGATTAGTCATACCATAGTTACGATATATTGCTCTAATTTAGTCTTCCTTGTTTTGAAAAACTTGATTGTTATTTTCATTTGGAATGCAGCCTATCATCAATCTTTTCCATGACAAGGAGAAAGGTATGCCACAAGTGGCAGTTTGATTTTCCCTTTGGACACAGTAGATTATTTTTTGATGTGTTTGCTATGCTGTATTAAAAATATAAAAATATGTTTCTTCTTCTAAGTTGTTTGCAAGACCAATCTACCAAAGATCTCAAAAGCTTTGTTTTTCTTCATGTTGCTAGGAGCAGCGGGAAGGACATGTGTCACTTGAACTCATTGAGAATTCCTGCTCACTGCAGTTTTGTGACCGTTATGTGGCAGAAACATGTGTTCCATACCGCCATCACCTAGATATGGAGTAAGTGTGGGCCATCATGCAGATTTGTACTATTGATCCAGGGCACTGTCCTCTTATTGGACTTCTGTGTTTAATTCCAGGACATCATCAGATCAGGCCTTCCAGTGCCTTGATGCAAAGGCCCTTGTAGCACCCTCAAATTATGTAGGGTTCACGTTGGCGCAGGAAAATAAAAGCTTAAACACGACTCCCCCTAGTTCACTGGATCTAGAATGGGAGCATGAAGGTATATTTCTGTTTTAAATTTTTTATTTTTCATGGAATGTTATAGAATTTTGCCTAATATCATTATTTTTTTTTTCTTTTTTATGCAGCCTTATGCCATCCTCGATCTGTCAGGGACGAAGAAGAAGATTCTGATTCTACAGCGGCAACTTCAATCAATCATTCCCGAAACCGGCCATATTACAAGTCACTTCACGCAAGAGCCTGTGTGGGAAGCAGACAAGGAAGTCTGACTCAAGACTCCTCTACTGGAAGTAAAGAAGGATCAAGAATGACTACTCCAGATTCTCTTGAATGGGATTTTGTGGATTCTTCTATTCCAACCATTGATCAAGAAACAGAGCAGTTAATAGCGGAAATAGAACGTTTAGCAGCAAATGCACTAGAAGAAACAGGTAATTATAGTTTGGATGTGCAAAGAGGATCTTTATCTGACGGTGATGAAAATTGAAAACTGGCCTACTTTTTCAAAATTTCAGCTTCTTGGGGCTGTTAGTGTATTTTGATTTCCTTTAACGTACTTGCACTTTAGGCACAGAAAGCAATAGGTACCTTTTTACTCGTTCTGTTTGTCTGAGCATATTGGTTGTGTTAAAATAATGTGAAAACACTTTAAGTAATCTCATTTTTTTCTGAGAAATTGGAAACAATGTCTTATCTTTATTCATTGTATTTTCTGTGATTAGCTTCATTCACATGCTTCCATACATATCATTAGTGTATGACTTATATTTAAAATTAGACTGTAACTGCCAAAACCAAAAATTATTGCGTCTGTCTCTCAGTTGTTTGTTCCTTGCCTAATTTATTTTTAAGTTTTAATTCTAAGGTTTGTCATTTAAATTCAAAACTAAACCTAAATTTTTTACGGATATCATTAAGACCTGATTCTTATTTCATTTTCAAAATTGTGCCAAGGGACCAACATAAATAGAATTTATCAATTAAAAACTATATGAAAATTGAATTGTGATGGAAAGTTGCTGGATCAAATGTTCGTTAGATCCAGTTTAGAGCACCTTTTGATATTTTGTGTTTGCCAATAAGTCTGTGTATAATTGTGTCAAAGCATCATAATAGAGGTAGCCAGAGAGGTCCTCTCTGGAGGTAGCTAGGGAAAACATATAGTGTTGGTATTATTCTGGGTGAGGATTTTCAGGAGTGGAAAACAAAATTAGAATTCAGGAGTCATAGAATTTTTTGTTCTCATTTGTAACTTCCTGGTTGCCATATCCTAACACAACCCACGACCATCCGGGAATTCCCCCGAAAGCTTCGTGGGCTCCTTCAGACACTCTTTTTATCAACGTTTCATCCGCATTCCGAAGTATTACTTGTAGTCTGTCAAACAAAATGTCAAAAAAAGGACTCAATAAAAAAATATATGTGTATTTTAATTTTTCACTTGTTCTTCTTGTTGATGGTGCTGTTGACCTCCTCCTCGGAGATGGCGAACTCCATCTTGTCGTCGCGGTAGGCCTTGGGGTTCTCGAGGTGGCGCTCCTTCAGGTCCTGGGCCAGCTCCTCCCTGGTGGCCTCGCCCAGGGACTTGCCCTGCCCGTAGAACGTGTCTTCCCTGTAGATGCGGTCCTTTCGCCGGTACGTCCCGTGGAGCTGCAAAAGAACCGGCTTCAGATCGCGACAACAAACTTCCGACCCATTTGACTGCTTCCCCCACCCAGGGGCGGCTCTAGGCAAAATGTGCTCTCCCCCCCTCCCCTAAACGGCCGGCTCCACGCCTCTTACCTTGTCCCAGAGGAAGCAGTTGAAGCCGAAGTTGACGTGGAAGTACTGGTGGTGGTTGTCGTGGAAGATGGCATCGGGCTGCCAGGGCTGCCACCAGTACGCCTTGAAGTTGATGCCCGAGTGGTCGATGATGCCGTGGTAGTAGGTGTAGAGCACGATGATGTAGAACGGGCCCCAGTGCACGGGGATGGTGAACAGGGGCAGGCTCAGCGTCATCTGGATGTGCAGCACCTCCACGGGGTGGATGGCGGTCACCGAGAAGGCCGTCGGGTGCTTGTAGGTGTGGTGCAGCTTGTGGAAGTGCTTGTAGAGCCACGGGGTGTGGTACATCCGGTGCAGCCAGTACGTCACGTAGTCCTGCGAGCGAAAGCCTTTCAGCGCGGGCAGCATTTCCGGTGGCCGCAGCTTTTGTGTGTGGGGGGGGTAAAAACCCCATGTTTTCGTGTGTTTCGGTCGTTACCTGGTACAGGAAGATGACGGGGAACTGGAGGAGGACCCAGGCGTAGCCGTACTCGCCGATGTCGTAGTAGACCGAGCTGTAGCCGCCGTTGGTGATCCAGCAGGTGAGGAAGGCCGAGAAGGAGCCGGTGACGAGCAGCGCCAGGGACCCCACCTTGATCTCGTGCAGCTCCAGCTCCGGGCTGAGCCACGAGTTGGGCTGGCACTTCCACTCCTCGGCGCTGGCGCGTTGCCGCACGTAGAAGTACCACTGGGGACCGAGTGCACGCCGTTAGGAATCGACAACAACAACAACAACAACGACATAACATAAAAGAACGAAAACAAAAACAAAAACGACAGTTTCCAGTCGGCCTGGCCGGTGCTCGAACCCGCGCACTCGGGACTCACGTGCAAGAAGCCGCCGATGCCGAAGTACAGCGCGTACGAGACGAGGTTGGACGAGATGAGGAAGTAGGGGAGGTCCTTGAAGCGCACGTCGAGGAACTCCTTGATGGAGGAGTAGGTGCGGGCCTCGGACGTGGGCGTCAGGCCGAGTTGGCGTCTCGCGTGCGTGAAGATGGCCATGGACTCGCCTGGTAGGGGGATGAAAATGGAGATCAGGGTTCGGCTTCAACGGACGAACGAACGCGAACCGCAAGCGGATGGCATCAGCCTCGACACCGTAGACACCGGACGGAGCGCCCGCAGACCGCGGGATAGGCCGACCCGCAGCACAGCAGAGCGTTGCGTGGCTGCCTACCCGCCGTTCCGCGGGCGCTCCGGGTCGGGGGAGAGAGCCGCGGAAGGATTCCACTCTCTGGGAGACAGAAGATTCATTTTTTTGTTGTGTTCGTTTGGCTGCCGGACGCGGGAAGCAGGCCAGTCAAGTGGGCGCGAGGACAGATGCCCTGGACATTGGACAATCGGGGACATCCCTATCGGAGTTCGCACTGGCGGGGAAGTTAATCAGCTCCTCCACTGCATCCTCCCCCTTCCCCCGCTTTCCACCCGCCAAGACAAAGAGCGCCTTCTTTGGTCGTGTTTTTTTCTCATTACGATTATCTGCTCGGACTGGTTCAGCTGCACGCGTGTAGAGGAGGTCTTGTACAGACGCCTGCCGGTGTGCGACATTTCAAGGGTCGACGGCGTCCGGGTTGGGGGTGGAGTGGGGGTGGGGGTGGCGCCACGCAGAAGGTCGCGGAACCGTAAGGAGGGCAGGACGCGTTACCCTAAAAGACTGCGTGCCGTTATTAACGCGTTAAAGGTAACGCCGTTGTACGTAAAAGCCTGATCCTCAGGCGGAATAGTGTGGATCCACCACTCACCGCGTTCAATCAAACGCCATGACAGTAATTATTCTTTTAACGCGCGCCGTCGCGCTCTTTGGTGGCCGTTGCTCGGCGCAGGGTCGTCCGAACTTTGTGCCGGTGATTTATAATCTTGTTCGAAGCACTTGGCGGCCACCTGGCACTCGAAGATTGCAAAAGATAGGCGAGATAGGTACTGTATTCGTGCACGGTGCACCGAAGCGGCACGCGGCCGGGACGGCGGGCTCGAACTTCGGGGTGAGAGGGCAAACGGTGTCCGAGGTGGAGGTCGAGAGTTTTGTCGTTTTGGCACGAGTTTTCGGAATGAGTCTCCAGCCGGCGAGCGCGGCCAGCTGCGCGGCACTTCCTCCGATAGGCCGGCCGGTCTGGAGGCAGTCCGTGCAGCGAGCCTTGCAGCGAGCCGCCTTGCTTGAGGCCCTGCCCGGGGCCCTGCCCGGGGCCCTGCCCGGGGCCCTGCCCGGGGCCCTGCCCGGGGCCCTGCCCGGGGCCCTGCCCGGGGCCCTGCTCGGCGGAGCCATGCGGAGCCCGACCACCCGACCACCACAACACTGGGCTGGGGGTTTCCTTAGTCATGCGGTTACTAATAAATAAAAATTAGAGGAACCGCCATCAACTCGTCAGACCAAAAGGAACTCGAAAGGGCCCATCAGGCGCGGCAGAGGGGATGTCCGTTACCGCCAGAGGGGGAAGGAAAACAACCATGACACTGCGCCTGGAGCCCCAGGCAAAAGGTGTGACATGGTCCTTTCCGGAAAATCCCAGAGCCACCTCAGGATCTCGCCCACTGCACTCGCGCAGCGGACAAGCTGACGTGATCAGTGTTCGCGCGGACTCGGGCGAGACGCCGCCGCTCAGAACGGCGTGTGTCATGTGCAAAATCCGCGGCGTTCCGTTCTGGAGCGACGGAACGATCCGTCGGAACGAGACGGACCGCAGCGTGCCACAGCGCGATGTGCGCCTGCACTCGCAAGTGCAGGGGACCTCGCGGGCCTACTGGTGTACTCACCGCTCATGGCCATGCCGACGACGAAGACGGCGGCCATGACGAGGGTCCTCTTGAGCACGATGGGCACGCGCACCCAGGCCTTCTCCAGGCCCTCGTTGTAGTTCTCGCTCCAGGTGAGCGACATGGGGTTCCAGGCCTTGGCGACCTTGCTGTCGGGGAGCCTGGCCCCGGCGGGGGCCTCGGCCTCGCAGCCCGCGAGGACGGGCTCGCTGATTCGGGGCGCCATGCTGGACGCGCCCGACTCACTAGGGGGTCCCTCGAGAGGGACACTGCTTATGAACGTGGCTTCTGTCTGCGCGCTCCGATGCGGAGATAGAGGCAGCAGAGATTGCGGCCATTCAATTTGCCGGTGCCGGATTATTGTTTTTGTTTTTGATTTTTTTTTTTCGCACGCTGATGTTGATTTAATCCGATCGGGATGCCCGATAGTGGGAGCGGTGAGTGCGGACGAGTGGTTCCGAAGGATTGTCCTTGTCCTTGTCGCACTCAGGGCGCGTCCCGTGGGCCGTGGGGGTGCGAGGGAGACGGGGGCGGCGCGACCAACCGGTCCTTCGGACTCGCTCTGCAAGGCTGCGGGTCGGCCGCGCTCCAGATCTGCGATCGGGGCGCTCGGGCGGTGTGCAACGGTGCAGCTGTGCAGCCCCCCGCGGCCTGGGGTTTGGTTTGGGGCTGTACGGCCAGCCTTGCCAGCGCCGCGCAGAGTAGCGCCGAGTAGTACAGTCGCCGACATCGCCTTCGTCGTTCTTCGAGTGCGTTGGCCGGTAACGCCGCGCGATGGGTTGCCTACCTCACGGGGACATCTGCCGCCACTCCGCCGCTCGACTCAACGGCCTACAGTGGGCCAAACGACCGGGGAGGCAGCCAAAACTCTAGACGCGTTTTAAGCTCCAGTCGCTAAACAGGACCCGACCCGAACGTGTGACCCCACCAATGGATTCCTCGTTCGGAGAGCAATCCATTGGTGGGGTCACACGTTCGGTTCGAGTCCCATTGAGCGACTCTGGAGCTCAAAACGCGCCTAGAGTTTTGGCCGCCCCCACCGATCGTGTGGCCCACTGTGCGGCCCGCGCATTTGTCGCTCCGTCTCTCTCGCACCCCTGCGGGTCGACGGCACAGTGCAAACGAGAGAGAGAGAGAGAGAGAGAGAGAGAGAGAGAGAGAGAGAGAGAGAGAGAGAGAGAGAGAGAGAGAGATCGGCGCACAGCGGAACCGTTCAGCAGCCCGGCCGAGATACGGCAGCCCGCGGCCCGCCTACGAGTTGATAGATGGGGCCCGGAGTCAATCGGGGGAATTGGAAGGGAGGGACAGGGTTGGGGGAGGCGGAGGGGAGCGGGTGGATAGGGGCGGAATCCAGGGCGGATTGGGGTCTACGGAAGATAAAGGTCAGCTTTCGATGTCAGGCTGAGGGGTTGGTCTGGTGGGGTAGCGGCTGGTAGCGACGCACCGGAAAAAATTGTTAAGTGCAGAGCAGAAACAACGGTGAAAGAGGCCGAGTGCACCCAATCGGGGCAGGACAACCCAGCACACACCTATCCTGAACATAGTACGCAAGGGTTCATCATGACAAGGTCAGATGTCAGATGTGCCCAGCGGGTATACGAAGAGCAAAGGCACCAGGCGAGTTGCACTGGTAAAACAAAGGCATAAAAATTACGCCCTTTAGGGCATAAATACTCTTTTACGCCCTTACCACGGGCATAAAACGATTTATGCCCTTGGAAAGGGCGTGAATGGTGTAGGAATTTCAAGCGTGGGAACCGGCCCTGCGCCTGCCAGGCAACAAATTTGCTGCGTGGCAACCCGGAAAAGTTTGCCACACATCAAATTTGCTGTACAGGCAGGCTGGTCCAGGCTCGTACGTACAGGCAGGCTGGTCCAGGCCTCGGCTTATTGTACCCCCAGGTAAGCAGAATTATCGAGGGGTCGGCAACTTCCCTTGGCCGTGTACGGGGGAGTATACGTATATTACCAGTAATATAGGTAATATATGTGTAATATAAAGTAATACAAAGTAATATACAGTAATATAGGAGTATTATAGAGGCGAAATTGTGGTAATATGCAAGTAATATATAGTAATATACAGGTAATATACGGGTAATATAGCCACCGCGTACGAAGTAATATATGAGTTGCCGACCCCTCGAGAATTATTCATTATGACCCCCGAGGTATCATGACCCCGGGATAGGTGTACCCTAGAGTGTCCCGCGCGGGCAGGTGCAATGCGCCTCCCACACCGGCAAACTCATGTCATTCATTTCATTTCAAGGACTCGGGAATCGTAGAAAACACGACGAAATTTGAGATGATCCGGTTTTTTGGAGCAAGTATCGCGCGCAGCTTCTAAACGTCCTGGTTGCGCGTATCTGCAGGATAGTTCAAAGTGCGACCTGTGAAGTGTCAATTTTGAGAACTTGATTTCGTCCGCGCGCGTGTTGCTCCCGTTTCCACCAATCCGGTGGCCTAGCCGAGCGAGCCGAGGCGCGGCCTCAACGGGCAACACTTATCTGAGGCCGTCTCTGTCAAGTTCGACGGAAGGGCTCTTGCCCGCGCAGCGCCGCGCAGCCTGCAGGTGTTTGTTGTCATGCTTTTTCACCTTGAGATACAGCGACGTGCTCGCTGGCCCGTCCCACGGTGATTTTTTAGAATGGAGTCGAGTGCCTTACGCCTTGGGACTAGAGCTCATTCATACTACTCGAACCTTTCCATTGATGAATAACGCCGCCCCAAATTCGAGCCTCGCGTGTCGCTCGTGGGAGGGAAGTCCCGGGACATCGTCGTGCCGCCTTGGAGTCCGCGATCTCCGCGTTCGCGAAACCGGCGACCTCAAGTCTTTGCCTCAGGCATGATATTCGTTGGAGGGACAAAAATCGAGACAGTGAGCCTTATTTTTAGATATGTACGTCAACAATTTTTGCTGTCACGGAACCGACAGTTTGTTCGTCGAATCATTTTTTTTTAAATTTAGTTTTGTGGCGGCGGCGGTGCCGAAGGGGTTGCCTGCCCACCCGGCGGTCGGCCTGCTCCCCACGCTGTCCGTACCGCTGCTCTTTTATCTGCGTCACGTCACGATGCTCTTATAGCCTGCCCTTCAATTTCGTCATTTGCTATCTTAAAACGCGCGTCCAAAATACTCGCAGACACGCCTTGAACGCAAAAGCCGAGGTCGAGGTTGCCTTAGTTTCGTTTCGATTTGTCTGACTGGGTGTGTTGTGCCTGAGGCATGCTCTCCAGCGCTGGCGCCTCCTCTTCGCCGCGGTGGCATGCCTCCGTCGGAGTCTCGCGAGTCTCGAGTCGCAGAACTACAGAAGTATGTCAACGTCATGTCAAGGTTCCGGAACGTGCGTCCCCGCGTTCCAGAGCGGCGCGCTTCCATGCACGGCAAAAGCGGAACCTGGTTTTCCCAGGAAGCCTATGGTGGAGACATAGGCGATTTTCAGGGAGTTCCTGGAAAACCCAGGTTCCGTTTTTGCCGTGTGCCTGGTTGCCGCAATTTCTGGACGGCCCCCGAGTGGCTCTGGCGCTTGGCTCGCTTAGCGCTCTGTCCGTTTGACGCGCATCCGCTCTTTATCTCAAACGGCAAACGCCGTTCTACCTTCTATCGCGAAGAGCGGACGCACACTGGCAAACATAGAACAGCCAGCGACCCTTTTCTTTCTCTTCTTTTTTGCGTTTCTAGTGAATGAGTGGGCCAGGCTGGCCAGAGCCAGGCCGCTGCCGGAGCGTCTACAAAGCCCCCGCGCCCCCGCTGTCGCCGCCCTCCCTCCAGCGGCCCCCTCTCCCCCCTCCCCTCTCCCCGTCCTTTGCGCACCAGTGAGTCACCAGCGGGGCACTCCCTCTCTACTCCGCCCCGCCCCCGCCCCTCCCCTTCCCTCCCGGCTTCCTGAGGCGTGCGGCCGTGCGGCGTGCAGCTGTCAGGGCTATTCGCTCGGACCAGCAAAGCCCTTGCGTTCATGCAAACTTGGCCCTCGCGGAGTGGCTGCCGCGTCCCAAGAAGGGCGGCTGCAGTGGTTGCACTCCGACTGTCGACGCCGCGCCTCCCGGCCGCGGCCAACCTACTTTCGCACCTGTGACCTCCGTCCGGTTGGACGCCCTGAGTGTCACTTAGTCACACTGCCGTCCCGTCCCGAGTTTGAAAGCCGTCCAGCAGCCGATGCAGCCGAGTGCTTTCCTCGCGAAGCTGGCCCCGCGGCGAGTGGCAGTCGCGATGGCGTGAGTGAATCACCTCGGCAAGAGTGCAAAGTTAGCGCGCGCGCCCTCAGCGGGGACCATCAGTCGCCATGGTGAGTGTGGATCGTGTGCGGGTACCTGGCGACGCGGCCCCGAGGTTATATTGACACCTCTCCCTGGCACTTTACTCTGCCCAAGGCTGTTGTCGTTTCATGAGATGTCTCCATGAACTGTTCCTTGAAACGACCAAGATTGGGGTGATGTGATTTTACAGTGGCACTTTGCTATCATTTACTTTGAGGCAGGAAATGCCTTACTATGTATGAGTCATGAAGTGGTCGTACGCTTTGTTTGCCCATAAACTCTCTCTTGGGGTTCCGTTGAATGACTGTGACAAGCAGAGATTTGAAATGTAACACGACTTGAGAGGTGTCACCAAGTCTGTTCAAATTTTTGACCAGCTCATTCACATCAGACATTGTACTTTATGCGTTCCAGGTTTATCACTGGCAGTCGCACAATGTCAAGCTGTGTGGGGTGGATGACATGGTTCTTCTTCCAAGACCCACTGAAGAATCCATTGTCGACAACCTAAAGAAGCGATTCCTTGATGATTATATTTATGTATCCTTTCATATGCATATTGTTCTCCTTTCATCATTTTTCCAAATATTTTTTTATAAATTTATTGTTTTATAATGTGTCACTCCCTTATAAATATATCAGACCTGTATTGGACCTGTCCTCATATCTGTGAACCCTTTCAAGCAGCTGCCATATTTTGGTGAAAAAGAAATAGAACTTTACCAAGGGGCTGTAAGTATAACTCACAGCTGAAGTGGTGTTGGTTGTTATCAGAAGTTAAATGTTATATTTTTGGCCTGTCCCGTGTATTTTTGTTACAGGCACCATATGAAAACTCTCCTCATATATATGGGTTGAGTGATCAAATGTTCCGTAATTTATTAATTGACAATGAAAGCCAATGTGTGATAATAAGGTATAAGAAATACTCCAGAAAAATTAACTGTTTTCCAAGATTGCTTCCTATTGTATTCTATTTTCAACTTTTTTTTTTTGCAGTGGAGAATCGGGTGCAGGGAAGACAGTGGCAGCTCGCTACATCATGAGCTACATTGCACGTATCTCTGGTGGATCATCAAAAGTTCAACATGTAAAAGATGTTGTTCTCAATTCCAACCCACTCTTAGAAGCTTTTGGCAATGCCAAAACTATCCGTAACAATAATTCTAGTCGTTTTGTAAGTGCCTATCTACCTGGATCTCTTTATATGCGAGTACAATTTTGATCAACTTTGTTTTTCTTGTTGTTATTTTGTAAAGGGAAAATATGTTGAAATAGTCTTTAATGTTGCTGGTCAACCTGTGGGAGGTCGTATTTCAAATTTCTTGTTAGAAAAGTCTCGTGTTCCGAATCTCACGTTAGGTGAACGCAATTTCCACATATTTTACCAGCTGTGTGGAGGAGCCAATGCTCACCTGAAAAGTGAGTACATCGTCAGGCTGTGTAATTTTAAGAAGAAAGTGATCAATCCAAGTTAATTCAATTTTGCAACCTTAATTTTATTTTGCAGAGGACTTGGGAATTGTTAATATGAATAACTTTCAATACCTGTATGCTGGTGGCTCATTTTCTGTTGATGGAGTCAATGATGCTAAAGATTTTGGAGAAACTACTGCTGGTGAGTTTAATTTGGAATACCCTATTCTTTTAACATGGGCATTTTGAATCATTAATTAATTTACTATTTTGTTTATGTGCAGCTATGAATGTAATGGGGTTTTCTGACTCGGAACAGCGAGAAATTTGGAACAGTGTTGCTGCCATTTTGCATCTAGGTAACATCAACTTTACTGAAAGTGGCAACTATGCCCAAGTGAGCGACAAAGGAGGTAATTAATTTTCCAATTGTTAACTACTAGTTGGCATGCATAAAAAATTGTTTTTTTTCTAAACTCTTTCATATTTTTCTTTTATTAAAGCTTTAGAGTGGCCTGCTTATCTCTTGGGTGTTGACGTATCTCAATTGGAAAGTAAAATGACTAGTCGCTTATTTGAAAGTAAATGGGGTGCTAAAGATGATTCCATTAATGTCACTCTAAATGTTGAACAAGCTGTTTACACAAGAGATGCCCTAGCAAAAGGCATCTACTCAAAAATTTTTGACTTTCTTGTCCAGGTATGGCTTTGCCTTTCATTTGCTGCAATTAATGTCCCATTTTTGCCTCATTCAATGTTTTTGTTTGTATTTAGAGAGTAAATGCAGCCATGTTCACTGATAGTAGAGGAAATAACATTGGCATCCTTGATATTTATGGATTTGAGATTTTGGATAAAAATGGCTTTGAGCAACTTTGCATCAACTTTGTGAATGAAAAGCTTCAGCAGATATTTATTCAGCTGACTTTGAAAGCCGAACAGGTGTGGTCTTTTTGTCTTGTTTGCATGTTTTAAATTATTTTTTAAAATTATGATATTTATGTTTGCATGACGATATTCTGACTTTAGGAAGAATATGTAGCAGAGAAAATTGCATGGACGCCAATTGACTATTTCAACAACCAAGTTGTTTGTGAACTGTTAGAGGCCCGACAGCCACCAGGCCTGTTTCTTGTGTTGGATGATGTATGTGCAACTTTGCATGCTGTTGCGGATGGAGCAGATCAGGGTTTGCATAAGGTGAGTTTAAAACAAACCTATTTCCTTTTCTTTTTCCTTATTCTAAAATGAGTGTTTCTATATTTGTTTTTAGAAATTGAATGGGAGTGCTAGCTCTCACAAACATTATTCTCCCACTGCAGAGGGCTTTGTCATTCAGCATTATGCTGGTGTGGTGAGTTACTCAGTGGATGGATTTTGTGATCGGAATAGGGATGTCTTTTTCCCAGACTTGGTGCAGCTTCTCCAGACAAGCACAAGGTTGGTTGTATTTTTAAGGTCTTATTCCTGACCCCTGAACAAAAGTGAGGAGACTTTAATGGCTTCACAAATTTGATTCACACTTCACAGCCAGCTCATCTACAGTCTTTTCCCTGAGCCAGTTGCTAGAACAAGACCAACCACAGCTGGAACCAAGATTCGTTCCCAGGCTGGTGAGTTGGTGGCAAAATTGATGCAGTGTGCGCCTCATTATGTCCGTTGCATAAAGCCCAATGAGTCCAAGCGAGCTCGTGAGTGGGATGATCTAAGAGTCAAGCATCAGGTGGAATATTTAGGTTTGCGAGAAAACATTTCTGTTCGTAGAGCTGGGTTTGCATACCGTCGTGTGTTTAAGAAATTCCTGCATAGGTGCGTACCCTTGGTGCCTCATTGATCTAGAAATCTACTGCAGTTTTTGATTGCTGATGTCCTTTTTTTGAAGGTATGCAATTTTGACCAAAGAGTCTTGGCCTTCTTGGAGAGGAAGGGAGGACGAGGGAGTGAGGCATGTACTGGCAGCTTCTGGTCTCAAAGAGGGTCATGAATTCCAACTTGGAAAATCAAAAGTCTTCATAAAAAATCCAGAATCAGTACGCTACTAATTTTGATAAAACACAAACTCTCTCTTAGCTGGTTAAATGTACTACTTAAGGTGGATAATTGTTTTGTTTCAGATTTTCCATTTGGAAGATCTCCGAGAGCAGCACTTTGACAAACATGCTAGAGTGATTCAAAAAGCCTTTAAGAGTCACTTTGCTCGCAAGCAGCAGAACACTCAAAGGCAGGAGGCTGCAGGTATTTTACCTCATAAGTAACTCTCATTGTTTTTCTTGATAAAATTAGATAACTGGGGGTGGTTGATAAACTTGTTCCAGCACTATTTTGTGGAAAGAAAGAACGCCGGAGACTTTCAGTACATCGTCACTTCATTGGAGATTACCTTGGAGTTTCGAATCACCCAGAGCTTCATTCCCTTGTGGGGCGACGAGAAAGAATATTTTTTTCTATTTCAGTCACTAAATATGATCGTCGCTTCAAGGTGAAAATTCAAAATTATGAAATAAGTTGTTGCATTGTTCTCATAATTTCCTTTTCTGAAAGAGCTTTCATCTTGAATTTTTAGCCTAGTGACCGTGATTTGATCATTACATCTCGATCCTTATTTTTGACAAGCTATGAGCCTGGCTCTGGTGATCATAGAAATTATCCTATTATCAAAAGAAATATTCCATTCCCCAATATTAGTCATGTGTCACTCAGTACTTTACAGGTAATTTTTCCAAATTGAAAGAACTTAAAAGCTGATTGCAAAATCTTGACTGTATAGTAAAACATCACTTTTTTTTTATTTTTACAGGATGATTTTGTTGTGATTCATGTGAAAGATGATTATGACTCATTGCTAACAGTACCTTTGAAGACAGAATTTTTGTACGCTCTTCACAAGAGATATGGCGCTCAAGTGGGACGTCAGCTGAATATACATTTTTCCAACTGGTGAATATGGGAATTTACAAATTTGAGTTCTGTTGCTTCCACATCACTCAACTTCAATGACCATAAATTTCTTTTTCAGTGTTGAGTTCTCTGTGAAAAAATCTGGCATTGGAGGAGGGGGAAAGCGATGTGTGGTGTTTGTTCCAACCATAACTGGCCTGGACTCTCCGTCTCTAAAAATCAGCGGAACTACCTTAACAGTTGGTATTGGAGCTGGTCTGCCTCCTGACACTGCTGGTGAGTAGTCAAAAATGCTGAAGTATTTGTGGGTGATTTTTGGTTCAGTTTAAAATAATTTTCAATTTTTCTCCACCCCAAAATAAAAAAGTAGTTTCTCCTGAAAGAAATGAACCAACCAGACGACGGGTGAATGGAAAGCCTGGATCGGCAGCACCTCAGAAGATCTCCAACCGCACTCCCACAAGAGCTGCTCCTCCTCCCCCTGGCCCACGCCCCACAGCCAATCGTCCTACAGAACCTGCCCCTCCTCCTCCCCCAGTTGCCCATGCCACTGGACCTGCCACTTCCCCTCCCCGAGTTCCCTATACGACAGGACCCCCCTCTCACCCTCAACCAGTTCCCTATGCCACTGGACCTGCCACTCCCCCTCCTCCAGTCCCCTATGCCACAGGACCGGCCAATGCTCCAGCGCCAATTCCCTCTGTTACAAAAATTCAAAATGGTACATAATATTATTAATCATCATTGTAACAATTTATTTTAACAGAAAACTTTCTTAATAGAGAAGAATTTTTGTTTTCAGGTGCCATTAAGGAGGACCTTCTTGGTAACAACAATTTTAAGTTGAACAAAAAGACAAATGAGGGACAACAAAGTGACCTCACCAAGGAACTTCACAGTACCATTGGACGCTTTAAATCCAAAGACATTATCAATCAGCAAGATTTACTTGAAAAGAATTTCAACAAGCCTTTCAGTCAGGACCTCACAAGCACATTAAAGCGAATCAAAGCCAAAGAGACAGCTAAACCAATAGTGTCAAGCGAAAATGCAAATGATAAACTGAAAGTTGGAGGTGATTTAAATGCAGATCTCACCAATACACTAAGGCGTATCAAAGCCAAGGGAACAGTATTTAACCCACCAAATAGTAATCTGTGAGTATTGTCTGTTAAAAAGTTGTTGACAAATTACTGCAGTTGTAGAGCTCAAGAAAACATATTACTTCTTTTGTACAACAGTGTACCAGCAGCAACTCAACTCAACAATAAAGTGGCAGAGAAGCCTATTCCAGGAGGAGGACGACCAAGACCAACTTTAAACCCTAGTCAAATCCGAGTCAAAGCAGTTTATGATTATCAATCTCAGGATGTTGATGAATTAACTTTGAAGGAAGGGGATCTAATTGATCTTATAAAAGAACGTATGTGCTTATAATATTGTTGTTGTTTTTTAAAATTTTGCTACTTATGTTTTGTTTTTTTAATTTATGCTCTCCTCTTCAGATCCAGGTGGTTGGTGGCAGGGCCGTCTGAAGGGTAAAGAAGGCTTATTTCCTGCAAATTACGTACTTAAATTGTAAGTTATTTCTACGTATTTCCCACTCAAGGGATCAAATTACTTGGTGCTTCAAAAGTAGGGTCGTATAAAACTATTTTAATTATGTATTACCACTAATATTGTGCACCAGTGCACCCTTTAACAATCTGTGTTAGCCTCCCTCCACAAGCAGGGATTTTACTTGCAGTAGGGTGGCTCCATTAGCAATAGATTCAAAGTGCTTTGACTTTTTGTTGAAGCTTGATTCCTGTTTGTGCTGTGACTTAATGTTTTCTCTTTTATCTTTATAAATGTAATGCTTCTAATATTTTTTTAGGTCACCTATGGTTTCTAGACAATGCAAAAGCAAATTTTTTTAATGATGTACCTGTGAGTACATAGTCCTTTTTATCAGATTCTTGACATGAATGTGTAACATAACAACCTTGTTCACTGCTTCCACAGAAACAGAATGAATGAGTCAGTTATTGTCAACCATGACATTTGTAGGAAGTTTATTGAGCTTTCTAATTGTAGGTGTAAGAATATTTATGTTACCACTTTTTTGTGCAATGTTTGCAAATACGAATTGACCATGAAAAACTTTGTACCTAGTCCACCAGTCTTTCTCTCTATCTTCTTTTGATAGAAGACATGGTTTACTTTTTTTTTAAGGGTAGATGGACAAAAGCATCTATATTTAAAATAATCATGCTAACTTTATTCATGTGGCACACTTTATGTTCATACCAGTTATTCAAAACCAGAATATAATATCAGGAGATAAAAAGGTTCAAAACATGCAGTTACGCTTTCAATATTATGAAGTAACCAGTCTAAATAGGGACAGTTAGAATAAGTTTAGCTATGAAAATACCACTGTATGGTTACAAAGCAAACCATACAAACTCCTTATGTGAACATCTTGTCTGAGAAGCCAAACAAGATTAAAATAGGGTGTTCTGCTTTTTTAAACAACCTTGTAACATATGCATCTCAAGACATTCCTAAACAATGCTGAAATCTGGAACAACAAGCTACCAAACTACCACATGGTTGCTGTAGAATTATCACAGGTTAAGACTTGAGATCTAATTCAAATAAACATTACCTAAATACCAAGTGTAACATTCATAGAAATGATAATCTTGTAATTTTGAAGATAAAGAAACACCTTAATTTTTTTATGAGCAGCAACAAACCTTAAAAATTTACTGTTAATTGTAGTTTCATCACCTATATAATATACACACCATAACTCGGACAATCACAGCAAAATGCCTAACTAAGGGCCTGCATCTGAAAGCTGTTATTTTGATATCACAAATTCAAAATAGTAAGGCTCATTCAATGAATGAGGTAGAACCCAGAAAAATGAACACCACATACAGTGATTTGACAGAACACACTAAATACAGGACATGCAAATAAAATCGAGTACAGGCAGAACTGTGGCATACCGGCATACCAAAGTATTTCTGTTCAGCAGCAGGCCTTTGCATCTGACCTTAAAAATATACCACAAGCTGAGTACAACTTAAAATATTAGTTTTCAATATCAAAATACAATAGAAACTCTTGATTCACATCTCTTGCCAAAATGCAGATGGTACAATAAAGATATGTACAATAAAACAAAAATTGTTTCTTTCAAAATATGTTACACCTTCTAAAATAATTAATTTGTACAAATTGAATCAGGTTATGTTCAAATATACAATGTAAATTCAAAATTCAAATCTCTTAACTACAGGGCAAGTCATGACATGAAAAAAATCAAAAAAAAAAAGGAAAAGATGTTTTTTCCCAATTGCACATAAGTGTCTGATTTGATGTGCTACTGAAAGAAAATAACAACCATAAAAACAAGGGCAAACTCAATTCCAGAATACATACAGTTAACACCAAAATACCGCATAAATATTAACAGACTCTCAGGAGAGGAAAGGCCTGTATGGCATTACATATCCTAATGGAATAAACAAAGCAACTTTCAGGAAATAAGACTATAAATAGCAAATAGCTTTTGACGTTACACTAATAGCAATAGAAATGGTTAATTTGTACTTCATAAAGATGTGGAACAGTTACAGGCCCAACATCCACCATAGAAGATAAGTCCTCATGGAAATGCTTCCCCTAAAACATGAGAGTAAAGATAGGGCAGGAACAAATATCAAGCTGAATTGCACAATGTATGACAAAAGACAAATTGGAATTAGCTCGAAATGGTTCAGTACACTACACAACATTGGTGTTACGCAAATTGTGCCATAATCTACTCTAAGCTAATGAGCATTTCGTTCATTCACATTTAGTGAATACATGTGTGTTCATAATAAGTCAGTTAGATTTCAAATTGTGGAACCTACATCCTACCTACATCCAGGAGGTAGTAATAACAAATATGAAATGGTGTCTTGATTACAATAATTGATAATGGACATAATTTACTAATCATGATTCTAAATGGCAAGAAATATTCCTGCAATAGCTTTTAAAAAAATGCTTTCGCCTGCCGCTTAAGAGAAATGACAATCAGGTACATAGAAACAAAGACTTCCTAGAATATAGGAAATCATTTGTTTTGTGGCCCTTCTTCTGCAAGAAGATACATATAAACAAATTAATAACTGTATAACACATAAGTGACTAGTATACCAAATTTTTCAGGCCATTGCAACCAGCTTCAGAATTAAAACCAAATACAATTTCTAGGACAGTCACATAAACAATCAAAGAGAAACTGAATGTCCTTCAGTTCAATTAGTTTGCTTTGCTTTCTTTTTCCAATACCATATACTCATGGTAAAGAAACCAAAACCCCTCAATGACCTACATTTGAAGAGTCAAGTGGTTGGCAGAGGAGGAGGAGGGCAAATAGGCTGAATGATTGATAGATGACAACGAACCTTCAGCTGTCTGAATGACCTCAGAAGAAATGTGGGCATTAGAACTGAGATAAGTCTGAGAGATGGAAGCAACTGGGGTCAGAAGGGTGGATTGGGGTAAATCTTCTGTTGATTCATTCAAATAACCATCGGGCCCATCAGTTGCACTGACAGGTAGAAAAGGTGGCTCACTTATGTATTCAACTGCGCTAGGAGATGATAGGTATGCATGGTCTGTTGCGTGATGCTGCATGTACTCCTCCTGTTCTAGGAAGTCTGAGTCTGTGGGTACTAAGTAAGTGGTTGGTGTCAAATCATCACAGACTGAGAACGTATGAGATGAATAACAGTCAGACATCATGGAAGGAGATGAGAGCGAATTCGATAACATAGTATGCTGAGAATAAGAGTCATCTTGTTCAGAGGAAGGAGTTGTCAGATATGACTGAGAAGAAAACTGATCAGCTGTGTTGGAGGACGACAGATCTTCCGAAGTTTGTGAAATCAGGTAAGTTCCCTCATCCAGAGAACCAAAGGTAGAGTCATAGACCCCATCCTCTGCTTGGTCCACATTCTGCAGAGCATTTGGTGAAACGGAGTTCTGTTCTTCTGAAACAGGATCAAAATGATCTTGAGAAGTCTCCACAGCTATTGGAGGCAGGTCAACCCGTTTTGGTACCATTTCTGAGACACTACTGTCTTGCTTGGCTATTTTTGATCTAGGTGAAGAAGAACGCTTGTGCTGATTAGTTGATTGGAATGAAGGTCGTTCATATTTATCAACTGCACTTCTCTGAGACGAAGAGTGAGGATGAGAATAATGGTCTTGGCGATTCCGCCTTCTGTGCCTTCTTGAGCGAGGTCTTGCGGGCCCATTCACATTCTTAGATTGCGATGGCATGGTTTCATTTCCGACTCTACTCTCAGATGAATGAGAAACTGCAGGTGCTTCTTTTTTATCATGGGGAGGGGGTTGATGGGGAGCAGCTGGTTTTGCAGCAGGTGCTGTTGAATTATTTGAGGCAGAGCTGTTTGAATTGGGAACAGGCTGGGTTGATGATGAGTCAGTTATCAAGTTTGCAGGTGCCTTCGACCTCTGATACGCTTGCAATATTGATCTGGGGCTAGGAGGTCGTTTGCTCTTAGCCCTATGATTAGCAAGGGTCTTTGCAAGCTCGAACACTTTAGCTGTGTGAACGTGATGATCATCTCTTGTGACGGTCTTTCCATGTTTTGTTGAGTAAATTCTTATAGCACAGTCAAAAGGATGGTTATTTCTTCCCACCACTGAAGATAAAAACCAGTCAGGTAAAAATGAATATTGAGATCGACCAGCTATCATATCACCTGTAACAAAGTGAACTCCTGGTTCCCAGCGAAATCTCCACACAGTGAAAGGATCATTGCTCTGAGGACATTCACGGACAGTCTTAGTAGCAAAACTTAAAAATTGATCCAAGAAGGTCATGCACACAGCAGGAACCCACAAATCCTAAAGGGAGAAAAATAAATCAATTAGTAAATCAACAACAGTGATGAATAAGTTATGTCCAAGTTTGCCACCTACCTTAGCTAATTTAGGAATTTCTTCCACTTTATAGAAGGCAATATTATCAACAATACCTCTGTCATCACGGAATCCACATATAATATGTGCCACATTAACTAAAAAATTTTGAGCCCACCAATTTAATAATTTAAATCTGTAAACAAAAAAGCAACAAAAACAAGAAGAAGCTTCAAAAAATCCTTTAGATGAGGAAGAAGTGCTCAAATACTAGAAAATCTTACCTCTTAAAATTTCTTTCTTGACGCACACATTCTAACTTTCTACTTGTTTTTAATTCAATAAATTCAGCTAACATAAGGTCTTCTAAACAATCTTCAAGAGGTACATCACTTGTTACTGCATCCATTTCTGCCCCATAAATAAGCCTCCGGTCGTTCAGTTTAGTTCTGAAGAGGCAACAAAATTCCTCTCCTTCTTTGACTGGCATGTCGACTTCTGGTGGACAACCTGGTTGATCTTAATGAACAAATAAATGTATATTAAGGTTAAGTTTCATGAATTGACGGAAAACCACACACTTGGATGAATTAAAATTAACTTTACCTGTACTCATGTACTGTTCAAATTTAAATCCCCAATGACAGAAGCGCTTTTGAGCCTCATCTCTGCTCATACGTTCTCGTCTCTGCTCTGGGGTCTCTTGGGCACACAGAAAAATCACTCCTCGAAATTTACTGACAAGGATTTCCCAGCCTTGATTTTGTTCATAAGGTGTAGTCATAATCTTCGTCAGAAGGCCGCGTAGACACATGATGGAGGCAACCTCCCTAGGAAAGAAGTGAAACAATATTGTGGATTAAAGCACGGTTTGCGACTTCATTTCATGTGACAAATAACAGAACTACATCTATTGCAACTAGACAGCAAATAAGGACCAGTGCTTTGAACAAATGGCCAGACAACATAAAAATTCTTGGTCAGCCACAGAAATAATTCAATTCCAAACCGATACAACATAGGTCGTTGCTATTCGCACACCACTTATCTGAAACGTTTACTCAGAGACGTGGACAAGGGCGGTGAAGGACACTTACGGGCTGACAGCCAGGCCACTGGCGAGGACACCACGCAGTAAATTGTCGATTCTTTCGTTGCTTTTGGCGTGATCAGACCGTTGGACGTTGTCAATGCCGTGGTTCAGGTCCCAGCCTAGGGACTCGGCTTGGCGCGGCAAGTGCATGTACCGCAGCTGGGAGAGGTCCGGGGCGAAACGCCGGTCCTGGTCCAAGCTGAAGTAACTGACAACCATCGGCTGGGCAAACGGGGGAAAGGTAGCAGAGGGTTTCACCCAAACCCGCATACTAGGCCTGTTTTTGCCTATGCTGTTCATCTTGACAGGTGTTGGCAAGTCAATCAAACAGGTAAGATATCATTCGTGCGGCCGTTCAGCTCGCCAGACCTTTACCGCCAAACAGAGGGACGACAATTTCTCGGTGCAATTTCATGTCAAGTCACGGAGAATAGCGCAGACAACAACAAAGAGAATAGAACACAACCAAACAGCAACAAACTTTTCAAGACGTGGTGGGGTGGCAGGGGGGAGGAAGGGGATAGGCGTTGAGAGAAAACCGCAGCGCGCTCTGGTTTCGCGTGGTGGCAGATTTCGGAACCACTCCGTGACAATACAGCTGTCAGCTGTTTTGGTCACGTGGTTTCGGCCCTGCGAATAGAGCCTGAAGCACTATTCGCAACAATCGTGAACCAAAACAAGAGGTGACATGAGGACCATGTGTCTGCTTGTTTTAGTCTGAACCTACCTGCAAAGGACGTTTTCTGACAAGCATTGGTTCCGGAGGGAAGCCCCTAAGCAAAAACCATGAAAGTGAAGGTTCTGTCTCGCAACCCGGACGAGTACTTGAGGGAGACAAAACGTGACATCCACAAGGGTAGGTTATGACTGCCATGGTCGAGTGCGCAGCTGTTGTTTATTTCCTTGATCCTCTCGGAGCGACGCGTAGGTTACGTCTATGCACTCTCTGAGTGACTCATTCATTCACCTGTTTGCTCTTTCTTCAGTCCCCAGGAACTATGACCCCGCCCTGCACCCACTGGAGGCGCCCCGCGAGTATGCGCGGGCGCTGCAGTCCACCAAAATGGAAAGAATGTTTGCCAAGCCGTTCGTAGGGAACCTGGACGGTCACCGAGACGGTGTGGCATGCATTGCCAAGCACCCCCAGACCCTGTCGCTGCTGGCAAGCGGAGCCTGTGATGGAGAGGTGATCTACCAAGCTCATGCCTCGTCTGCTTCTTCATCAACTGATTGATTCTTCTCCAATTAAAAATTCCTTTACATTTCAGGTACGCTTTTGGAACCTGCCCCTTCGTGAGTGCACTAGATCGTTTCAAGCCCATAACGGCTATGTTCGTGGCCTGACATTCACTCCAGATAGTCAGAATCTCTTATCCATTGGAGATGATAAAACTATCAAACTGTGGGGTCTTGAAGAAGGGCAGGAAGAGCCAATCAACACAGTCCTCAGCAAGGTGATTTGTCTTATAATGTACCAATCATTTTTGTCTATGATGGATGTCAGCTAAGCCTTTGATTTTTGGTCTCTCTTGTTAATCCAGACTATACTTACCTCACTGAGCCATCAATATGGAGAAAATAAGTTTGTGACCTGTGGAGAAGTATGTCAACTCTGGGAACATGGCCGCAATGAACCTATTCGTACCTATGAGTGGGGTGTAGATAGTCTTCACAATGTCGCATTTAATCAAATTGAAAATCATTTATTAGGTAAATCCTGCTTGCTCTTTTATTTTACTTGCTAAATTACTTAATTTTCTCCCCTACATCAGATACAATCTTTTTTTGTTCCTGTTGCAGCTGCATGTTGTAGTGACCGAAGCATCATTTTATATGATACTAGGGATACTGGCCCAATCCGGAAAATTGTAATGAAAATGCGTGCCAATAGCCTCTGTTGGAATCCTATGGAAGCCTTCCATTTCACAGTAGCCAATGAAGATTTCAAGTGAGTAAAATGGTTTCTCATCATGTTTTGTCTATTCTAGCCTATTTTATACTGATTTACTTAATTTTTTTCTTTTTGTATCAGCCTTTACACATTTGATGCCAGAAAGATGAAGTATCCAATCAATGTCCACATGGATCATGTGGAAGCTGTGGTAGATGTTGACTACTCTCCAACAGGCAAAGAATTTGTTAGTGGTAGTTACGACAAATCAATTAGAATATTTGAAGTTCACAAGGTAAGTGGAGTGATTTATAGCACTTTGGTGTGTTGTTTTTTAAATCCTCTTTTGTTAGTATTAATTTTCATCAACTTTTTTTCAGGGTCATTCTCGTGAAATATATCACACAAAACGGATGCAAAGGCTTACAGTGGTTTCATGGTCGCTGGACAATAAATACATTATGAGTGGATCTGATGAAATGAACATAAGGGTTTGGAAGGCCAATGCATCAGAAAAATTGGGAGCTGTAAGTTTCATAACTGAAATGCCATTCCCTGACTTTAGTTTCCTTTATGAAGAATCTTTAACACTTATACCTTCTGAATTTCAGCTGAGGCCAAGGGAAAAGGCGGCTCTTGAATATCATGAAGCTTTGAAAACTAAATTTGCCCAGCATCCACAAATCAAACGCATTGCCCGCCATCGTCATGTGCCCAAACACATTTACCATGCGTCCGAGGAACAGGCCATCATGCGAGAGAAGATGAAGCGCAAGTAAGCTATACAACTTTCAGAAACTCTTCTATCTTAATTTTATTTTGGTCAATTTCATTTCATATTTTACTTTTTCTTTTCAGGGAGGCTAACCGGCGGAAACACTCTAAGAAGGGGACAGTGCCTCACGTTCCAGAACGTCATAGACATGTTGTCAAGGAGCAAAAATAGAATAATTCTGTCACTTTCAAAATTCTTTGTTAAATGTAGAAAAAGGAAAAAATGGCTTATGAAATATCTGTTACTTTTGACTTTGGCTACCACATATTTAATAAATTATCTTATTAATCAGCAGTTTGCAATACTACCCAGACATCTTGTTGAGATCACCTAGAACTTTCCATTAGGTCACCCGTATCTAAAAATTATGACAGCAACACGAGCAAAAAACTAATCAATCTCGTACAGCAAGTCGAATTTGGTAGATGACCCGACCTTTCGGTTCTCCTGTGCCACTTTGAGTGCAGAGTTCACTCTCTCCCCGTCTCGACGGGGTCGGGCTGGTGGGCTGGTGCTTCTGCACCGAGATGAGACGGAGCGAGTGCGCGTGTACCGGCCGGTGCTTGTGTCACGAGGAGCGAGGCTGCCGGCGCGGCCGCGGCCGCGAGTCTTCTGTTTGTGTGTCGGTGCGCGTGTCCCGAGTGCTTGTGTCCCCAGCAGCCTGCCCCAGCCCCGCACAGCGCCATGCGCCATCAAGGCCGGCACTGAATACAACAGTATCCCCAAAAAAGAAATTGTTATTAACAGATAAGCTATCCACGCCTCTAGACGGGCTGGTTCTCGCGGACAAGCGTCCCTGGACAGCGCACGATGCAGACAGTCCCTCGACTCCCTCCACACTGCCTCACACAGGTCCAAGTTAGGGGGTTCTAACTCTAAGACGACTTCACACGGGACCGCCGACAACTACTCGACACAGGACTCCCTAAAACTATGTGCCGCAAAAGGGACGGGGCAGGGAAGGCACGCCAAGGCGCGCCCCTCCCGTTCCGCTGCGTTCCGCCTCATCAAACAGAACAGACTGAGCGAAGCGAGAACAAGCCAGCCAAACAAGAGCAGGTGCGATACCGGTGGGAAAGAAAAGGGGGAAACCAGAACGCCTTGGGGGCTGGGGACACGCGATTACCTGGATTACCCGACGCGTCATAAACGCAAGGGCCCCTGGAGGTGCAAATCTAGTGCACAAGTGGAGGGCGGGGGTTTGCCCGGGGGCCTGCACTGTTATCAAGGAGAAAAGAGGGGGGGGGGGGGTACTGCGAAACACGGCGTGTTTATTTTGTTTCATTGCGCGTCTCGTCGACGGCTCTTGACCCAAAAGAGTCTCCCCTTGCACGCGGTTGTTGTTGTTGTTTTGTTGCACGGCAGGACGGGATGAACCGGCACAGGCCGCCTCCGTCGCCGACCAAACAGGCAGACGTCAGCAGCGCTTTCCATCCGCAGAGGAAGGAGGAAGACACAAAACGCTTCCGGGCGGTACAGAGACAGAGCGATGGAATGATGGAATCGAACGCGAGAGTCCGCCTGGCGCCCGCCAAGTCCGGGGTGGGCCAGCCGAACAGCCGTCTGATTCCGAGCACTGCTTTCGTCGCTCTGTCTCTCTCGCACTCATGGGGCGTTCCGTAGGGGTGCGAGAGAGACAGAGCGACGAAGCAGTGTTCGGAATCAGACGGCAGGCCGAACCCACGAGTGGCTCGCAGGACGGCATATCCTATCCTATCCTATCCTCCCCGGCCGGACCGCCCCACATCCAAAGAAAGCGGCGCGTGTCTCTGTCTCTGTCACTCTCGCGCGGTAGGCGAGCCGGAGAGGGAGAGAGAAAGGGCACTTCGCGCGGAAAGGCTACGCGGCTACGCTGTCCGTTGCCTTGCTCACCACCACGCCTCACGTGCCTCGCGTGGTCTGTCTGGAACAGCACACGCCGCCACGCCCCGCTCATAGGGCTAGGGCTCACAACAGTAGGGCAGTCGGCAAAGTTAGAGTTTGCTTCATGCCCAGTGTTTGCGCTCTGTAGCCCTGTAGCGGCGGGCTTAGGGCCTTGTGCTTGTGCTGGTGGCACACTGCCGGAATATGGATGGAGCTGGGCACTAGGCGCCGCCCGCACCGCCTGCCAGCCAGCCCCGCCAGCCCCGCACTAAGTTGCCGAGGACACTCCGCGCCAAAAGTTTGACACATTAGCCGCTCGCGAGATGCGCCGTCCTGACGCGCTCCTTTATTGTCGCGACGCGATGAAGGAAGTGTTCCAGTGGCGCTGCAGCCGCTGCAGCGATCCCCCCTCCCGCCGCCTTGCAGGACGCGTGGCCGACTGACTCACGTCTTTGTGTCGGCCGCGCGGACTCGGACGGCCGGACTGTCGTAGAGTGTCGTGGTCGCGGAGCAAGTTGCCGACCGAGCGAATCCCGCGGATACCGCATCAATGACGCGGCGCGGCCGAGCAGCTCGCCGCCGAAACCTAGACCAAGCCGAGTCGGCTTTTGTTTCTATCAGTGTGTCGCTGTTGTTATTGTTGTTGCTGGTGGCGGTGGTCGGCACGGTGGCGGCGGTGGAGGACGCGACATTGCCGGTGTTGCAACTTGCGCGGCTGCAGACTGATTCCGAGAGTCGTTTTCGTCGCTCTGCCTCTCTCGCACTCATGGGGCGTGCCGTACGGGTGCGGGAGAGACAGAGCGATGACAACGACTCTCGGAATCAGACTGCTGAGATGTGCCTCTCGATGCCGCGCTCCACGCCTGCAGCCAGCGATCCGCGCGATCCGTTGTCAGTCCGTCAGTCTCCGAGTGGAGTTGAAGCAGGTCAGGTCATGGCGAGCAATCTGTGGTGTCGCTTGGCGCGGGCCAAGGCGCAGCAGGGCGCGGACGCGGCGGCGCTGGGGGCGGCGCTGGGGGCGGGGGCGGCGCGCCGCGGGGGCGGCAGCACTCTGGCGCGTCTCGAGCGCCGTCGCCACCAGGAAGGCCGCCAGGAAGGCCGCCACCAGGAAGGAGGCGACTCGGTAAGGGAATGTTGGCTCTGTTTGTTTGGGTGGCCGCCGATCCAGGATCGAACTCTTTCCCGTCCACTCTGCACCGGCACTGCAGTCTCCTTAATCTCCGGCGATCCGACGGCCGCCGTCCGTAATCCTCTCCGGATGAAACGGAAGCGTTGTCTCGGCGACTTATGCGCGCAGTTTTGTGGGGCCCTCCCCTTCCAGTGGGGCGACCCGCGCGGTAAATCGCCCTGCCCCTTCCACCGTGCCCTCGCACGCCGAGAGCAGGGATTTTTAAAACCGCGACTGCTTAATTTGCCCCAGCGCTGTGGTGTACCCTTCCTCTCCCTTTTTGCTGATGCACTGATGAGACGCACTCGGCGCTCCACGTGCTGAGCTGCTTTCCGGACGAGTTTGGCCGGCAGGTCCGCGGTTCGCGGCTCGGCGGAGCCACAAAGGGACCAAGGGCTGGGAGGGGTGGAGTAGTGGACCTCTCGGCTGGGCGGGTACCTTTCAGCGGGTACCTCACTGCCGCTGTCCCCTCCGTGGGCCGGGTCCACAGTGCGAGATTCGTTGCGTGGCGTGGCTCACAGTGGGCCAGAAGACCGGCGGAGGCGGCCAAAAGTCTAGACGCGTTTTGAGCTCCAGAGTCGGTAAACAGGTCTGGAACCGAACGTGTGACCCCACCAATGGATTGCTCTCCGAACGAGGAATCCATTGGTGGGGTCACACGGTCCGTTCGAGTCCTTTTCACCAACTCTGGAGCTCCCGGGATTTCGACCGCCTCCACCGGCCTTCTGGCCCACTGTGAGTCGGCCAGTCGGCACGAATAGGAGCTTCAGCGCTTCAGTTTTCAGCGCAGCCATAATTTACAAAGTTGTGTGCGGAAAACTTTCGACCGAGTTGTGACGCGAAAAAGCAAACAGCAGGAGGCATTCACTCTATCCCGGCTGCGGGGATATAATTAAGATGCATCCTGATGAAGGACAGTTTCGCCGTTCCGGGTATATGAGTGATTGTTCGGTTTTGCGATCAACACACCGATGAGCCTCGGCTTGGTTCCGGTAAAGATAAAGGCACACATTGCATCAGCGGCATAAAAGTTTATCATAACAAAATTTCATTATTTAAGTCTATTCCATATCTCCCCAAAATAAGAAAAAAGAAAAAAAAAAAACTTCGTAAAAATTAGCAAAAAAATTAACAACAGCAAAAATAAAAATAAAAACAATACAAATGACCGCATTAATCCGCTGATGGGTCGGTACGCGTGGACTCGGTGCGCTGCTGACACACACGAGCCGGCTTTATCAGCCACACATCGAGATGCGCACACTCACACACACTCTCACACACTCACACAGACGCAAAGGTCGTAGCCCTTAAGACTTGGTTCCGCGATGTTGTTCCTGCAAATGGTGTCGGCACACGCACGCGCGCGCGCGCACACACACACACTCACACACTCACACACTCACACATACCCCCCCCCACACACACACACTCACACACACATACACGCACATCTCTGGTGATAAGGCAGCCCCCGTGGCGCCAAGGTGAAGGCTCCCGGTCAGCGGCGGCGGTGCTCCCGCAGTCCAACCAGTCCACCCAGCACAGCCAGATGCAGCGGAAACACGCCAAGAAGGTCCGATCGTTTCTCCCCGCGCGAGGCTAGGGGCTAGGGCTAGGGCCGGCAGGGCCGCTCTGGAACGGTGTACACTGTGGAACTGAGGGGCGGGCAGGAAAGGGGCGGACGGGTTCGGTAATTAGGCAGAGGCCAAACCTGCGACCGAGCGAGCGAGTGCTGAAACAGGAAAAAGTGTACACTCAAAAAAATTTCAATACAAAATTCTGTAACATGGTTACGCAGTAATTTCCACTACAAATGTTACAGAATTTTGTATCAACACTGATACAAAAGTTTGTATCACGCGTTACGGTAAACTGTTTCCCGGTTACAGAATTCTGCAATGCTAAAATGATAAAAATTTGACGTTTTAAAAATAAAATTTGAATCTCAACGGTCGTTCGTTTCTACACATTCACTCCGTTGCTCCTGTACTCCCGAACACCGGAGAAATCGAACTGCGTTCCCCGGGAATCAAACCCCCGGTCCCCCGGATTGCCAGCTCGGCATGCTACCGCTTACGCCACAGCGCCGCATGGGGAGGCACGCCTCAGACTGTCGATCACGCCGAGCGGGCACGCCGCATGCCCAGGTAGTGGTGGGAAACGAGCCCTGCGGCGCGACAGTTAGAGTTCCTGGCCCGAAGCTTCTTTAGTACCATGCCCTACGTTAGGACTTTTCGCCCGATCAACTGTGATGTAAAAAATTAAGCTCGTAAATTTTACCTTAAATTTGCGTTATTAAATTTGCATCAGACGATATGTAAACTCGTAACAACATTTACAGTTTTCTGTATCAGTTACAGTTATTTGCATTAAGATCGCATTTTTACATGGAACTGTATCACTGATTGTGAATATTGAAACAAAAAGTACAGAATTTTGTATCAGTTTTAGAATTCTGAAGCACTGATTCGTAAATTCGTAACATTCTTGACGTGATACAGAATTTAGGATCAAGGATACAAATTTTTGTATCACACTGACGTGTTACAGAATTTTGTATCAAAATCGTTTCAAAATCCTATATTATTTTTTAGAGTGTAGGTAGAGAGAGAGAGAGAGAGAGAGAGAGGAGAGAGAGAGAGAGAGAGAGAGAGAGAGAGAGAGAGAGAGAGAGAGCGACGTTCGTCTTGTAGTCTCTGTGCCCCACCTCTTGGGAGGAATCGATCAGTCTTTTTTTCGTCCGTGGAATTAAGAGGGAGGCACGCAGGCTTGGCCAAGTTTTCGGTATTCCGGCGCGTGCGGCGCGCGGCCCTGTTTTCCTTGCCGATGGCCTCGCCACACTTCGCAGGAACAACAAAAGCGGCTAAGCCTATTTTGTGTATTTTATGTTGTTGTTTTTTTTTGGCCTCCAGCAGCAGGGCGGCCGCGGCGCCGGCGGCCGCTCCCTGGTGGCGGGGCTGGCCGTGGCCACGCTGTCCACCAGCGCGCTGCTGCAGCGCGACGGCCGCGACGGCCTCCAGGACGGCCTCCAGGACGCCGTCGAGCCCCAGGGCGACGTGCTGCGCGACGCGGACCTCCACATGGACTGGGCGCGCGCTGACGAGGCCAGCAAGATCCTCAACCCGTACCGGGTGAGTCCCCGAAGTCCAGGCCCTGCCCCTGGCTGTGCCCCTGGCAGTGCCCCTGGCAGTGCCCCTGGCCGTGCCCCGAATAATCAAGAATCGCAGTAAACTTGGCGTGGCACTGCGCACTTCCAACTGCCGGCTAAGCGGCCAAACGAGGTTCCGCGCTGGGACGCGGGGTGGGACGGGGTTGACGGCGACCCCCCCGGACCAAGTGCCGCTCCGTTTCGCGCTCTCTACGGCCGTGCCAAAGGTTCACCAGATTTACAAGAGGCGAAAGGGTTGCCAACCTCAGCCTGCCTTGCTAGGCAACGTCTCGAGAGCGAACCCCAGATGACTCGGTGGCCAGGCTGAGGCGGGAAGCCCTTTCAACACTGGTACATCGAGGGAATTTTCGACCGCTTGTGTGGCCGGATTGCGGGGGTCGCAGCCACCAGGCTAATTCGGTCTGTCGTACAGTGTACTCACTTGGAGACTGAAAGCGCCACGCTGCGTGATTGCTCACGTGCCTCCGTCTCCCTCGCGCCGCGACTCCGTGACGGGGCGCCGCGCGAGTGTGAGAGAGATGGAGCGCGGCACCGGCGTCACGCTGGTTGCCTAGCGGCAAGGCCGGCGTGGGGGCGAGGGGCGTCTATAATTGGCTTTCTTAAAACGGCATTTCTATGTGCATTTGCTCAGGCGGCCCTCATTTGAATTCCGGCGGCCGCCGGGCCAGCGGAAACAGTTTCGAGATGGAGTTGTCGCGTGGCGCCGCGGCGCGAGGAGCGTGCGTCAGCCGCGTCGTAGACTCTTCCCCAGGACGCCGTCGGCGGCCCTCGACGGGCAGCTACACTGGCAACACGGGGCGCCGTGTGGTCCGATTCCGAACAGCGGCCCCGTCGCTCTGTGTCTCTCGCACCCCTGGGGGCAGCCACGTGAGTGCGAGAGAGACAGAGCGACGGAAAGCACCGTTCGGAACCCGCCTGTCTTTCCCGCCAATTTGTTCCCCGCTTCCCACTCGTCTGTTTCTGTTTCCGAGAGGCGCCGCCTCGCTCCTCAGGAACGGCGGGGCGGCGCGCGTCGGGCCCGAGCCTCGCAGAATGCATATTCATAGATTTCTATTACCGTCTCATCTATCAGGCGCCACGCGCCGCCACGACGGCCAAGGCCCTCTCGGCTCATCACACACCGCGGCTGTGATTGGGTCAGAGTGGCCGCCCCGCCCCACCGCACCCCGCCGGCAGGGCCACCCTTTCTGTTTACGCTCGGCCAAGCGCCGCAAATTATTCGATTGCGCACCTGGGGGTCCGGGGACGCACAGTGGGCCAGAAGACCGGTGGAGGCGGCCAAAACTCTAGACGCGTTTTGAGCTCCTTCGACGCTAAATGGGACTCGAACCGAACGTGTGACCCCACTAATGGATTCCTCGTTCGGAGAGCAATCCATTGGTGGGGTAACACGTTCGATTCGAATCCCATTTAGCGTCGCTGCAGCTCGAAACGCGTCTAGAGTTTTGGCCGCCTCCACCGGTCTTCTGGCCCACTGTGGGACGTGGGGCCACCCCGGGCCCCCCTGCTAGCTCCCCGTGGCGCGCTCTCTCTCACCCCGCCGCTCCGACGTCGTCCTTGCAGGGCAGCCGCCACCCCGAGGTGCTGTGGCGCCGCGGCCGCGTGCTGTACCTGAAGGCCGAGGAGGCCAAGTCGAAGGGCGGCGACCGCGCGCGCCACGCCCGCCTGGTGCGCGAGGGCTTCGCCGCCGTGCAGCTGGCCCTGGAGCAGGACCCCGACTGCGGCAAGGCCCACCAGTGGATGTCCGTGCTGCGCTACTCGCTGGCCGAGCTGGAGGGCACACTGGCCAGGCTCAAGAGCGTCGACAACATCCGCGCCGACATGGAGGTGAGTCACCAGCAGCGGGAACAAAAATGATCTTTTTCGGAAAAATATAAAAAAGTGAAACCAATTGTGACTGACGCGGCGCATTTATGACGGGACGAACACCGACTGAAAAATCCGTCGAACCAACCGATCCATTTCTCTTTTCCTCGTAAAGGGTAATTAGCTCCGGTGAGCGATGGAGCGCGCGAGGGATGAGCGGTCGGGTGGGCGGAGCCATGGCGGAGCGACGACTCTTGCCACCTGTGGCCCGCTCTCTCTCTCTCTCTCTCTCTCTCTCTCTCCCTCTCTCTCTCTCTCTCTCTCTCTCTCTCTCTCTCTCTCTCTCTCTCTCTCTCTCTCTCTCTCTCTCTCTCTCTCTCTCTCTCTCTCTCTCTCTCTCTCTCTCTCTCTCCCTCCCCCTCTCTCTATCTCCCTCACGCCCATGGCCATCATCAGCGTGCCCACAGCGCGATAACTGGTCCCGTCACACAGCATCAATTATTTAGGTCAACCAATGCACTCTCGGCGGCTCGGACTCGGAGGTGCGGTGGTGGTGAGGGTGCGTGTGAGTGAATCTGAGTGCGTGTAAGAGAGAGAGAGAGAGAGAGAGAGAGAGAGAGAGAGAGGAGAGAGAGAGAGAGAGAGAGAGAGAGAGAGAGAGGAGAGAGAGAGAGAGAGAGAGAGAGAGAGAGAGAGAGAGATATGAGATGGATGGGAGCGGGTTGAACAGGATTAGCCAAACGCTCCCGCAAATATCAAATCAGTATATCTCCCGTGTGCGCCGTGTGCCCCCCCCCCCTCACGGCCGCACCGCCGTGTCTTGATTAAAAACCGTCCATCCCCATTGGCCGGCCCGGCCCGTCCCGCTGCCATTGCCGATACTGACCACCCTGCGATATTCGATCAGGGCGGCCAGGGCGCACGTGGGCCACCATGCCACTTCTTTTGGGACGCATAGCAGACTGAGAGTCTGTCTCTCTCGCACCCATACGGATCGCCTTGTGAGTGCGAGAGAGACAGAGCGATGGCCTGGCGGCGCTCAAGCGGGCCCAGGAAATACGGCAAATACGCGCCGACATGTTTTCCCAACTCGCAAACTGTGTTCGCGCGCGGCACCCCGGTGCGCCAAGGCGGACGGACGGACAGACAGACAGACAGACAAGCAGACAGACGGGCGGGAAAGACAAACAGAGCTAACCTGGCTAACAGGTCTTCTTCTCCTCCTTCTTGTTGCAGCGCGCCATCCAGCTGCTGCCGGGCGAGGATGTGCCGCGCACCATGCTGGGGATGTGGTAAGCCTCACCGCCCGCCGTCGCGCCGCCGCCCCGTCTCGCTCGCACTCGCGGGGAGTCCCGTGCGGGAGCGAGAGAGACAGAGCGACGCTGTTTCGGAATAAGCTCTTCCCCGGCAACCCAGAAAGCAACAAGCTTAAAGTCCGCGTCAATCAAAACGGAGCATTACATCGCGACGCGTGGCGCGTGGCGAGGCCGGCGCACAGTGGGCCTGGAGGCGGCCAAAACTCTAGACGCGTTTTGAGCTCCAGAGTCGCTAAACAGGACTCGAATCGAACGTGTGACCCCGCCAATGGATTCCTCGTTCGGAGAGCAATCCATTGGTGGGGTCACACGATCGGTTCGAGTCCCATTTAGCGACTCTGGAGCTCAAAACGCGTCTCGAGTTTTGGCTGCCTCCACTGGTCTTCTGGCCCACTGTGCGGCGTGGCCGCGGCCCCGCTGTCTTAAGACTCCAAGCCCTCTTGGATCGTAATCCGGCAAACTCGCGGAAAGCATCGCGTCTTCACGGCCCGGTTGATGCCGGGTACCGAGCACCAGTCTGAGCAGCCCCTTGGCGTGGGCGTTGCCTGCACTCTGCTGTCGCCCTACCCCTGACCTTCTACCAGGTGGCACCTCCACTGGAGCCTCCAGGCACCTCCAGCCCCGACTACCCACTAAATTTGCCGCACAGGGCGCGCAGTCAGCAAAACTCGCACTCTACAAAAAATGTCCTGTCAACGCCGTTAATTTATTACCTATGTTTGCTGTTATGCAATTCACGGCGTTTGCTGTGAACTAGTTCACGGCGTTTACTGTGATCTCGGTTACAGTGTTCACTGTGATCTGGCCACAGTAAACGCCGTGAATTGGAGCCTGATTTGCAGTACTTCGGTGCTCAGCGGCGTCAAACCATCAGTGTTTACTGGGGACCAGATCACAGTGAACACTGTAACCGAGATCACAGTGAACGCCGTGAACTAGTTCACAGCAAACGCTGTGAACTGACCTACAGTGAAAACTGGTAATAAATTAACGGCATTTACAGGACATTTTTGGTAGAGTGCGTCCCGAGCCTTTCCGCATCAAGACGAACTGTTGTCGACAATGCTCATAAACGACCGCCGGGGCCGGGGGGCTTGTCGCGGCAAAAAAAGGACGAACCCAACGCAACATCAACAAAACAAACACGAACAAACAAAAACAAAAACTTTTCTTAGTTTTCTGAGTAGTGTGAGGGTGTGAAAATGATTCCCCGCGCGTGAGCCTTTATGGGTTTCGCGGTGTGTGTGTGTGTGTGTGTGTGTGTGTGTGTGTGTGTGTGTGTGTGTGTGCGCGTGTGTGTGTGTCCGTCCGCGTAATGGCCGTAAAAACGCGTGCTTCGCCTCGCATCCTTCGCAACCCAACGACTTGCCTGCTCGGGGGGTGGGTCCGGCGCGTCTCCACCGCGTCTCCGCCGGCTGCCCGCATAGCCAGAATAGCACCTGACGCACTCACTCACACACAATCACACACACACACACACACACACACACTCACCACACACACACACACTCACACACACACACACACACACACACACACACATACTGACTCCGACTGCGGCTTGCAGGTTCTACGAGATATCCCAGCTCACGTGGCTGGAGCGGCAGGTGGTCCAGGCGGCCGGGCAGACGGTGCCCAAGCCCGACCACGCCCTGCGCCAGGCGGTGCACTGGTTCCACGAGGCGGAGCGCCTGCACCCCGCCAAATCCTGGTAAGGAATACGGAAGGGACTCTCTCTCTCGCCATTTTTTTTCCCTCTCGTTGTCGAAATTTCAATCTGGCGCGGTGGAACGGCCGATGGGCGCCGTAGTGTCTTGTTGAGTCGAGGCCGTTGTGTGGCCGAGGCCACCGCCGCCCCGCAGGCCTCGCCCGGCCGGATGAAGCGGCCCAGCGGGCCAGCGGGCCCCGGCCGCCAATACCCAGCGCGACCTTTCTGCAGTAACCCTTGGAGGCCAGCCCGGCCAGCCCCGCCAACCCGTTCGACTCGGGCAAGCTCAGCACACTCCAGCGCTAGTCATCACGACGCCCCGCCCCGCCCCGCCTCGGATCTAGGGCGTGCAGGATGCATGTCCGTGCCGGGGGCGGTGGCGATGGAACGGATCGCAGGCCAAGCCAAGCCAAGCCTTAAATCCGACGGACAGATCCGGCATGCAAAAAAAGAGAAAAAAAAAACCGGAAATTTTTCAGAGAAGTCTTACGAGAAAGCGTAATGGCCATGCAGTACCGCATTGGTGCGAATCCCACCGCCCTGCAGCTGCGGGGCGTCAGGAAAAAAAAGATCAGTAAAGATGAGAGGTAACTCGGTCCGTTGGTGTTGCAGCCTGAACCAGCTGATGCTGGGCAAGGCCCTGCTGGCCGAGGACGACCCCGAGCGCGCGCGCGCCTGCATCGAGAGGGCCGCCTCCATCCCCCCCACCAGCAGCTCCAACGCCAAGGTAAGGCGCCAGGCGCAGGGCACGCAGCCCGACGATACGCATCACGCCCATCAACAAACAAAAACAAAAAAAGAGAAAAGAATGAAATCTTGATGTTGCTGACTGTAATAAGTCGCGGAGAATTAAATGCTGCTGCAAAAGGCCCTTAAATCTGCGAAGGCCCTGCTTTCCTCGGCCGTCGAGCAGAACGAGGAAACTAGCTAGCCGGGGGAGGGGGGGGGGCGTAATGAGAAAACAGATCTCTCTCTTTCTTTTTTACTGGAAACCGAAGGGCACTCTCCGATCTCTCTGTTTCAACCCAAGTGCGCATGGAAACTGAAGCAGAGGCGAGATGGAGGTCGACGCTGAGCGGAGAGACAAAACTTTACGTTCCGGACGTTGTTTCTTGTTGGTGGCTCAAAAGGCAACGCTCTTGTGGAGTCCTCACTCATGCTCTGCCCGGTCAGTTCACTTTTCAAAAGCTTTTAAAACAATAATTCCGAGGCCTACATTTGTGGTTCTGGCAGTGAAGCGCCTGTCAGAGTCGGGGTAGGCAACGCGCCACGGACGGGTGCTGACGCGATGCCTACCCAGCCATTACCATTACCATTAAGGGCTAGACCACACATGCTCTGCAAACTCAACAGTGTACTCAGTACACTCTAGTTAGAGTGTGCTCATGAGTACACTCTAACTAGCGTGTACTCAGATGAGTACACACTTTCAGCTGCATAAATTGCCAGGCGTGCTTAGGTGTGTACTCATCTGAGTACACGCTAGTTAGAGTGTACTCATGAGCACACTCTAACTAGAGTGTACTGAGTACACTGTTGAGTTTGCAGAGTGATTGTATGCCATTTAGCCGGGCGCTCCAGGTCTCACCACGCCGGCGGCTGACTAGATTGAAGGGCCGACTAGCTGCACGAAATGGGAGCCTTTTTGACGAGCAGAATGTCGCGAGACACCGAAACACTCACCTGTCACGACGTCAACAATGCGACAACGGCCTTTCGGCCCGAATAGGGGCGACACGGCGGCGGCGCGTTTCTGACGCCGTTTTGGCTTGTGTCGTTTTGACGTCTTGACGTGTCATTTGACTCCGCGCCGCGCGCGCCGCGTGGCGTGTGCGGCGCACCGCCGCCGCTACAACCTCCCTGTGTGTGATTCAGGCGCAGCTGGATGCCAGGCAGCTGCTGGAGTGCTGGAAGCAGTGACATCCGTCTTGTCGCGATCCTCCCGACGATACCCCTGCGTCCCGGAGCGACGCGGCACCGTGCCGCGCCACGCCGAGCCACGCCACGCCGCGCCACGCGTCACGCTCCGGAGATGAAGCCTCAAGCACGCGTGCTCTGTCACGTGGCGAGCGTCCTTGTCGCACCGCGTCAGTCACGCACACAGCCGTCCCTGCCGCCGCCCCACGGCGATAGTTAGTACCTTAGGAGTAATTTAATTAGTTTGTAAATATGTATGTATAAAGTATGAAATAAATAAAGTGACTGTGTTCGGAGTGCGTGTTCTTCCAACCGTCCGCACCAGAAGCACACCGCAAAGAAGAAGTCCCGATGGGACGGCCGGACTGGCGTAGCAGAGAGGCGGGTAAGGGTTTTCCGACTACCTTTGCAATTGCGAGGCCAGCCGGTGAGGGTTGCTTTGTTGCGTTCACGACGCTCTACTAAACCACACGCCCTCAAAACAAAAATACAAAACAAAAAAACATAACGGGGTTCGAACCAGCAGGAGGGGCTGTTTCGGGGCGTTCCAGTGCGATCGGAGCGTTAATCCATGCGGCCACCGCGACAGACAGGCTGGTGATGGGCCAATCATCGGCACTTATTGCCGCATGCCTTGACGAGCCGGGCCGAGCCGGGCCGAGCCAAGCCGAGCCGGACCGAGCCGAGCCGGACCGAGCCGGGCCGAGCCGAGCCGAGCCGAGCCGAGCCGAGCCGAGCCGAGCTGAGCCAAGCCGAGCCGGGCCGGGCCGAGCCGAGTAGGGCCGGGCCACGTGGGCCGGAGCCGGAAGTGCCGACGGTGTGGGCGGTGCCGGGCCGCACCGACCACGTGGACGCCAACTTGATTCCAGCCAAACTCCAAACTGAATTGGTAAGCTCTGGCCGGCTCCGCGGACGGATCAAAGGACGGGGCGGGCAGGCGGGGCTGGCAGGGGGGCGGACAGGCGGGCAGGCAAGCTGGCAGGCAGGCTCACTAGGAAGAATTACCTTGGACAGGGTGGGGCCGAAGGCCGAAGGGCGTGCGAGGGTCCATGTAGGGCTGCCTGTCTGTCTGCTGGCCCCGCGTGGGCGAGCTCCCAAACAGTCCAGCATTTTGAAGTGGGCCCGAGGCCGCCTGCCTGTCTGGCGGGTCATGAGGGAAGGCCTGCTCTTCGCGTCAAACTGGAGGCACTGCCTACAAGGCAGGCAGGCGGGCGGATGACGCGAGGTGATGACTGCGCAACAAAACAAGTACGGTGGGTGGGGTGGTGGGGCGAGAATTCGTTTTCTCCCAGGTCCGGCAGCGGGCGAGCCGGGGCAGGGCACCCACCGGGCGTGGGGAGTAAATCCCACTTGCGGCGCAATGAGGTTTGCGACCGCCACTCTTGTCCAGCCAGCGGGCTGAACAGTGAACATGGCGGTTCCGCCGCTAACAAGGGAACCTATTCAGGGGGTACACTCAGATTTCGACCAAACTTTTTTTTTTCGTAAGAATAACATATAAGGTTAAGAATACACCTCAAAGTTGGTGCCAAGATATTTATCTACACCCTTTACCAATTTTTTAAACCTAAAAAAGGGGTAAAATAAGCCTTTTTGCATTGTATGGGTCATTTTCGGACATCGAATCGGCAAATTTGAAGTCGAGTTTTTTGTCATTTCCTTCAATGTTTGGTCCCCTTGTGACGAAAATGAGAGAAAATTTTGGTCTGTTTCATATATTATCATATTTTGCACAAATTTGGTGCAACTGCCCAATTACGACCGAAAATCTGCTCGTTGCATGTAAAATCATGGGCCATTTTACCCCTTTTTTCGGTTAAAAATAGTCAGGAGGGGTGTGGATATGTATCTTGGCACCAACTTTGGGGTGCATTCTTAATCTTATATGTTATTCTTACGAAAAAAAAAGTTTGGTCGAAATCTGAGTGTACCCCCTGAATAGGTTCCCTTGTAAGTCTCCCTAACCTAACCTAACCTAACCTAACCTAACCTAACCTAACCTAACCTAACCTAGCCCAACCTAACCTAACCCCGGGAGTACGAGAGAGGCGAGGCGACGTCCTGCTTTGCTCCCGAACTAAGTCCTTCCCGAGGGGTTAACGACTTCGGGAATCCGGCTGACAGCAAATTAGTAATCCGTAATCCGGATGACCCGAAATTTTGAGGTAATCCGGGGTAATCCGGGAAAATGTTGAGGTAATCCGGGGTAATCCTTCTAAATCCAAAGGTAATCCAGGAATTTTTTTGTTGTAATCCGGAGGTAATTTGGGGGTAATCCGGGGTAATCCGGGGTAATCCGGGGTAATCCGGGGTAATCCGTAATCCGGCTGACACGAAATTTACCAGTCGTTACCCCCTCGGTCCTTCCTGAACCAGAAGAGTTGTCACCATGGCCGCGGCCCAGCCAGAACCCCTTACCGACCCTTTTACATCACGCCCTTCACGGCCTCGGCCTCCAAGGCCTCCAAGGCCGCCAAACACTCGGCCGGCGGGCACTGTCATTCCCCGCTCGGACTATTAGTCATGGTGATGTTCGCTGTGATGGTCACTGCCGTGGTCATATCGCCCCGGAGGGATTAGCATACAAACTAGAGTTTGGCTGGGCCTCGGGGCGGCCACGGGGCGGCCCACCTCGCAGCCTCGCACCTTGGTCAAGACCTTGGTCGCCACGGCCTGGCGTCCGCGTGGCTGCCGCTACGCCCTGCCTTGGGAAAAGTAAGCAAAAAATAATGAAGTGAAACACGGAATCAAGCACGGATCAACAGACAGGGCGGAAGGACGACTACCCCTCCCTTGACCCATAGAAAGCCGCCTGGTGGAACCTGGTGCAAACTGTCACGGAGGACTCCGGTCTTTTACAGACTTCATGGTGCTGCCGAATGACCGGGACCAACTAGGACCTTTATATCAGGACGTTTTGCCTCCTCGGACCGCGTGGCACTCGTGTAAATCTTGTCAGAATGTCAGAGACCTGTCTGAAAACCTGATCAAAATTCGCGCACCTCTGAAAGCAGAAAACATCTACTGACAGGCTGTAGAACTCAAACCGTTAATATCAGAGTAAGTTTTCAGAATTTCAGCTTTCAGAGGTGCGCGAATTTTGATCAGGATTTCAGACATGTTTCTGACATTCTGACAAAATTTACACTAGTGGGGTTGGCGGGAAACGGTGCGTTGCTCACTGCGTTGTGGGCAGCGGTTTTCTTTAGGCCTGCATTTGTCCTGCCGAGCGCCAGCCTAGCTCCCTGAGCCCAATGCACGGCCCGCGTCGCCCTGTCGGCTGCCCCGCTCTCCGCCCCACGCCCCACCCCACCCTGCGCCGCCCCGCCCCGCCCCGCCCCGCCCCGCCCTGGGCTGCTGACAGGGTCTATGATTGATTGCAACGGCGTCCGACGCCCCGCCTTGCAGCCACCCCCACCCCCGCAGATTAGAGATAAGTCCCGGAATTCGTTGTCGCCACTTCGCCAGTGTGGACGCGGACATGGCTCGGCGCGTCAGGACGTCGCTGGAATCTGGAATCGGGAATTTCCCACGGCCGGCCACCCGAATTGGCGACGGGGTAAGGTTTGTCACCCGCACGGCCCGGCGCACAGTGGGCCAGAAGACCAGTGGAGGCGGCCAAAACTCTAGACGCGTTTTGGGCTGCAGAGTCGCTAAATGGGACTCGAACTGAACGTGTGACCCCACTAATGGATTGCTCTCCGAACGAGGAATCCATTGGTGGAGTCACACACTCGGCTCGAGGCCTGTTCAGCGACTCTGGAGCTCAAAACGCGTCGAGAGTTTTGGCCGCCTCCACCGGTCTTCTGGCCCACTGTGCGGCGCGCCCCGGCACGCCCCGCGCCCTGGACCCGCAGCATGCCGAATCTCGCTTGACGGCCTGCCCCGCTAACCCACCCCGCCTCACTCCGCCTCGCCTTCGCCCCCTCGCTCGGCCACACCCTGCTGGCCCCTCCCCTGGGAACGTTTCCCACGTCCCCACGGGCCAGCCACTCCCAACCGGCATCACTGCGCCTCCCTTCCCTCCTTCACCCCTTCTCGCCTCCACACACACACACACACACACACACACACACACACACACTCACACACACACACACACACTCCTTCACTAAGGCCTCTGGCCCCAGGAGACCGAAAGCCCCCCTCCGCGTTGACTTGACGACACCAACCTCGCGCAGAACGGCTAGTCCGGGTCACACCCCTTGTCCCGGTGAGGTCCGGACCGGACACCCTCTGTCGCCCCTTGCCCTTGCCCGCTTGAATTCCCCTCTTGGGGCCGGGGGGGAATCCCCCCTTTTCCCCCCTGCCACAGGGGGCCCGGGGGGCCCCGGGGTACCCGGCGCCCAACCCGGCCCCCCGGTTCCCCCGGGGGCCCCATTTTGGGGCCCCTGGGTTTGTGCGACCAGCTCGGCGGGGCCCCTCCACGGGCCTCCCATTTGTGGGCTGTACCAAGGGGTGAACGGAACGGACCGTGCCACAGGGGCCCCAAAAACCGGGTGGACCCGACAACCCCCTATACGCTTTAGCTATCAAAAGGTTTCGCTAAATACCCGAAGTCTAATTGGACCCCAAATGGAACCCTTTAAAAATTTGGCTATTACGTTCGGTTAGGCGTTTAGGACTCTGGAGCCGACAACGCGAGTGATTTTGGGCCGCCTCCACGGCCGGCCACGTGCGTGCCTCGCCAGGGGCCCTGCCCCCGTGCCACGCCACGCCGCGCCACGCAAGTTGCGGTTTTTGACTCGCCCGCGACTTTCCGTCTCGGAGGCGGAGGCGCGGACTGAAATAAAGTCGCCTCCATCTCAGTTCATCCGGTGGTGGGTCTAGTACATCATTGGACGATATCATGGGAGGAGGACGAGTGAGTGTAGAGTTCCACTTTCATTCCCATTTCCGAATTTGATCCAGGAAGCGGAAGAAGGGGTTAAGTCGAGTTGATTCAGTGACCTCTTATCAGTCTGTCAAGTGAACATGAGCAATTTGGTCCAAAAATAAGTGTGGTGAGACAAGTCCCATCCTCTTGCATCGTTTTTTAGATGACATTCCCCACCTGTTCTCCCATCTGCAGGGTTTAGGCCTTGCAAAAGTGCACGGATTCAACTCGACTTATACCCTTCTTCCGCTTCCTGGATCATTTCTGCACATCAGATGGGCATCCCTGGTACAGTTTGAAGTCTTAGAGAAACGCGGTTTCTGCGAGGACTCACGGCGCTGAAGGACGCCGAGGATCCCCCCACAAGGCACAGTGCGGTGCGCTCTCCGAGGCGCTCTCCGCCCCGGCCAGCCCCGGCACTGGTGCACTGAGGGGCACTCCACCGCGCGAATGGGAAGCCTCCGCCTCTCGGGCTCTCGGCCTCGCGAATAACGAGCAGCAAGACGAGCAGTGTGGACACCGCGAGGGGGTAAACACTTCAAGAAATCGTGTACAGACTACTCGGTATTACGCTGTATTACGGAGGTATTACACGTGTATTACAGCCTTAAGGGGGGAGACTCGTCATTCTACGTCAAAAAATCAGATTTTCGTTTTTCAGTTTTTTGAATTCTTTGTGTTAAACCCTTGAAATTGGTGGCTGGCTGGTATTGAATTTAAAAACCCGTTTGGCCATAGGGTGACATTTTGTAATTTTTTTTTTCCACAGGATAGGTTAGACCGTTCGAATTTTGAAGCCATTTTACTCAATTGCAATATTTTGGGTCTTGCGCGCACGATTTGAGCCAGACCAATGATTGTTTCGACCCAATAATTTTTCCTATGTTTGGCCTCTATAAGACCGTCACTCTGAACTAGGATATCTTCAATCGGCCCAGTAGAAGTGCCCGATAAAAATTATTGAAATGTCTAAATTTAAAGGCTTTTTTTAATACACTTAAAAATGAAAATTTCAGGCACTTAGGAACGAGGTTTTCAATCATTCTAGTTCAATCTAGAGTGCCAGGAGTCTTCTTGAGGGAGGAACAAAGACATTTATGATATGATGCCGCTTCTCCAAAAATCATGCGCGCAGTAAATTTTTGGCGCATTTTAGTGTTTTAGTAGAAAGATCACAGATTCTAGGTCATGGGGCCCTAGAGACAAACTTTTTTTTCAAAATCAAGATTAAAGAACCAGCTTTTTATTGGAAAACCCCACTAACCTTCAAATCTATTGGAAACATTTTTTATTTAAGCCTGAAATTTGTTAAAATTTTTGTGTTAAAGACGAGTCTCCCCCCTTAAAATGCAAAAATTTGGCACATTTGACCCGAAAAAGGTATTACGACCACGTGTATTACGCGTAATACACGGTTTTTGTGTACAGGGTATTACGCGAGTGGTTACCCCCTCGGGACACCGCCGGGCACCCGCCGGGTACACAAAAATCGTGTATTACGCGTAATACACGTAATTGCAATACCATTTTGGGGCTAAATATGCCAAATTTTGGCATTTTAGTGCCGTAATGCACGTGTAATGTCCCCGTAATACCGCGTAATACCGAGTACTCTGTACACGATTTCGTGGAGTGTTTACCCCCTCGGCGCCCGCCACTCCCGCCACTCGCCACGACGACGCACACTGTCCACGCTTCTCTGCGACAGAAGCGGAAGGTTGATGCAGACCAAATATTGGCTTGTTGTTATTCTAAAAGGAGACGCGTTGCTGCGCGCCTCCTTCGGTACAACAAGCTCGAGGCACTGCACTGCGCTGCGTGCATCTCCGACTGTCGGCCGGGAGAAATGCGCACCCAGGGAGTAGGAGCACCACCGCTCGAGTCCATTCCGACGCTTAGCCACCCGCACTGCCCCCCCCCCCCTCCGGGCCCCTCACCCCACCCCGCCCCACCGCTGCGCGCGGGCTGACGTGCAGCAGTCCCTTTGGCCAGCGGGCGCGTCCCCTCCGAGTGGCTGTCACCTATCGGACGGATGGCCCTCCAAGGTGTGGTCACCGGTCGCCATCGGCCGATCGCAGACCCCGCTGAAAGAGCTCCGACACGGGGGCCATGCTGTGCAACGCTGTGCGGGGTGCCGTGGGGGGCGACCTCGCCACCCCCAGCGATAAACCTGCCCCAGGCAGGTCCCCGAACACGGCGACGAGGGCGTCCTGGTGACCGACGACGGCGTCCTGGTGACCGACGACGGCGTCCTTGTGACCGACGACGGCATCCAGGACACCGACGACGGCGTTCTGGTGACCGACGACGGCGTCCTGGACACCGACGACGGCGTCCTGGACACCGACGACGGCGTCCTGGACACCGACGACGGCGTCCTGGACACCGACGACGGCGTCCTGCTGACCGACGACGGCGTCCTGGATACCGACGACGGCGTCCTGGTGACCGACGACGGCATCCTGGTGACCGACGACGGCGTCCTGGTGACAGACGACGACGTCCCGGTGCCCGACGACGACGGTGACGACGGCGACCTCGACGCCGACGGCAGTGCCTTGGTGGCCCGCCCCGTCAATGCAGTGCATAATGGTGGACGCTTCCTGGCTTCCGCCTCGCTGCCCTGGCGGCCCTGACGGCCCGGCGTCGCCATGACTGCCATGACCATGACCACGCACAGCGCGCAGTAAATCTGCTGGCGGTCAAGTCGCACTTCCGCCGCGTGGCAGCAGTGCCTACACTGGCCGACACGCCAGCGCCGCCATCGCCGCCTGCGCCCAGCAACGCAGCGACACCCCGACGGAAGCGCCCCGCCATGTCGCGCTCCGAAAGGGCCGAAAGCGCCGAAAGCGCCGAAAGCGCCGAAAGCGCCGAAAGCGCCGAAAGCGCCGAAAGCGCCGAAAGCGCCGAAAGCGCCGAAAGCGCCGAAAGCGCCGAAAGCGCCGAAAGCGTCGAAAGGGCCGAAAGCGCCGAAAGCGCCGAAAGCGCCGAAAGCGTCGAAAGCGCCGAAAGCGCCGAAAGCGCCGAAAGCGCCGAAAGCGCCGAAAGCGCCGAAAGCGCCGAAAGCGCCGAAAGCGCCGAAAGCGCCGAAAGCGCCGAAAGCGCCGAAAGCGCCGAAAGCGGAGACGTTCAAACTGCTGAATGCGGCGCTGCCCACTGTTCACGAGATGTGAAACACACGCTAGGAACACAGAGAAACGTTCCCGACGCTCGACGCTCGGGAAAAGCCGCTTTTCTTCGCGGTGTGCGTCACGGCGTCGGGGCGCCGCCGCTACATCGTCAGGTCAAGTTGTTTTGACGGGACGCGGGGCCGGAACGTGCCGCTTGGCGCTTGGCCTCGGCACAGTGTACCCGGCGAGCAGGTCGCCAGCGGGGCGGCCGGTGAGTGCGGCCGGCTGCCTACCCCGCCGCTGGCAGGCGCTCGCAGCGCTCGAAGCGTCCTGGATGTCCTGGATGTCCTGGCAACCGCGCGGCCTAACACGATTACAGTTCGCGTGCCGCCGCCCGCACCGTAAACCGCCATCGCCACTCTTGTCGTCACGCTTGTCGTAACGACGGCGAGCCAAGTTGAGCCAGTGGCCGCGCCCCTCGCTCGGACTCCAGCGCGGCGCGCCCTCCACTTGGGGCTACTCCACGTGGTCGGGTACACTGCCAGCCGCCGTTAGGCGAGTACTTTTCTGTTTTTCCGCCTCCGTCTCGGTACTACCGCGGTCTGCGTCGCTCCCCCCCCCCCTCCCCCTGCCCTCGTGTCACTTGAAATTCACACTGTCCCGACGACGCGCCTCCGCCCCGCTTCCGACATCCTTCAAGTTCGCCTGAACGCGTCGCCCCATGGACGTGCAGCAAGCTTCGCTTTTAAACGCCCTTCCCCCTCCCCTCCCCGCGCCCCGCCGCCCCTCGCCGAGGAAAATAATTGAATTCTACGCCTGCCGGCTCTAACGCGTTAGAGACGCGCCCCCAGCCTCCGCTTGCTTACCGCCAGCAGACTGATTCCGAGAGTCGTTTTCGTCGCTCCGTCTCTCTCGCACCCATACGGGACGTCCCATGAGTGCGAGAGAGACAGAGCGACGAAAACGACTCTCGGAATCAGTCTGCAGGTCGTGCGCTGCGCGTTGCGCCACGACGCGGAGTCGAGTCGCTGCCGACGGCGCGGGAAGGACTCGGCGCGCTCCGCACCACTCTGCCGAAATGGCTTCCCTCAACTTTGTACACGCTCCTGCAGATCGCGATGCATCACCAGCCTCCCCCGGGACCGCCACCGCTACCGCCGCTCGACGCCGTCCTCGCCGCGGGCCTTGACGGCGGCCTATTGGCGGCGGCCTTGGCGGCAGCCTTGAGGGCCTCTTCCGGCAAGCCCCTTCCCGCCCGCAGCCCCGGTGTGTTTGTCACGGAATCCACGAGATGGAACTCTGCCGGAAAGTATTGGAAACAGAGGCTTCATTTCTCATGCTTTTCCGGTCGCTCCCCGGGGACTCCGTGAGCGCGAAGCGCCTCTTAGAGACTGGAGAGAGAGAGGGGGTGGAGGGGAGGGGGGGAGGAGAGAGGAGGGGAGGGGAGGGGAGAGTCGTTGCTGGGAAGCACACGACGCCGAGGCCCGCGGGTGGCGTGTAACTAAATGTAGTCGCGAAAAACAACAACAACACCACCACCGCGGCCACCACGACGGCAACAAAAACCTAATCACTGCCTCGGCAAAAACAGTGGTGGCGCGTCCTGAATCCTCGGCCGGTGTATAATCCGCCAATCAGGGCGAGGGGTCCTCAAGTCCTCGACTGCCGCCAACGACTCGGCATTTGCCTGGAGGCTTCGGCTGGCTTCGGCTGGCTTCGGCTGGCTTCGGCTGGCTTCGGCTGGCTTCGGCTGGCTTCGGCTGGCTTCGGCTGGCTTCGGCTGGCTTCGGCTGGCTTCGGCTGGCTTCGGCTGGCTTCGGCTGGCTTCGGCTGGCTTCGCCTGGCTTCGGCGCGGGTGCGTTTCGGCATCGACAAGTCTTTTGAGCGACACTGTACTTCGCATTGGCGCGCGGTAATTTGAGGGGGGGGGAGGAAAATCGGCTACTTTGAATGGCTCAGCGGTTTAAGCCTGCAGCTCTGCGGGGGGTTCCCTGTGGTCGGATCCCTTTGGCGGGCGGACGGGGAAGGGGAAGTGAAAAAAAGGGAGGGAGGGAGCTTCGATAAGCCACCTTCGTCAAATAAAGCGGCTCGCTTTGTAAATCGGTCCCGCCAATACCGTCCAGCCGTCGTAAAGTCCGCACCCCGCCTTTTCGCCGCCTCGAAAGTTTTTCATACGCGGCGGTTGTGCGCGCCGCGCGCCAGTCAAGAGCACGTCGAGCACGTCGCGGACTAACAGCCCGCAGCAGACAAGCAGCGGCGCGGCACGGCGCGCCACGCCACGCCACGCCACACCAAGGCAGCACCTCGGGGAAGGAACTCGAATAATTATTCCGGCGGTACGACTAGCTCCGCCACTGTTCATCAAAAAGTTGCGTTCAACCTCGGCATCACAAGGAGCGCGCGAAATAATATAATTCAAAATGAGGAAGCGCGCTCCCCTCCCCTCCCCTCCCCCGCGCCCCTCAAACCCTTCAAGCAAGCCTCGTGCCTTGAAGGAAGCCGCGTGGAAGCTCCCCACTTCCACTTCCACGCAGCCCGGCGCCGGCCAATCAGACTGATTCAATTTCCATGAAACTCAATCAGTCAGTTTTCAATGACGCCTCACGTCTCCACACGCTCACACACGCTCACACACGCTCACACACACACACACACACACACACACTGTCGGGGTTGCGTCCTGTCGACAGACAGGGGTGGGGAGGGGTGGGGCGCGGCGGGGAGGGGCGGGCGGGCTGGCGGCGCGCGGACGGCGGGGGCTGCCGGGGGCCCCGTCGGACGCTCGCTGGCTCGCGCAGCAGTGTGCGTCCCCCCGTTGCTGCCGCTGTACCGAGGCCAGCCGGCCTCCCCGAAGCTCGCGCCCACGCCGCCCCTCGGCACCACGCGGCACCACGCGGCGACAAAGCGTGTCGTCGACTCTCGCACTGACTAGGCCGTCAGCGACAGCCAAATTCTCAAAATATCCCGCCGTTTCGTCCACGCGCGCACCGGCAAGCACCGCGACCACGCCGACGAAGACAAGGCCCGGGTGCATCGGGTGGCCGTCGACGGGGAGGGTCGAGGACGACACCCAGGCCCCCATCCAGGCCCCCATGGCCGCGGCGCCGCTAGACGTCCGCCCCCGGCGCCCCGGGACGCCGGCCACCCCGACCTGGCCGTCTCGGCCGTCTTGTCCGCGGCGAGGATGCGGCGCGCGCGGCCGGCGCGGTCGGCTGTTCTGAGGCCGCGGCCGCGGAGGCAGCCAGGCAGCCAGCCAGCACCAACTGTTGAAGCGACGGCCAGCCGGCCAGTCGCCAGTGTTTGACCTCAAGTAAGTCGATCATTCAACAACTGCGGGAATCGTTTCGTTCTGCTTCGTTTTCGTTTCGCCGGGCCGCGGCGCGCGGCGGCGGTCGAGCGGCGGGGCGGTGACCGCGCCCGCGCCGCAGAGGGAGAGAGAGGGGGGGGGGGGCGTGTTGGATAATCACAAGCAGGAAGTGGGGTAAACTATCCACCGCGAAAAGCAAAGTGTCACGGCTCTGACAACAACCATCAGTTAGTTTGCCCGTGCTGTCTCTAATTTGTGCTGACGTAACATGCATACCACTGAAGCGTGAATCAGCAACAGAATTTCGCGCCAAAAACATTTTTCAGTGTGTTCACTCAATCGATGCTCTCCTTCCTCTTATTTTACCAGTGTAAACTAAACGCCCCTCCCCCCTCCTTTCCGGGGTCTTGATGAACGCGCCCAAAGAACAGAAATAGTCACATTGACATCAAGTGACTGAAAAATGACAAAATTTAGTCACTCTCTTGAAAGGTGACATCAGGATGATGTCAATTTGACTCATTACAAACTACGAGCAAAACTAACTGGAATTGCATTATTCCTTTCAAAAAGTCGTACGCCATTTGGAAAAGAGGTAAACTGGCGATAACCTGTGAAGTTAAGATCTTGGAGTACACTTGGTCACGATGACGTCCGTTTGATGTCATCCATGAACGCATTTAATCAGCAATTGCGGTGAAAAATTCAGACTTCTCTGGTATTCTGGAAAGTCTATCGCGTTCGGGTGATGAAGTGGAAAATACCAGACATTTTTCATCCCAAAGATTGCCGTCACTTTCGAGTCAACTGCCGGCAGATTCCGACCGCTGGTCTTAGAGCAGCGGTGAGCAGTCGATCTTTAGATGTCTTCGTGGCGCAGTGGTAAAGAGCTCGCCCCCGAAGCCGAAGACGTGGGTTCGAGTCCGCCGGCCACGGAGCGACTTTCGACATTTAACGGAGGGAGACACTACTACCACACATAGGCGGGACAACTAAACAGGGATATCAGCCGATGAGTAGAGTCGTATCCTTTATACATTTAATGGATTCGTGACATCATTTGACATCAACTTGACGTCAAAATTCCCTAACTTTGACCGTCGACAATGATGTCATTCTGACAAACAGGATTTTGACCATTCTTTGATATCATTTGACGTCTGGATGACAAATTTCTGTTCTTTGGGCGCTGGAATAGGTCGAGGGTCTCAGGTAATCGCCGGACGCTCCCTGACGCCCTGGAGGCTGGACGGCTAGCCTTGCTTTCGTCACTCTGTCTCACTCGCACTCACGCGGCGTGCCGTACGGGTGCGAGAGAGACAGAGCGAGACAACAGCGTTCGGAATCTCTCAGCTGGAGGGCTGAAGGGACGGCTGGACAACACCGTCGTCACTATGTCTGCGTCTCCAGCAGTCGCCACCCGTCCCCACTCTGTCTCTCTCGCACCAGCGCGGCGCGTCCCATGAGTGCGAGAGAGAGACGACGGTTCCATCTCCGGCAGGCCGAGGGGGCGTTCATTAATTACGAATGCCGCTCCTGTGTGGGTTCCTTTGCCGAGGCCGCGTCCGAACGCCGCGGTCCGTCACTAGACGTGAGTGCGAGAGAGACAGCGCGACAGCGAGGGCGTGTTCCCAGCCGCCCCAGGCGCGGCCGGCGCGGCCCTGAAGACTGCCTCCAGGCCGTTTCTCTAATTTATGATCCGCCCCTCTGCGGGGGGAAGACGGAAACTTGTTGAGCGTATTCCGCGAGGCCGCGGCCGTCGCGGCGAGGGACAGGTTCTCGAAGGGTCGCCGGCAGGGCCACTTGGAGCCACAGCCAATGGCCGAGCCACTTCGGGCTTCGTGACTCCGACTGCTGGATCTCGGAGAGTGGACGCCGCCGTCCTCGAGACAATGAGATTGGCAGGACAACAGGTTTGCTCAGTCCCTGCCGGCCTGCCCCCGGGCTGCCCCCGGGCCGGCCCCCGGACCGACTCGTGTTTTGTGGCACTGCGGACTGGCTCCAAGTTTCGGACCGTCTCTCTCGCGCACGCACGGGGCGCCTCGAAGTGCGAGAGAGACATGGCGCTGGTTGTCCTGTCCGCACCGTCGTCTGATCCCGCTCGGCTGACCGGACCGATGCACTTCAAACGAATCCTCAAGGCGGTCCGTTCGCCTCCTCGATGACCTTGTGGGGTGTCTCTCTCACTCCTGCCACGCTCCAGCCACGCTCCAGCCACGCTCCAGCCACGCTCCAGCCACGCTCCAGCCACGCTCCAGCCACGCTCCAGCCACGCTCCAGCCACGCTCCAGCCACGCTCCAGCCACGCTCCAGCCACGCTCCAGCCACGCTCCAGCCACGCTCCAGCCACGCTCCAGCCACGCTCCAGCCACGCTCCAGCCACGCTCCAGCCACGCTCCAGCCACGCTCCAGCCACGCTCCAGCCACGCTCCAGTCCACGCTCCAGCCACGCTCCAGCCACGCTGCCAGCCACGCTCCAGCCACGCTCCAGCCACGCTCCAGCCACGCTCCAGCCACGCTCCAGCCACGCTCCAGCCACGCTCCAGCCACGCTCCAGCCACGCTCCAGCCACGCTCCAGCCACGCTCCAGCCACGCTCCAGCCACGCTCCAGGTCCCAGCGAGATAATCCCTCTGTTGGCACCTTGAGGTCGGCCTCTCCCCCATACCCCTCCCCTCGGCCTTCCACTTTTTCAACCTTCCCTTCGCGTCATTAACTCGGTGGCGTCCGGCCGCCTGGCGGCAAGCCCCCGCGGCCGCGCGGCCCAGACACCGCAAAAGGTGTGGCAGATTTTCGCGGGTCTCCTTGCGGCCCCGCCAAGGGCGTCCCGTCTCCGATTTACCTGGTCTGCTTCTGACGTCGCCGCGCGTTGCCGTCGACACCCGATCCCCGGGTACGGTGTGGGGCCCGCCGACGCCCTGGAGGGAGAGCGCCGCGCCCGCCGCGCCAGCCGCGCGCGGGGATATCATGGCCCAATATTGCCCAATATGCACGCAAATATGCGCGCGGACGGAGCAAACTTTCCCGACGCGTTCGCTCGCGCACTAAAAGTTTGAATGTTTCTTTTTTTTTCTTATCGACTGCTAATTTAGCCGCAACGCACTGGTTAAACCGCAGCGCCGCACAACTCCGATAACACAGCCTGCCTGCAGCAGCAGACTGAATCCGCGAGTCGTTTTCGTCGCTCTGTCTCCCTCGCACTCATGGGGTGTCCCCTATAGGTGCGCGCGGGGCGGAGCGACGAGGGCGACTCTCGGATTCAGTCTACAGTGTGTCCGGCCGGATGAAACTGCGGCGACCTTCTCGTGGATCCGATCCGCGGGGGGCCGCGGCACAGTGGGCCAGAGGACCGGTGGAGGCGGCCAAAACTCTAGACGCGTTCTGAGCTCCAGAGTCGCTAAACAAGACTCGAACCGAACGTGTGACCTGTGACCCCACCAATGGATTGCTCTCCGAACGAGGAATCCATTGGTGGGGTCGCACGTTCGGTTCGAGTCCTGTTTAGCGACTCTGGAGCTCAGAATGCGTCTAGAGTTTTGGCCGCCTCAAACCGGTCTTCTGGCCCACTGTGCGCGGGGTGCTCCACTCCACTCCCCCACGCGACCGCGTCGTCACGTGTTGCGGCGGTGCGGCGATGGAACGGCCGCGAACGGCTCGCCCTGGGAATCGGAATGCCGAGTCTGAAAACGCCGCCTAGCTGCGAAGCCGCGAATAACTGAATCACTGCTGCCGTGCCGTGCCGCGCCCTGCCGTGCCGTGCCGCGCCCTGACACTCATCGCTCATACAGCCCTCCGACGCTGCCTCGCTGCCACCCCGCCCGCCTCGGCCATGTTTAACGCGGCTGTCGGATACAAGGAGACAGGCGCCGTCGGCCCCGGCCCTGGCACGCCCTGGCATTTCCAGGAACCACCACCACCCCGCTTCCAAAAGCACAATAGCAGTAGAAAAGAAAAAAAAATGCGGAAACGAGATTTCTTTTCCCGTTTGGTTGTTGGCTTGCAAAATGGAGGCACGCGGGAGAACGCTTAAGGTAAGACGCACCATTTGCTCTGCAGGCCTGTCCCGTGTGACAGCGCAGCAAACCAGGCCCACCGGCCCGGCGGCTCCGAAGGACCTCGCTCTGTCTCTCTCGCACCCCGGCGGGCCTACGGCGGGCCTACGGGACGCCCCGTGAGTGCGACGGAGACAGCGCTACGCCTGCAGGCTGCTTGCCTCGCCGCCCAAACCGCCCGTAAAGCTGTTTCTTTTATGGGGCGCGGGCCTCCCTTGCCCCGGCTGCCCTGCCTGCGCTGGGCCGGACAGGCGGCCCGGGAATTTCAAAAGGCCCGGCCTTGGCCCCTTCATCGACTTCGAGATATCGAAAATCGAGCCGATACGAGTTAGCCGATCGTCACAGATATTACTTACGATGGTCGATGATTTTGGCCCGCAAATTTAATCAAATCTAACTGTCGATTGGAAGGCGGGTCGTTTCGAAGTCACCGCTTTCGACGTCGAGGCGGGGCTCTAGGCACGGCCGACCCTAAACATCGATAGTATCGACACCGCTTTCGAGACCCTAATCATCGCGGTGGCCTGGCTGGCCAGGCTCCTCCCTCGGCGGACAATGAGTGCACTCCCGAGCATGCGTGTGAACGGACGTTAGAACCGTCGGAGGCGTCGACCACAAAATTACGTTGTATTATTCAAGTCCCCACTAATTACACGTCGAGCCCAGCCCGGCCCGGCCCGGTGCAGCCCTTCCCCCTCCCCCAGGGTGGCGGGAGGGTCTGGCAAACACAAGCCCCGTTGTCTACCCAGTGTTTGTGTGCCAGACTGCCAGGTAGGAGGCCATACGCCATATCAGGGTGGCCGTCCGCTCTTCGGCCGCTTTTGTGTTTTCCCGCTGCGAGTTAACGATACGTAAGCACCCCCGCCCCCTTCCCCCACCTCCCACCACCGGTCCGCCCGCGCGCGGCAGCATCGTCGAAAATAATGAACAATACACCCCCCCAGGTGCCGGGTTTAACATGATGTCTGGAAAGTGTTGTTTACAGTGGGCGCGAGTAGTAGAGTTCTCTCACTCCCACTCCCACACACACACAGATAGGTACACCCAACGCACATACACTATCCCGATACACACACACACACACACACACACACACACACACAAACACTACGGCGCTACGCTCTCAAGGTTAAAGGAGCCAAGGCGACTAAACATATATGTCTCCCCGTATCGGACTCGAAGTTCTTGTTCGCTTTGCTCGCTGGGGGGCTCCGTCCCCGCCCTCCCCTTCTCTGCGGGGCCACAGCCTCAGGCAGCTCCCTTTCCAAAGCCCCATTGAGAGTTTGATCGAGTTGCCCGGAGACAATGGACGCCTTAGTTCGCTTAGCTCGCCCGGCCCGCCCGGCGAGGTGGAGGTGGGCGGTGGGCTCCAAGGGGATCTGTCGGCACCTCTGGCTAACTGGCCGTATTACCCGACCGTGAAGCGCACCGTCACACACGCCACTACACAAAAAAAAGGGGGAGATATTTAAAAAAAGACTAACCAACTTATCGAAACCAATTTGACGCACTACCAGCCCGTCACTGACTTTTACTCATTAGCAGACGTATTTCCAAGCAAACACAGTCCTTTTTAAACATTTAAAAATGTCATAGTAATTTCTCCCAAAAACGATATGGAGTGATTGCTTAGTAATGCCAAACATCATGTTCGCGTACAGAAATGTGTACGATGGTGAGCAAAAGTCAGAAATGGCCGGCCGGGAGTGCACCATTGTTTACCGCCGTGAATGATACAGCGGTTGGCGCGTGGAAATATTTCAAGGAATCGCGAACGATCTATCGATTGGAAAACACTGATAATAATTTAGCAAGGCGGCGCGGGTTTCTCTCTGTTCCCGCGCAGTCCAGCTGCACACTGTTGCGCCGGCCGCGCGGGCCAGAAGATAACCAATAAAAAAGACCGCAGTCGCTGGACGGCTGGCGGAAACGAAAGTAAGTATAGCGCCGTCGCTGTCGCACTCGCCCGAAAGAGTCACTCCCACTGCGACGCAGCGTCGTAGAATCGCAGTATCACTGCCTCGAAGTGCCCCGAGTGCAAATGTCGGCAAGGCGACGGCAAAACGCTCATTCCAGCAACATTGCGGTCGTAAAAATTGGCCATGAGGAGAGCAAGAGGGCGCGACGGGTTGGGGTGAGAGGGGGCAAGGGGTGTCTTTGGCGAGGCTTGACGTCGTCGCCGGGCTCCTCAGCGCTCTATAGACCCCGCACGCCAGGCTGCCGGGCCGGGCCTTCTCGGCAGGCCTCGCCGGCCCGGCTCGGTGGACCGAGTGATGAATCGGAGGACGGAAACCCATTTTTCATGTGGAAAACTCGGGAAACTGCACACTCGGGGTGAACAATAGCGGAGCCGTGTCGGCCGGGCCGGAGCCGGAGGGGGCCGGAGGGAGGTGACGGCGATTTCAAAAGGAAGGCGCGGGCGGAGGTTAAGGTGAGGGCCTTCTTCCTTATCAGCCTGGCCCCCGTCTGCCGTCTCTCTCGCACTCACGGCGGCGTGAGGGCGACGCCGTTCGAATCAGGTGGCGGCCACGACCACAGCGGTTGGAGAGGGCCTCACATGTCAATCGGTGCGGGCAGCATCTAGGCGCGCACCCGCTCACACACACACACACACACACGTCACGTACGCGGTGGACGTGGTGGGCGGGGCCGGAGCGGCCGCGTTCTGGGCCGCCCGCCAGATGGGCTGGCAGCAGCCACAGATTGGATCGATTCAAAACTTGGTTATGATTTTTTGTCGGATTTTTATTTTTTCTTTAAAATAGGATAGTGGATCAAAAGGTAATGGCGGCGACCCCGCGAATGAATACCGGGGCCGTATTCACCACGGCCGGCTAATCTGATGATCGCGCTGGCGAGGCCTCTGGGAATATTTCATCGCGTGGCTCGTTGAGAGTATTAGAGTGATGGAAGCCCGCCAATTCAGGCAATCGGATCCGACGTGTTTTGCTCGCTCTGCCCGCGCGGACCGGGACATCATTTCTGGCGGGGTGATGTTTGGGGAACGCAGAGGCGTGGCTGGCCGGCCGGCTGGGCGTGACCACCCCGATCGTGTTCTTGTCAGCTGCCGGCCGAGAGGCCGAGGGGCAGTGATTCTCCCCGGGGTGCTGCCAGCCTGCCGCCAGCCCCTGCCGCCGGCTGCCGCCAGGGCCCCGCCACCGCCGCCTGCCGCCACCGCCTTTTCCGCCGCCCCCTGCAAGGTGTGAGCCGCCCGCCGCCGCCTGCCCGCCTGGCCCCCCGCCCCCAGCCTCCTGCCTGAAGCCGCCTGCCGCCGCCTGGCCGCCAGCCCGCCTGCCGCCACCCGGGCCCGGGCGGCCCCAGCGGCCTTCCGGCCCTCACGGATCACGGGCCTCCGGCGCCACCGGCCTTTGGCCCCAGGCAAGACCTTCCGCAAATGGGGTTGATAAAAAAGAAGTCCCGACTGCCCCGAGGCCGTGGAGGCCTTCGGGGCCTGGGTCCACCCCGGCGCCTTATGCGTTAACCAACGCGTTTGGGCCCCGGTCGGACGGCGCGCCAGGCCCGGCCAGGCCGAGGGGCGTCCGTCTTGTATCGCCAATCTGGGCGACGCGACGACGACGCCTCCCCGAGGCTCCCGGACTGTTCCCGGGCACTGCCACCGGAAATCGCACTGCCTGCCCGCCTGCCCGAGTTTCCGGGTGCCGCTGTGAGACGCGCACAGTGGGCCAGAAGACCGGTGGAGGGGGTTTTGAGGTTTCCAGGCCCGAGCCAATGGGACTCGAACCGAGCGTGTGACCCCCCCAAATGGACTCCTCGTTCGGAGAGCAATTCATTGGTGGGGTCACACGTTCGGTTCGAGTCCTTTTTAGCGACTCTGGAGCTCAAAACATGTCTAGAGTTTCGGCCGCCTCCACCGGTCTTCTGGCCCACTTTGACGCGCCGCCCCGGGACGGGTCACGACACAAGAAACCCGACGGTGTCCTGGGCCCTGTATCTTGGAGTCCCATCCGCAAACCGAATGCGCATGCATTCAGCTCCAAAAGCGTCCAGCAGAGTCGCCCTTCCCCCGGTCCGCTGTCCAGACTGGTGCAGGCCCGCCTGTCGCTGCACTGGAGTGCGCCACGCCACTGGCAAACGCCCTGTTCGGCAGTTACGGTGTCGCCAATAAAGTTGCAGGCAATTACGGACGGAAGAAAGTACCCGCCGTCGCTACTGCGGGCGCGAGGGACTCTCAATGGACGGCCTTCGGGCGCGGGGTAGTGGCGACGGGACGGACCCTCCTTGATGCACAATCGGCAAACTTTGGGGCGGCGCGAGGCCCGTGTCGTGTTGCCGTCTCGACGGCCTGCGGGTCCTTTCCGGGCAACTCCCCGCCACGCAGCAGAGAGAGAGAGGGAGAGAGAGAGAGAGGGGCGGGGGAGGAGGCCAAAAAAGGGGGGGAGGGGACCCCGGGACTCCCGGCCCCAAACCGCGGGCAGGTCCAAAGGACGAGAACCCCAAAAGGAGGGGCCCCCCCGGGGGGATCCAGGGGGCCAGGGGTTCCCCTGTCGGACGCCCCTTGCCCCGGGGGGGGGGGGGGCGGGTGGGGCCCCCGGGGCGGGGGGCGGGGCCGGGGGGGCGGGCGGGCCGCCAGGACCCCTCTGTCCCCCCGGGGGGGGGCGGGGGGGGGCGGGGGGCGGGCGGGGGGGGGGCGGGGGGGCCGGGGGGGGGCCCCCAGGCCCTGTCTGGGGGGGTTTCGGGGCAAACCACAACCCCAGAAAAAAATCCCCGTGGTTTCCCCTGTTCCCCAACGGGGCTAAAAATCCCGAAAAAAAATTGGTTTTTTGGGTCTGGCTTGCTTCCCCCGGGGCTTGGTCTTTGCCCCAAAGGGGTCGGTCCTCGCCCTCTGCTTGTTCTGCGTGCGGTGCGGAGCAAGCAGCGTAAACAGACCGGGAATGAGAACACATGGGTCGCCGTGTCAAAGCCGACGAAGAGCGTGCTGCTGCAGCGCCTGCCCGCCCCCGCGCCAGAAAAAGAAAGGAGAGAGAGAGAGAGAGAGAGAGAGAGAGAGAGAGAGAGAGAGAGAGAGAGAGAGAGAGGGAGATAACAGGAAGGGGGGGGAAGAAAAAGGGGGGCAAAAAGGGGAGAGAGAGAAAGAAAGAGAGAGAGAGAGAGAGAGAAGAGAGAGAGGAGAGAGAGAGAGAGAGAGAGAGAGAGAGAGAGAGAGAGAGAGAGAGAGAGTGGCGAGTCTCACGCGAGATAAACAGTTTCGTTTTCAGTAACAGCCGCGCACACAATTTGCTCTACAGTCGGTGTACAATAACGTGGCCCGGAGAGCACAACCTGACTTTTGAGGGTGTGGGTTCGTGAGGGAAATCTTGGATCAGCCTTCATTCCCTATGCGTGCGTGTGTGTTTCGGTATGTGTGTGAAGACAGAACCGACACAGTCACCCGCACAGACATTCCTCCCCCCACACACACATACACACACAGACGAAGTAAAGTGGCCTCGTCGGCCGCAGGGTGAGCCTACTGTATACTGCATATTACTCCACCGCGACTCACAGGACTCACAAGGCTCACAATATATCCTGCGAGATCTGCCGCCTGCCGCTGTCACAGCAGTGCCTTCCAGCGCGTCCTCGGCCTGGGGGGTTGGGGGCGTCCTGGCGGCGTCCTGGCGGCCCTGGTGTCGCAGGGGAGCGGGACAGGATCTGCAGCACGCGGCAGCAGGCCGTGGGCGAGGACCAGGGCCGTGGCCTGCAGGTCGCAGAGGCCGGAGTTGGGGCCGGAGGCACAGACCGCAAGAAGAAGGCCGTCTTTGTCCCGGAGCCCCCCCCCCCACCCCCACCCCCCCCCCACCCCGCCGCCACACGCGCCGCAAGCACTTGATCCCAACTTTACAGGGCCGGGGCCTCCGCGTTTTCCAGTGACACAGAGACCCGGGCTAGGGGAAATAGGGCAGAGTCACAAACGTGGATCACTGCCGCGGACCACAGAACACGCGCCAAAGAGCGCGGCGCGGTCCGCAACACAAGTCAATTACCACGCCCCACGCAGCGCGCGCCAACGGCGCTTTGGAGCGCGTCCCTTGCAGTGTCGCGGTGTCGCCGGCCAGACTCGCCCTGCCCTTGGCATTCCAGTGTGGCTGGCCTGGCTGGCCTGGCGGACGTCGGCAGTGCAGTGCCAGGGCTAACCCGGGGGCGAGCGCCGAGGGTCCCCGGGCCAAACGTCCGATACGGAAGTAGAGGCAATATCTCGGTTCGAGTCCCTATTGGCCCTCGCACAGATCAAAGGTGATGAATCGCCCCCGGAACCAAAAAAAAACCCTTATGGGGCCTTGCTTTTTCTGCTGCTCCTTCTCCTCCTCCTTCTTCTCCTTCGTCTCCCTGATGAGTGCAGCGTCTCATCGAGGGCTGCTGGGCCAGGCGGCCAGGCCTCGGGCCGAGCAAGCCCGCCACTTTAAAAGGCCTCACGTTCCATTAACCTGGAGGGAAACGGAATGGCAAAGCGGACCATGAATTAAGTCGGGGACAGGAAAGTGGGCGGGGAAGGGAAGGGGTGGGGCACTTTCATAAAAGGGGGGCAGGGGAAACCGGCCGCGCTGATTTCCTGGCGCGTTCAGTGGCTGTTTCGTTATTGCTGCCAAGTCAAGGTGCATGCCGGCGAGTTGCCCAAGCACACAGTCAAGTTGTGTTGTCAAGTACAGTCGAGTTGGAGAGCGGCGGGGGTGAGAGGGAGGCGAGGGGGAGGCAGGCGGTTCGGTGTTTCAACAAGACAAGCGACTCGGGCTGGGGAGTCTGCTATGCAGCGGCAAGAAGGAATTGTCAGCAATTTCTCCCAGAGTGACGCGCCAAGTGGCTCGGCTCGGCTTGGCTCTCGTGGAGCGATGGCGCGCCCCTTCTGTTCGACTGCCTGCCTGCGTTGCCTGCCAGCGTTTAGCCCTCTCGCAAACCCACGTGATTTCGCGACGGCACAATTTTGTCTCGCACTGCCCCACGCCGCGAACAGCTGGCTGTAATCCCAAGTGGTGGCGGATTGGGTTCACAGCCAGTGCCGATGTTCAGCCAGCCGGCTGGAGTCGAGGGCCCCGCGCCCCGCACGACGGTGAGACCGCGACCGCTGCAGAGACAAGGGCCCCGGTGTGCTCGGCTACGCCCTGCGGTAGGCACCGGTAGGCTGGGACGCAGTGGGCCAGAAGACCGGTGGAGGCGGCCAAAACTCTAGACGCGTTTTGAGCTCCAGAGTCTCTAAGTAGGACTCGAACCGAGCGTGTGACCCCACCAATGGATTGCTCTCCGAACGAGGAATCCATTGGAGGGGTCACACGTTCGGTTCGAGTCCTGTTTGGCGACGCTGGAGCTCAAAACGCGTCTAGAGTTTTGGCCGCCTCCACCGGTCTTCTGGCCCACTGTGCGGGAGCCCGCTCATTCCGCACAGCGCTGTCGTCGCTCTGTCTCTCTCGCACCCCTTCGGGCCTTCCGGCCTGCGGGCCTGCGAGGCGCCATGTGTGAGCGCGTGGGAGTGTGAGACGGAGCGAGCCAGTCTGCAGCGCCCACACTGTTGGCTCCGCCTCGGCAGCGCCGCAAGGTGCTGTACCTCCTGGGGCCTCCACCGCCGCCCCGCCTTGCCCCGCCACGTCCCGCCCCGCCCGCCCACGCCCCGCCTCCGCCGCGCGCCCCGCCACCCGGAGCGCCTGTCAACGGCGGGGTAGGCAACCCGACCGCGCGCGCGTCCAGCGGGGTGCCCACCTTCGCGTCGCCGGGCGGCCGGGCGGCTCTTGGCTGCGGTCTGGCTGGGCCGTGGTGACGCGCGCTGGCACGGCGCGGCGGGCCCTCCACTCCTCCCAAAATTAGGCGTCAGCGCGACAGATTAGCAGCGAAGCAGCGACTTCCGGCAGGCGAGCTGGCAGCCAGGCCGGCGGCCGCCCCGGCAGGGCTGGCAGGCAGCCTGTCACGGCGAGGAGATGGCATAATAAGAGGCGCTTGTGCGGCGGCGGCGGCCAAGGCGGCGGCCCGGAGCTGTGTTGGATGCGGACAATTGGGTTTGCCGAACTGAGATTAGCAAGTAAATGCGGCCCGGATGCGATGTGGCCCAGGCGGGGACCGGCAGCGGGGCAAGAAATATCGGACTGTGGATTTCGGGACTCGACTCTGAAGCATCTCGAGGACCGTTTAGGAGGTCGCAAAACAAGCATCAATCGCACACAAACTTCCTCGCAAACTCGCGTCAAGATTAGCCTTCAATTCATGAGAAATCATTGACATTTTTTTGAAGCTCTTTCAATTAAACTTCGATCATTTTTGGGGAATCCCGAGTGAGATCCGTTTCGACAAGGAAGGCTCATGAGGAATTCACCACGTTGGGATGGTGACAAGCTGCAGTGTGTCGGTGTGGTCGAGGTGGTTGGTGTGGTCAGTGTGCACTGTGCGAAAAAACCACAGTGAATCCCGTTAATTTTTTTGCCGGGATTTACTGTAGATCAGAACACAGGATTTACTGTGCCTGGCTACAGTATTTACTGTACCTCGTACAGGATATTCCGTACTCCACTCCTGTGGTACAGTAAATCCCGTACAAAGTACAGTGGATCCTGTAAAAAAGGTACAGTAAATCCTGTACTCTGAACTACAGTGACAGCTGTACTAATCACTACAGGATTTACTGTGATTTTTTCCCACAGTGTGTGAGTGGTATGTCCCCCAGCGTGAGTACGCAACAGGGATCAAACCCAATATCTCCGGTTGCCCGCACACCAAACCCGAAAAACAACCGGACACCGGCCTGTGGCGGCCTTCCGGTCCAGCGGCCTTTCACGGTGTACACAGTAATACAGTACTCTCATTGCGAACAGCAAAGAGAGAGAGAGAGAGGGGGGGGGAGAGGGAGAGGGAGAGAGGGAGAGGGAGAGGGAGAGAGGGAGAGGGAGAGAGAGAGGGAGAGGGAGGGAAAGAGGGAGAGGGAGGGAGAGAGGGGGAGAGAGAGAGAAAGAGGGGGAGAGAGAGAGAGAGAGAGAGAGAGAGAGAGAGAGAGAGAGAAAGAGGGAGAGGGAGAGAGAGAGAGAGGCGCTGTACGCAATGAGCGTGCTCACGCTGGCCTTGAAAGCGATACCCCTCTGCCTGGCCGCCACCGAGGAGGCGAAGAACGCGGACGTGACGCGAGGACCTCTACGCCGTCTGTCTGTCCTCGTCTTGCAGCTTGCAGCCACTCTATGCGACTCGAGACCACAAAAATGTCACTACTCTCATCATTTGCTGCGGCCGAAATTTGGGCGCCTCAAGCTGATCGTGTGTCTGGGTCGGCAAGCCGCCTGCAGTGCGCGGCGATGTTCGGCTTGGCGCCAAAACGAGATCGACATCCACTCCGGAACAGTTGAAAATCGCCCGCCCTCCGCGCCCTCGCCTGCTGCCTGTTCTGCCCGCCGCGTGCACCTGCACTGCACGGGGACCGCGGGGAGAATACTGCGCCCATGCGGGGCGACTGGGTGGGGAGGTGGGGGGAAAAGGGGGGGAAGGTCGACGATAATCGGTGAGTTTCAGCGAGTCGTCCCCGCCACGCCAAACGTGCCCGCCTCACTGCGGCCGACTTTGCTCGTCGCTTTTCTCCTGGCGGGGCGGGGCGGGGCGGGGTGGGGCGGGGCGGGGCGGGGCGGGGCCTTTAATGACCGCCGCCCCACGGGACTTTGACTAAAAGGGCCCGCCCCCATAAGTTGGCTATGCTGCGCGCCGCGCGTGGTCGGCGAACATGTCGCGAGGCTATCGTGCAGGCAGGGGAGGAGGCAAGCAGAAGGCTTCGGCTTTTCTGGGGGAGGGGGGGGGGCTGCCGCTCCGCCTTGGCCCTAGCCTCGCACAGGGGTCCTCTTTCCGTCTGCACCGGCGGCAGCGCGACGCTCCGGCTAAACTTTGCCGCCCAATTGCTTTGGATTTGCGCCGCGCGCTGGCTTCCGGTAAACTAACACGCCAGACTACCCCCCCTCCCCCTCCGGCCCTTTCTCGGATCAGGCCGCCCGGATCGCTGTAATGAATTTTCACTTCAGCTTCCCTGCGCCGCCTGCGAGTGAGTGAACCACGCTCGCGCCTGTGTGTGTGTGCTGGTCTGTTTGTCCGTCTGCCTGCGTGCCTGCCTATCCGTGTGTCTTCTGCCTGTGTGTTTCTTCGCGTGTCTCTGTGTGAGTGAGCCGCCTGCGGTGTAGATGCTGTAGGTGTGCGGCACGCTGTGCCCCTCTGACTTGGCCGGACTCGGCCCAGCAGCCGGTGGGGGGGGGGGGGCCTCACCCCTACTGCTGCCCCTTGACGTTGTTGTTTCGTCGGCCTGTCCCCCGGCCTGTCCTGCGGGATGAGCACGTAAAAGAGCTTGCCCCAGTCATCCCTTCCCCTTAGCTGTCACCCTTATCGCTGGCTAGACCGTCCCCACCCTCCCCCTCCACGGCCCTATCAGTGTAGGGCCGTAGGGCCCCCGAGGCGTGCCTGTAATGTTGCGGAAGCCGGGTCGTTGAGGTGCGGCCATGCCGGGCCTTGCCCGCCGCGCCGTGCCTTCCGCCGTGCCGGCCATCGAATGGTACGGCACGGCGGAGGTAGCCGGCGGGCTCATTCGCACCGTCTCTCTCGCACTCATGGGGCGGACCGAAGGGGTGCGAGAGAGACAGAGCGCGGAATCGCTCTCGGCACGGTGGACCACCGGAGGCGCTGCGGGGTTCCGTGTGACGGCGACGTTCCCCCGTCGCTCTCGAGGACCTTCATCGTGGACCTCACGGCGGAGGCCACGCCGCCGGCGGCGGTGGCGTTTCGGAGCCCCCGAGGCCCCACGGCGGCCATCCAATGGGCGAGTGCTAAATAAAGTGGCAGCCCGTCGCTCCTCGAGGCCCCCCTGCTCGCCGAGCTGCTCCCCGACTCGGACTTCAGACACCCGGAGGTGGAGTTGCGACTTTGGTAATGGCAACACTTGGCCCGCCGGCCGGGTTTCGGGTGTATCGCACGAAAGGGGGGGGGGCCTTGCTTGTTGCCTGGCAGAGCCTCATTGGAGGTGTTTATGAAAGGGTTGCCAACCACCGCGGGGGCGGCCGGGGGCGGCCGGGGGCGGCCCGGGGATTCTCTGGGGGTGGGTATTTGGGGAGGCGGAGACGCCGCTGTGGAAGGGGAGGCCTCTAACCGCACTGATTGTCGGAAAGCTACAAAATGGGCTGCAGAATTATCAAAGCGATCCTCCGGCAAACAGATAGAACAGCGCCGCGGCCTGAGGGGAATGGAGGGGGGAGGGCAACAAATTGAGAAATGAAGTCGGGGAAGCCGCACTGGTCGGATGATTAAAACTTGGCAAATCGCTTTGTCTCACTCTCTCGTTATATAGTGTGCTCGATGAGGGTCCGCAACATTTCTGCGACGAGCGAAAATACTGATGAGGTGGCCGGCGGGGATCGAACCTCCGGTGCGGCGTGTGCTGAGCCGACGCTTTAGCGAGCTCGGCTACCGCGGAGCGCTGGGCATGCATACAGCGACGCGAACACGGCGGTAATCTGCTGAGTACCGAATGCCTGGCCGTTCCAGCGGTCGGAGGGGGGGGGGGGGGCAGGCCACTTAGTGCTGGGCTCCAGGCTCCAGGGACGCTCCAGCATGACTGCGGATCGTCCTCGTCCCGCTAATCCCGGACCAATGAAGGGCTCCCGGGCTAATCCACACCGCCGACCCTCTGAAAAGTCGAATGGGGCGACGCGGCGACGGCCCGAAAAAGGTCAAAAGGGGCAGCCGACAATAAACGCTCATTGGCTGCTGCAGCTGCTGTCTAGACTCATCAGCGGGACGCGCGCATTTGCATTATATCCGGTTCCGTCTTTTTTCTTTCGGGGGAAAGAGGTTGACACGAGTAAAGCGATCGCATCAAGAGGCATTCACTTTTTGCTTTTTTTTTTGTTTCGCGTTGCGCGCGTATCCTCGTTTATGGAGGGTGATCGCATTTTCATACCCTCTTTCGGCAAAAAGGCGGCGAGGGGATCGGGTCGGCCAGTGCAGCGCGCAGAACGACGGGCGGACGGACGGACAGACAGACAGACAGACAGGACAGACCAGACACAGTCAATTGTGAGTGAGGTTCTGGCTGTTCGAGTGCCGCCGGGCCGCGGTCGCCGCCCCGCCCCGCCCCGCCCCGCCCCCGGGGGCGCGAAGATTCGAGGATTGCGGGGGAGCCTTTGAAGTGTTAGGCCGTCTTTCTGGCTGCCATTTAGACACGGCCCTGCCAAAGGACGGACGGCCGCACGGGGGCACGCCGACGACGAGGACGGGGCTTGCCGAAGAGGAGAAGGAGGCGACCGAGGCCACGTTCCGGCCTCGGAACCGCTCGGAACGGACCCCGGCGAGTGCCAACGGAAATAAACTCGAGGTGGCCCGCCCGGGGAACACCCCAAAGGCCACCCCGCCCCGCCACGCCTCTCACGCCATTTCATAAATTTGCTCAATATTCTCCGGCGAGACCCGCCGCCGCCGCACAGTGGGCCAGAAGACGGTGGAGGCGGCCAAAACTAGACGCGTTTTGAGCTCCAGAGTCGCTAAATGGGACTCGAACCGAACGTGTGACCCCACCAATGGATTCCTCGTTCGGAGAGCAATCCATTGGTGGGGTCACACGTTCGGTTCGAGTCCCATTTAGCGACTCTGGAGCTCAAAACGTGTCTAGAGTTTTGGCCGCCTCCGCCGGCTTCTGGCCCACTGTGCGCCGCCGCCGGGGGCCAGAGACGCGCTTCCCACGTGGCACTGTCTGCGCGTGCATAGGGATAGACACATAGACACGCAGACACGGACGGACGCGAGAAGGGGCCGTCGGAATGTGCAAATATGCCGCGGTGCTTCAACGGGCGCGGGAATTGCTGCTCGACAGAGTAATCATTGTGCCGGGGGTTTGCCATGGGTATGAATTTTCCTGTTCCAGTCCGCGCAAAGTCAGCTCGAACCATTAACTGCATGGCCTGAATCTTATAACTGACTTTGTTGTCGTGCGGATGGCCGGGGCACCTGTATTATGTTGCTCGTCCCCCGGCGCGTCTGCAGCGTCCGCAGCCCCGGGGCCCCTCGGCAGACACCTGTCAGCCGCGCTGCGTCGACCTGGGCGGCAACAGCAACGCGGACGCCGGGGCAGGGCCCTCGCCCTGCCAAGTGCCCCCGCCGCCGCCGCCCGCCGCCCCCGCCGCCCCCGCCGCCCCCGCCGGCCCCCCGCCGTCTGAAAGGCGATAGCTCTACGGAACGGAGAGCACGGGGAGCGCTCCCCGGGGAAGATCGAAGTACTCCAGGAGCATCTTGCAGGGCGCGGCCAAGGGCCCGGCCCCCCGGCCCGCTCGGTGACATAGACAAGCCGAGCGCGGTCGCGCCTTGTGGGTCGCGGCGGCGGCGGCGGCGCCCCGTATGGAAATTTAGTTTTACGGTGTGGTCGTGTGTGCGCGCGGAGCCCTGGCAGGGCACTCGCCCACTTTCGGGACAACTGCGCCCAAAAATAAAGATTTGCTGAGATTGCTGACGGTGGGAAGCTGCCCAGCAGCGCGCTGCCCTGACTGCAGCCTGGGCATTCTGCCGCTCCCTTGCGCACGGTGGGCCAGAAGAGCGGCGCAGGCGGCCCAAACTCCAGTCGCGTTTTGAGCTCCATCGTCGCTAAATAAGACTCGAACCGAACCAATGACCCCACCAATGGATTGCTCTTCAAACGAGGAATCCATTGGTGGGGTCACACGCTCGTTTCAAGTCCAAGAGCTCCAGACGCGTCTTCTAGAGCTTTGGCCGCCTCCAGCGATCTTCTGGCCCACTGTGCTGGCTTGTGCTGGTTAAATCGACTCTGACTGACTTGCTGTGTGGCTGTTGGCAGGCGCGGGAATGGGAATGGTGCCTCCAGCATGACGAGCACCAACAACGGGACCCTCCACTGTGAGTATCGGCCAAGCCCTCGGCCAGGCCGCTGCCCGCTGGGCTGGCCCGCCCGGGCAACGCCTTCACCGGCCGACACCCCGCGCTCACGCTTCCCCGCCAGACTTGGCAGTGTGGGCACGGCCCCGCATGCCGCACTGCAAAAAAAAGTGATGATCCCCGCCGCCGCCTTCAAGACCCCCCGCGGCGCGGACTCACTTGATGCCCGTTCGAGTAGCACTGAGATGAGTCCCTCGGGTGAGGCCGTGGCGCGATTTGCTTCTGGGGTCGCGGCGCTGTGCACAGTTCAAATTAAAAAACTTTGGTCCTCGAGTGGTGGTACCCCCCGCCGCCCCGCCGCCCCCGGCGTCGTCACACTACGGCTCTCTCCGCGCCAACTCGTCCGAAACTGCGCGTTGCGCTCCGCCGCCTCCACCGCCGCCTCGCCCCCCGAGTCGCGGGGCCGCGGGGCCGCGGGGTGGCCCCATCCGTTTTATTTCGACTTATCCATTTTTCGCTTCGACATGTCGCCGCATAGCGGAAGAGCCGTGACGCCTGTCCGCTCCAGACGGCCAACACGCCCGGTCGCCAACAACTTTTTTTTTCAAACAAACTTTTCTCTCTTTTTTTGGATGCCTGCGAGTGTGTCTGTGTGCGCGCGTGTGCGTGCGATGTACGCTACCTGTCAAGGCCCAGTCACGAATTTATTTTCTTGGTTTCATGTCCCAATAATTCCGTACCGCGGCCCTCTACCCTCGGGCGGGGCGGGGCGCGCGCGTAGGCTGGCTCTGCTTTCATCCCTCTGCGAGCGTAGTGCGTCGACTGTATGACGGCCCGGCGACACACCCGTTGCGGACCCAGGCGCTGATCTATGGCACGCCCCATTGTACATTGAATACTCACACACACACAAAAAACTTTCAACAATAAATCAATTCCATCGTACGCAGTGCTTCGCAGTGTCGGCCTGAAAAAAATTGATTTTCTACCCCACGCCGCCACGTGTGACAGCGTAGTTTGCGACGTGAATTCCAACCCCCAGGTCACTCTGCACTCCTCGGATGAGTCCGTGGAGCCCTCTCCGTCGCTCAAGCCTCTCGACACGCGTGGGCCGGGGGCGCTAGGTGACACGGAACCGATGGCCTACTCAAAAATTTAGAGCGAAACGGGGGGAATCGAACCCGGGTCCCTGGGGCCGCCGACCGTCGCCTCTGCGCGCTCGGCCACGCTGAGTTATAGCCGCGACGGGTGGCGCGTCCAGCGGCGCGTTCTGCAGGACGTCCTGGAGAGCGAGCCTGCAGCCGCGGAGCGCCAAGTGCGCGGGCTTCACAGTGTAATGACGTAAAGCCAAGGGCGCTCGGGCAGTCCTGCAGCCCGGCGCTCCTGGAGTCCTGGGGTCCTGGAGTCCTGGAGTCCTGGGGTCCTGGAGTCCTGGGGTCCTGGAGTCCTGGAGTCCTGGGGTCCTGTCCCAAATCCAGGCCCATGCCGCGGGACAGCACCCGGCGGACCCGGACCCTCGGAAGGACGTGGCCTCGGCCAGGGACTCGGAGAAGGACTCGGAGAGGTTCTCGGAGAGGTTCTCGGAGAGGTTCTCGGAGAGGGACTCTTCTTGTTCGTCCTCTTTATCTCCACCAGGGCACGGCGCGGCATCGGCACGCCCGGCACGCCGGGGTGAATCGCACGGAGAATCCGGTGCGGGGCGGGGCGGGGCGGCAGTCTGGCGGTATGAGAGACCTCGGAACCCTATCAAGTCCCCTTTGTCAATGAAGCCACGGGTGCGGCAGTGCGGCAGCACGGCACGCGGTCGCAGTGCGGTGGGGCGGGGTCTTACGACGAGGCAACGACCCATAAAAAAAACCGCGCAAAAAAAAACCATCTTTATTTTTATTTTTTGCAGAGCGCTTTCTATTGGCACGGGAGATAGTTCCGACGGTCGCCGCGACGCAGCGCCGCTACGCAAATGACCGGCAACCGTCGGCGCAGACAGACACGAGAGGCCCGCGCAAACATTTGACGAGAAAATGATTCCATTCAAACAGAAGCGGAGGAAGGAACAAGGACAACACACTACGACGTGTCGGGAGGACTCGCCCCTCTTTTTTCCCGCTTCGTTTCCGGCCTTTCTTTCCCTTTCAGGGCTTCCAGGGCCTTCCAGGGCCTTCCAGGGCTTCCAGGGCCTTTCAGGCCTTTCAGAGCGATAACGCGTTGTGCCCATCCATCGCACCTCGCACGCCCTTATTAAAGTTGAGGAACAATCCGACGGCGGGAACAAGGAACCAAGGAACCGGCCCGGATGAAAGGAGAGGGGAAGCGGCAAATCTGCACGGACAGAGCGAGAGAGAGAGAGAGAGAGAGAGAGAGAGAGAGAGAGAGAAGAGAGAGAGAGTGAGGAGAGAGGAGTGAGGAGTGAGAGAGAGAGAGAGAGAGAGAGAGAGAGAGAGAGTGAGTAGTGAGAGGAGTGAGTGAGAGAGTGAGAGTGATGAGTTAGTGATAGAGAGAGTGAGAGAGAGAGAGATGAAGAGAGAGTAAGAGAGAGGAGTGAGTGAGTGTGAGAGTGAGAGAGAGAGATGCGGATTGTGTTGTTGTGTGTATGAGAAGAGAGAGAGAGAGAGAGAGAGAGAGAGAAGAGAGAGAGAGAGAGAGAGGCATGCCTGTGGAATGTCAACGCAGACGGCATCCCAGCCCGACCAGTGTGCTGGCTCCCGGCGTCCTTTTCGTCGCTCTGTCCCTCTCGCACCTCTGCGGGACGCCCCGGGAGAGCGAGAGAGACGGAGCGACGAATTAGCGTGCATCGGGCCTCGGCCGGGGTGTCGGCGCTGAGCTGCGCTGAGCCTGAGCCGCCGCGCCGACGACGCCCCGCCCTGAACTTTGCTAATATCAATCTGCCTGGGTCCGGCTGGGACAATTATCGATGACACGGTGTGGCAAGAGAGAGAGAGAGAGAGAGAGAGAGAGGGGGGGGGGCAGAAAGGGGAAAAGAGCGAAATGCCACGCGGCTCTGGCGGAGCGGAGCGAGCGCGCATCCAACTCCGTTCCCGTTCCCCCACCAGCGAAAAGTTTAATAAAATGGACGAGGAGAATTTAAAAATTGTGACGCGTGTTTCCGGCCGGGCGATGGAGTGAGATAGAAATTAAAATAATTAAATAATAAAAGAGGAGAACAACTGTTTGTCAAGAAACGGGGGTTGGGGAGGGAGACGGGGAGCCTCGGCGCGGGCCTCGCCAAACAGTTAGGCAACTTGATGAGGATCGCGGCTTCATCTAATCAGCCAATCGCGGCCCGGCGCGGCCAGCGCGCCGCGGAGTGCCCCGCCCCCGCAACTCTAATGAGATGAGCAGAGTTGCCACATAAGTAGGCAAATATTCCCTCGAAGAACCAGTGTCGCGGAAGGTTGCCGACCCCTCACCCCGCCTGCACTGAACGGGCCAATATCGGGGATTCTCCATCGAGAGGACGTCCTACGAGCAGGCTGAGGTTGGCAACCCTCTCCAAAAACAGCGCATCGCGAGAACTTATTTGGCGACACTGCGCACACTAAATTCTTGTGGACTTTTTTATGCATAGTTATGCATGCACAGATACGTCCATATGTTATGTATAAAATTATGCATCACTGTGTACATTTTATGCAGGAAGGTGCATAAAATGTACACAATGATGCATAATTTTATTCATACCTTATGGACGTTTCTGCGCATGCGGAACTATGCATAAATTATGCGTCATTATGCATTTAAAAAGTCCATAAGAATTTAGTGTGCGGCTAACAAGGATGACTGGCGGTTCGCAGTTCACGGGCTCCAACACAGGCGCGCAGAGCGCAGCACAGCAACGCCATGCGAAAAAAACGACCACCATTAATACAATAAACGCTCTGAAAAAAAAAAAACACCAACGAAAAAGAAAACAGAAAGAAGTGTGGAACTCTGCGTTGGTGCCGCGCGCGCCGCGCGCCTGTGAACTGCCGGGTAGACTAGCCCGCCGCTCACACGCGTGGTGCGGGTCTGCCTATCCTCGGTTCCGCAGGCGTTCTGGCTCAGCAGCATTCTGTCGCCTCGCCGCGTCGCCCCGCCCCACTCCGCCACGCCCCGCCCCGCCCCGCCCCGAGACCGATTTGTTGGCGCACTACAACGAGAACGCGCTGCGGAACAATGCGGTAAATTCCCCGAAATTCCCCGAAATTCCCGCTGCCCCGTCATTAACATGTGCGGACGAATCGCAAACAACGTCGGCGCGCGGCGCACAGTGGGCCAGAAGACCGGTGGAGCGGCCAAAATTCGAGACGCGTTTTGAGCTCCAGAGTCGCTGAAAAGGACTCGAACCGAACGTGTGACCCCACCAACGGATTGCTCTCCGAACGAGGAATCCATTGATGGGGTCACACGGTCGGTTCGAGTCCCATTTAGCGACTCTGGAGCTCAAAACGCGTCTAGAATTTTGGCCGCTCCACCGGTCTTCTGGCCCACTGTGCGGCGCGGCGGGGCAGCTGCGGACCGGATCCGGGAATTGCTTTCGTCGCTCTGTCTCTCTCGCACCTGCGCGCTACGCCGCGGGGAGTGCGAGAGAGACGGAGTGGCCTCCGGAATGTGACAGGAAGCTCGGCCTTTCCATCAAAGTACTCTTTATGCAGGACACGGTGGAGCAGGAATGGCGGAGAAGTGCGGACAATGGGCGAAAGCGAACTACAAAAGCGGTACTACAAGAAGGCGGTTTTGCAGCGCTCCGAAAAGTTTCCCGCGATAAATCTGTTTCCGCGCTCTTCCAAGAACCAGCACCAGCACCAGCAGCAGCAGCAGCGCGGGGCAGTTTGATTTCTACCTCGGCACAACATCTCTCCGGTTCCTTAGCTCCTTAGCGCGCACCGGTGCGGCAACGGCAAGCCCCGCAAGGACCAAGGCTCGCCTCTCTCGCGTCTGGGTCGCGCCCCGCGCCCCGCGCACTTCGCCACCCGTTTAGACATTTCAGACTGCCGCCGAGCCGAGCCAAGGCCATCTGGGTGAGAGTCCTAATTTTTGCAAACGAGTTAAAGTGACATTTCTGAGCCATGGAGTTAGCCGGCCCCCTCCCCTCTCTGGACGGCGTCGTTCCGCCCTCCTCTCCGTCTCCCCCCTCCCGCTGGCGCTCTTCTTCAACAAAGATGGCATTAACACCCGATTTATTTATCAGACTTAAACTCCGCAAAAACTTTCCCCTCATCGCGCGGCCGAAGAGGGGGCCGGATTCCGTCTGGCACGCGACTCGGACGCAAGGCGGCTGCGAAACAGCATTTAAAAAAATGAAAAGGGGGGAATATTCCGGCCGGAGTGAAATCGGTGGAGGAGGGGGGGATAATTCATGTAGGATTGGGGTCCAAGTTTGCCGTGACAAATTGACACCGTAGACGCTTTCGGCTCGGACGAGGGACGCGAGGGATGCGGCCCGGCTGGCCCTCCGCCAGGAGGCTGCCTCCAGAGAGGGCTCTCTGTCTCTCTCGCACGCACGCGCGACGCCCCGGAGGCCCCGCGAGAGCGAGAGAGAGGGGGAGAGAGAATCTCGGAATCGGTCTGCGGGGCGTCCGCGCTGCCCGCTCCTCCATGCCAAGCGTGATCGCCCTGCCGTCCCCGGCGGCCCTACGCCCTGGCCTCGCCGCCCTGGCCTCGCCGCCCAAGCCCTGGCCTCGCCGCCCTAAGCCCTGGCCTCGCCGCCCAAGCCCTGGCCTCGACCGGCCCTGGCCTCGCCCCCTGGCCTCGCTGCCCTGGCCTCGCCGCCCAGCCCTGGCCTCGCTGCCCTGGCCTCGCCGCCCTAGGCCCTGGCCTCGCCTGCCCTGCCCTGGCCTCGCCGCCCAAGCCCTGGCCTCGCCGCCTAGGCCCTGGCCTCGCTGCCCTGGCCTCGCCGCCCTAGGCCCTGGCCTCGCCACCCTGGCCTCGCTGCCCTGGCCTCGCCGCCCTAGCCCTGGCCTCGCTGCCCTGGCCTCGCCGCCCTGCCTGGCCTCGCCGCCCTGGCCCCCCTGCCCTGGCCTCGCGCCCTGGCCCTGGCCTGCGCCCTGGCCTCGCCGCCCTGGCCCCTCGCTGCCCTGGCCTCGCCGCCCTAGGCCCTGGCCTCGCCACCCTGGCCTCGCTGCCCTGGCCTCGCCGCCCTACGCCCTGGCCTCGCCACCCTGGCCTCGCCGCCCTACGCCCTGGCCTCGCCCGCCCTACGCCCTGGCCTCGCCAGCCCTGGCCTCGCTGCCCTGGCCTCGCCGCCCTACGCCCTGGCCTCGCCACCCTGGCCTCGCCGCCCTACGCCCTGGCCTCGCCGCCCTACGCCCTGGCCTCGCCACCCTGGCCTCGCCGCCCTAGGCCCTGGCCTCGCCGCCCTGGCCCGCCTCGCCACCCTGGCCTCGCTGCCCTGGCCTCGCCGCCCTAGGCCCTGGCCTCGCTGCCCTGGCCTCGCCGCCCTAGGCCCTGGCCTCGCCGCCCTAGGCCCTGGCCTCGCCCCTGGCCCCTCCTGGCCCGCCCCTACGCCCTGGCCTCGCCACCCTGGCCTCGCCGCCCTACGCCCTGGCCTCGCCGCCCTAAGCCCTGGCCTCGCCACCCTGGCCTCGCCGCCCTAGGCCCTGGCCTCGCCGCCAGCCCTGGCCTCGCCCTGGCCTCGCCGCCCAGCCCTGGCCCCCCCGGGCCCGCGTCCAAGCCCTGGCCCTGCCGACCCTCAGCGCGGCCCGTAAGAGCCCGCTAACACTAGGCACACACTCACCTCGCGGCCTCTCGGTACACAGCCGAGCCATTCCGAAGACCCGATTCGCCGCTCTGTCTCTCTCGCACCCCTGCGGGACGCGGGGCTCTCCCATGCGTGCGACAGAGACGAAATGTTCCTTCGGCAGCGGTCTCCCGGGGCGCCGCCTCTCGGAGGCGCTCGTCGCGTTTGGGTTTGGCGTCGTGGTGGCCGTCGCTCGGCCCGCCCGGAGAACACGGAGACCACGGGGAACGCCCCGCCCCGCCCCGCCCCCACCCCGCCACCGCCCGCCCGCCCCCGCCCCGCCCCGCCCGCACGCCACGCCACGCCCCCAACTCGGCGCTCTACTGTGATAGACTCTGTGGTCACGCGGTAAACAAAACTTTCAGAAACCGGCGCAGAATGCGCTTTCGAGAATTTCATTTGCCGCGCGCGCTAGACTCGGCGAGCGGAGCAAGGAAATATGGAACAAAATGTAGAGCGGCACTCAATTTTTCATCTCTTTGGGACTCCAGGGGCTCGGCTCGGTTTACCGGGAACTCATACCATCCGTTGCTCGGTGTTTCTCAGTGAGGCGAGTGCGGGGCGTCCTCGGTGCGTCCCTGCTGGGGACGGCTGGGGACGGCTGCACTGTGAGGAAAAGGTACGGAAAAAGTACGGAACATGTCTGGTCAATAATTTACTGGACCGTCCGTACTTGCCAACTACGGAACGTTCCGTACTTTTCTTCCGTACCCATTTACATGGGTTCATATGGAGCAAGTACGGAACGTTCCGTACTTTTCTCCGTACCTCCTAACTATATTTTTCTGTACCATTTCCATACAAAAGTACGGAATTTTTTACAGTGTGGGGACGCAGGCACCGCGCGGGGCATATTGTTTCTCGGTTCCTTCTCGGAAAAAGGACGAAAGGGGGACGGAATGAAAGCCCGCGTGCCCCGTAGACCTACAATGTACAATCCCATACATGCCTCGTCGCGCTGTGTTGACTCCTCTCCATCTGATTCCAGTGGACTACGCCAATGCGACGCTGCTGTCCAATCTCACCAGGATCGGCAAGGAGGGCGAAGGGTGCGTATTCCGCCTCCCCCACCCCTTTTTTTCCCCTTTGCCGCTCTTCATAGGAATGCCTCTCGTCTGAATGAATGGCATTACCGCCCCCGCTTGCCGGCAGGCCGGTTCCGAGGCTCGTTTCCGTCGCGCCGTCTCTCTCGCGCCCGCTCGGGACGGCCCGTGAGTGCGACAGAGACAGAGCGACGGAAACGATCTCGGAATCGGCCTGCTGGCTCGCCCGGGCCTGCACAGTGGGCCACAAGACCGATGGAGGCGGCCAAAACTCTAGACGCGTTTGAGCTCCAGAGTCGCTAAACAGGGCTCGAACCGAGCGTGTGACCCCACCACTGGATTCCTCGTTCGAAGAGCAATCCATTGGTGGGGTCACTCGTTCGGTTCGAGTCCCATTGAGCGACTCTGGAGCTCAACACGCGTCTGGAGTTTTGGCCGCCTCCACCGGTCTTGTGGCCCACTGTGGCCTGCCGAGGCCCACAATGCATCTGGCGCTTCTCCCCGAGATCACATTGATTTGACTTCATGCATAATTCGAAGGGAATTCCCTCGCTGCCTCGTCGCTCTGTCTCTCTCGCACCCCTGCGGGACGCTCCACGTGTGCGAGAGAGACAGAGCGACGGGAAGCTCTCCTCGGAATCGGTCTGCAGGCGCACGTCGCGTCGCGGGCGTCGCGGGCTGTCCCAATTTTCGCGCCTTTTCCCGCCAGTTGTTTTTCCCCTCGCTTCATATTTAACAGCTCCACCGTTTCTCATGTAATTTTCGTCATTGTTTCTCTTTTTTATTTGGGACGGATCCGAGACAGCGTCGCGCTTCTCTTTATTCAATTCCCCGTCGAATGCCGGACGAATGCACTTTCGTAAATGGCGGAGCGGAAATGACTCGAGATTCGTCCTCGGTGATGAAGGCGGCTACGAGAGAGACGCTACGGCGCCTCCTTGTGCCGCGGCGATTTTTCATATACAGTCACCTGCCGTCGCCCTGTCTCTCTCGCGCCCGCGGGGCGTGCCGTGTAGGTGCGAGAGAGACGGAGTGACGTCTCACGGCGCGCTGGGAGCGCCATCCGTTGCCGAGGCCGCGTAAATTGATACCAAAGCCCCGTGGTCTCGCACAGTGGGCCAGCAGACCGGTGGGCGGCCAAAACTCTAGACGCGTTTTGAGCTGCAGAGTCGCTGAATGGAACTCGAACCGAGCGTGTGACCCCACCAATGGATTGCTCTCCGAACGAGGAATCCATTGGTGGGGCACATGTTCGGTTCGAGTCCCATTCAGCGACTCTGGAGCTCAAAACGCGTCCAGAGTTTTGGCCGCCTCCACCGGTCTTCTGGCCCACTGTGCCTCGGCACGGCCTCGGCGCGGCCTGGGCCACGAGGACGACGACGAGCTCGGCGAGCACGGTGGGCACGCACACCGGCCGCTCTCTCGGCTCTCGAACCCTGTTTGCCTGCAGGCTGTCTCCGAGCGGCGCTCCGTCTCTCTCGCACCCTCACGGAACGCCACGCGCGAGCGCGAGAGAGACGCAGCGACGTCGGCACTGTTGTTCCGAATGAGCCTTCTGTCCCGCGGTCGCTAAGCGGCTAAACGGCTCAAACGTCCCTTTCTCCAGCCCGGTCGGGGTCCGGTACCCATGCACGCCGAGGTCCCCGTCAGGCCCAGGCCACACAGTGGGCCGGGCCGTGGCTCTGGATCCACCCCTAAGCCGCCTGTCCTGCTTGCGCCGCTCGTGCCGCTTCTTGCAGGATGTACGTGCCGTACGAGGAGCGCGTCGAGACCTACCTGGTGCCCGTCGTCTTCATCCTCATCTTCGTGCTGGGCACCGTGGGCAACGGCACCCTCGTTTTCGTCTTCATCCGCCACCGCGGCATCCGCACCGTGCCCAACATCTACATCTTCAGGTAGGCACCCGTCTCTCTCGCACCCACAAGGGACGCCCCATGAGTGCGAGAGAGACAGAGCGACGAAAACGGCAGACATCCCCTCTAGTATCTAATTTGGGGTGTTCCCCCTTCCCCCGCTAGATTCACGCCTGGGGTTGTCCGTTCGCGCCGCGCGGAGGCGGTAGAGTTGCCGCCAAAACGGGCCGCCCGCACGCGCTAGCCATAGTTTGTCCAGCTAACATTGTCCCAACCGGCAGGTCTTCCCCTTCTGCTATGTATTTTTCCGCCCGCACTACTGCTACACTATTCTGTTCTCTCCCCGCCATGAATTGTTCGCCCGGTCCGCTCGGCCGCTCCGCAGCCTGGCCCTGGGGGACCTCCTCGTCATCCTCACCAGTGTGCCCTTCACGTCCACGCTGTACACCGTGGACTCGTGGCCCTACGGCACCGCCGTGTGCAAGGTAGGGAGACTTCTCGCAGCGGACAGCGGTCCAAAGGTTCGAAATATTCCTAACCTATCCCAACCTAACCTAACCTAACATAACCGAACCCAACCTAACATAACCTAACCTTACCTAACCTTACCTAACCTAACCTCTCCGACCCTAACCTCTCCGAACCTAACCTCTCCGAACCTAACCTCTCCGAACCTAACCTAACCTCAACTGGATTCTAAAACCCACGCCGACGGACAGGTGTCCGAGGTGGCCAAGGACGTGAGCATCGGCGTGTCCGTGTTCACGCTGACGGCGCTGAGCGGCGACCGCTACGTGGCCATCGTCAGCCCGCTGCGCCGCCACAGCTCCAGCACGGCGCGCCGCCACACGTGCATCATGGCGGCCGCCATCTGGATCGCCGCCATCGCCTTCGCCGTCCCGGACGCCGTCATCGCCGAGGTGCAGGACCTGGAGCTGGACGACGGCCACATTATCCAGGTGCGTCGCGCAAGGGCAATGCGAAGCGGCGAAGCGCAGTGCGCAGGTCCAAATCCCGGACGCGTTTTGAGCTCCAGAGTCGCTAAATGGGACTCGAACAGAACGTGTGATCCCACCAATGGATTGCTCTCCGAACGAGGAATCCATTGGTGGGGTCACACGTTGGGTTCGAGTCCTTTTTAGCGACTCTGGAGCTCAAAACGCGTCTTCTGGCCCACTGCAGGACGATGACAGGGAAGCGTGGTCCGGGAAAAGGGCAGCAAGCGCACACCTGTGAGGGGATTTCCCCCTCCGCAGTCAGGCAGTAAGGAAGGCCCCCCAGGGGGCGGTAAATTGAACTGCAGATCTCTGCCGCCCCCGCGACCCGCGTCACAACAACACGTCCGGACCCTTCCGCCCGTCCGCGGCCAACCGGGCAGCCTCCCCCTTCCCTCCCACGGTGTCCGTTGGTGACATTTCCCCGCTGGCCGTGCCCGGCAGACTGATTCCGAGAGTCATTTTCGTCGCTCTGGCTCTCTCGCACTCACGGGACGTCCCGTGTAGGTGCGAGAGAGACATCGCGGCCAAAACGACCCTCGGACGCAGTCTGCTGGCCGACTGCCCCGGCCGGCTGGCGTTGGCGTCCACACTGCAAAAGTAAGCGGCGGCGACGTGGCTGCAGTGCAGACGCTGCTACACTGTGTGGTCGCCGTCCAAGTGACATGCACGGCACTCACGGCGCTCTGCACCCGGCCAGGCCCCAGCCCCCAGCCCCCTAGCCCCAGGCACGTGGCATGCCCGGGAAGAGTGGCTTCCATTCCATGAAACATTCGGGCGCGCTTCAATGAACCAGCACCGCCAGCGCACCGCGACGAGGGCGAGGGCGAGTACGAGGGCGAGGGCGAGGACGAGGGCGAGGGCGAGTACGAGGGCGAGGGCGAGGGCGAGGGCGAGGGCGAGGGCGAGGGCGAGGGCGAGGCGAGGGCGAGGGCGAGGGCGAGGGCGAGGGCGAGGGCGAGGGCGAGGGCGAGGGCGAGGGCGAGGGCGAGGGCGAGGGCGAGGGCGAGGGCGAGGACGAGGGCGAGGGCGAGGGCGAGGGCGAGGGCGAGGACGAGGGCGAGGGCGAGGGCGAGGACGAGGGCGAGGGCGAGGGCGCGAGGGGACGAGTGCACGGCGGGCGTGCCGAGCCTATTGCCGGTCCGCTGGCGGCCGTCGCGCGGGGCCTGGGCAACCGGTGCCGGGCGGGGCGAAAGGGAAGCCAGGCCGAGGCAGGGCAGGGCAGGCAGGGGGAAAAGGGAATAGGGGTGGGATAGGGCCGCAGGGTCGGGCCGGGCCGGCCGGGCCTTGCCGGCAGGGCGGGCAGGCCGGCAGTGCCTGCCTTGCCTGCCGCCCTGCCGCTGTCCGCGTCGCCCTGTCTCGCGTTGCCTGGGCAACCGCGTGCCGGACGCGGGGCGAAAAAGAAACCAGCCTGACGGACCGGCCGACAGGCAGGCAGGCAGGCGGAAAGGGTAAATAGGGGTGTGGATAAGGCCCGCACGTCGGGCCTGCCCTGCCTAGCCCTGCCTTGCCCTGCCTTAGCCCTGCCTTGCCCTGCCTTGTCCTGCCTTGCCCTGCCTTGCCCTGCCTTGCCCTGCCTTGCCCTGCCTTGCCCTGCCTTGCCCTGCCTGCCCTGCCTTGCCCTGCCTTGCCCTGCCTTGCCCTGCCTTGCCCTGCCTTGCCCTGCTGCCTTGCCCTGCCTTGCCCTGCTGCCCTGCCTTGCCCTGCCTTGCCCTGCCTTGCCCTGCCTTGCCCTGCCTTGCCCTGCCTTGCCCTGCCTTGCCCTGCCTTGCCCTGCCTTGCCCTGCCTTGCCCTGCCTTGCCCTGCCTTGCCCTGCCTTGCCCTGCCTTGCCCTGCCTTGCCCTGCCTGTGCCCTGCCTTGCCCTGCCTTGCCCTGCCTTGCCCTGCCTTGCCCTGCCTTGCCCTGCCTGCCCTGCCGTTGCCCTCCCTTTGCCGTTGCCCTGCCTTGCCCTGCCTTGCCCTGCCTTGCCCTGCCTTGCCCTGCCTTGCCCTGCCTGCCTGCTGCCTGCCGTGCCCTGCCTTGCCCTGCCTTGCCCTGCCGTGCCCTGCCTTGCCCTGCCTTGCCCTGCCGTGCCCTGCCTTGCCCTGCCGTGCCCTGCCTTGCCCTGCCGTGCCCTGCCTTGCCCTGCCTTGCCCTGCCTTGCCCTGCCTTGCCCTGCCTTGCCCTGCCTTGCCCTGCCTTGCCGCCAGCGACTCCGAAGAGTCGCTCCGTCTCTCTCGCACCCCTGCGGCCTTACGGGACGGCCCGCGAGTGCGACAGAGACGGCGGCAGTGGCTGTCCCGGTGCTGTACCTCCTGTTTGAGTTGCCCGAGTTTGTCTGCCCCGCTGCAGGTGTGCACCTGCTTCCCCACCAGCATGGGCCGGACCTACCCCAAGGTGATGGTGGTGGCGCGCTTCCTGGTGCTGTACCTGCTGCCGCTCGTCGTCATCTCGGCCTTCTACGTGTGCATCGCCTTCCACCTGTTCCTCAGCGTGACCAACCTCAACGCCACGGCCATGGCGGGCCAGAACACGGCGGCGCAGATCCGCGCCCGCAAGAAGGTGGCCAAGACCGTGCTGTCCTTCGTGGTAAGAGTCTGTCTGCTGTCTCTCTCTCTCTCTCTCTCTCTCTCTCTCTCTCTCTCTCTCTCTCTCTCTCTCTCTCTCTCTCTCTCTCTACTCTCTCTATCTCTCTCTCGCACGCACACATCCCTCTGGTGCTCACTCCCCCCTTGCCCTGCAGGTCATCTTCGTGATCTGCTTCGCGCCGTACCACGGCGTCACGCTCTGGTTCTTCTTGTACCCCAACGCGCGCGAGGAGTACAACGGCTGGTGGCACGCGCTGCGCATCGTGGGCTTCGTGCTCAGCTTCCTCAACTCGTGCGTCAACCCGGTGGCGCTGTACTTCGTGTCGGGCCAGTTCCGCAAATACTTCAACAGGTAGCGTCACACTCAGCGAGCTTCCTGTCGAGTACTCTACAAACTCAAGTGTGTACATAGTACACTCCACCTGGAGTAAACATGCATGTACACTTCAACCTGGAGTGTACTTAGCATGTACACTTCAACCTGGAGTGTACTTGGCATGTACACTCCAGGTTGGCGTGTACCTTCAGGTACACTGTTGCTGGCTCCCTGCTGCAGGTATGAGCCACCTGGCATGTACTTAGCAAGTACACGCCAACCTGGAGTGTACATGCCAAGTACACTCCAGGGTGAAGTGTACATGCTAAGTACACTCCAGGTTGAAGTGTACAAGCATGTACACTCCAGGTGGAGTGTACTATGTACACACTTGAGTTTGTAGGGTCGACAGTGCGCGGCGGCTTTCATGTTTTACCTTGACTGCAGGTACCTGTTCAACGTGCGCGGCCCCCGCGGCCTCGGCTCACGGCGCGGCAGCTCGCGGACGCGCGTCCACTTCCACTCCATCAACACGGCCACGCAGCCGCCGGCCTCGGACCACGGCGCGCTGGACGACAGCCTGGTGCACGGCCTCGTCCACGACCTCGTCCACGACCTGGACGGGCCCCGCGGCCACGCCCTGCTCAAGGACAACGGCGACCGGCTGCTGCAGTCCGAGGCCCTGACCGCCGTCACCCACGCCACCGAGCAGTAGCGCCACCGCGGCGAGCACGCTGCATGTTTACAGTGGAAGGTCGCTGGCACTGCCGGATTCCTACGGCAAGAGTCGCCTCCTGAATCCACTGCACAATGCCGGTTATGTAAAAATAAAAGAATTGTCTCTCTATAAAAAAAATTAAAAAATATATTAGATTAATAAATTTTCTAAGAAAAAAATGTGTGTTTGTATTCCTCTCCCCCCCCCCCCCGGCACAAAAGAGCGCTACGAAAATTTAAAAATAGCGAAGTGTATTAAAAGAAAATAAGTAGAGTTTTTTTTCGTAAGGTTGTTTTTTTTTTGCAATGCAGTAACAACACACGTGCCTTGGAAAGAATGGAAATGACACGAACACAGTACAGTCTGAGGCTCGATGAACAGAACCGCGCCCGAGGGGGGAACAAACTGTTTCCCATTCCCCCCCGTCCATGGTGCCCATTCCACATCCTCAACTAAAGTACTCCGAAAAGGGAACAGGAGCAGAGGACGTTGTGAAGTGCTATCTGCAGGATTTCTGCTGTACAAGTTTCATTTCCAAATAAACATTTCTTCACTTCGACATGCGCCTGATACTAGAACCGGGTTCCCTTCGCCCCCCGCCCTATGGTGCTGCCATCTCCGGAAAGTCCCTCAACTAAAGACTCAACCCCAACCTCGCCCAAACCCCCGACAGAAATCACGTTTGTGAAAAAGATCCCCAATTCTGCGACAAATTTTATTTCCCCCAAATGTACACCCGTCACTTCGACATGCTTGATACCTGCACTACCTAGACACCGGGTAGGTCGCGCTTCGCGAGTGCCCTATAGGGTTGCCACCTTTCCGTTTGTAACTGTTGTCACACTGAAGGGAGACAAATCTAACCTCCTCCTTTCGTCCTTCATAATTTCTTTTCATCCGACAGAAGTCATGTCTCTGTGAAAGAGACCCCAACCGTGACGACAGTAATTTTTTTGCCCCAAAGAGTGTACACCCGGCTCAATGATGAGGAGCCGAAGCAATTCAGGCGCTCGCCTGGACTACTACCAGAGAATAGTCCACAAACTTCTTATGTGCCATCAGGTGAAGTAAAGCCTGAACTGTGGGCTGCTTGGATCCAAACATCCCTAGATTGTGGGTTTTTAATTGACCTCATCACATTTCACATTAACAGAATCCAGTCACTGGTTTATTCCCAGCGAGCCCAGAAAACGACCACGCTTGGATTCGAGACAATGTTTACTGCGTGCTGTCTGTCTGGGGCCTTTCTATGGCATACAAGAAGATGGCTGATATGGATGAAGACAGAGCCAAGACATATGAATTGGAGCAGGTCAGTGCAGGGCAACCATAGTGCAACGTTCTGTCTCATTGCAAGCTGTTCATACTAACAAGAACGATATTTTGTTCCCAATTTTCAGAGTTGTGTGAAATTGATGCGGGGTTTGCTGATGGCCATGATGCAGCAGAAGGATAAAGTAGAGCTTTTCAAAATTTCTCAGAATCCATTGGATGCCCTTCATGCTAAATATTCCTCAACAACTGGTCAGTCAGTCGTCGGTGATTCTGAGTGGGGGCACCTGCAGATGGATGCTGTGTCGTTGTACCTCCTGGTACTTGCACAAATGACTGCCTCTGGTAAATCTGCTCCCATTTTCTTCTTACATAATTACATATACCCTTATTTACGTAATTCATTGTTTGAATTTTGATAGGCCTACAGATTATCTTTAGTTTAGATGAAGTTTCTTTCATCCAGAACCTAGTCTTTTACATTGAGTCTGCCTACTGCATACCCGTAAGTAATCTCCTCTTCTTCTTGATGCCTCATCCATACAGAATTGCTGAAGCTGTTTGCTGGTTTCAGGATTATGGCATATGGGAACGTGGTGACAAAGCCAACCATGGCTTACCAGAACTCAATGCCAGCTCAATAGGAATGGCAAAGGCAGCACTAGAGGCAATGAATGAGCTCGATTTGTTCGGCGCTCGTGGAGGGCCCTCTTCTATAATCCATGTACTTGCCGATGAAGCTCAAAAATGCCAAGCTGTTTTGCAGGTGACTAACATCTGCTCTACAAATTCGTATCCTTAAGGCTTTTTTTGGATTTTTTTCTACAATTGATTTTATGGTTTGTTTTTAGTCTATGCTACCACGAGAGTCCAGCTCCAAAGAAATTGATAGTGGACTTCTGTCAGTTATAAGCTTTCCTGCTTTTGCTGTAGATGATCCACAACTTATTAACCAGACTAGACAAACAATTGTTTCCAAACTTGAGGGCAGGTATGGGTGCAAAAGATTTCTGCGAGATGGACATCGCACTCCAAAGGAAGTATGTAAAACTTTCAGATTGGTTTCACTTTAACTTGAAACATTCGTTCATCTACCTGACTCATGCCATTTTCCCTCACCAGGATCCAAATAGATTGTATTATGAGCCATGGGAACTACGCATGTTTGAAAACATTGAATGTGAATGGCCATTATTTTTCTGTTACCTTATACTGGATGCCTTCTTCCTTGGCAATCAAGAGGCTGCCTCAAAATACACTGAGGCTTTAGAATCAGTGAGTTTTTGTAATTTTGAAATGTCTCATACCTTGCCTAGTGAGCTCCTTGTTATCTTCTGGGTCTAAAAATTTTCCAGGTGATAATCAAGGGGGAGTCTGGAATAAAGCTGGTCCCTGAGCTGTTTGCAGTTCCTGCGAGCAAAGTTGCCGAAGAATACAAGTTTCCTGGCAGTCAGGAAAGAGTAGCTCTTGGGCACTGCCCATTCCTATGGGCTCAATCCCTCTATTTATTAGGTAAACTGCTTCAAGATGTAAGTGCTAAGTATAAGACTCTCTACTCAACTTTTCCAAATAAATTAGCTAAATGAAGAAAGTATTTCCTTGCTTGTTTCTGTTTATTAGGGCTTTTTGGCTGTTGGAGAACTGGATCCTTTGAATCGACGACTTTGCTCCGAAAAGAAACCAGATGTCGTTGTTCAGGTTGTTATCCTGGCAGAAGACAATGAAATTCGTGAAAAACTGAAGCAGCATGATATAATTGTTCAGACAATTGCTGAGGTGGCCCCCATTGAGGTTCAGTCCGCTCGTGTGTTGTCACACCTCTACACTTATCTTGGTCGAAACAAGAAACTGGGATTGTCTGGTCGCAAATCCCGAGATGTTGGCATATTGAGTACAAGCAAGCTCTACTCTTTGCATGATCGCATTTTTGCCTTCACACCTCAGGTAAGAAAAACTATTTTTTTTTAAATGACTTGTTTATAATAAGTAATTAATTTACAGTTACAATCACCTCTCAAAGACATTTTTTTTCTCATTTAACCTTTGTTTTCATTTCAAAGACTGTTTGCATTGTTTGAGACAACATGGAGGTTCTGGTGACCACATTTGTCTTCACCTTTATTCTTGGTAAATTTAATTGATGTGTGTACTGTGCCTTAGCTGACAGATCTGACACGGTTCTACATTGTGTCTGATAATGAGCTCATGATCGATATTCTCAAGAGTGAAATTTATTTCCTGAAGTCAAGCTGGCAGAATATGTTGGGTCGTCCCCTGGTCGTCATTGGCATCAAAAGCATGCATTTAGGTACAGGACAACACAAGACACTGGAATGAGCCCTGACTAAAATAGAGAAGATTCTGTATTTCATGCCCAATAATGTATTTGTTACAATTTTACAAGAAAATTTTCCAATGTATCAAATGGGCATGAAATAAATAGCCACTGATTGCATGGCTCTCCTGCTTGCATTCAAAGCTGAACCTGTTCTGCTTTTGCTTACAGAACTTGAAAAATCACATTAACAAATGTTCCCAATGTCCCCAAAAGTTGTTGTGTTGTATGTGTTTTTGTACCTCAGATGAACACCTCCTTTGTTATGATTTTCTTGAAAGAAGTTTTGTTTTTTGTTTTTTGTTTTCATCTTGACTAACATTGCATGAATTTGTTCTGCTTGTACCATATTTCTAGAAAACAGATCTTGAGGAAGTTTATACTGTAAGCGACATAGATTTCTTAGCCAGCAACTTCACAACAGATTTTGCATTTTTGGCCATGAATTGGCGGAACACTTTGGGCCGTCCTACTTATGTCATCGTCTCTACTCACAGCCATCTAGGTAAACCCATCTTTTTTAAAGGTTGATGGAGCAAACAATTTTTAGTTGTTGTATCATTCATGATTAATTTTTAGCTCTGATTTGCTAAACAATCGTAACACTTTCTTTCCCTATCTATTGGTTTGAGTATATTGTTTGTATTGCTTTCTGCTATCAAGCTCAAGTGTATTAACATTAGAACAACATTTTACTGCTATCTTCTCACCTGAGAATATGTATCAAATTTTATGGCTGATTTTTCATGAGCATGGGCTTTCTAGAAGACGTTTTTGGCTAAATACTGTATCACAATGAATTTATTTTGTGTGATTTCTCTTCCCCATTTCACATTACATCCTTATGCTGCTTGCAGATAATGGCAAGATTCCACTTGCTATGGTTACCACAATGAAGAAACTAAAAAGTGGATACATTAATGGAACAAGGTATGCATATTTTATCATCAAAATCCACCTCAGTCGTTTCCCCCATTTCAATTAAAATTTACAGAGAATTTCTACTTTTGACAGAGTGACATTAGGAAATTTAAATGAATTTCTAAGTACATCATGCATAACAAATCTCAGTTTCCTGGGCAGCCAAGAAGATGGGCTTCCAGACCGTAAGTAATGTGTTCTGAAGGAAGTTCTGTTTGTTTTCCTAACCTAAACAGCTGTGTTCTAATATCACTAATTATAGGACTGAATCCACAAGTGGAGAAATATCTGGAAGACCACATGATGAAATCTCTTGCCACTAAAAGCCAACTTTTAACAAAACCTGCTCATGACAAAAAGAAAAATTTACGAAGAAGAATGTCAGTTAAAGGAGCCATTAAGAAGACTCGATCAATTATTTTAGTAGAAGGTACATCATCTGTGAGATTTTCTGCTCTTTCAGTTTGCACCAACTTCTCACCCTGTTTCTGGTCTTTTTTTTCCGCCAGCTGATTCTTTGGGAGTGCCTGTGGCTGGAGAGGAAAGGCGGCCCTCAGAGAGCAGCAATGATGGGAAGAATCGCAGTCCTTCTCCAGAGGATCTGGTGCCTCTCTGGAAGCAAACACCATCTCGACACAGGTTTGGGGACTCCCTCTGTATGCTACACCTCTCTTCATATATTTCGCTTTACTTCTTTTTCTTTCCTATCTCTCTTCTATTTCACCGTTTCACTCTTCCCTTCCATTGTCCCCGCCGCAATGGCATACCAGTGAGGTCATTGTTCGTAGGCTGCAGTCAGAAACGCAGTATGCTGACACAGAAGTCGAGGAGCTTCTTACCATGTTACGAGAATCGGAGCATCTTGAAGAGCAGGGTGATATTTTGCAGTACCTGGTGGATACACAAGGGCTGAATTTCAACACAGGTAGATGGCACTGGCATTTTCAAATCAACTTTGTACTGTAGTTAGCTTTTATCTTTAAATATTTTCTCCTTTTTTTTTCCAACCGGCTAGGCATTGTGGAAGATGGAAAAGAAGTGACCGTCAAGGATCTCCTGAAGATACTGTACGTGAAGGCATCACAGCAGAAACTTTGGGGTCTTGTGCGCCACACAGCTGGTATGCTTGGAAAGCGAGTAGAGGATCTGGCCAAAGCAGTGACTGATATATTAGTTAGGCAAAAGCAGGTCACAGTTGGCATGCCTCCATCAAATGAACATACCATCACTGCACCTTTACCTGAAAATGAATTGAGGCAGCTGATCCACCAAGCTTATGGAGATGATGAAAGTACAGCTATGCTTACTCAGGAATTGCTGGTTTATCTTGCAATGTTTATTAGAACCGAACCCCAACTCTTTAATGAGATGCTACGTCTTAGAGCAGGTCTCATCATTCAGGTTGAGTATTTTTTATCTTTATACTTGAGCAACTTAAATGTGTGTATTATCTATTTAAGTTTGGCAATCTATTGCTCCAAATGTAGGTCATGGCCACGGAACTTTCTCGTTCTTTGATCTGTACCGGTGAGGAAGCCTCTGAGCATCTCCTTAATCTGTCTCCCTTTGAGATGAAGAACCTTCTACACCACATTATGAGTGGAAAAGAGTTTGCTCTCAGCAGTGGTGAGTCTTGTGTTTTCATACATTTGTAATTTATTTCTTGCAAAAGTATTGCACTGTGTGATGCTCTTATTTCTAGTTGGAAGGGGCAATTTTTCTGTCATCAGCTGCAAGTCCAGTCGTGTGAGCAAGGTAAGCATTACCTCAGGAACAATAATTTTTCTACACGGAATTCTCCCAGTTAATCAAATTATTTTTCAAAACGTGTTTAGAGGAGCCAAATAGGTGGCCTTCTCGCCGTCCCAGAGGGAGATACTGAAGAGGAAGTCGGCTCCGACCGTCAGGGGCAATGGCTTCGTCGCCGGCGGCTCGATGGAGCGCTGAACCGAGTGCCCACAGATTTCTATCGGAGAGTTTGGCATGTGCTAGAACGGGTATGTCAATTAAATAAAATTATCTGAACAAATGAATAACAGTGGCCTTTAGTGTTACTTAATTGTTCAAAAATTTTGTATTGCAGTGTCAGGGCCTTGCCATTGAGGGGAGAGTTCTTCCACAAAATCTCACCCAGGAAGTAAGTTGCTGTCTTTTTTCATCTCAAAAAAGTTTTCTGTTTGTCGGGGGAGTGTTCTTACAATTTGGTTTTGTCATTAGATGACTTCCGGTGAGCTGAAGTTTGCCCTGGCTGTTGAAACTGTCCTGAACTCAATACCCCAACCAGAGTATCGCCAGCTCATCGTTGAAGCCTTAATGGTTTTGACATTGGTGTCAGAGTACAACGTTGCTAATACCCTTGGTGGTGTGATTGCTGTAGAGCATCTTGTCCACAAAGCAAATCAGATTTTCCTTGAAGATCAGGTACTGCCTCATCTTGTTCGCTGTGCTGTGTCTTTGGTAGGTACCATTGTCACTCAATTTCTTTTTCCTTTTTGTTTTTATAGATGAAAGTGAATGGGGACGCCACACTTTGCTGTGCCAAACCACGTGAACAGCGAGACATGTCCTGCTCTGGGGGCCTTCTCTGCGGCGGAGCAGCCTACATTTGCCAGCACTTCTATGACTCTGCGCCATCGGGAAGCTACGGCACAATGAGCTATGTCACAAGAGCTGTTGCGTCCCTATTGGACTGTTTGCCGCGTGAAGGAGATATGGACTGTACAATCACCTAGTGTAGCAATCTGTCTAGTACAGTACTTTATACTATGGCTTTTTCCCCCCCAATAATTGCCCATGAATTTATGCAGGATGCAATATATATGAAGTACTGATTTCCCAGACTTCTTGTAATGTATGCTTGTGGATATAGTTCCTGATAGTATTTTGTAATACACCCCAGGATGAAATTGTGTGATCAATTTTACTGACTAAATTTGTCAGTTTACTGTTATATTTAATGTAAGTGACTAATCTTGCTTTATTTTGTTTCCTGGTGTTTCTTACAAATACAAATGCACCTGAAATTGGTGTGGCCATTAGCCATATTATGAATTAACCGACTAATTGATTTGCTCATTTAGTGCTCTGATGCATGTACATAGATTCATGCACCAGTTGCGATAGAGCTGTGATAATCATTGTGCCATGACCATACTTCCTATACAATGAAGTAGGTTCTTAAACATCAAGGTTAAGAGAAAAACCTGTTATGTTGTAAATCTTTTATTTCTGTGTATTGAGAGAGAGGATTCAATAAAATATTCAACTTACTAGTTTGCTCTTTATTAATTAGGTGGGCATGATTTACAAATTAAAAAAAAAAATCACCTGTGAAGGAAACATGAACCAGTCACCACAAAACAATTATTCTTTTAAAAAATTAAAAAATTATGGCATTTTATAAAGAAAATTGAAACCCTTTATGAGTTAACAGTTACCCAAGAGTTTATAAATACCTAATGGAATGTTAAAATACTGAATGAGATCAGAGAGGACTTTGCAATAAGGGCAGTACTCAAATGACTTACAAGGTACATATGACTCAATCAATTACTAAAAAATTCAAACTCTCCCACTACTCCATGTCATTCAATGTATCTTTTGAATTTTTTTCTTCCTTGAGAGCCACACACTTTCTTATTTCCATTCCAATGTACCGGCCCATAGGAGGAGGTACAGCATTTCCTATTTGCCGATGCCTATCAAGGATGTTGCCAAAGAAACGATAGGTGTCTGGGAAGCCTTGAGATCGTGCACATTCTCTTACACTCACTACACGTGTCTGCTCTGGATGAAGCACACGGCCCTGTTACAGAAAAATGGCACATTAAGGAGAGCCATTTATAACCATGCATATGAAGATGAAGACTTTTAATTTCAGACTTACCTGTTTTCCCATTGGTTCCGGATTAGTAACAGTTGTAGAGAAGAAACCATCCCATTCCAAACGACCGTACAGTCCGGCCCAATTGTTGTGTCGATTGCCCGTGTGAGGCAGGCACCAAGGGATCAGAGTATTGTACTGACGGCACATGGGGTCGCACACTTTGCCCTCAGCACAAGAGCAGACTCCCCTCAGAGATCCAGATAATGCCTCTCCATTTTTTTTGTCATGGTGGGTGTACAACCTGACAAAATGGAATCAAACTTGGTAACGTCCATTGAAGAACCTACATCAAAGTGAGAATGCAAAACAAACACTTACAACTTTGCAGTCATTTTCCCATCATTAAGACGCACTGCAATATTAGGAAGGTCTCTCCAGTCGGAGCCTGGCGCAGTAGGAATGTTAGCCATGCGGGCCTCCACCAGAGGTGCCATTTTCTTGCAGACGTGGTCCCGTAAAATAGGCATGTATTGGTTTCCTCGAATCTGAAAAACTGGCAATTTTAATGGCAGAACTAAACAGTAACAAGCAAAACCTAAGAGAGGTGGTATGAGGCTGATATTTTACCTGTCTTTGGAAGTGGGTCAGAGCCTCGCCCCATAAGCCATTTCATCCTTTGAATGACCATTACTAATTTCTGGAAGGTCTGACATGGCGTCCCTCACTGTGATTGTTCGCAGTGGAGCACCCTCAGGCATGTCTCGTAGTGGGCTAAACTGTGTGCCCAAGACAGAAAGAAGATTAGGCATGCACAATATTAATATTTAGTTCAGAGATTCCTTGATAGACAACATTTAAAATTACCTTTTTGTCATCAACCACAATAGAAAGCTGAGACGCACGCTTGTTAAAAGTGTGCAGAGCACTCGGATACTCAGGAAGCACTTCACCTGGAGCTGCAGCAATTATAATTGCTCTGAAATTTTTTAAACCAAAAATGTTTAGATAAAATTAAGTTAAATTCAATGTGTAGAGACAGCTATGAACATGGGGTGCAACTACCTTCTTCGGGTCTGAGGAACACCATAGTTCCCTGCTTGCAGAACTCCAAAAGCACACTGGTACCCCATTTTAATGAGGCAGCGCAGTGTAAGCTTCAACACAATACTGCGTTTGAAAGAAACAAAGTTTCTCACATTTTCAAGAATGAAAAACCGGGGTCTGTAGTAATCACAGTAGGACAAATAGGAAGCCACAAGAGAATTCTGCAAGGAAGAGTTATGAGGTAAATCAATGTCATCAAATGTGTGCATGAAATCTCAGGGAAAAGCACTTTAAACTCACTTTAAATAAAGAGTACTGTCTTGAGTTAAAACGATTCATTCCACTAAAGCCCTGGCAAGGAGGACCACCGCACATGAGGTCTATATCACCTCTTTGAGGCAGTGACTGCCCTTTAGAAGTTATTTTGTCACCCTGAAAAAAACTGAGATAATCAAAATCCTGTGCAAAAATGAAGCATCTGATGAATTTGTCACTGTACTGCACATACCTTCATCACTAGCTTGAGAAGTTCATTGCAATCATCTGAGAAAACTGTGGTCTCAGGATTATTGAGGCGGAAAGCATTAGCAGCACTGTCATCCTTCTCAATGGCCCACAGTGTCTTTGCAAGTCCGGACTGATGGAAACCTTCTGACAACCCTGAAAAGCGGCAACGCCGAGTGAGTATGGGGCAGTGCAATACAACAGGCTAGCACACAATAATACTCACCACCACAGCCAGCAAAAACATCCAGGCAGCGTAGTTGGTTTGATATCTGAGGCCATTCCGAGGGCTTGAGGTCCCACTTGGCTGAGCTGGAAGACTTTCCCTTGCCTTTGCCTTTCCCTTTGCCCTGAAAACCAAAAACCGCAGGCAATTAGATGGACTGAATACGCTTTGTCATTTTTGCTTTCACTTACGAACTTACTTTGCCTCTCATCCCCGCGGACAGACCCTTGGCAGACGGTTCTACAAATGTTTGGTTCGCAGAGTCATATGCCTCTCTGAAATAGTATCTATCTGGTCCTTGGGAAGACCATTCTGCTTCAGGACCGTCGAGATTATCGCTACAAACAATGAAGCATTTCCCTATCACCTCAGAAAGATTAGTGCTGAATTCTGAAAACAAATAATTAACATCATTAAGGTAGACCACCCACTAAAGGTATTCACACAGAGAGGAAAACATGTGAGATATACACCTTCATCACTCCAAAGTAACAGATTCAGATCAAGCTGTTGACCATATGATTGACCACGGTGAGTATTTTCCGGCCTATACATTTTATTCAAACCAAGAATTACATCTCCAGACTTCTTTTTCATGATTGAAGAAATATAGCCAATACAATACGGTTCACAGGTCTCTTCATTGGAGCCCTTTACATGGTCAGATGATTTCCGGTAGAATTCAGGATACATTTCTTCATCAATTATCTAAAAAGAAAAATTCATGAGGTAAAACACTTACAATATAAATAGTAGAGCAGGGAAAGAACTCATCTACAAAACCAAAGCCCTTAAGTTACCTTTTCTCGTTTCTCCTTCTTAACTCTCACCAGAGATGAACCAAACTTGAAGGTATCAGATCTCAAGTACACACCATGGCCTACCCTGTATTCCTCACCATTGAAATGGGCCACTCCACATTTCACCTGTAAAGTAACAAAGAAAATGTGTAATTCTCTTCCTCTCACCTTTTTTTGTGTGTGTAAAATAAAGAAAGAAAGTAAGTATGTATACCTCATTTAGAGCTGAGTTTTCTTCTTCCAATGGTTCCAAAGCAGTTGGGGTCATCTTATAGTCAGCCAGTCTCTGAATTTCACAGCATTCACAGAATATACAAGGCTCCTCAGTATCGGGACACTCCATTTTTTCTTTTAAATCTTCAAACCGACCTCTGCCCGCATCATACATCTTTTGGTAGAAGAAGCTTGTGCCATCATCAGGAAAATCATCAATTGGCAGAGTTTCACCTCCAAGCATGTGCCAATTATCAGGGGTTTGCAAGTGCTGGACATTTGCAACTTTTGATATTAGTCCAAAAGATACGTCTTCACAAACATTGACTACAAAAATTTCTCTTGGATCTGAAGTCTCGCCAAGGACAGTGTCAATACCACGACTGTGCAATAGAGCAAAAAAAAAGGAAAGTCAGATTAGAAGGTGAGAGCAAAACCATACCTTATCTACAGCCCAAACAGTAACAGACTCACATGAACCACTGTAGATGAGCTTTTTTGGAGCCTTTTTTGTCTTCGTATAAGCTGACAACACGGGCAACAAACAATGGAGCCTTCGGGTCGTTTGGCTTCACTAAAACACAGTCCTTTGGACCAAATTCTATGCCATTGACATTAACAAGGCTAAACAAGGTAAAGAAATGATTTTAATAAAAAACGATTCGGACAGTGACTCAATTACTATGCAGCGATCAAGAAACTAAGCAACAAGTACCTGAAATATTCAAAGTCATCATTGGAAAAGATAGGGTCTCCGATCCAACGAACTTCCGCGGGCTGATTAGACTCAGCTTCATAGACTGGTGTTGGTATTTTAGAGTTCCGAACCTTGCCACTGACCTTGATAGGTTTCTCAACATCGTCATCCTCCTCTGCTTCAGAATCATCGGCTTCCTGTACAGCTAAATTGGGACACCTGCCAGCAATGGGGGAAACTCATTAATGAGGAGGGTACACTAACACAAAGCAGGTTCACGGACATTACTCTCACCTTCTTTGAGCACAAGCCTGTTTGCTGCGGCCAGACCCTCCAAATTTCACCATGTCTCTACAAGATGTGCATTCTCCACAATCAGCCATCTGACACACCTCGCACACTCCGCACCGCCGGCGGCGTGGTGCCTGCAATTCAAATTTCAGAACCTCACTAATTTATTTTAATTTTAGTCATACATTAGGACTGGGATATACTGACCGCTTTCTCCTTCTCATCCTCTTTGTCTATTTGATCAACAAAGAAAGTGTCAAACACATTTCGCACTAACTCGGTTGTAGTAGCCTTAGTCCAAGCAGGCTTACGGTCTGCTTTTGTTCTGCGTTCTGTTTTCCGCATAGCCCTCCTTTTGCCAAGAGTAACACCAGATAACTTCATAAGAGTTCTCATGCAAGGGGTGGTGATGAGCATATCACTATTTGTAGCTGCACCATCAAAGCTCTGCACTTGATCACAAATAAACTGGGAGTGACGAAGTAAACTGTCTTCTGTGAGCATTGTTAGACCTTTAGGAGGAACTGTTGTCTGTAAATTTACAAATTTGAGTTACCAGGATAAAAATGTGAGAGATTGTCTAAATTTAATTTGACATGACACGTGCAAAATAATTTTCAAATGAACTTACATGCAACTTGTTTAATAAGTCCTCATACACAGGCTCAATTTCATCAAGTAAAAATTCAATAACAATTTTACTCATGAATATTTTTTCTCTCATGGGCTCCATAAAGCCAGCATATTCTTCCGAGGGTTCCATGAGAAAGTATTCACCAAAAGCTGTTGAAAGTCCGATGAGTGCTGCCTCCCCACCATCAAAACCAGACACCCACCATTCATTTATTGGGCCAATATCCATGGCTGCAACACCATCTGCAAAAAATCACCAAGTCATTATGCACAAAAGTTGGAAAATTAAGAAGACAGTGGCAATTTTTGCACATAACAATACCTTCTGGATCTGGGTTCTCTTCATACACTGGTTTCATGTATCCGGAAACAAATAGTAAAACATTATCTTCTATCAGACCAGAATCTAGAGGACATAAATGACCCTGCTTGTCATATACACTGAAAAAAAAAAATAACCATTCAATTTTAATCCAGATACTTCAAGAGTAAAAATAAAAGCTTTAGTTTGACTTTCAATTTTTCTTACCTGAAGGCGGTAAGCTTATTTTGGGGTCGCTCATCTGTCTCGACACTCTCCTCATCTCCGCTGAAGAGAGACAGCTTGGGGTTGGTCAGGGCAATGAATTCTTCCACAGCTTCATTAGGGTGACCAGAATAAATGCAAGTATTTGGCCCTCCTAAGATCTGCCTGCATATCTCACACCTTTGCAACACTTCGGATCTAGGCGTTACGCTCACATCTTCCCTAAAATTAAAAAAGGATGAAAATATTTTTTTAGTGAATAGAATCAGAGTTAATATGAACGAGGACTGCTCAAAAAAATCAAAAACTTACTCTACTGCTTTTTCATCTTCCTCTCTTTTTATTTTTTTTTCAATTGGTTGCAGCCTTTTTTCAGTTCCATTTGTTAGTTTCTCGGGAGGATTGTCTTCAGCAACAACTTGACATTTCCGCTTCAGCGCATTATCAGGTTGCGTATCCTCCGCCTCCTGCTCGACGTTGACATCATCCTCCTTCTCTTCTTTGATGTTAGAACAATTATTGTTGTTCACAGGCGTCTCATTTGAAGGTGACGGTTGATCAGCAGTTGCAACAAGCTTATCTGGTGAGGAAGATTTGCTAGAACTCCCAGCTTTCATAAACATGCTTGAAATCGTTTGTTGCTTGCCCAAAGCTTTCTTTTTGCCCGCTTTCGGGGTGGATGGTTTGGAGCTGGATGGCTTGTCCTTCCCATCCTTACTAACACTGCTCTCTTCAATTTTGACGGTCATTGCATTGGAGTAGACCTGTAGAAATCAATGAATTGTTACTGAAGGCTATTCCTTCCGTTGAAACAAACAAGGCTCGGATTACTACAGACCTGGCAGAATCAGAGCGCAACTTGCAAACTGAAACAGGACTCTGCTCTAGACAGTAGAGCTAAACACAAGCTCACAGTCCGCGGGACTCGAGGGTGCAAACAGCTGGAAGCAACGAAAATGAATGAAAATGATAACTGTCGAGCTCCAAGAGTGCAGCATGCAGACCGACGTCTTGGCTAAAGTACAGAGAAAGAGATAGTGTCTTCGGATTTCTGCCCGTTGTCACGGTTGGGTCGCTCACCTCCGCGAGAAGCAGCCTGGCCGACTAGAGAGGCGATGGGACGTCCAAAAGCAGCATGACAGGATGAGTCGACGAAGAAATTAGAATCCAAACAATCGGCCCAGCAGAACAACACAAGGCTCCCTCGGCGCGAAAAACGTCTTGCGTCTTTGTCGGTTGGAGCAGCACATTCGCTCATTCGCTGTTCCCGCGCCGCGCTCACCGTCTCTCTCGCACTCGCGGACTTCGCTGTCTTCTCTCTCTGTCGCCGCAGCCGCGCGGCTCGTGGAGCGCACCAAAAACATTCTCATGTTGGTGTAGGTCAGAGGGCGGTGGTGAGAGGTTAATTTCTCATACCCTCAGCTGACTGTTTACTGTATGACAAATGCACTTGTAAGTTTTCCTCCCATCCTTCATTGCAGTCGACAGAGATAACTGACGAAAATTCGTCTGTCCTTTGCTAGGTGGGTGTTGTCCTCTGTCGCCGGACGATTCTGCGACACGAGGTGGTTCTCTGTTCACATGTGTTCTGTGTTTGTCTCATCATGATCGATGTAAGATGATTATTCGTCCCGGATCCATTTGAGGTGTCTGCTACTGCACTGACAGGTTGCATGTTTGCTGTTTTAATATTCAAATCCGAAGTCCCTGTGACGGTGTGTAGGTTTTGATGATGTTGTGATGGAACAACTGTAGTTTTGATTCCCTCAGGCCTCCTCTTCTGTCTGCTTATTATTTAGTGTCACAGAAAAATTGATAGAAGCTGCAACGAGAACTTATTCTTCATCTTCTGCTCACAAATCTATCTGAATTGGATTTTATTTTATGCCTCTCTTTCTCCACAGATGTCACCATCCCGTGAAAAATGACTAAAGGTGTAAGGTGCATCCAGGATGAACATTCCAGACGATTCAAACATGGCAAGTATTAAATGCACTCTCGACATGTAATTGAATTTTTACGACAAGGCGGCTTGACTTCAGCAGTTGGGAAAGTGAAGGGTTTGTTGCGATAGGTGACATATAGTGCAGAGTGCGGAGCAGCCTAAAACAGCATTCTGTTGAGTGATGGCGGGGAACTTAAAGCACAGGATACGGCAGGATGTGTTTGATGCAGTCACTGCGGTGTAAGGGCTAAGTTTGGTGTGGGGGTGGAGTGTGAGTGAGTGCAGGGTAAGGGGTAAGTGGGCGGGAAAAGGGGGGGGGGGCTATCGCGAGGTAACCACTGCACCGCGTGACGGGGCTTCGACCTTCGTGCACCCTGGGCATCAAGACGGCCTTGCCCTTGCCGCCCTTGCCGCCCTTGCCCGGCAGCCGCAGGGTGACGCAGTGGGGCCCTTTCACCGGGCCGACAAGGAGGACAAGAAATCGCAGAGAGCCACATTCGCTGCCGCTGATCCGGTCGGTGGCACTCTCTATCTCTCTCACTCTCTCTCGTGTTTACCAATCCGACATGCGATACGGTGGGCATGGGCGGGCCGGGCGGGGCTTCCCGGACTTCCTGTGCGCACTGCGCGTATCACGCTCGAAAGGCGCCGCCATTCACACCGGTGAGAGTGGCGGAGCGTGGCCCTGGCCCTCCTCCCGAAATTGGTTTCCCTTCCCCTTTCCCCGCCCATGGCGCCGCCCGTCGTTCCCTTCCTGCGGCTTCCCTGCCCTTCCCGGCCCTTCCCTGCCCTTCCCTGCCCTTCCCTGCCCTTCCCTGCCCTTCCCGGCCCTTCCCTGCCCTTCCCTGCCCTTCCCTGCCCTTCCCGGCCCTTCCCTGCCCTTCCCTGCCCTTCCGCTCTGCCCTTCCCGGAGGCGCCTGGAAAGGTGGCAGGGTGCTGGCTGGCTGGGCTGGGTTGTCCGTCGTGCGTCCTCCTCGGCGCCTCGGCCGGACTCGGGTCGGGCGGGCAGCCCTTGCCTTGCCCTTGCCGCTCGGCGCCGCTCGGCCCCGCTCGGGCTGCTTCGGCTCGGCGCCGCTCGGGCTCCACCCCTGTATTGATCGCGGCGGGGCGCTCCTTGGCGTGCTGCAGCGCCATGGAGCCCTGCGACGCCGACGGAGGCGCCCCTTGTACAGTAGCTGGCGCGCCCTGCCCGCCCCTTCGTCCTCGCCGACGCCCTTCTTGGACGCGCGGAGGGTCGACGAGCTGCCGACTGCCCCTCCGAGGGAACCTGTGACGACGGCGCGGCCGCGTCGCGAGCGTTTTGGGGCGTTCCGAGGCGTTCCGCGAGGCGTTCCACGCGGGCGTTCCTGGAGCGAGGGCGCGGGGTCGCTGGAGCGGGGTGGCGTTTGTCGAGGCGCCCACCCCCTCGCGTTCGGCAGGTCCGCAGGGGGCTTTCGGGTGTCCCTTCAGAGTGTCTCGTCGCGCAGTGCCTTCCAGACGTGTCACGCTGCAGGCGATCGCACCGAGTGACGAAACGTGACCAGTGTGACTGACTGAGTGTGACTGTGTGACGAGCCCATGGCACGCGCGTCGCGATGCACGCCGCCGTCACGGTCCCAGTCGCGACGGGGGCCTCGGTGGTAGCGGGGCCGCGCAAGCCGCGGGACTCGAACGACAACCCTTCAGCAGTATGCACTCTGTGGCGACGCCCGCAACGCCAGGCGTCGGTCTCGCCATGGGACAGTCCTCCTCGGTGAGTGTGCTTCTCTCTCTTCTCGTTCTCGTCCTCGCTGGCGGCGGCGAGCGGCGGCTGGTGTGTCATCCTCCACGGCGAGCGTGTCGCGGGGCAGCGGGGCCTCGCGCGGCCGCCATGTTTGTTTGCAGGGGTTGTGTGCGCTGTGCCATGCTGTGCGCTGGGCACTCGTCGAGGCACTCGCCCTCCAGCGCCCGGATTGGCCGTCCAAACATGGGCCCACACTGCTAGAGGTCAGACAGGCAGCGCGCTCGGCGTCGCGAAGGCCGCGAAGCACGCCAGCGGCGCCGCCACCTGCATGGCACGGCCTGGGGGAAAAAATGAAGCCCCCTCCCCCCACCCCTCCACCGCAAGGCAGTGTGTGGATTTGCATATCTGACGTCTCTGACGTCGCGGCCCGGCCCGTTCGCCCTGGCTAGCCCTGCCTGCTTTGCCGTCGGGGCGCGTTTTTGTTTTTGGCTTTTGGTTTTCGACTTTTGGGGCTCGTCGTGGTCGCGTTGTCGGCCCACCCTGGCCTGGGCCGCGCTAATAATAGTTGCGCTCCGCCCCGGCGGTCCGATAACGCGCCGATGCAGCCGACCGACAGTGTAGTGTGCATTCTGGCGGGAAGTCACGCACCGCGCCCCAGCAGCGACAGCAGAGCGGGCTGGCAGGCCAGCAGACCGGGCACCGCCATACGGGGAAGCGGGCGGCCTAGGGGACGGCCTAGAAGGCCTAGACGCGGTCCCGGCTTCGGTCCGCGATGCGGGTTGCGCGCGGCGCGGCCGTGCTGTGTTGGTGGGCCTGCAGTGCGTGGTGGTGGACGGCCGCCCTGCACTGGGCCGCCGCCAGCCGGCTGCGCGCCGCGGTGGAGCGCCGGCTCTGGCCCCTGCAGGTAGCGACGCGGGACCACCACGAGGGTTTTGCTGCTCTGTCTCTCTCGCGCCGTATGAGTGTGACGGAGACGGAGAGACGCTTGGAACGGATGCTCACGGCGTCCCTGTCTGTCTGCTTGCAGAGTGAGTCCAAAGGGCTGAAGCGCGCCGGGCCCTACATGCGGGGCGCGGCCAACTCCTTCGGCTTCCGACGCAACAAGAAGAGCCCCGACGAGAAGGCGGACCTGGAGCAGCGCAACTACAGCCAGGTGAGTGGTCTAAAGGCCGCGCCCGAGACGCGTTTTGGCAGTGTGGTGCTGACGGCGGCCTCTCTGCTGCAGGAGGCGCTGTTCAAAGAGCAGCACAATGTGACGACGGCCATCAAGGCCAGCCCCAGCCTGGTCAGGTCGTCCAGCAAGGACGGCGCGCCCAACCCCGCCGCCCCCAAGACGAACCGCTTCGGCTTCAGAGCACCCGTCAGTGCGGGTAAGAAATAAAAAGACAAAAAAAAAAAAAAAAATATTTTTATGGTATTTGAACCCGGGAAGTGCACGTGTCTGACGCTTTGCTGCAGGTGCCGCTGGCCGCGGGCTGTCCAACAAGGTGGGGGACTCCTTCCAGTCGGGGGTGCTGGCCACCTCCACGCCAAAGCCCGGAACACGCCCCAACTCTTCCCCCGCCAATGTCGCCAAAAGTAAGTGCCCTTTTCGCTCCTTTTCAAAAAACTGACGCAATTTAATTTCTAGATGACTTTGCGCTTAATTGTGGGTGCGTTTGCAGAAGCGTCGCCACCCGTCGCCGCCGGGCGGCCCAGTGTGCGCCCCGCGCCGCCCAAGACGCTGGCCGTGGCCAAGCACGTCCCCGCGGCGGCCAGGGCGCCGGGGTCGCAGCTGCCGCGGCCCCAGTTCGTCGGGCGCGCCGGCAAGGACGCCAAGACCGTGGCCAACTACGGCACCAGGAGAATGGCGCCGGTAAGGACGAAGGCCACGTCGCGGACGTCTACGCAAACCTTCAGACACGTAGACAATAAATGAACTCATTTCCAGATCGCGACCTTCGACGACGAGATCGGCTCCTCCAAGGAGAGCTCCATGAACGAGGACTCGGGGCTCGGCAGCCAGTTGGCCGGTGACACGGACACCCTGCACGGCATGGACGTCCTGGACGTCAGCCCGCGGGCCGGCCAGCGCCTGCGTCGCGCCGCCGCGGCCCAGCGGCCCCGGCGCAGCCTGCGCAGCCTGCGCGACGAGGACGACGACCCCAACGTCATCACCGAGATCGTCCCCATCGCCAAGATGGTGTCCAGGGCCTCGCTCAAGAGCCTCACCTCGCTGGGCGGCCAGAGCGCCTCGCCGCACCTGGTACGTTTGTTCTGCCTTGGCGGTCAGCCTGCCGGGTAGGCAGTCCCGTTGAGCGCGCGTGCCTGCCGGCTGCCTACCCGCACGGCGCGCTGGTCAGCCCGGTGGGTAGGCAGTCCCGTTAAGCACAGGTGCCTGCCGTTGCTGGTCGGTTGCCTACCCGCACGGCGCGCTGCCGGCTGCCAAGCGTTATTTCACAGTAGACTGACCGATTCTGCCTGTTCCTCGGCCAGCTGTCCGTCAGAGGGTCCATCAAGAGCGCCTCCTCGGACGAGTTCCACACCGACTCCAGCCTGTTCCGCGACTACGGCGAGGGCCTGGACGACCGCACCGAGGCCAAGGTGCTGATCGACCGCCAGATGGCGGAGAAGAGGCCGATGGGCGGCCGCTACATGAAGGACTACGGCCCCGGCGAGGAGCAGGACGAGGACTGGGGGCAGGGCGAGGCCATGGCGGACAACGAGTGGCGGGACGTCGTGGGCTCCGTCGTCATAGGTAAGGTCTTGTCTCTCTCGCACTCGTGGAGCGTGCCGTAGTACAGTGGGCCAGAAGACTGGTGGAGGCGGCCAAAATTCTAGACGCGTTTTGAGCTCCAGAGTCGCTAAATGGGACTCGAACCGAACGTGTGACCCCACCAATAGATTCCTCGTTCAAAGAGCTTTCCATTGGTGGGGTCACACGTTCGGTTCTACACCTATTTCGCGACTCCTGGAGCTCAAAACGCGTCTTGAGTTTTGGCCGCCTCCACCGGTCTTCTGGCCCACTGTGCGTAGGGGAGCGAGAGAGACAGAGCACGGGGATGACGAGAGCCCTGTGTTGCAGACGAGGACGTGAGCTTGAGCTGCGAGATGAAGGAGCTGAAGACGGCGGCGTCCTGCAAAGCCGACAGCAGCAACCTGGCCGAGCTGGTGGCCGCCTCGGCCGAGCACGGCCTCATCGAGGACGAGAGCGCGCCGGAGGACAGCCTGTTCAGCAGCAGCCCCGCGTCCACGAGCGACGACTCGCCGTCCAAGCACAGCGCCCACAGCGCGCACAGCGAGGGCAAGGAGGGCCAGGCCCGGCGGAGGGTGCGGACCAAGAAGCGCGAGGGCAAGGACGCGTCCAGGCGCAGCCAGGACGCCAAGCCCAAGGACTCCAACAAGGAGGCCGACAAGGCCACGAAGGAGGCCGACGAGAAGAAGGAGGTGAGTGCACGCACGCCGGCCTCTGCAGTCCGTCGCTCAGGCGTTTCCGTAACCAAGGTTTCCCCACTTGACGCGCGCAGGGCCACCCGGTGAGTCCCGAGGGGTCGGGGACGCCCTCCAACTCCTTCTCGCTGTCCGACGGGCGGGACTTCCTGATCGACGACGAGATCGGAGACCAGCCGCAGCTCACCATCCACAACAAGCTGGACGGGCACGGCGACGACAGCGAGCTGGCCTCCATCACGGAGAGCGCCGCCTCCATGACGCTCAGGGACTCGTCGCACCACCAAGGTACAGCCACAGCCCTGCGAGGCTAGACGGCCTGCGCTTGCGCTGCGCTTGCGCTGCGCGGGTAGCGGAGCCTTTGGGTGTTGGAGGGAAAGGGAGGCGTTCGGACGCAGGTTTGGCAGTGTGAGTTCGAAATGATGTGGGATGCTCTGAGCGTGGTGTTGGTGGTGTGGTGTGGTGGTGTTGGTCTGAGCATGCGAATTTCCCAACAGAGAAAACGTCCTCAAAATTATCATCAGGGGCTATTCCCTACACTGTCGATTCCCTCCCTTTTCTATCGACTTTAGATGTTACAAATATCATACCATTCTTCATTATCAGCATAATCAATCACATAAAATATCCTAGAGGTTTTGAAGAATGTTCAAACATACGTAGGCCATATAACAATCTTAGCATAATTTATTCAAGGTGCTTTGTGAGCTCTTCCATTTTCATAGTTGTTTTTTGCTTGCATTTGAACTGGTGTTGAGAAAAGCCCAGAGATTTGTGATAGAAGGTGCCATTTTATGAATAAGGACAAAGTGGTGAAGAAAGCGCTACAGTCATTTTCACTCTTCCATTACCATTTGAATTTTTGTGGTGGCGATTCTTCCAAGGCTTTTTACATTCCTCACAAAAGAGCTCTCATTAAATCTTCCACCTGTATTTAACTTTATTTAATATGCATAATGCAGTATTTGTTTGTGGTGCATTATGGTATTAAAATTTTCCATGTACACTTTACTTATTGTCTGTTCATTCAATACTATTTAAGTGTGCTGTAGGTGTTGAGTAAAATATTTAACAATTGGAGATTTTTTTGGTGTATCTTTCATTTTGAAGGAATATTTTGGTGGTGGTTGGTGTTTTTCATCTGATCTTTTGATGAAGCGACTAATTGAATGTGTTATTAGTTTTAAGATTGGGGGATTTGCTTAATCCTTAGTGATTGTTATGGCTGTTTGGATAGGCTGGGAATTTTTTTTAGCAATTAGATACATTTAGTGGCCTTATTGGTGGTTGTCATTTGTATTTCAGGTTGTTTGTTTTCTTCTCTTGTGCCTTCTGTTCATAAACACTTGGTTCATCTGTACTGTGCCTGTTGACTAGTTCTTGTATACTACTTACAAGATTAAATTATGTTAAAAATCACGCATACGTTTTCTTTTCAATGGCATACCTGTATGACATATTAAGTAGAGTTGTGCTTATTTAATTAAATCAAAACTTATTCTGCTCTTTTATAGCAAAGAGTATTTACGTTTTCTCTTTGCTTATATGATCTTAATCAAAGGCACACTTCTGCTTGGTATCACTTCTTGAATATCACCTCCTCTTAAACCACTCCCGGATATCCTGGCGTTCCCGTTTTTCAAGATAGGATGTGTTAGGGACAAAAATGAAACAGTTAGAGCATGCCACATCATTCAGACCACACAACCATCCTGGGGCTGGGCAGGTTGAGGTTTCAAAAAGTCGAGTGCGAGTATGTGCTTTCCGTCACGATGGGTTGTCCAGCATCGCTCAAAACTCCAGACGCGTTTTGAGCTCCAGAGTCGCTAAGTGGGACTCGAACCGAGCGTGTGACCCCACCATTGGATTGCTCTCCGGACGAGGAATCCATTGGTGGGGTCACACGTCCGATTCGAGTCCTGTTTACCGACTCTGGGGCTCAAAACGCGTCTAGAGTTTTGGCCGCCTCCACCGGTCTTCTGGCCCACTGTGCGGCCGGCGCTGGCCGGCGCCGCTCTCAGGCGCTGGTAGGCAACCCATCGTGCCGCCTTGCGGGGCGTGCGGCCCGCCCGGGAGGGGCTCCTCGCCGCGAACGGGCCGCCCCGGCCAGGACTCTGGGCTGTGACGTGACGACGGTTGTTTCCACGCAGCGCTGCCGAGCGGCATCTCGCGCGCCATGAAGCAGTCCCGGGGGCTGGACAGCACGGGCAGCAACGCCCCGGGGGCCGGCGCCGACCTCTCGCACCGCCAGGACCGGCAGCTGAGCCGCGACAACACGCTGAGGATGTCGGCCGCGCGCTTCGGCGGCTCCATGGACTCGCTCGCCACCAACTCGATCGACTCGGAGGACCTGATGATGGACTTCGAGGAGGACCCCGCCGACAGGTAAGGCGCAGGCCGTGGCGCACGCTGGGGCGGCTGAGGCGGCTGAGGCCGTGGCGGGGGAGGCTGGTGCAGTCGGTGACACGGTGACGCGTGCCCCACAGCACCAAGAGGTACCGCTCCATCACCAAGTCGTGGGGCGGCTCCCCCGTCCTGTTCTGGCCGCGGCCGCGCAAGGCCAAGAGCCTCAGCGTGGTCGATCTGGAGGAGCTCAAGAGCATCAAGACGGACTGCTTGGCCAACAGGGCGCGGAGCCAGAGCTGCGGCACCGAGGACGACGTCGCGGCGGACGAGAAGGGCGAGAAGGACGACGCGCTGGACGGCGACAACGTGCTGCTGGAGCTGTCGTCCCTCATCGAGAGCATCACGGGGGCGAGCAGGGAGAGCGACGGCAGGTGAGTGGCCGGGGTGGCGAGCCAGACCAATTTGCCACCGAGGCGGCGCGCAAGGCGCAGCGCGCGCAGCGCCCAACGGAACATGGAGGCAAGCCGAGGCAAGCGTGGGTGGGAGTGGGAAATGCACGCCGGGACGCCGCGGCACGCCGCCACGGCGCTGGCTGGGCGCGCTGGGCGGAAGGCACGCCTTGCACACGCCGCGCGGCTGGAGGCCTGGAGCCCTGCAGCCCGGGAGCCGCCGCACCGCCGGCCGGTTCCAGGGCCTCCAGCGCGACGGTGCGCGGCCGCGGCTCGGCACGGCCTGGCGGCGGCGGCGGCTGCGGCGGTGGTGGTCATATGTATCGAGAGCAACAGCGCCGCCGCCACCGCAACGCCACGGCCCGGGCTGGGCCTATGACAGGGCAAGCTCCAAGGGGTCGGCGTCGACGTCGGCGGCGTCGCCCAGCTACGCCCCGCCACGCCGCGCGCGCAACGCGCCGCCACTCCCGGCAACCGCGGCGTCGGGCCGCTGGTGCTGGTGCCGCTGGTGCCCGCTGGCTGGCTGTGCCACGGCTGTGCCCGTTCTGGCGCGGCGCGGTGCGGCTCGGCGCGGCTCGGGAACTCGGGAACCCACCATTCCACAGTCGTTGTGCGGAATCTGTTGGCCTGCCTGGGCTGCCTTCGTGAGTCAGTACCTCGCCGCAGCGCCGTCGGGGCCGTCGGGCAGCCTGTTCCGTTCGTGCGCGGCTGTGCGGCCTGTGCGGTCGAACCAGGACGCCGTTGTCGTGACGCTGTCCCCGCGGTTGTGGATAGCCAGGTCCTGCGTCGCGCCTCGCATCGTGATGCAGCCATGAAGGAGCCCTTGGTGGGCGGCACGGCGCCCCCGGCCACGACGGCCACGCCGGCGGCCTCGGTCCCCAACGGCAACGGCCTGGCGCCCGGCCGCGGGACGCTGGGCCTGCCGGCGGCGGGCGTCGAACCCGGGACCCTGCCGCTGCCGGCGCCGAGGGTCAGCCGCTCGCCGTCGCGAGCCAAGGCGACGCTGCTCAACGGGTCGGCGTCGTCGTCCGTCAGCCTGGCCAGCTTGTCCAGCCCTGGGTGTGTGAGTGTGGTGTGTGGGTGGCACTGAGCCTTACCGGGGCGTCACCGGTTCCATTTCCCTGGCCTCTTTCCGCGCCAAACTGCCGACAGTGTAGGCAAATAGCGTGCACTTGGTGCACTCGTATCGGGACGCGGCGCCGCGCGGTGCCAGGCAGCTGTCATCGGCTTGGTGCTTCCACTCTCTCCGTGGCGTGGCCTGGCAGCTTCACGTCAACTAAAACCGCAATCTGGGACGATCGCCGGAGCGGCTGGAGCGGCCGCAGCAGCTGGGACGTGCGTGTCTACGCCGGCCTGGGTCTTTCCGGAGCACCGCTGGAAACATTTCGTGGTGTGGCCGGCCAGGCCCGGCCAGGCTCGGGGTTCATGTAGTTCACTCCGCGAGGCGCGCTTACACTGTGCCAAGTCCACTGTGTGGTTCCGGCCCACTTGTCAAGTACGCCGTGCACCCAGAATGTGTTTGGCGTTTCGCCACCCCTGGCGAGGGCTTGCGCAGCTTGCACAGCCTGCGCACAGTGGGTCAGAAGACCGGTGGAGGTGGCCAAAACTCCGGACGCGTTTTGAGCTCCAGGGTCGCTGAAAGGGACTCAAACCGAACGTGTGACCCCACCAATGGATTGCTCTCCGAACGAGGAATCCATTGGTGGAGTCACACGTTCGGCTCGAGTCCCATTTAGCGACTCTGGAGCTCAAAACGCGTCAAGAGTTTTGGCCGCCTCCACCCCTGTGTTGCCCATCAACCTCACCAAGTAACAGTGAGAGGCTCATGCTTGACAGAGCCGTTCGTTGAACGTCCATCCTTAAACCTTAAACCGGTCTTCTGGCCCACTGTGCTGCGCCACTCCACGTGTTGGACGCGTGCTTGCCAAGCTAGTGCAGCACCAGCCAAGCACCCCCCACGGCGCTGGCGCCGCCCCCGAGCCCCAAGCGCGTTCCGAGAGATTGCACTGGCGCGCTCGAGGCGTTCGAGTTTCTAATGCACGCTGCATGACTGCATGGCGGAAGCGCGGAAGCGTATGTGCATCTGCAAATGCGATTCATCCGCCTCCACGCCCTGAATCCCTGAATGCTCGCATCGCTCGCTTTCTAACGGACCGGCGGCCCTGGCGGCCCTGGCGGTGCGCGTGCCGCGGCGTGCCGGCTCGGACCCCCGAGCAGCCCGTCGTGTGCTCCAAGTACGCGTGCTACGCTCTGGTTGAGCCGATGGCCTTGAAATTCCTCCGCGACGCACTGCTGCAGCGGACCGTCCGTCGGCTCGCGCGCCTCTTTCCACTTTCCACGAACCGGGAACCTGGCCGTCGTGGTCGGCCGTCGCGGTGCGTCCGGGACGGTCCGGCGCCCCGTCAGTCCCGCGCCTCATTAAGACTCACTCGGGTGCCGATGACCCAGTAATCCAGCAGACTGATTCCGCGAGCGTGGCTCTGTCTCTGTCGCACTCACACGGGACGCCGCATGAGTGCGAGGGAGACGTCCCACTCGGAATCAGTCTGATGCGGGACGCCCCTTGCGTGCGAGAGGGACGGAGCGGGATGGAGCGAGCGCGCTGACGCACACGCCCGGTGCACAGTGGGCCAGAAGGCCGCTGGAGGCGGCCAAAACTCTAGACGCGTTTTGAGCTCCAGAGCTAAATGGGGCTCGAATCGAACGTGTGACCCCACCAATGGGTTCCTCGTTCGGAGAGCAATCCATTGGTGGGGTCACACGTTCGGTTCGAGTCCTGTTTAGCGACTCTGGAGCTCAAAACGCGTCTAGAGTTTTGGCCGCCTCCACCGGTCTTCTGGCCCCCTGTGCGGTGGGAGCGCCTGCAGCGGCCTGCAGCCTGCGGGGTAGGCCGCCCCGCGTCACGGCCGCGCGTTGCGGGCGGCGGCAGCGGCCAGCCTATCTAGTTATCTAGCCGGCCCACTGTGCGCCGGCCATTGCCAGAGATTGCCGCCCACGATTCGCCACGCGCTTCGCGCCACGTGTCCTCGTCGATGCCATTTCCATTTCGGCGAGGATGGATTGGACAATTTGTGGCGGCGTGGCCGAAAGCCGAGTGGGCCGGACGGGCAAGGCAAACCAAGGTGGAGCCGAGCGGAGCGGGCCAGGCAGCTGCAGACGCGGTTCCAATAACGTGAAAGAAAAGTCGCGGGTCGCGGCCACGGCACCCACGGCTCTCCTGTTGGTGAGGCGGACGGCGCGTGGCCACCGGCAGCCGCTCTCGTCGCTCTGTCTCTCTCGCACTCGTGCGGAACGCCCCGTGAGTGCGAGAGAGACAGAGCGACGAAAACGACTCTGCAGCCGGCGTAGCACAGGGCCAGAGGCCGGTGGAGGCGGCCAACCTAGACGCGTTGAGCTCCCGAGTCGCTGAACAGGGCTCGACCGAACGTGTGACCCACCAATGGATAGCTTCCGAACGAGGAATCCATTGTGGGTCCACGCTCGGTTCGAGTCCTTTTAGCGACTCTGGAGCTCAAACGCGTCTAGAGTTTTGGCCGCCTCACCGGTCTCTGGCCACGGCGTAGCCACGGCGTAGCGGATCGCCCCGCCGGCCCTGCTTCTCGAGTGGCCGTGCCGTGTTCCATGTTCGGCCAAATGTGAATCCTGCCCGGCTTCTGTCCCGTCCGGCCGTCTGTCTGTCCATGTCCTGTCCAGCCGTGCGCCCGACCATCTGCCCGGCCGTCAATCCCTATCAGCCCCTGCCTGGTTTGACGCGGCCCGGCGCACCCAGCTCAGCGCGGCCGGCACCGCCAGCACGGCCAAGCCCATTGGCCAAGCCCATTGGCCAAGCCCCCATGGGGGAGCAGCCCCCCCAATGGGGGGCCCCCATGACCCATTGCCGCCCCTCCCCTTTTTTCTGGTGCGAGGACGAACGAGACAGCCAATCGGGGACAAGGTTGGACAAGGCGTGGGTTCGTCATGGGGGAACACAAAATTGAAAGAGGCGTAGAGAAAGGATCTGGAACCTGTTTTGAACGCTAAAATTATTATAAATTATTAAAAAATTTAAAAAATTATACAGATTAAAATGAGAACAATTTTGTGTTGCAGCACCTCGTTGCTGGCCAGGCACTCCTCCGTGCACACGCGGTCGCGGCCCACGGCCCAGGCCAACATCCAGGCCGGACTCAACAGCAGCGGGCCCAGCTCGGCCCCCGACAGCCCCCGGTACAGCCTTGGCTCCAGTGGGGCACCCAGCCCCCTCAGGCCACCCCGCCAGGTAAGTCCACCCCACAAAATTTAAATTATTTTTCTCATGATTTGATTCCCCCCCCCCACACACACAAATATTACACATGTATAAATTTCCTTACAGCTTGCAAGCTCAGACAGTGATGAATCCGCAATGATGAGAGTGGATCGGGGCACATATCAGCACATGTATCAGGATGTGGTTCACATAAAAACAATGCTGCTGAAGCTCAAGAGGGTACTTCAAGAGGCTGAGACCTTAAATCCGTTTGAAAGCTCTCTAAAGGTACTTGGATTTATTTGTTTGACTGCATGGTTGAAATATCAAAAGCCTGGAAAGAAATGCTAATTGCTCTGTTCTTTTTCTAGAATGGGTTGTTACATCAACTCGTGCATGCAGACGATTCAGGTGAAGACAGTGAGGGCAGAGTACGGAACCCAGATGAAGAGGTTGTTGATCTCAAGAGACAGGTACCTATTATACCTTTGTTAAAAATTGATCAACGAATGATGCAGTGTAGGTAGCAAATTTCTACAGTGACTTGCGTTTAAAATTACAGATGGTATTAATGAAGCAGCAAATGGAGGAAAAGGATCGTACAATCCAGTTGATGCAAGTTCAGATGATGAAGTATGAGAGGATATCCGATGATGTCACCGAAAATGGTCAACCTGCTGACATGTGCAACGCTGCTACCCAAACTGAGAGGATGAGACCTGTGTCTGCAGGGCCATCCTTACTGCAATCGCTGCCTTCTGATTCAAATGGAACACCCCTTGTCAGGTGTGTAGAAATCCGTGAATGGAAAGTTGTGGGCTGCAAAGCCCTTCTTGTGTGTTTGGTTTTAAAGTGATGGATTTAACCCTTACGTCTTCTATTTTCATGCAGCTTTCGGATTGGGAAGGTAGAGTGTGTGGATTACATTTTGGGTATTTTCTTGCTTAGTGCTATCAACTTTTGGATGCACTCGTTTGTTTGGAATAGAAATTTATTTTCCTGCTGAAGTTCCTCTAGTGGCTTAGTGACATTCAATTTGAGAGTTAATTTTTTTTTCCTATGGGTAATTTTTAGTTGTGATATATCTTTTAAGCCAGAAAAGTCTATTATTCATGTTAGAACGCTAGGTGGTTATACTCACAATAAATTTTATTTTTCAATTGAAAAAAAAAAAACCTAACGTTTTAATTAAGCATCTTTTAAAATAAAAGACTGTTGAGACAGCTTAAGCTAATTTTTTTTATGACTATGTTACATGCTGCTGCTAATAGGCATATGGAGTGAGTAAACCCATTAGTTTGTTGTTTGCTGTAGCTCCAAATCCACCGCCGCCCTTCAATTCCTGAGGTTTTTTCCAAGTTGCAAGAATGCGTGTCTTTTTGTTGCAGTTTGACTGATACATGGGGCCGCCGAAGTAGGACTCCAGCTAGTGCCAGCAGCATCGGTGGAAGCCCTGCCGTAGAAAACAGAGCTCCTTCTGCCTCCAGGGTTCCCACTGTGACCTCTAGAAGCAGCAGGAGTGTCACACCAGGACACCAAAGGCTTGGACTTTCACTTGCCTTCACTGGAGATAGTCCATCAAGCATTCCTCTGGTCAAAGGACATCACCGCAAGACTGGAACTGCTGTAGACTCAGTGCCAAATACTAGAAGGCCCCCTGTAGTTACGGCATCTCTGCCACGAAAGGCTGGAACAGGGATGGCTGCCACTCCGAAACCTTGATATTGCATTCGCTAGCATCTCTAAGTGCAAGCGTTTTGCAAGCATCAGCAAACCACCCAAAGCTAGGGCTGTCTATTTTAATTTAGCTTCGTATTAATGGGGGAAATTTAATACAATATCTTGTGCAATTTTTTCTCCCATACAGTATTTATGGCACAAAACAAATCTAAGTTTTTTGTATTTAAAGTTAGAAAGTGATACTCATTATTAACTGTTGAGATGTATTTTGGTCTCTGTTGAACTGATATTAGGCATCTGTGCGTGTCTCTAGTATTTTTCTGTGTAAAACACATTCCTACCTCCCCCTTCTTTATTTAAAAAAAAAAAGGGTTCATGGCAGCCTTTGGGAAATGGATGTGCAATGTGTGGATGTTGTTGATAGGTTTCTACTACAACTTTAAATTGTGATAAATTGTCAGAGATAACAGTTGAACCCATTGGAGAAAGGCGTATAAGTGTCAAAATAGGATATACAAATTATGAAATCAGACACTTAGTCACCATCATGGGCTTAATTAAACACTCAAATTAAATAGTGAAATTAAAATAGCCTTTGGTTGGTTGATATAATATGTGATGTAGTCTTATAAAGTAATGCTAAGTACCTATTCTCCTTACCAAATTGACTTTTTCTTTTAGATGAAACAGTTTTATGTTAAAATGATAGTAAGTTGCTTGTTTTCGTTTCATTATTGTGATCTGTTTTTATTTCTTGCTATTTATATATATATATATAATGACGTTTTTACTCGCACGTAATCATGTTCCTGCTGTTAAATGTGATTGTTTTGGTGTTGTTTGGTGGCGTGATGAGGCATTTCGGATATGACTAACGGTGTAGTCTCCTTCCTTTAGCACCTGCTGTAATTCTTTTCTTTTTAAACAAAAGCAACAAACATGTCTTTTACTGAAATCCCTTACCTGAGCTTATCAGATTTTGTAATTACTGTAAGTGACCCTGTGTGGTTTACAACATTTTGTCTGTGCAATATTGGTTTCATTATGTAGCTTTGTTTCCATACTTTTGTTCTTTAACTAGAGGTGGAGAAATCCTTCATATGGCTCTCAAAAGTGATCGTCATAGCAATCTAGACCTAGGCTTTACTCTAAGCAAGCTTGATTGCTTTAAGTAGAGAATTTGAGAGCATTAATTTTAAGATAGGGTCAAACAGTCATTTTGATCCCATTGTTGATGCATTTGTCTCACATGCTTTTTCATGTTACAAGTGAGTACTCCTTTTCATTCAAAACAAATTTTGATTGAATTAAATATTTTTGATCTCTTTCTGTCACTTTAAAATCACATGTCTCCTATGTGTTGTTCTTGATTTATGAGACATATTGTATTAATTTCTTTGTACCAGCTAAGATCTGTACTTAATCAGGTGAATTTGCTGCAGAGCACTTAAATTGCTTATTGGTGTAAGAGAAAATTGGATTATTGAGTTTATGAGATTTGTTGGTGCAAACCTTTTTGTCGAATCTTCCAAAGCTGTTTGCCAAATGTGTTATCCCCCTCTTTTTTTTTCCACAATTAATAAGAATTACTGTTCCAGCATTGTTTTCTTCGTTTTTGTTGAGCTTTGTTTACACATTGTTCCTGCCTCTTATTTTGAATATGTAAACATTTGTATTTGCTGGGTTTGCTATCTTTAAGCCACAGCCATGGTGATAAAAAAAAAGTCAGTTATATTTTATGCCCGCATTACAATTGGTTCATTATTTAAATGCCCTATGCCATGTGATGAAACCACATTCTGGTCTTGGCCATATACACCCTACATTCTTTTTCTTTTTGATGTTTCTTTAATTCTTATAGATATCGAGCCACAGCATACACATAAATAAGCAGAGAGACAAGATCAATGGAATAACACAGCATAGAATGTTTTTAAGAGAGGGTTTCAACTGGGTCTACACTCACTTGGTGCATCTTTCAAGTCAGGAACTTTAGTTGGTGACACTAACTTTGCCATTTCCAGTATTTTAGTTTCCATCTCTGTAACTTTGGTGGGCTTCTTATACTGTAATCAGAGAAAAGAACAACCACATACAGACAATCCTGATATGACATACATGCCTAATAGGTAAATCAAAATTACTTACAGTAATAATCAACGTATTAAACTGATGAGTGAATGAAAGGAGAGAATTGTCAGTTTTCAGTCCTGCTCTCTCTAATTCTGGCACATTTATTTTCTTGAAATATTTCTTATTGGATGTTCGCACAGTAATTCCTTCATCATCAGCTTCAACAGAGTACACATCCCGAGGATATGGTAAATTACGTATTCTCCATTCTATAGACTTCTTGGTAATCCTTTTGGTCAAGGTAGGCTGTGAAAGCAAATTCAACAACAGACAAAATAGTCTCCAAATAATTTCAATACTCCAGCTAAAAGTAATAATAAATGAAAATCGACTTACAGCTGTTGAATTTTCTTTGATACCAATTGAATCAACATTATCAAGTTGAGCGAGTGGATCCCCTAGTTCTACATTCCATTTTTCACCACGAAAGGGGTCAAATGCTTTCCACATTCTTCGTTGAATCACATCTGTCGATATGTTGTATTCTTCTACCATTTCTTTGCCATCGGGTAACTTGTAATGAATTTTTCTGACACCTGCAAAGTTGAGAGTTGGAGTTGGAGTTAACACTATCACAGGGAAGCACGATAAAGCAACAATGAGTAAAGCTAATTTCACAGTAATTTTTTGACAAAAGGCAAGTAGCCTGTACCATTTTCAACCAATGCAGATCTTTGAGCTGATGACAAATAGGACACCCAATCACAATCACCTTTAGCCATAGTACTACAAATGATGATGCAGTAGAAAACTCAAGAAATCCTGCCGTTGACCGGATAAATTGATTTGTAAACAACTTTCAGCTCACATGCCTCCTTTCCTAGCAACTCAAACCAAACAACAATAGCGATAAAAACAACAACATTTGTCGTCGGGGTCTGACTCAGGGCAGGAAAGGCTGGTCCCAGCAAAGCCAACCTAACTGGGCCAACCAACACTAACCTAACCTAACGGGGTCGTGAAAGATCTTTCGCTACTCGCGACAGATCTCAAGCTACTCGGGACAGATCTTACGCTACTCGCGACAGATCTTACGCTACTCGCGGCAAAAAAAACAATAACCGACCAGGATTCGAACACACCGCCTGCAGCATGTGGGCACGGTAGAGCACATGAGCGACTTGGGATCGGGCGCCGGCGCCGTGTTGCCGGAGTGCCACGTGGGGCGCGGTTTTTAAAGTTTTTAAAGTTACCGGCCGACCGCTAGTGTACCTGTCAGAGCATGGTCAGAGGTAAGAATTGAAAATAATTTGATGTAGTTTATTTTCCTTGATATTTTTTAGTGATGGGTGTGGATTGTGCCATGTTCTCCAAATCGCTCACAATGTTATCACATGATGTCAGAGTGAGAATTTTGAAAAGAAATTGCGAATTGAACTTTGTTTTGATTGATTGGTAAACTTATGATGGGCAGGGTACGGTATACCCCCACTGGGTTTGCTGCCAAGTGAGTGCGGTCTGACATGTTGGCGCGCCAAATATGGAGAAGGTTTGAAATTTGTTCACAACTTGACAACTAGATGTCAGGCAGTGGTACTCTCAGTTCTTTCGTGCGTAGTATATGATAAGGATTTGTGTATTGGTTGCGTGTAACTTATCAAAAACAAAAACACCTGCAATTTTACTTAAAGTAATACATTTACTTAACATAAAATCACAGTCAAAACAAATAATAATAACAAAATAGTTTGAGAACAGAAACAATTTTTATACACAATCTTTAAAAAAAAAATGGAAATCTTATTCTGAGGGAAAAATTGTTTTTTTTTCAAGCAGCATGTAGTCATGCTAAGCCCCGTTCTTCAAATTGAAGTCTGCAGATAACTTGTATGTCTTTAACAATTTAAATGATTGCTTCCACACTACCATTGTTGGTCCATCAAATACTGTGGTCAGACCATCAACACGACCACATTTAAACAGAGTGAAAGTGACTCCTGTCACATCACATCGCCAGGCTTCTTCATATCATACACGTTTCCTGATTTATTAAAATTAAAATTTTTGGGGCCGTTGGTTTGTTTAACCATTTTATATATTATATTAAGTTATATTAGATCAAACCCAAAGTTATTCAATTTAATGTTTATAGTTGATAATTGATAATAATGCGACATGATGTTACATTGAGCAATCACCTTATTAAATAACTTTGAAAACGAAAAGATGGTTTGTTACATAAACAACAGATCACAGAAATAATAGAATTGGAGAGCAAGACCCCCTAATCTAACCTTAACAAAATGAGACATTACATACATGGCTTTGAATTATGAGTTACACTAGAGCACATGAGTTAGAGTCTGGATTTTAATCGGACATATGCCAGTAGTGCCTCTGCTACTTCCAAGATTCACAATGCTGGATAATGGAGCTTAATAACAGCCAAAAAATAAATTCTTTGTGGGTAGACAACAGAGCAATAATGACTCCTTCACTGCAAAATATTATAAATTCACTTTTATATTGAAACAAGTAACTTACCAAGGAAGAATTGAAGATAAAGACAATTCACAACAAACACCTACAATAACACAATAATCATACAATACATAATGGGTTTTCTGTTTGAAGAGACAACTCACTTTTAAAAAATAAAAACACAACAGAAGAGATAAGGAAGGAATTACACAGCCACAGTTTTTTTCAAAAACCTCATTCATTCACACACACAAGCCAACATTACTACAATGTACAAACTGGAAAAAAAGAAGAGAAAAACAAAGATTCTTAGTCAAAAGATGACCATCATCATTAAAATGGAAACAGCAGCAACATAATCGTAAAGAGATAATGAAACAGAAAAATAAATGAACAATAAATATTGGCATAATTGAATTATTTCACAAGTTTTCTGCCCGCTTTTGCCTCAAGCCTTTTCAAATTTGCCTTTGGTCCAAACCCATACACCCTTTTGCGCTCATTCCGTACAAAGGCGCCATTTCCCTCTCGGTAGTACCTAGAAGCAAACATTACAATTCATGCTGATTGCACTTAGGAACAAAAATTACACATCTGCATAAAAGAAAAATACTTACCGCATAGTGCGGCTCATGTTTGCATACGTCATATGCCCATTGCCTTTGTGATTGCCCCAGAGACGCGCGATTTCTTCTGTGTTAACAATACGGAACAATTGTTTCTCCTTATCTTCCCAACGCACAACATGCTCCATATCCTTATTTTGAAGAAGATTATATACAAATTCCCAGAGCTGGCCAACACATTTATCTGCAGAGCAAAAAACATTTGTTAAACAGAAAGTCTTTTTTTTTAAAGTATAAATAGAATAAAAGCTTACAAAATTGATTTCAATTCACAAGTTTAAGGCGGTCAAAATAAAATTTATAAACACAAACAACAACAAAAAATATACCTCTTCTTCTCCTAGGTGGCTTGTTAAGTTTTTTGGAAAGACCAATGTTTCCGAGAGGGGCTGACATATTGCCTCCTGTTGTGTAGTGGGAGAACATGTTGCATCCAAGCATGTCTACGTCTCTTGACAGTGGCTCGGCAGAGTAATTGTGGGGCCTCAATGATGTGTCTCTTGATCGTTCCACTAATTAAAAAATAAATAAAATGACACATTAAAATTTGCTTTCTTGCTCGGTGAAAGATAAAAAGAAACAATACAAAATGTAAGACAGGAATTGTATACACTGAAGATCTACTTACTGACACATTCCCACACAAACTCCCACATTCTTACAGGGGAATCAGGTTCATCACAATCGGACAGTTTTTCCTTCCACAAATCCTTAGTGAATGTAGACAGGTCAAAGCCATTTTCTTCTTTCACTTTAAGCAATGTCTTACAAATAGCACTTTCAGAAAATTTGTGCTCTCTCAATGTTTTCCAGAGCCACATCTGAGCTTGCTTGCTGGACCAAGAATTAAACTTCCCTGCGAGACCTTTTGTAATGAAAAACAACCAGAATTAATATTGACCAGTGCTATGCTCGTTTTAAGAACAGTTTTAGATTCAGTCTCAAATTATTGGTTGGTGTAAGTTAATGCAACACTTACTGACGGAACCTTCACATTCAAGAAGATCATGGCAAAAACATCCTTCATAATGGTCTCCGCCCAACTGAACATATGCTGGGTTGTCTTCTTTCGTCAGTTCTAAGAGATGGAAACCAAAATGAATTACAATAAGGAACAAATAGAGATAAGGAAAATTGAAACAATGGTGAAAACTGTTACCCATTTTGACTATATCCAGGCGAGGTTTTCGTTTCTTGAAAGGAAGTCCGAACTCAGATGTTAGTTTACAGTCATCCGCAGATTCTTCATCGTCATCATGTTCTTTTAACACATCATGACTGTCACTCTGCGGCGACAAGTCAAGTTCCTTCTTAGACACAGTTACAGCACCCTGCAAAGTTATCACTTGATTAACAGGTGGTTAAGGTAGTAAAAACCAAAACGAGTAAAAAACTCACACATGACATTTAAATAAATTGCAAATACAAGCACAATGAGCGTATGCAAAGGACTGGACTGACAGGCAACATGAAACCTACGCTAAGCAAAGGACTGACAGGCAACAAACATCAAACCTACGCTACGTAAACTCCAAATACGACGCTTTTCAGCCTGCCTCTGGCAAGTAACAATGCATAACTCTTTAGAAAATCCTAATCCAGGCAGACAATGATCCGTTCCGTCCGCTTGCACACACAACACAAACAAACACTAGCCAATCGGGAGAGTCCGACTGTCGAAGCTCCACCAATCGTCTGCTAAGGCTGTTGCGTCGTTGCCGACCCAGCCAGTTTTCCTCCTCGCGACTGGAAATAATGATTCCCGATTGCTCGGTTTGCTGCAAATAGCGGCAGCCCGCGGCAAGGCCCAAGCGCGCCTTGTTTTCAAACTGTGCAACTCGGCACGCCCACTGGCCCATGCCAATGCGACGTGGGCGCGGGGCGCGGGTACTCCTTTCTACGGTTTCTAATTTTTCTAGTTTCTACTGCTGTTGGGCGAATCTGGTGCCGGCAGGACATTGGGAATCAGTCCCAATCAGTCTGCGGACTGATTCCGAGTGAGAGGCCGAGAGGTCTCTCTCTCTCTCGCACTTATGGGGCGTCCCGTAAGGGTGTACTGAACAGTGTCGCTCTGCCGAGTGATTCAAAAAATCGGTTTGTCGCTCTGTCTCTCTCACACCCTTATGGAGAGCCCTATGAGTGCGACAGAGACAGACTGGCGAAACGAATCTTCTGAACCGATCGGCTGCTGGACATAAAAAGAGAGGAAACAAAGCCAAGCGGCGAAGCAGCAAGCCAAGCGCAGCGCGCGGCTGGGCGGCAGTGCGCGGAGCCCTCAGCGCTCAAGCGGCAAAAATGGTAAAATGTTGTAAAATACCTTCTCTCCGGAATGCAAAGCGGCAGCTTTATGAGAAGGCGGAGGTAAGAATCGAAGATCAGAGCAGGACCGAACCACTACGAAAGAAAAATAGAAAGTAATCATAAAGGAGAATATGGTGGTCGTCACTAGCTTGTCAGGGTTCAGTGTCCAGGCCAAGCAGTGACAGAGTGACAGTGGCGGTGCTCCGGCCGCACAGTGGATTGGCCAGAAGACCGTTGCAGGCGGCCAAGACTCTAGACGCGTTTTGAGCTCCAGAGTAGCTAAACAGGACTCGAATCGAGCGTGTGACCCCCACCAATGGATTGCGCTTTCCGAGATGGGGTCACAGGTTCGGTTCGAGTCCCATTTAGCGACTCTGGAGCTCAAAACACGTCTAGAGTTTTAGCCGGCTCCACCGGTCTTCTGGCCCACTGTGAGCCGGCCTTCGGGCTTCGGGCTTCGGCCTTCGGCTTGGCCACTGACTCGGGCCGTACAAGCACAAGCCTTGTCCTCCCTCGCTACCATGTCTCTAATAAAATACGTTCTCCAAAGCGTTCTTACCAAGCACCAGACATCACTAGGAAACTAAGTCTAAGAAGTCTCTGTACGCCGAAGAATGACAACTAACTAGTGATAATGTTTGCGTTCAAAGTTGCCCTGATTGGGACTGGACTTGATTCATCAGGTCTTTCCTCGAAACCAAAGTTCATTTCCGACAAACTCTTCTCAAAGGGATTGGCTGGTGGCCGCTCAAAGATGGACGGTGTCGGAGTCGACACAGAGGACAAAGGAGCTGCTGTGCTGCCGAGCCATTCAGAAGAGTAGTCTCGTGTCTCTGTCGCACTCGCAGGGACCTCCGCACGGGACGTACGGGTGCGAGAGAGACAGACTGCCCTTGCGAATCGCTCGGCTGGCCCGGCCGTGCGGTCCCTAAAGACTAGAGTCTCACTGATTGGCCGATCGAAATTCACCTCGTTGAAAAGCGGAGCCCTCCTGCGCCACCATGTTGAGGGCGAGCGGCGAGGCGTCCAGCATCTGGGCCTGGATGGCCTGCACGCTCCTGCGCGCCGAGGAGGCCGAGGAGGCCGAGCCCAGCGCCACGCCGGCCATGCCCGCCATGCCCCAGCCGGGGAACAGCGGCCGGTGCTCGGCGCGCAGCCCCCGCAGCCCCGGGTCAGGGGCGGTGGGCACGCGCTGCTCCACGGCGTGGCCGCCGCTGAAGATCATGGTCTTGTGGGCGCGAGCGGCGTGCGCGGCGTACAGCGGCGCGTAGACGCCGTAGTGGGGCCCCTGGCTGAGGCCCTGGCCGAGCCCCTGGCCGAGGCCCTGGGCCAGGCCCTGGGCGAGCCCCTGGCCAAGTCCCTGACCCAGCCCCTGGCGCTGCAGGTGGGGCGGGCGCAGGGCCAGCTCGGGCCAATGCGGCGATCGGAAGCCGTGGCCGGGCGCGAAGCGACGCCCGTCCAGGCGTCCATCTAGGCGTCCATCCAGGCGCCCGTCCAGGCGTCCGTCCAGGCGTCCATCCAGGCGTCCATCCAGGCGCCCGTCCAGGCGTCCTTCCAGGCGCCCGTCCAGACGTCCTTCCAGGCGTCCTTCCAGGCGTCCTTCCAGGCGTCCTTCCAGGCGTCCTTCCAGGCGTCCTTCCAGGCGTCCGTCCAGGCGCCCGTCCAGGTGGTGCAGGTGCGAGAGGTCGGAGCGAGGCCGCCGGAAGAAGCCATCGTCGATGTCCATGGCGGCCGCCGCCGCCGCCGGCTCCGTCGTCATCTTGTAGTTGAGCGGGAGTCTGAGCGAGCCGTCAGAGGCTGGGTCCGGGGCCCACGCCCGCGGCGGGCACGTCCCGAACGCGGCGGCGCCTGCAACACGCCGGAAACAACTCGTTTTCCACAAGGTTCGATTTGCTTCACCAGTCAGTACCGTGAACTGAAAATAGATCGCCGCCGAATCCCATTTTCGGGGCGGGGCCGGCGGGGCGCATCAAACAGTAACAGGGGATGAATTAATTAAGCCGGGAGATGCCGTGTCGCGCAGTCAGGGCTCTGTCCCGGCGGAGTGGGGTGGGGTGGGGGGTCGGGTCGGGTCGGGTCGCGCGGGTCCCGCTCGATGCCTCTGAAACGCTGTGAAACGCGTCCAGAATACGTGCGTGCCCAGTTTGGCGCGAGTGTGCCGTCCTCGCCGTCCTCGCCGAGAAACGCGTGGCGCGGGTCCAAGGCCGCGCGTCCCCTTTCATCCCTCCATCCCTCCGCCCCGAAACCCCGCGACCCCACGACCCCGTTCCCCACTGCCAACTCGTCCTCTATTTCCCCTCCGCGGTGATTATACCAATTATACGCCTACCACCGCGTTGTCGCTCCGGCCAACGCTAGGCCGCGCCAGCAGACTGATTCCGAGAGTCGTTTTCGTCGCTCTGCCTCTCTCGCACCTGTACGGGACGCCCCATGAGTGCGAGAGAGACGGAGCGAACATCACGACTCTCGGAATCAGACCGCAGGCCACGCGCGCGCGTTCTGCGTTTTCTCGCTCCACGTGCTTTTTATTTCGTGTTTTGTTTTCATGCGCGACGCTCCGCGCCCCGGGACGCGCCGCGGCGCACGTACACCCCCCTCCCCCGGAAAAGGCCTCCGGCTGCGTGGCCCGCTTCCGGCTTCCAAAGCCGGTGACGTAACGCGGTGGTGGGGGTAGCGCGGCATCGACTGGAATCGAATGCCGGGACAGCGAGCGCGCGAGAGAGACCGACGAGGACGGCAAGCAGCGAGGCAAGCAGACTGATTCCGAGAGTCGTTTTCGTCGCTCTGTCTCTCTCGCACCTGTTGGGGACGTCCCATGAATTCGAGAGAGATGGAGCGACGAAAACGACTCTCGGAATCAGTCCACTGGCAGCGCCAGGCAAAGCGTGGAGAAGCAAACGCCGAGTGAGCGGAGCACACGACGAACACACCGGGCGATGCCGAATGTCTGTGGAAACTGACGACCACAAGGGGGGGTAGAGGGGGGGGGGGGTACAGGCGTACCCCCTTCGGGCTAGGTCGGGCCGTCGGGCCCTGGCAGACCTGGCGGGCGGAGCGCGGAGCGGGCTCGGCAGGGGTTGCGGGGGGTGGCGGCGGAGGCGGGCGGTGGCGGCACTACCCCCATCAGTCGCGCCTTTTCAATTTGTGCCGTCCTCTGGAAGAGAGAGAGGGAGGAGGAGCTGGCTGCTAGGCCAGCGCAGGTCTCGCCTGGGCGGAGGGGGGAGGGGGAGCGACGGAGGGACACTGGAAGCATCCAGCTGAGCCGTCTGCGAGTTCGACCGACATGGAAGGCAGCAGAGTATCCAACAGCACACAGGCAAGGCGAGCACGCCCAGGGAGAAGACACACTGCTCGCGAGACGCGGCGTGATGCGCGATGCACTAACCTACTCGTCGCCCGGACGGCCCGGACGGCCCGGACAGCTCGGCGGACTGGGCGGACTGCAAGCGACTCCCGGCGCCAACCGACAGCGACGGCGCGCGGACCGACGGCGCGCGGACCGACGGCCCGGGCGGCCCGAGCGGCCCCCCTGCGGCGGGTGTTGCTTCGGTCGGGCTGTGTGCCACCATGGCGCAACCCCGGGGGCCCCGGAGGGGGCGGGGGCGGTCGCACCTGCTTCCAGCTCGACCCGCTACGCACTGAGCGAGCCGAGCGCCGAGCGAGCGCCGAGCCCGGGACGGCCGGGACGGGAGCGAGTCTTGGGCAGGCCAGGGACAGGCGGCGGAGCGGCGGCGCGGCGGGGAGGGGGAAGGACCACCCCTCGAGCCTGAGCCAGCCTGAGCGCGCGGCCGGGCAGCCCTGGCAGCCCTGACAGCCCCTTCCCCTCCCCTCCCCGCCACGCCCCGCCCGGCTCGACCGCCGCCGTCCCCTCCCGCCCCCTGCTCCCAGCCCACTCACTCATACCCGGCGCCACAGCCACCACGCGCCGGTGCAGGCGGACGAAACTAACCCCTCGCCCCTCAGCCCCTCCTCCGCTGGTTCTGGCGAGCGAGAAACACAAAAGACAGCGTACCGCCCGAGGCCGCGAGAGGGCCGCGAGAGCATGGACACGAACAAGCCGAGGGCCGAACCCTCCCGAGACCGAGACCCGGGCACACATGGCCGGTCAGAAGCTGCCGCCGACTTGGAGAAACTGGAGGACCTGGACCCTCCAGTCCGTCATGAGAAACCCGTGGCCCGTGAAGGACAGCGGTGACGGCGGGGACGGCGAGGTCTCTCTTTTCCAGGGCAGCGAGGCTGGGGCGTGCTGCGCGTCCCCGCCCCCTCCCCGCGGCCAGGCCCGTCCACCAGCCCCTGGCCAGCCCCTGGCCAGCCCGGGCCGGACCCGCAGCAGCCGCAGCATCATGACAGCCCCGCCCGGCCCCGCCGGAAAGGCTCCGGGCTCCGGGCTCGCATTCCCACCACTCCACTCGGCGACCCGGCCCCGCGCGGCCCCGCGCACACCTTCGCGGGAATCAATATTTTCATTCCCATTTCGCTCCGTTTCGCTCGCACCTCTCGTTTCGTCTGCGACGCAGCGACACCGGGCCGCCGCCCGCCGGGGAGAAGCGGCGGAGACGAAGAGAAAGGGAGGCCCTTCGCCCGCGTCGCTCCGGGAGACAGGTCGCGAGGTTGTCTTGGTCATTCTTCGTCGGGCGGCGCGGGGCGGCGCGGGGCGGGGTGGCGCGGGGGGCGGGGGCGCAACAAGTAGAGGGTTGCGTCGGATGGCCGTGTCGTGCCGTGCCGCTGGCGGTGGCTGCGAAGCGAGCCCCGCCTGGGCGGCCAGGGCGCGGCCCAGCCCGCGGCACCCTCGCAGAGACGGCCCCGGGGGAGGACCTGTGGGACCCCGCACCCTGCACCCCGCAACCCGCGCGCCCCAGTTCGGCGAACGGGCGGCTGTATGGACGCTGTGCCTGTGCGTTTGTGAGTGAGTGAGTGAGGGAGAGAGAGAGAGAGACAGAGAAAGAGAGAGAGAGAGAGAGAGAGAGAGAGAGAGAGAGAGAGAGAGAGAGAGAGAGAGAGAGAGAGAGAGAGAGATATGAACGTTTCTTGATTTTGCACAAAACCTGACTTAGTATTTTGACCGCACATGTGTAGGATACAAACTATTCAGTTTGTCATGCGACGAACTATTTTCTCTTGTACTAGGCTTATACGCTCAAAATACTTTGTTATGAAAAGCTATACTCTTCTTCGTAAGGCTTAAAAGTGTTTGTGTTGTAAGTTGTCGAGTGAGTGTGCGTGGGCGTGCGTACGTTCCTTGACCCCCCGCACGTCCGGCGGCCCAAAGCGCCCCTCGCCCCGCCCCACTCCAAATCAATGCAGCCCCCATACACGATCGAACCGAAGGCCAGACTTGCCGCAACCGCCCCCCGCCGCCACCACCGCCGTCAGGCCGCTAGCGGCGCTGGCCCTGGGGGGCCAATTCTTTTCTCTTCCCCCGCCGGCGGCTTTCTGCCACGTGTTTCCCCCCCCCCCCTTTTCCCCTGAAGTGTCCCCGTGTCGAGCCCCGTGCATGCACTGCAGAGCGGCAGAGCGTCGGCCGTGTTCTCAAGGCAATAGCCAGAGCGCCTGCGGTGCGTCGGGTAGGCCGGCCCGCAGGACATCGACGTGGGCAGGTTGCCGGTCGCGCGCACGCAGGCGCGCTGCGGAAGTGCGGAGCACACCGCCACACCGCCACACCGCGACCGGCACCTGGACACCTCGACACCTTGATACCGAAACTTTGACACCTGCACCTCGACACTGACAACTCGACACCTTGATACCGAAACTTTGACACCTGCACCTCGACACTGACAACTCGACACCTTGATACCGAGGGGGAAATCACTCTTCAAAACTGTGACCCGACTACTCCCTATTACGTTCTATTACGCTATTACAGAGGGCTTATTACGCTCGAAAATATCCAGATTTAGCCTAAAATCGGACCCTAAATAGGGAAATTTTTAAAAAATTTGGCTATTACGCTATTACTATTACGCGTAATACTGGGAATCGGTGACCCGACTATTACGCGAGTGATTTCCTTCTCGCTTGATACCGAAACTTTGACACATACGCCTCGACACCGACACCTCGACACCTTGATACCGAAACTTTGACACCTACACCTCGACACTGACAAGTCGACACCTTGATACCGAAACTTTGACACATACACCTCGACACCGACACCTCGACACTGACACCTCGACCCCCACACCTCGGCACCGACACCTCGACACTGACACCTCGACCCCCACACCTCGGCACCGACACCTTAGCACTGGCAGCTCGGCATCGACTCTTCGACATCGAAACTTCGACACCTATACCTCGACACTGACACCTCGACACCGACACCTCGACACCGACACCTCGGCACTGAGTCCGCGATAAAGTTACCACGCTTGTTTTTCTTCCTCTCGGGGAGATTATCCAATCCCTTTTTTTTTCGAGGGCCCGAGGGATCGACGGGCTGGCAGGCTGCGAGCAGCAGACTGATTCAGAGAGTCGTTTTCGTCGCTGTCTCTCTCGCACCGAAACGGGACACCCCGTGAGTGCGAGAGAGACAGAGTGAATCAGTCAGCTGGCAGTGCCGCCGGCCTGCGCCTGCGCGCTCCGCGCGGCCAGACAGATGGCTTTCAATAACGGTCTGTTAATGAGCTTGGAACAGGACAGTATTGCGGGTGCAGGTATTGCGAACAGGATGCGATCGCGTTTATGTTGTAGGGAGTACGTCGTTTAAATAATCTTGAGGGCAATGCCAGGAAGCAAAAGTATAAAATATTTCAAATAGAAGAGGAGAGGAATTGAACATATTGTGAACCCCAAAAGGCAAAGTGAAATGACTTTAAACTGTTAATTATTTTTCAACGCACGTCCCTGTTCGGTAGAAATAAATCGTTAAGATAAAATGTGGGTTTCCTTTTAACTCGAAAACGCCCTTATCTGTCTCGCACGAAGTGAACGCAGGCAGCTTTCCCAGTAGCACGAAAACCGGCGCGCCGACTCACGATCACGACTCACAGACACGTTTCAGCAGAAAGGAAATGATAGAAAAGAAGAGACACACACTTTGTTGCCCCCAGGACAAAATTTTTTTTTATAAAATTTCCGAAATTTACTTTTAAATTTAAAGACACGACTAGTGGACGAGGCGAGTACACGTCATGCAAGGGCTGGGCAAACTGCTCCGACGGCGCACAGAAGCCTGGGAGAGGCCGCAATCTGAAACCAACACGTCAGTCTGCTCACCCGAACCGCTCTCATCTTCTCTGCGAGGCGACTGCGATTTTTGGCAGTGCATGGATGCAACTCATCCGGACCGCCAGGGCGCCCAAGGCGACGCGGTGCCTCGCGGTACAGCCCGCAGCTCGCCAGAGCCGCGAACGTGTGATTCTGAGAAACTGGGCGACGAGTGCAGCGCGGGGTCGAAGCACCAGCAGCAGCAACAACAGCAAGAGGAAAAGAGACTAACGACTTAACACGACCGTTCCGCGCCTTGCCGGGCTTGCCGGGCTTGCCGGGCCTCGCCGCGCTCACTATGCGTTTTTCCTTGTCGGCCGGGTAGGCCGGGACGGGAACCGGGAAAATTTTCTTCGGCACACTTGAGTGATAAGAGCCGCGACACCAGCTGATAAGATAGACCAGGCTCCTTCATTGGTCGGCCGACTTTTCCCCACAAAGCCCCCTTCCCCCTCCCCTCCCTTGCTCCCCTCCACCCCGCCCAGCCCGAAGGACAATGCATTCTTCCTCGTGTCTGGCAACGGGCGAGCTCTGTTGCCGCACAGTGTACAGTAGCAGCGCGGTGCTTGAATTTTGGGCAAAGTCTTTGAGTCTTTGGGTGTGGACGGGCCGGATGGGCACCAGGGTCAGCAACCTAGGCCCGTGAATGGGCAACAACGGTAAGTGATAAGAGCTACGCTTCGCTTATTACGGACCATGCGGACTAAAAATAGAGACCCTCACATCCGCTGAAGCTTCAATGAGGTAGATAGGTCAGATGAACCTTCGTTTTCAACTCACCAACTAGATTATCTTTGGCACGTCTGTCGAAATATAAATAATGCACCGTTTAATCCCTTGAACAAATCGTAAACCACCTATTTATACGCTTTTTCCCAGTTGTTTCTGATTTTGATTCATTATCTTCTTCTTCCATAATCTTACTTGAGATTCAGAGAAAACGGGTCCGTTGAAGAGAGCTGGGTGTCAAAGACTTGTGCTGTAAAACTCGCCTCAGGCGACAAAGATGGAATTTCTTTACGATTGTTCAAGAAAATCTTTAACAAAATGATAATTTGAGGTAAAAATTAATCAGCTGCACAGCTGGTTTCGATGTTTGCGTTGTGTTTTTACTGCTTTACTCCTCAACAGGCGCGGTTTGCCTGTTGCCACAAGAATCTAATCTGCTGGCAGTAAATGGGATGAGATACTGCCGGGCACTGAACGTGCAATTCCATTCAAACGGCACGGAAAGTTCTCAGATAAATGCCGAGCACGTGCGTGACGCATACACTGAAAAAAAATCTCATTCAACGAACGTTAATGAAAGCAGATGATACTCGTCTGGTGCTGTCGTGTGTGCTAGTTTTGGCAGGATGCTCTCATCTTTGTGATAGCCCAACGAATGGTTCCAAGAGTCCTTGCCGCGCGGGGTCCGCGGGCGCCCGCGGGGCTGAGCCTAGCCGGGAAGCATTGTTGAATTCCGCGCAGGCTGCGCCGCGCCACAGCCAGACAGACTACCATCCCGCCCCGGCAGCCGCCCCTATTAATTGTTAGGATAGACTTCGTTTCTGGCTCTGGATAAAAGTACTCCCTTTGTCTCGTATATTAGGTATATTTAAAGCAGGTCCTAAGGTACACTGTAAAAAATCTCATTCAACGAACGTTAATGAAAGCAGATGATACTCGTCTGGTGCTGTCGTGTGTGCTAGTTTTGGCAGGATGCTCTCATCTTTGTGATAGCCAACGAATGGTTCCAAGAGTCCTTGCCGCGCGGGGTCCGCGGGGCCCGCGGGGCTGAGCCTAGCCGGAAGCATTGTTGAATTCCGCGCAGGCTGCGCCGCGCCACAGCCAGACAGACTCACCATCCCGCCCCGGCAGCCCGCCCCTATTATATTGTTAGGATACGCACTTCGTTTCTGGACTCTGGAGTAAAAGCTAGCTGACACCTTTGTGTCTCGTAGTATTAGGTATATTTTAAAGCAAAGGTACCAAAGGTATCATCTGCTAAAAAGAGAGAGTTCTCGAAGCGAGATTTTTCCCCCACTTTGGTGTATGCTTTTTGAATAGTTGAGAGCATTGGATCACTGTGAGGCAAATATGCTCTCGGATGAAGAACCCAGTGTTTCCAACGAACTTTTAAAACAAGGTTAAAACGACTGAAGCGCTTTGACCAAGATGTGGTTATGACGACACGATTAAAACTATTAAATTTAGTCGTGTTAGCCAACTCTTTGTCAAGAGTACTTTTTCTGCCTGTGTCTGAGTACATGGGGAAAATCAACTGAATGTCCACCAATTTAATTTAACTTTGTTCATAGAGTGTAGCAGCACTTCGACTGCAGTGTATCGAGTCGAGACTTACCTAGCATGTGTGCTGCTGAGAGTGGAAGGGCATGAGGAGTCACCTTTATAACATAATGTTAAGTTTTATAACAATCGATTGCAGCTAGCTTTATGTACATGTTTGCAGTTTATAACAGTTTGCCATAAGTAGTAAAATTACGTTTACATGTTTCCGATAGAAACAAAAGAAATCACCGAGTTCACGCACTCTGTTATTGCTCTACATCAAAGCTTGAACAAATGACAGAAACCTACTTTGATGCTTAGTAACAAATCGCACAGTATTTTGAAGCAGGTCTTATCTATAGTTCTGCTGTACATTGGGTTATTGTGATACAGTCTGGCACTTCATATGAGTACCGGCCATTGCACCAAGTTGTGTAATAATTCTTTACACATCACAAAAAATGTAAGCTAACGGTCTCCATCTCTCGTTTTATGTCAAGAAGGCGAATTTTCACGTGATCTCCAAACCTTGGAAGAATCTGGCAGACAGGTGGCTTCACAACTATCAGCGGTTGACTTGATATCACTAGTTATCGGTGCGTTGACGCCATTGACGTCACCGTCCGCTGAACAAGTGTTTCGTCACTCTGTCGTGTCCGACGACAACGCGGCGACTGTCGGCGGTGCCACACGTCACTGAACCAGCCCAGCACGCCGAGGAAACTCGTTCATTTTCACAGAACCTTACAGTGACGAGCCTTGCAATGTCGATTTCACTGTCCGGTCGCGATCGCGAGGACTTGACACATCATGCACTTTGCTTGCCGGCCACCGCAGTTCGCCGAGCTGGCGGGCGCTGCCGAGGGTCGGGCCGCGCGCAAGGAAAGAGTTGCCGGGTTGCTGGCGGTTGCTGGCGCCAGCGGGAGGGAGACGGTGTTACGCAACGCTCGGATACAGTAGTGCGCAGTCGAGCCTCTTACCCCTCTCTTCTCTTTTTCTCTCTCTCTCTCCCTCTCCCAAACGCCACACGGCAGTCAGTCTATGCTGGAGACGGGGCCGCGGTCCACGAGCATGGCCTTCACCGCCTGCCGCACACTAGCGCACCTAGATAGTGCAGGCCGGCCGCAAGGTTTTATCAGTTTATTTTGAGGTCGACTTCGCGGACGGTCTCGAAGGTGACCTAGAAGTGCCTCAGCGGTGTCAGCAGCACCAGCATCAGCAGGGCGGCAAGGCCACCGCGCACAGGGGTGGCCGTCGAGGTCGCCGACGAGGAGGCCGAAGTCCCTGAGGCCTCGTCCGGCGAGGGAGCCTCGGCGTCCTCCTCGTCCAGGGCCTCTTCCGCGTCCTCGGGCAGCGTGTCCTGCAGGTGCGCGTCGGACAGCTGCTGCTCCGGGTCCAGCTCCAGGGACTTCCGCCTGGGCAGGGTCAGCTCTGCAAAAAGAAAAAAAAGCCAAAAGATAACTTATTTTCTGGTCGAAAAAAAAACATTAACATGCAAAATGCGCATTGTTTTGAATTTTTCCATCTTTTCCAAGGCTCTTGGAAAAATACGGAAATTTTCAGAAATTTTCTGCATTTTCCCCCGGAAATTTTCCGGCATTAGAATCACTATTAACATTCCTTAATTTCTGGTTAAATAAAACAAACCAAAAAACACGTTACTTATTGTATGGTTGAATGAAACCCCTCATAAAGAACACGGGTAACATAAAAGTTATTTGCTTTAATAGTATAAATGCGGCTTGCGCACTCTCGATTTTTTTTGAGGAACAAAGAACACCAGTACTGTGCGTCTGGATGAGTGGTCACGTCTGAAGCTAGGCCCTCGATGACGACTGCCGTCGAGTGGCTTCACTGGTAAAACAAAGGCATAAAAATTACGCCCTTTAGGGCATAAATACTCTTTTACGCCCTTGCAAGGGCATAAATCGTTCTATGCCCTTGGGAAGGGCGTAAATGGTATAGGAATTTCAAGCAAAATTTTAATGCCCTTCCCAAAGGCATTAACGATTTATGCCCTTTAAGGGCGTAAATCGTTTACGCCCTTTAAGGGCATAATTTTTATGCCTTTGTTTCACCAGTGTTTGCGTGATTATTCGGAGCAACTCTTTAGTGTACTATACTCCGTACTGCGCTCCACTGGGCGGGCGACTCAATTTTATCGCTAGCAGGAAGCTAGCGAGCAGTGTGCAGGCCTTCGCGCAAAAAATACTACTTCTTTGTTGTTGTCTGGAGGGGGTAAATACCTCCAGAAACCGGGTACAGACTTTAAAGTGTACGCCGGTCGTAGCAGCCAGCTTTTGCTTGTAGGTATCATATTTTCGATGGCAGCTTTCGATTTTAGACTATCGAACACAGTCGATCACCTGAACAAAGTATATTTTCCCCGTGTTGTCACCAGTTTGTCACGCCACGTACCGTACAGTCGCACGATGCCCTCCGCGTCGCCGATCGAGTTCTTGGATATGCACTTGTAGGCGCCAATGTCCGCTTTCCGGAACTTTCGCACCGTCAGCTTCATGAGAACGCCGTAGGCCGACTGGGGGCTTTCGTCCATCTGGTACTTGTCGTTGTTGATGATCATTTCCCCTGAACAACACCGATAGAAAAAGGCAGCCGATGAAAACATGCATAGGAAATATCTTTGGTTCGTTGAATCCATATCAAAACTGATGATGTACCGTAATGTACGTATCGAAATTTTACCAAGTATTTATTACAAAGCCAGAACATTTAAAATTGAAAAGAGGGACTCAAAAAAAGGGTCTACTTGATCTCCTTTTCTTTTAAATTTAAATTTTTACATTTTTAAATTTAAATGTTCTGGATTTCGCTTTGACAAATACAGTCAAACTCCTCGTTTTGTCCCTCTACCCGGGAGTTGCTGCGGACAAAACGAAGGACCGAGGCCGGCCGGCCGATGAGGATTAGGCCGCCCTAATCCCTACCTGGCCGGTCAGCGACGGCAGGCATCGGCCGGCGGGGCGCGACCCGCGCCACAATGGTGGGGATGACTCTGGGACAAAACGAAGGACCCAGAAGAGGGACAAAACGAGGAGTTTGACTGTACCTGGTAAAGTTTCGATACGTCTATCTCCAGTTTTTGATAGTTTTTAAGGGCCTATTAGGATTGATCAAAACAGAAAATTGAAATCAATAGGTGTTCACCAAGAATTTTAAAAAAATTCTACACTCTGCTGCCAACCGACGTACCCTTCTCTCTGGTCCAGTAGTTGATGGCCTTGGGGCAGGCCTCGACGATGCACTGGATCGTCACGTCGGTGGCGACGGGCGCACCGACCAGCTGGTTGGGCACTTGGATCAGCGGGTGAACTGCCAACAGAGAGGAATCGATTCGTTTGTTTCCACGGAGACGATGGCTCGCCTGCACTCAAAATGTATCGGCCATTTCGTGCCTTTTCAGGTTCATGAATGAAAGGTCTCCACTCTGAATTGAACCTTACAAACTATTTCAGCCTTCCGAAGTAAAATAGCTTCATATAGCAAATTATTTTGGGTATACGTAAGCGTACAATGAAAATAGTTCGTAATTTACGAACTATTCCTTCTCATAACAATAACTAAATAAGTTTAGTATGTATGTTCATACTCAAGGTTTTAGGAGCGTCGAGAAAAACACCCCGCATGACAGAGAAGTCACGCCAAAAATTGTCGTGCCCATATTTCTTTGCATGACTTTTCCCGTTAAACGCATTGGTGAAGGAACCAATAACCCACAAGGTAGTTAACCACGCCGGGGAAAGGTCGTAACTCGCATGCCATGCCGTTTTGCGGCGTGACTTCCATCCCATGGGCGTGGCTTATCGGCATGCCGTAATTTGGCCCTGAGTCCGACCGTTCCATGTACAGAGTGGTTTTGCGGCAACCACGTGAGCAGAGCTGGATTTTGCGTTGTGCTGTTGCATGTGAATGATCTGGAATGATGCAGAGGTCCTTGGAGGAGGATTTACTCTTCGCTGCGACTTTTCAGACTTTGATGAATTCAGTTCACGGGAAAAGGAAAACAACTGAAGCTCCTCCCGCAGTGACGAGTCCTTTCGTCCTCGACCAGACCGTCCCGTCCCGTCCGTCGGGTTTGTCCGGGTTTGTCCGGGTTTAGCGCTCAAACAGTGCCTCGCCCTTCCTTTCCACGTGGCTGCCACCGGCACGACCCGAGACGCTGCGAAGCCCCGCTTTGTCGCTACCTTGTGAAGGGCAGGCAGGGCGGGCAGGACCGAGGCTTATTTGGCAAGCCCGTTGTGGCACAGAGCGAGTGAAAAGAGAGAGAGAGAGAGAGAGAGAGAGAGGGCTCAGGCAAGTTGGGGGTGGAGAGACGAGCTCGTCTCCTCGGCCTCGTATGTGATCCAACTAAGCAGTTATTAATATCGGCAAATTCTTGATACTGTTAGTTCTGCCGCTTGGATTCCGTGTTCTCCCTCCCTCCCCCTGAACTTCCCTCCCGGCTTTCCTCAAGCCACAACGTACCTGCGTGTGTGCGTGCGTGTGTGCGAGTGTTCTTCTGTCTCTGTCTGTCTTCGTGTGTGTGAACGCGCGTGGGTGTTCTTCTGTCCCTGTCTTCGTGTGTGTGTGTGTGTGTGTGTGTGTGTGTGTTGTGTCCATGTGACGGTGAAAGGGGCCCACGAACGCATCCGGGCCACTTACTTTTGCTTACTGAATGCATATACTTTGTTGCGAGAGCAACTTTTTTGCCGCGCTCTCTAGTGTGAATGTGTGTGTGCGCGCGCGCGCGTGTGTGTACGCGTGTCTGCCAGAGTTGTGTGTCGTAGCAAGGCGAATAATGGCAAGCGACGTTTGTGTGTGTGTGAGTGAAGTGCGTGAGCGAAACACTCGCCGTACGTGGGCGGAGCGAGCTGCGGGAATGTTACGTGTCGTTCCAAACCCAAGTTTCTCGTCACGGACTGAAAAAGTTGCGCAGGTCGGATTTCCGGTCGCGTGTACTGGAACATTGCACTTCGTTATTGGGTTAAAGTTTATTTATCTTTAATTTTTTTTTGGAACTCACAGTTGACGAAGAGCATGAGGCGCTTGCTGACGGGCGGCGGCACTCCGTTGGAGGCGATGCACACGTAGACGCCCATCTCGGAGCGGGTCACCTTGTGCAGCACCAGGTCCTCGCCCTCCACGGCGTGCTCTGGAACCAAATTAGTGCCAGTCACTGAGCCCGTCCCGAAGAAAACAGCTTCCCTCGCTGACGAGCGGTCAGGGGAACGAGACAAAGTATCGGCCGCCCCTCTCCTCCTTCGTCCCTCGCCCCCAGCCGGAGTGTACACTCTAAACGGCTCAGGGTGGGAGGTTGCGCTCAAGGGGCAACAACTCTAGCCAACTTTGCACATTAAAATTCATCAAAAATTTAAAATTTACAAAAATTCATCAAAGTTCTTTAAAATTTTAAAATTTAACAAAATTTATTCAAATTTAATCAAAAATTCAAATTCACTGAAAGTCGTTAAAATTTATCGAAATTCTTCTCCAAATTTACGAGTTTTTGACCGAAATTCATTCGAAATCCAACTGAAATCCATTTGATTTGTAGTACACCGAAATTCAGTGTAATTCAAAGGTTGCGCTAGCATATTCTCTGCAAACTGAAGTGTGTACATAGTACACTCTTATTAGAGCATGCTTCCAAGTACACACTTATTTACAGCATACTTGCTAGGCACACACTAAAATAGAGTGTACATTGCATGTACACGCTAAATAAGAGTGTACCTGGCAAGTGCACTTAAACTGGTCCATGCTTTAAGATAGGACTTATCGAGTGTATTTTAGCGTGTACATGGAAGGTACACACTTATTTGGCGTGTACTTGCCAGGCACACTCTTTTTTAGCGTGTGCCTAGCAAGTATGCTGTAAATAAGAGTGTACTTGGAAGTGTGCTCTAATAAGAGTGTACTATGTACACACTTCAGTTTGCAGAGTTGTGGTGGAGATTTTCCCCACAATACGATAGAAAGAAATTCAACATAATATTAATACGATACAACGAATTTTCATAGGTTAGTTACAAAGTCAGCTGGACCACCACCATAGTAAATTTTCACAATAATATGGAGAACCTTAGAGACTAGGGGTGAGTAGACCGTTAGCAAGTTCGTACTTCTCGTCTTGCTGCCCGTCGAGTCGTTGCGCACCACGATCTCGCCGCCGTCCTCCCGCTTCCAGACGATCCTGGGCGGCGGGTAGCCCCGCGCGCGGCACCGCAGCTTCAGGTTGCCGCCCTCGGGGGTCATCGTGTCGCCCGACGTCTCCTCGTACACGATGTCGGGGGGGATGACCACCTCCAGGAAGGCCGTCTGCAACGTGAGGCGGCCTTGGCGTTACACCGTGGGTGGGCGCACGGCAAAAAAAGGTCCCTGGTCTTCCCTGGTAGCCCAAAGTCGAGACAAGGACGTTTTCCAGGCAGTTTCAGGGAAATCCAGGGAACTAGGGAACTTCTTTTTGCCGAGCAGGCCCGCGTGGCGGCACTGCCCACCCACACAACGGACTGCGGCTCGCCAAGACGACGACAACAACACAAACAACAACAACAAAGCCCACTCGCCCACCTGGCTCTTCATGGGGTCCGTGTTGACCTGGCACATGTAGGTGCCCTGGTCCTCGCGCTGCACGTTCCGGATGTTGAGGGTCCAGGTGTTGACGTCGTTGTGGGTGACCGAGAGCCGCGCGTTGTTGGTGATGACGTGCTGGTGGATGGCCAGGATGGCCTTGGTGTCCGACTTGATCCAGGCAACCTGCAGCAGCACGCCGTTAGCCCGTGCGCGGATCCACAGTGGGCCAGAAGACCGGTGGAGGCGGTCAAAATCCCGGACGCGTTTTGAGCTCCAGAGTCGCTAAATAGGACACGAAGCGAACGTGACCCCACCAATGGGCTCTCGGAACAGGGAATCCATGGGTGGGGTCAAACGCTCGGTTCGAGTCCTGTTTAGCGTCTCTGGAGCTCAAACCGCGTCTGGTGTTTTGGCCGCCGGCGTCGGTCTTCTGGCCCACTAAGGGCAGTTGGCCCCCACTTGGCGTCTAGTCAGCCGCCTGAAGGATAGGCGAAGAGCCACACTTTCGACCTGGAAGTAGGCAAAAAGGGCTTCCGTTTGCCCGTCCCTCAGGCTGGCTCTAGACCCACCACTGTGTCGGCCAGTGCCCAGCCCCGAGACAGGGCTCCAGGATGGCTCCAGGCCCTGTCCCCAACCACACACCCGCACACCGCACTGCCCGCCCTCGCAAGACGAATCAAAGATCACGCCGCCTCCTCGAGTCTGTATTTCTGTAATTTCTGTACTATTGCATCTTTTGTTTGGTTGGCGCGGCGGAGGCCATTCTGCCGTGTCACCGCACGTCATCACCCCGTGACCTTTCTTCGTTCCAGATTCACCCGCCTGCAGGCTGCTTCTCGCTCTGTCTCTCTCGCACTCCTGGGGCGTCCCGCAGTGGTGCGAGAGAGACAGAGCGACGACCCTCTCAATCGGTCTGCTGTCACGCTCCTCCACTGCAAGGCACGTCCGAGAATGACGCGTCGCTAGGCAACGCCGAACGGATATGCAACAGGGCTTCCCTAGTCCTCCCTCTCGGCGAAAAGACTCTCCGCCGAGGGTCGTCGCTCTGTCTCTCTCGCACTCTCGGGGCGTCCCTGTGGGTGCGAGAGAGACAGAGCGCGACGAAGACGACTCTCGGAATCCGTCCCGTGGCATGGGCTCTCCGATAGAATGTGGCGGATGCGCCAGTGGCCCGATTCGAGCGCCCCTTCCTGAATATTGCAATGCAGAGCTGTGTCCCCTCCCCCTGCCCCGCGGCCGGCTGACCCCATAGCAGGCACGCCCCTTCCGTGTTTGAATGAACATTTACATGCTATTCTCTCCGTCTCTCTCTCTGCCACAAGCAAACGCGCGGGGCGGGGGTTCCTATTGCTTGGTGCTCCATCCAGAGCAAAATGAGGCCATCAAAGTAAGTGAATTGGTTCAATGTTCAACACCACCCCCGACACTACTGTGCTTATTGTGTTCATTGTTTTATTCTGCTCGTGACCACTTTCTCACAAAAAAGTACTAAAATATTGGCGACGCTCGAATCGAGGGGCAAACAACTTCGTCAAAATTTGTACACCGTTTTCAAAATTCACGTTATTTCATTGCTATTTCAACGTTATTTCGCGTTATTCCAACGATATTATTTCAGCGTTATTTCGACCTTATTTCAAGTCAATTTCACGTTATTTTAAGGGAAAAATTCAAGTTGTTTGCCCCCTCGGCTCGAATTTATTGATCAGATGCTTGCCTGGTCAAAAAAGCTCATATAAATTGACAAGCAGGAGAGTAAAAAACTCAAATGAAGAGGTGGCTGCCCATTCACTGGTAAAACTAAAGCGTAGTTTTACCCACTGTTTTCAAGCGTAATCAGTTTACGCTTGAAATCAAGCGTAACGGCTCATGCGCAATTTTCCCTTCTAAATGCCATGGGGGAATTTCAGCCTATGCTTGATTCAGCGTACCGTCTTCCAAGCGTAACGTGCTTGACTCAAGCTAAGAGTTACGCTCTTAGTAAGACCATGAACACTTTCGCTCACGTCCGACGCGCACGCAACAACACGAGGCCAGACATCCGGGACCAGCACCGGCAGGGCCCCCTCTCCTCTTGGCAGTGGCTAGGCAGCGGGACCAAAAATTGCAGGTAGCTGTCCGCCGTGCGGTGCGGTGCGCGCTGGCGGCAAAGCCGTAGCAGAGAGACGTCGCAGAAGACCTGCAAACACTCTCTCGCTCACGTCCGACTGCCGTCCGCCAGACCGAGCGCCAGACCGCATCCCGGGCCCAGCACCGGCAGGCCGCCGCTGCGTCGCTGCATGGAGATGAGCAAGGGAGTGGAGCTAAGTGCACGCGGGCACCTTGGCAAAGGGCACAGGGGGTTGGGGGAGGGGGGGGGGCTGCCTCTGCGGCGCTGCGGGACGGGGCCCGTGGTTCCACTCCGTGTCGCATCTTAAGAAGCCACCTGCTTTACATGTGAAAGAAACGTCTGCGGGGCCCGCGGCCCTGCGGCCCTGCGGGTAGGCCGTGGGGCGCAGGGCGGGGCGGAGGGCACCCCTCGCCGGCGCGCGCGCTGCTCGGCTCTGCTTCCAGTTGAGCGATCCAGAAGAGCGGTCTGTCTCTCTCGCACCCCCACGGAGAGCCACGCGAGTGCGGCAGAGACGGAGCGGCGACTTTTCTCAATCTCGGCAGGTGGATTGCAGCGGGGCACGTTCCGACGAGTGTTCCAAAGCACGGCCGCCTTGGCTGTTTCTGAACCGGAAGTTGCCGCTTTGACGTGGAAAGGAGCGTCCCGGAAGTAAAGGATTTTCCTTTTTTCAAAACTTGAAAGGGTACACTGTCACTGAGGAAACGAGGGCGTAGAGTAAGTCAGTGAACAGTTTGGCAGTGAAAATGTTCACTCGGTCGGTACACAATTATTGTGTGGTCCTCAATGTGCAAAGTACTCAGTACAGAGCGTCGTTCACAGTGTATGCTGGGAAGTAAACAGGAGCAGTGAAGTTACAGCACAGTGTGGGGGATTGTTTCGGCAATTCAACCCGTGTCGGACCTCCCTCGATCTCTCAATCTTTCGATTGGAGGACATTCCCACGTAAAAGTCGTTAGACGACAGGCAGAAAAGAGACAAAGTGCGGATGGCTAAGGATGGAACATACCTGTGCCGACGACGGCGACTTCTGCTCGGAGGCAAGGAACAATTGCAACAGAGAACACCATTTTAAGAAATGTTAAAGATTCAACTCCCGCGAACAACCGAAAGGGTTGTTCGCCGTTTTCGTCCAATAAGGTTGAAAAAAAAACGGAAGACGACATCATCATTTCGTTTTCCATTTAAATGTGAAATATTATTGACAAACTGATTTTTCAAGACATTTTCATGAATTTCATCATAGGTTGAAGTCAATCAAAATACACTCTATTTTAGTGTTCAAAGAGAGGACTACTACAGTGAGAAAATGCGAAGTGGTGATCTATATTGCGATAGCTAGGACTAGGTGCTTTATAATAGTGTGTTTGTGTCAAACTAAGTGCATTGGTGCCCCAAAACAAAAACGTGAAATTTAAAACAAAATTTAAAAACAAAAACAAAAACGAAATCCATGGCCTTTATTAACACATTCAGTAAGGTTCTCTTTGCCTCAAATCTTGCTTTTAAGCACTCAAACTTGTCAAGGCCACTCACTCACACACACACGCACACACACATACACACACACACACTCACCCGCACTGCATATATTCACACTTTTATCTGAGGTGCCACTTCCACGAGTTCGTCTGCAATGCTAATTCGCCTCTGGATGAGTGCGGTGACGCCACAACATACTAAAACGGAGAGAAAATAAAAACACCCCCAACCCCCAAACAGAACAACGAAAAAACAAAAACAAATGTACCAAAAAAAATAAACCAAGAAAAGCATCGCTTGGCGATGTCATTTTCAGGCAGTGAATTGCAGGAAGCTTATTTGAGGGCACAATGGCGCAAGTTTGTTTTTGAGCGTTGAGCGGCTCAAGGCACCGCCTGCCACTCCTATGCAAAGCGATCTCGGCTCGTGCACACTTGCCAACTTCCCGTGAACATTAAGGCCCCGTTTGAGCACCTTAACATGCCTTTGGGACGGGCCGGGCCGGGACGGCCGAGGCCGAGGGGTGCGGGTTCCGAAGACAAGCTAGCAGTGCCTCGGAGACGAGGGTGGGTGAGCAAGCGTGCCCCCTCCCCCTTGCCCCCCTCCCTCCCCGACCTCGGAGTCCTCCAGGCAGGACGGGCCATGATGCCAAGGGACCTGGTATTCGAACCCAAGTGCGTCGCAAAAAAAAAGGCAATCGATATTTTGCTTTTTTGAAAAAGAAAAAGAATTAAAAATTCCATTGGGGTGCTCTGCAGCTGGGTTCGGATATCGGCCCTCCATTTTTACTGTTTACTTTTTCGTGGAGACTAGTGTCCAGCCCAGCTCGTGGGCCACCGGCCGCCCCTCTCCGCTGACGGTCTCACAGTGGGCCAGAAGACCGGTGGAGGCGGTCCATATCCCCGACGGGTTTAGAGCTCCAGAGTCGCTAAATGGGACTCGATCCGAACGAGTGACCCCACCAATGGATTGCTCTCACCGCGAGGAATCCATTGGTGGGGTCACACGCTCGGTTTGAGCCCCATTTAGCGACTCTGGAGCTCAAAACGCGTCTCGAGTTTTGGTTCTCCCCGACGGTGGTCTGACGGTCGGGCGTGCAAAAAGCAGTGTCGACCCGAAGAGTGCGCGGGTAGTGCGTGTACACACCTGTAAGTGCAAGTATTCTAATTACAGTGAAACAAGCAAACCATCCCACGAAAACAAACAAACAAAACCAGTGGCCTGCGGCCGGCAGTAGGTGTGCTTGCTTTCCGAGACTCCAGAGGCTGACAGCGTGAGAAAGAGGTGAGCATTTCCAGTGCATTAGGCACACGGTGCCAGGGCGAGGTGCGGTACGGTGCAGGTGTGGGCGAAGACAGACAGACAGACGGTCAGACAGACAGACAGACTTGAGCAGCTCACCCGATGGCCGCCCAAGTTATTGACGACGCAGGTGAACATGGCGTCACGGCCTTGCGGCACGGACAGGTTCTTCAAGGGGAACTGGAACTCCGGTTCCAGGCAGAAGCATCCTGGAAAAAAGAAAAAGGCCAGGCATCAGTCGCAGGAACCATTTGGCATTTGACGCTCGACGCGAAACCACACGTTTGCAGGCGAGCGTCATTCCCAGGAATAAGCCGCGTTTGCACAGTGGGCCAGAAGACCGGTGGAGGCGGCCAATACTCAAGACGCGTTTTGAGCTCCAGAGTCGCTAAACGGGACTCGAACCGAACGTGCGACCCCACCAATAGATTGCTCTCCGAACGAGAAATCCATTGGTGGGGTCACACGTTCGGTTCGAGTCCCATTTAGCGACGCTGGAGCTCAAAACGCGTCTAGAGTTTTGGCCGCCTCCACGGTCTTCTGGCTCACTGTGGTTCGCCGCGTCTCTCGCTATAACGTGTCCGTGCACTTCCGTACTCACAGACAGACCCAGACCGGGGCGGTAACCAGCTAACCCCCCGCGAAATAAAATCTCGAATTTCGCCAAGTTATGCCTTCGCCACCATAAAGAAGTCCTTTTTTTTCGGTGTGCCCGGTGTGGTGATGTAAAGCGTGGGGCGGCACCCCTTAGGCTTTACACCGTGGCCGGGGCTCGGCCGGGGCACGGCCTGAGCACACAGACACATCGTGTCATCTGAAATATTCATGCGGTCCTGAGTTTTATTAGTTTGTACGGTGCGGGCTGGCACGCTGACACGGGGGCTGCGGGGGCCTCCTCGGCCTCCTTGGCCTTCTCCGCGGTGCAGCGAGCAGCGCTCTGGCTCCGTCTCTCTCGCACCGCGGACGTGGTGGACGGCACGCCCCGTGAGTGCGAGAGAGACGGCGCTACGACAACACGGTCCGCCTGCAGTCGCCCCACACTGTGCACGCACGCCTGCATCTGACCGATTGCGAGCCGTGCTGCGTCCTTTGGGTCCCCGTCGGAATGCAGTGGCGGCAAAAAAAGGTCGCAAAGGGTCTCGCTTTGAAGCGACCCACAGTGTGTGTGCCCTGCCTGGCCGACCCTGGCCCCAAAGGCTTGCTGCAGCCACGCTCTTATTTTAGAGTCCGTTGCAGCCAAGGCCCCCCACCCCCATTTTTTTCTCGGTCGTAGAAACAAGAAAGAAATACGGTGTGGGGCTTGAGGCTTGGGGCTGTCATTTTTCATTTCGGAGGTATGCGGTTCGGCCGGCATGCCTGTGCCGGGCCGCCGCACAGTGGGCTGGAAGACCGGTGGAGGCGGCCGAAACTCTAAACGCGTTTTGAGCTCCAGAGTCGCTAAACAGGACTCGAATCGAACGTGTGACCCCACCAATGGATTGCTCTCCGAACGAGGAATCCGTTGGTGGGGTCACACGTTCGGTTCGAGTCCCATTTAACGACTCTGGAGCTCAAAACGCGTCCAGAATTTTGGCCGCCTCCACCGGTCTTCTGGCCCACTGTGCGCCGGGCCGGTAGGCCAAAGGTCCAGAGCGCCACACGGTAAATCTGCACACGCCTATATACCAAAATAAATTGCCGCTGCACTGCGTAATAATTTATTCAAAGGCTTTTTTTTTAAAGTTTGTATTCTTGATTATTACTAAGTTTCCATATCCATAAATTTCTTGGGTAGTAACTACTGAAACATTTAGAAAAAAAGTCGTCAAGCGCCCTTAGAGTGAGGGTTCAACTCTCCTAATTATTATTTGAGAAGTTTCTTTTTAAAAATAAAACGAAAAGTGAAGAAAAAAGATGATGAGATGGCGAGGTACCCATGCCTTTTGCGCAGCCTGAAGGAAACGTCATCGAAAACAACAAAACAACAGACCCGCCCTGAGGGAATGGTGGCCAGCATAAACTCGTGTGCGCGCGAGAAAGAGAGGGAGAGAGAGGGAGAGGGAGAGGGAGAGGGAGAGGGAGAGAGAGAGGGAGAGAGAGAGAGAGAGGGAGAGAGCGAGAGAGAGAGAGAGAGAGAGAGAGAGAGAGAGAGAGTATGAGAGAGAGCCCGAGGCCGTCCGCGCCAACTGCTTTCTCCCTCTATTTCTCTTCCTCGCACTTGTTGAGGGCGGAGGGGATCGCCAACCCCCGGAATGACGACCTGGCTCGTCGCCCTCGCGGTCCTGGGCCCCGGCGGTCCCGGCGGTCCTCCCCCTCCTTTATGTGTTCACACCACTTGTTTTCCGTGCTCTCCCTCAGCTTTATGTCCGGGGCGGAAGGAGCGGGCGGGGGAGGGGGACCGGCGGTAGATTCCCATCCAGACAGATTGCCCGAACGTGATATCGAAAATTCAATTCTCGTTCCCCGCCGCGCCCCGCCGCGCCCCCGCTCCTCACGAGCGCGCGCGTTCCACAAATCCAAATTATTTTGCAGACGAAGGCGGCAAGGCGGCGGTGGAGCAGTGCCTGGTATCAGAGGGGTGCGTCGCCCTGTGTTGCGTTGCGTTGCGTTGCCAACACGCGGGGCAGCGCGGGGAGCAGCAGACTGATTCCGAGAGTCGTTTTCGTCGCTGCGTCTCTCTCGCACCTACGCGGCACGCCCCCCGTGTCCCAGAGAGACAGAGCGACGAAAACGACTCTCGGAATCAGTCTGCAGGCTCGGAGCCTTGGGGGATGTACACGGCCGGCGGGGGCGGGGGCGGTCCCACACTGCGAATCCGGCTATTGTGCGATCCACACAGTGCCGCCGTCAGGCCGGGCGGCGGGGCGGGGCGGGGCGGACCGGGCCGGGCCGGGGTGTCTGCGCCGAGGCCTGAGTGACACTTGTCTCCCCGCGTGACAGCGAGCCCAGCGCCGCGCGGCCCGGCCCGGCAAGCCCTGCAGGGCGGCCTGCACCAGACAATGAACACGCTGTGCGTCGCTGTGCGTCGCTGTGCGTCGCTTCGCGCACAACAAGCAGCACGCCCTGCTCCACTCCGCCCCGCAGCGCCGCAGCGCACAGTAGGCCAGAAGCCGGTGCAGGCGGCTAAAACTCTAGACGCGTTTTGAGCTCCAGAGTCGCTAAATGGGACTCGAACCGAACGTGTGACCCCACCAATGGACTGCTCTCCGAACGAGGAATCCATTGGTGGGGTCACACGTTCGGTTCGAGTCCTGTTTAGCGACTCTGCAGCTCAAAACGCGTCTAGAGTTTTGGCCGCCTCCACTGGTCTTCTGGCCCACTGTGCGGCGCAGCGCGGCCCTCGACACCGGCCGGGCCCCTGCGGACGGCGGGGTAGGCAGCCCGGCGCACAGCGCAGCCGGCGGCGTGCCCGCCTCGCAGGCGGCGAGCCAGTTGCCCGGTCAGCTAACCCGCTACAGCAGACTGATTCCGAGAGTCGCTTTCGTCGCTCGGTCCGTCTCGCACTCACGAGGCGTCCCCTGCAGGTGCGAGGGAGACCGAGCGACGAAAACGGCTTTCGGGATCAGTCTGCTGCGGTCTGTCGGTTCTCTATCGGGCGGAAGGCGGGAGCGGCCGCCACACGTCCACGCACAGTGGGCCAGAAGAACGGTGGAGGCGGCCGAAACTCCAGCCGCGTTTTGAACTCCAGAGTCGCTAAATGGGACTCGAACGTGTGACCCCACCAATGGATTGCTCTCCGAACGAGGAATCCATTGGTGGGGTCACAGGTTCGGTTCGAGCGACTCTGGAGCTCAAAACGCGCCTGGAGTTTCGGCCGCCTCCACCGGTCTTCTGGCCCACTGTGCCACGTCGATGTCCAAGTTCCGGCAGGTCGTCACGCCCTTTTGCACTTTGCATGCTCGGCAGGGTGGACTGTCGTCTAGACCTGCCCGTGTCCGTTCGTTACCTCCATCGCACCGGCCGCTTCCACGAAATGGTCCACGCCTCGGACCAAGGACCCCCCTCCTCTTTTTCAAACTCTTCTGGTCGCGCCCCTGGGGCCCCACGTGGCCCACTCCGGCCGAAGCGGCGAAGCGGCGAAGCGGACCACTTTCTCATTTCCAGCCATTTTTCTCCATCAAAATAAGTCGCCTCGGCCCCGGCCAGCGCCATAGTTAGGGCGTGTACTGTCCGGCCCCTCCCCTCCGGCCCCTCCCCTCCGGCCCCTCCCCTCCGGCCCCTCCCCTCCGGCCCCTCCCCTCCGCCCCTCCCCTCCCTCCCCCCCGGCCCCGCGGGCTGAGTGTCTCTCTTGCACTCACGGGGCGTCCCGTGTAGGTGCGAGAGCGACGCAGCGACGAAAACGACTCTCGGAATCAGTCTGCAGGAGAAAAGTGTCCGGGGCGTGGGCCGGCCGACCCGTCGCGTGGGCCCGTCCGTGCGCGTCCCAGGGGGGCCATCCACGCGATGCCCCTCGAGGAGCCGAACAGTGGAGGCCCCCGCAGCCCCGCAGCGCTTTATGGCTGGTGTCTCTGCATACGACTCGATCGAGGCCCCCCCCCCCTCCCCCGCACGGCCCGCCCGCCTGCAAGCGCGGCCCCCAGAGCACACAGCGCTCTGGAGCAATCTGGAGAAATTGTTTGGGACTGTGAAAACTGGTCCCCGTCCCCATCATAATCTCGCGGGGGGAGGGGGGGAGAGGGGGAGGAGGTGAAACCGAAGCGGAATCGGCGAGCAGTCACGGAGTGGATACAGCAGCGTGCCGACGTGTGGAAAGGCGGCGGGGTGGGAGAGAGAGAGAGAGGGAGAGAGAGAGAGAGGGAGAGAGAGAGGGAGAGGGAGTTAGAGAGGGAGAGAGAGAGGGAGTTAGAGAGGGAGAGAGAGAGGGAGAGGGAGTTAGAGAGGGAGAGAGAGAGAGAGAGAGAGGCAGAGAGAGAGAGGGTGAGGGAGAGAGAGAGAGAAACAGAGAGAGAGAGAGAGAGAGAGAGGGAGAGAGAGAGAAAGAGAGAGAGAGACAAAGAGGGAGAGAGAGAGAGACGCAGTGTGAACAAGTCGCGTCGGATTCGCAGAGCCATACGCGGTGACCCGTCATCATCTCATTAGCTGGTCCAATAACCCTCGCAAGAAGCGATAAAAATTTGGCCTTACCCCCGTCCAAAAGAATGATGAAAGAAGAAGAATAATCAACACAACGCCGACAATTTTTGGTATCTCTCTTTAGAAAGGCGGACGGGGCACGGCCTTTCTACTGAGACGTGAACACCTCGGCCGCCGACGCCGGCGAGGCCGCCAAGGCCACCGAGGCTATGCCAAGAATTTCAATTGTCGGCTGGCAATAGTATGTCGGCTTGGCGGTGGCGGCGGCGCCAGGCGAGCACCAGGCAAGGCGGCCCGGGGGGAATTCTTACGTATGCACGCGTGGCGGGGCGGGGCGGGGCGCGGCGGGGCGGGGCGTGGGCGGGGCGCGGCGGGGCGGGGCGGGGCGCGGCGGGCAACCCCTCGCGAAAACTTTAGCACCCTCCTGATCGCCTTACAGCATGCTGTAGCGTTACAGGCAGCCTCGCCCCATCAGCGTTTAGGCGTGTAACGAGCGAAGGGGCACCGGGGCCGCTGTATGGACCGCGCCCCGCACGCCGCCTCCCTCACGCCGTCTCTCTCGCACCGCAGCGCGACGTCGGCCACGGCGCACAAGAGCGAGAGAGACGGCCATAGCCCCGGCATCGGGCCGTGGTGTGATTGATACACTTTCACTTTGAGCGGAAAGAATACGCGCTTTCATTGGCGTCGCTATCAATCACTCGGAGCAGCAGACCGATTCCGAGAGTCGTTTCCGTCGCTCTGTCTCTCTCGCACCGACACGGGACGCCCCATGGGTGCGAGAGAGACAGAGCGACTCGGTCTGCAGCGGAGTGGAGGGGTGCGACCCGCTAGCCTCGCACGGGGCTGCAGCCGGGGGGACTTCTTCCCGCGCAAATACCGCTAGTCGCCGCAGACACGGCCGCCCGGCGTTGCCGTCGCTCTGTCTCCCTCGCACCTTCACGGGACGCCCTGCGAGTGCGACAAGGACACGACCCTCGGAATCAGTCTGCTGCCAGACCGCTGCGTCATGTCCATCCGCGCAAGTTCCCAAACTTTGTGGCGCCTCGCGCCCCGAAAAAAAATGCGGAAAATCCACTTTCTCTCGTTTTTCTCCTTTCTTCACGTTTTCTCGCTGCTTTTCCCGAGGCGTATTGTCTCGCGCCTTCCGCGAGAATGACACATTCCCTTCGTCAGGATGCCGGTCGACCCACTGATGCGACTATTGCGTGTGGGGTGCGTCTCCTTCGTCTCCCCCCCTCTCTCTCTCTCTCTCTCTCTCTCTCTCTCTCTCTCTCTCTCTCTCTCTCTCTCTCTCTCTCTCTCTCTCTCTCTCTCTCTCTCTCTCTCCCTGGCGCGTCTCTCACGCCCCACTGCTAATACCCAGGCATTTCGTTATTCACCCTCTTGATGCGCTGCCGGGCCGAGGGGCTGCAGCAAGGGTGTTGATTTTCGGGGACAGCGACAAATTATGTGCCAGCGAGTTGGGTTGGCAGCGGAATGCAGCGGGGCGCTATTCGCAGTCACTCGTGTGCTATTGGCACGACGCACGGGCGCTGCGCGCGTCGTTCAGTGGGCCGGAAGACCGGTGGAGGCGGTCAAAACTCTAGGCGCGCTTTGAGCTCCAGAGTCGCTAAATGGGACGAGCCATGCGTGTGACCCCACCAATGGATTCCTCGTTCGGAGAGCAATCCATTGGAGCACTGGAAAACCAAACGTGGTCTAGACCACGTTTGGTGTGGTCTAGACCACGTTCGGTTCGAGTCGCATTGAGCGACTCTGGAGCTAACGCCTCCACCGGTCTTCTGGCCCACTACTGTGCGTTGCAGATGAAGCACGAACAAGTTGTCGCGAGGTGCCCCACGCTCGCAACAAAACAGAGTCTCTTATGCGGAATACATTCACAAATAAGAAGAATCTTTTGTTTTGTGCGTCGACTTTCTGACTTTCGCGTCCCACCTGCAACGGGGTCTGTGAATAAGCCATCATCGGGGACGAGATCAAAAGCTTGTTTCTTTTCTTTTTTTTTTCAGGTTTTTTTCTATTTCTCTTTCAAAGGCACGGTTTCCCGCCGCAGTCTGCTAGGTCACTGGGTCAGCGGCAGGCTCACACTCTTCACTCTCATTGGACGAACTTGAGCGCCATTCATGTCACGCAGGAGGGAAATCACACTTTTCATTCAATCATAGAAGTAAAATAAAAAGAGCAAATCTTTTGTAGCTCAGCAGGCTCTTTATTTTGAGAGATGAAGTCGTCATTGCAACCACAGTGCAGTCTTCATAGCGATGTAAATCACAGGTTGAGCATTCGCAAGATCACCGGGATTCAAAACCCGCACGGACCATGTCACACTGTTAAAAATTCCGTACTTTTGTACGGAAATGGTACAGAAAAATATAGTACGGAGGTACGGAGTAAAGTACGGAACGTCCGTACTTGCTCCATATGAACCCATGTAAACGGGTACGGAAGTTCCGTAGATGGCAAGTACAGACGGTCCAGGCAAATTATTGACCAGACATGTTCCGTAAACTTTTTCTGTACTTCTTTTCTCACAGTGAGCCTTGGCCAGTTCCACCGAACGCACACGAGCGCACGCGTACAGACAGACAGACACACACTCACAGAGGCAATTTCCCTGTAAATTGGTCGTCCGCGACCCGCAGTCCCCGCGCACCCTTTCGCGGCCCGGGGCTCGGCGTGGCACCGCGTAGCGCCGCGTAGCGCCGTACCTCTGGAGTGTCTTGTCCTTAATGTAAACAGGCCGGCAGACACGGCGCGGGCCGTAACATAAAAGGGGCGGATCCAGGGGGAGGCCAAGACAGATGGCCAGGGCTTCCTCCAGGAGGGAAAAAATCTCGGAGGCGGCCGCCGGCAGGCAGGCAGGCAGGCAGGCAGGCAGGCAGGCAGGCAGGCAGGCAGGCAGGCAGGCAGGCAGGCAGGCAGGCAGGCAGGCAGGCAGGCAGGCAGGCAGGCAGGCAGGCAGGCAGGCAGGCAGGCAGCCTCGCGGGTAGCTAGAGGCCTCCTCTGCCGGCTCGCGAGCCCCCACGCCCCCACGCCCCCACGGCCCTAGAGGAATGCTCTGCGGGCCTCCCTGCCGCCCTGCGCTCCCCACTCTCACGCCGATTTTAATATGGAATATGCCTACACTGGTTTTATTTTTTGTACCTTGGCCTCGGCGCCTCACCCTGGTCTCCCCGGTCGCGGCCCCGGTCGCCCTCTCCGCGCGCTAACCAGGGGACCACATTATTGGGGCTGCCCTGCCCTGGCTGGGCCTCCGCTTATCCGACTCGAGTCCCTTTTGTCGGCGTGTTGTCAGTGTAGCTGCAAGCCCCGCGCCGATCATCATTCGCTTCCCGGCCGTGTGTTTTCTGCTAGACTCCTCTCTCTCTCTCTGTGTGTGTGTGTGTGTGTCGTCTATAAGTTTCACACCGTGTCGTGTGTGTGTGGGTGTGTTACTGTGTGGGTGTGCGCGCGTGAGAGGGGGAGAGAGAGCGGAGGAACGGGCAAAATCTACGCCACAATCCCAATCTTGTTTTTCAACAAGAGGAGGGCGAAGAAAATTGTCGACATGGGGCGGTTTTTCGGATTGGCTATGGCAGGCCTTGCGGGGCGGGGCGGGGCGGGGCGGGGCGGGGCGGGGCGGGGCAGGCTTCATTGGCTTCCCCACAGGGTCCCCGCGGGCCGGCCCTGCTCCCTCAGGACTCTTCTCGCCTGTGGAAACAGATCGGGAGGGACGCGTCCCCCCCCCCTCCGACCCTCCCCCTCCGTCCCTCCCCTCCAGAGCGCTCCAGTAGCAGACTACCTGCTGGCCTGGCCCTATGGCAGGCCCTATGGCAGGCCTACTGGCACGCCCTGTACCCAGGGCTACCTATAGCTGGCCCTATGGCAGACCCTATGGCAGGTCCTATGGCACGCTCTAAAGCTGAGAACCTGCACTTAAGGGCTGTGCACAAAATACGAAAAATCCGAAAAGATAGCATATTTTGAAAATACGTCAGAGGACTCGACTGTTTCCCTCCCAGCGTTACAGCCTCGGTTACAGCTCTTCACATTTCCCCATAGTCCTACCCCCTTAAAAACCACACAAAAACGCGTGACGTATTTTACGCACGGCCCCTTACCCACCTCCTCTCTCTCTCTCCTCTCTCTCTCTCTCTCTCTCTCTCTCTCTCTCTCTCTCTCTCTCTCACCCACCCAAACACCCACACAGAAACACACACGCGTGCACACTGACAGGGGAGCGCACGCACACACCACTCACCGTGTACTTGCCCGCGCTCTCGGTCAACATTTGTTCCCCCGGATACGTGCCACTGCAAGCCTACGGTGGAGGGCCGAGGCTGGCCCAGGGTGGCTGCTGGCCCGGGCCCAGGGCGTCTTCGCCGGTCCGCGCTTCACGCCGCACAGTGGGCCAGAAGACCGGTGGAGGCGGCCGAAACTCTAGACGCGTTTTGAGCTCCAGAGTCGCTAAATGGGACTCGAAACGAACGTGTGACCCCACCAATGGATTGCTCTCCGAATGAGGAATCCAAAGGTGGGGTCACTCTCTCGGTTCGTGTTCTGTTTAGCGACTCTGGAGCTCAAGACGCGTCTAGAGTTTTGGCCGTCGACGCCGGTCTTCTGGCCCACTGTGCGCAGGGTGACGCGGTGACCGCGCCGAGGGTTCGAGGGCCTTATGGTGCGGGCTGGCATCTCGGCAACCCGGCAGACTGATTCCGACAGTCGTTTACGTCGCTCTGTCTCTCTCGCACTCACGGGGCGCTCTTACGGGTGCGAGAGAGACAGAGCGACGAAGAGGACTCTCGGAATCGGTCTGCTGCAGTCTGCCATGGCAGCGTCTCCACGAAACGCACCACCGCGTCGGACGGCGTATGACCTCGTGGCCGTCCAGGCAAAAGGCAGCAGGTGAAAAAGGATAGAAAATAAAAATGAAAGGGGTCTTGCTGCGTGCGCCTCGCCTGCCTGCCCCTCCGCAGTTAGCTCAGCGGCCAGTTCGGCAGGGACGGGTCGCATTAAAAGCTGAGTGTGTGCCTTACGGTGTAGGCAGGGGCCGAGCGCTCGGCGGCGCAGCGGAGCTGCAGAGAGAGAGAGAGTCGTTTTCGTCGCGCTGTCTCTCTCGCACCGAAGCGGGACGCCCCACGAGTGCGAGAGAGACAGAGCGACGGAAACGCAGGGCGCGTCGTGCAGCCGGTGTGCAGGCGAAAAGCTCGGAAAGGTCGAAAGGTCAACGTGTAAAGAGAAGAACACACTCACTATCACACACACACACACACACACACACACACAACATGAGTGAAACGAAAGCCTGACCACCAGAAAGGGTAAAAAAATAGAGAAGAATGAGAGAAAAGACACTGGGGCACAGATAATCGGGTCCAATAAGGAAATAGCGATGGGCTTGTTGACATTGTATCCCTTGACCGTTCACGCCCGAGCCGGAAACATCTGCGGCCGTTCCCTCCGCAGTCTCCCCCCCCCTCCCCCCCTTTTCCCCTCGGCCGGCCGAGCAACAGACGCTCACATTATATCACTTCACATCCCAAAACCTCACAAATAATGAAAGGAGAGTCATTTATCATCAACAGCGCACAGCACGCGGTGCCGCCCCCACTGCCTTCTCGCTGAGCACTGGTCGGTCTGTCCGTCCGTCCGTCCGTCTGTCTGTCTGTCTGTCTGTCTGTCTGTCTGTCTGTCTGTCTGTCTGTCTGTCTGTCTGTCTGTCTGTCTGTCTGTCTGTCCGTCCGTCTGTCTGTCTGTCTGTCTGCAGGTATTGCAGAGATGCAAATGGTTGCAAACAATTTTGTAAACACCTTTAAAAATCAAGTTGAGAGTATTATGCATGACTGTGATACTATGTTGCTCAATAATGTAAATGATGAGGTTCCAAATTCTTTCTTTTTACCAGAAGCAGATTCAGATGATATTGTAAGAATCCTTCACTCTCTGAAGGAGAAGTCTCCTGGAGATGATGGGATAAAAGTATCACATCTGATTGAAAACATGGATACAGTTGTACCAATTCTCCAGAATGTGATAAATAACTCAATGAGCAAGGGGATCTTTTGTGATGAGATAAAATGTGCTACAATAAGGCCAATACACAAAGCAGGATCTCCACAGGAGTATGGAAATTACAGACCAGTCTCTATACTGTCAACCATTAGTAAGGCCTTAGAGTTGTATATTCATGGGCATCTATCTACATATCTTAAAAAGTATAAACTCATCGATGAAAATCAGTATGCTTATCAAAAGGGGAAAAGTACAGTTGACCTTCTACAAAATTTCTCTGATATCATTAATGAATCTCTGGATAGGGGCATGCATGTTGTTGTGATGTTTGTCGACTTGTCAAAAGCGTTTGATTCAATTAGTCATAAAAAATTGTTGAAGTGCTTACAGGATATTGGTGTGAGAGGTGTGGTTTATGACTTATTTAAAAATTACCTTGAAAATAGAACTTGCAAAGTGAATGTGGCTGGTGTGAACAGTTGTGATGTAAGGCTAGAGTATGGTGTACCTCAGGGAAGTTTTCTAGGTCCTTTATTGTATCTCATATATATAAATAATGTTAAACGATGTTTCAAAAGATGTAAATATTTTGTATATGCTGATGATACTGTGATAATATCAGTGCATAAAGACCTAGATGTGGCTAAGGCTCGCTTACAGGAAGAGTTCACTATATTCCAAAAATGGTGTCATGATAAAAATCTGATAATGAACGGAACAAAAACAAAAGTTATGCACATATCTACACCATATTCGAAAAGAGAAAATGTTAATCTGATATACCATTCAATTGAATGTGTACATAGTGACATGAAACTTTGTAAATGCACAACGGAGATAGAAATGGTTGAGACATTCAAGTACTTGGGATTAATGATTGATAAAAATTTTAACTGGAAGTGTCACGTTAAAACATTGCAAGGTAAATTAAGATGTTGTTTATTTAAGATGTCATTACTTAAGGGCTGTGCTCCCCCTAGAATTGTACAAATGACTTACACTGCTCTCTTTGAATCTGTTATGAGTTATGGTTTGGAAGTGTGGGGTTCAGCCTCAAATACCAACTTGCTTCCAATAATAAATCTGCAACATAGAGCCTTGAAGGTACTATCTAAGCAAAGAGAAGAGTCTGTGTACAAAAACAATATGACTTTAGAAAATATGTATAAATTCAAAATGTTGAAAAAGAACTACTTTAGAAAAGAATTTAGGACCAAGATTGATCATAAATATCAAACAAGACATAATCTCTATACTTATCAGAGAACAATGAATAAATATGGAGATAGAATGACTTCGATAGTAGTGCCAAAAATTATAAATAGTATTCCGGTAACTTTAAGAAACCTTACTAGCCAAAGTGCTATGAAAAGAGAACTAAAAAAATACTTTCTAAGTTTAGAGTTTAAGAGTTAAAGAGTTAAGAGTCTAAGAGTTAAGAGTTTAATGGGTTAAGAATTACAGAGTTTAAGAGTTAAGAGTTTAAGAGTTTTTTTTTTCTTAAAAAAAAAGAGAAAAAAAAATGTTTTGCGTCCACTGATTTATAATCTGTTACTTGATTAAGGAGACCATCGGTCCCTGACAAGCCTCAGTGCTTAGGGACAGTTTCTAGTTTTTTTGGCAAAATGTGAAAGTATATGTTAAGTGTATTTTGTTTGTACCTTGTTTTCCCTTTCACATTGTAAATGTTCAATTTTTCTTTTTGACCTGTACTGCCATGGACCAAGGAATCAATAAACTGAAATTGAATTGAATTGTCTGTCTGTCTGTCTGTCTGTCTGTCTGTCTGTCGTCTGTCTGTCTGTCTGTCTGTCTGTCTGTCCGTCCGTCCGTCCGCCGACTGTTCGTCCGTCCGTACTGCACCCAGTCCACACCGTGTGTGTCTCTGTTTGCGGTATCCGGTTCCCAGAATCGTAACAAAGTCGCAATGAAGCGTGCACGAACAACAACAATAACAACAACAACAACACGTTTCGCAGGAACCGCGCCCCACTGCCCGGCTAATCATCCGAACGCATGACTGATGAATCAAATCTGAATCCACCGCCGCCGTTTCCGTCACGTTGGCACCACTGTGTTCCCGGCCTTTAACAGGTGCACCAGCCTACGCGCGCCAATTTTTTAGTTGTTTTTTTTTTGCAGTGGATTAATGGTGAATCCCTGACGGACAGTGGACCGGCAGTGCGTCTGACAGGGCATAACTCTCTCTTGCGGTGTCGGCGGTGCCGGGGGCGGGACCAGGCGGGACAACCCCTCACGGTATGGAAATCGAGGGGGGGGGGAGTTTTTCTGAACACTGACGGGTATTTTCGAGAGTACCGGACACATCTGTCGAGTCGCCAGGGGCGCACGAAGACGGAGCAACTCGCGGGGGGTGAGCTAGAAGCCGAAAGGCAGCGACACTCGAAACAACGTCCACGACGTCCACAACCTCCACGACGTCCACAACCTCCACGACGTCCACTAGGTCCGGCGGCAGCCAGTCCCTTGTCACGGCCACAGCCTGGGGCACATGCTTCACTCACAAAAATAATGACATAGAAATAAAACAATTTACTATTCGAATGCGGCAAATCCACTTTCGTGTTTTGTTTTTTTTGAGCGTTTTGGTAGACGGCCGTCAGGTCCTGGGTTCAAGGTTCAACTCGGTAGGACTACTCCCATCCTGCATTCTTGGGGCGAGCCCAACGATCTTCGGTTCGGACGGGTCGCCCCGGCAGTTTGATTGCGAAATCCGCTCCGCTCGGGGTCGTGTTTTACACTGTCGGCACCGTCGCACAGTGGGCTAGAAGACCGGCGGAGGCGGCCAAAACTCTTGACGCGTTTTGAGCGCCAGAGTCGCTAAATGAGACTCGAATCAAACGCATGACCCCACCAATGGATTGCTCTCGGAACGAGGAATCCATTGGTGGGGTCACACGCTCGATTCGAGTCCTGTTTAGCGACTCTGGAGCTCAAAACGCGTCTAGAGTTTTGACCGCCTCCGCCGGTCCAGGGGGTGGCAACGGCCTAGGGAGAACGTGAAGCGATGCTCGCGCCGTCAGTGCAGAGGTTGCGCACTTGTTCGAGATTATGAAAACTAGACTGTGCTTTTCAAAACACTTTGCACCGATAGAAAGGGCTTGAAATTTAGGGTGCATTAGGCTAATTGCCCTTCTCGAAACTCCTCCCTTACCTAATATTAAGGTGCAGTAAAAACACCAAAACACGCAAAAATCATAAAATTTGGAAAAAAAACTCGAATGCGCCATGTTGATGTAAATGATTTCGCCCTTGAGTTCGGTTGAATTGGAAGTACCGGGCAGTCTACTAGGCCTAATGCACCCCAAATTTTGTGCTCTTTCGATCTGTGCAAAGCGTTTTGCAATCAACGGTCTAGATCTTACGATCGAAGCAAAATAAGTAACCCCTGCACTTTACTCGCGCATGGCTTCACGCGCCTCCTAGGCCGTTGCCGCCCCCTGGCCGGTCTTCTGGCAAATCCACTGTGCCGCGCAGCCCCGATACGAGATCCGCGCTCACGTCAACTTTTCTCCGAGTGCGAACCGCGGCTAAACAAAGGACACGGAGTTTGCGAATGCAGCCGACGTTGATTTTGGCAGTGGCGGGGTGCGGCGGGGCCGAGGCGGGGCTCCACACTGGGGCTCGGCTCCGCAGCTCCGAGCTCCGCATACGCGCGAGTTTGAAGTGGAGCTCGCTGTCGTGGAGCTGACAGTCCCAGCAGACCTTGCAGCCCTCCGTCTGTCTGTCTGTCTCCCTCGTCCTATCCCGGCTGTTATATCTGACAATCAATTTAACTCTCCTGGCCTGGAGCGGCCAAGCCTAGCCAGAGTTGCTGTGGTCCTGATCAGTTGACTGAGAGGACAACGACGGACATGACTATGAGCAAGATTCGCCAGGCCGAGCCGAGCCGAGCGGGGCGTTACGTCACCAGCAAACAATTAATATAATTCACAGACGTCGCGGGGCTGGCGGGGCTGGCGGGGGAGGCCCGTTTGCAGGAAGTGGTGCGGTTTGCTAAGTGCTCGCTAACTCATTGCTGTGTCATCGTCAACCACAGGGGCGGCAGCGCGGCGCAGCCAAAACGCCAGCAAGACGCGTCAAGACCCGCGCGCTGCCGCGCAGACTCATTCCGAGAGTCGTTTTCGTCGCTCTGTCTCTCTCGCACCGCTACGGGACACACGAGTGCGAGAGGGACAGAGCGACGAAAACGACTCTCGGAATCAGTCTGCTGGGTCCGCGCGGCCGCTCCGGAACACAGCTGCAAATCCCTTCGGAAAGCAGAGCGAAAACAAACCGTTCAGGTGGCCTTCTCGGAGCGCAATTCTGCGAAAGCGCGAAAAGCCGAGAGGAAAACTTGACCCTAAATACGGGGCGCGGCTTTCAGTCCACAAATCTCGTTATCTTGCGAGCTGCGAATAATGCGTCAGAGAGAGAGAGAGAGAGAGAGAGAGAGAGAGAGAGAGAGAGAGAGAGAGAGAGAGAGAGAGAGAGAGAGAGAGAGAGAGAGAGAGAGAGAGAGAGAGGTGAGCTCCGGCAGGGCATAACAGCTCTTAGCACATTGCTGGGGCGCGCGGGCGGCCCGGCGGTGTAGAGGGGGTGTATCTCTGGCACCACTGCATCTTGCCACAGGCCTCCCCCCCCCCCTGTCCGGCCCGATTCCCAGTGTGCCCTCTCGCGCACTCTTCCTCCGCGGCTTCGGCGGGGGCTCCTCCGTCCGTCCAGCCTTTGAAGGGGCAGCCGCTGCTGCTGTGGCTTTGGCTTTCCCTCCAGATAATCTCCATTAGCTGAGATGGACTGAGTAGCGGCGGCTATAGCGCCGCAAAGCACTGCTGCTGCCGTTGTTAGACCACTGGCTTCAAGAAAGAACACTGTTTAAGAAAAACTGAAAAATCTCCGAAGGTGCGTTGGGCTTGCAGGAGTTAGTTTCCGGAAAAGATTTTTTATGGTGAAAACTGAAAAGCATTGGAGCGTTAGGAAAAGAGCCCATATTTTTCCAGGGTGGACCTGAGAAACCCGGATACAATTTCTTTTATCGTGTGTCTCCGGGGAGTATTATTTTTATTAACAGTGAGGCGCGTCGTGTTTGTTCGCTTCGAATTAGCCTCGCAAACAAGTTGAGTCCGCGGGCTTGGTGACGCCACTGCACTGTACGGTCGGCGGAAAGCCGCCACCTGCACTGCCAAGACAGACAGCAGTGCGGTTGATAAGATACAGCTCCCTGGGACTTTCGTCCTCGGCGTCCTGTCCCGCCGCTCCTCGCGCACAGTGGGCCAGAGGACCGGTGGAGGTGGTCAAAAGTCTAGACGCGTTTTGAGCTGCAGAGTCGCTACATGGGGCTCGAACCGAACGTGTGACCCCACCAATGGATTGCTCTCCGAACGAGGAATCCATTGGTCGGGTCACACGTTCGGTTCGAGTCCCATTTAGCGACTGTGGAGCTCAAAACGCGTCGAGAGTTTTGGCCGCCTCCACCGGTCTTCTGGCCCACTGCGTCGCGTCGCCAAACGGATTCAACGGGCTCCGTTTGTTCGTCTCCGTTCGTCCCGCGGCGGCAGATTGAATCGAGCATTCCGCCTCGCTCGTGAATGGCGGCAAGCTCAGCCGTCGCGCGGCCCGCGGCACTCGGCGGAGGCAACATCATCTCAGAAAGGAGGTCCTCCAGGACGTCCAGAACCGCGTCCAGGACCGCGTCGAGGGGGAGCCCCCCGCGAGCAGACTGATTCCGCAGAGTCGTCGCTCTGTCTCTCTCGCACCCGTGCGGGACGCCCCATGAGTGCGAGAGAGACAGAGCAAGCGACTCTCGGAATCGGTCTCAGCAGCAGTGGGGACGGAGCGCCGTGAGAATGGACCGTGGAGGGGCGGGGGTTACTTGCGCGGAAGGAACCGGAGATGTTGCGCAGTGATGTTGATGGCGTTGGGCGGGGCGGGGCGTGGCGCGGACCCTGGCCATCCAAAATATCGAGCCCCAGGGAAATATGCGACCGGGAAGTCGATACTCGGACCCAGCGCGCTGCACTCACGGCAGTGGGGTGGGGGGAGGTGGTTAAAAGTGTTTTGTGGCGGCTGTAGGGCCGGAGGCAGCCAGGGGCAGCCGGAGGCGCCAGGCAGCCTTAACCCCACCCACGTCCTACTCTGAACCGCTTCTCCTGCCACCCCAGTTGCAGTCTTTTTTCTGCCGGCCGCGGTTGCTCCACTTTCCCTGCATTCGTAAAAATAAATTAAATGAAACTAAACTCTGGAAAGTGCGTTTAAAAACGCTGTCGCGCGGGATTTTCCAAAGGCATCGTTTTTCTAGAAGACATTTTTATTTTACTTTGCACCGGCCGGGAAAATTAATGAAAGCAGATGATACTCGTTTGGTTTTCTTATACGGGGTAGTATGCGGGATCATTCCAAAGATAGTATTTAAAATTGTGTATGAATCAAAATACACAGACCCGAGCGAGCTGGCCGGTGTTGGTACTAGCCGTGCCGTGCTGTGGCTTGCACCGCCCGCCGCCGAGCTTGAGCGAGCGCCCCAGGCCGGGCCGAATCGGGAGGCATTGTTGCGCGATACTCCGAGCCGTGGCAGGCGGGGAGGGATTGTCAATGCGAGGAGGAGGTGCCATTGTTTACGCCCGGTGCCGCTGGCGCTGTACCGCGGAGGGATTGTCGAATTCCGCGCAGGCTGCGCCTCATTGCCAGCCAGCCAGCCAGCCACACGCACCAGCCCGCCCCGGCCGCCAGCCCCTATTATATTGTTAGGATACGCGCTTGGTTTCTGGACTCGAGAGTAAAAGCACGCTGACACCTTCATTTGTGTATAGTAGTTTTAAGTGTTTCAAGTGTGAAGGTATCATCTGCTAAAAACAGCAGAGACATGGGAGTTATTGGAATTTTTCGAAGATCCGTGGAAATACTTTTCCCGACAAGTTCTCGTGGAATTCCGAAGATTTTTTAACAGTGTGAGGTCCGTTTATTTGCGTGGGTGCTGGCGGGGCTGCCTGGCCGCGGGGTGGATGCAGACAGACTCCGGTAGTCTCTCTCACACCTACGCGGGACGGCCCGTGAGTGCCAGAGAGACCGACTCTCTGAATCAGTCGGCTAGCTTGGCTCCCTCCAGCGGTGCGCGTCGCAGCAGCAAGGCGTGCTCTACTGCTCGCTGACGTCCCGCTTTGCTTTTTGCGCAGGTGGGGGCGGGGCGGCGGGGCGACGCACAGCCAGCGGCAAGACACTACACTAGTAATCTCCGTGCGCGGCGCTGCTCGCGTGATAACGCGTTGTCGCCCCGGGACCGCCGGGGACTGCAAGACTGGGGGGACGGCCTCCCCGCACAGTGGGCCAGACGACCGGTGGAGGCGGCCAAAACTCTCGACGCGTTTTGAGCTGCAGAGTCGCTAAATGGGACTCGAACCGAACGTGTGACCCCACCAATGGATTCCTCGTGCGGAGAGCAATCCATTGGTGGGGTCACACGTTCGATTCCAGTGACTCTGCAGCTCAAAACGCGTCTAGAGTTTTGGCCGCCTCCACCGGCCTTCTGGCCCACTGTGCCCTGCCTCCCTCTGCCTGGAATGCTCCAGCGCTCCAGCATGGCTCCATCGCGCCACCGATCGCTAGCGGTTCTCTCTCTGTCTCTCTCACTCCCCTGCCGTCCGCCCCCTTCAGAGTGAGAGAGACGGAGCACGCCGCTCGGCCAGCGCAGCGGGCTCGGCGCGCAACGAAGTCATTATTGTGTGGCCGCTGCCGAGGCACGAGTGTGGGCGAGGGAGAGGGAGAGAGAGAGAGAGAGAGAGAGAGAGAGAGAGAGAGAGAGAGAGAGAGAGAGAGAGACGGGGGGGGGGAGAACTCGACGAAGAGAGAGGGATGGGTATCGTGGAAAATGGGTCATGCGATCCGCGATGCCACAGCAAAAACCCTCAGGAAGAGAAATTCGATAGTTACCTAAAAATGAAGTCGCAAATTTAAGTCCGCGTAGCTGAAAGTATATTTTTGCGGCGAGACAGGCCAAGGGAAAGGGAGTTCATTTCGCATCCTTTACGTTCTGACCGGACAACACATTAAATAGTTTCGGAGCCCTCTCAAAAGCTGCCCCTTTTCGTTGTTATCTAAGGGACAGTCAAAGACAGGTGAGGTTGGTAGTTTTAGTAGGGAACCACCACAACCAGAGGCAGCGAAATGAAACACAGACTCATGCTGCAGATTTCTTTTCCGATAGACTGCGCCCCCTTCCAAAATCCTTTTTTTTCTTTTTCAACATTTTTTTGGCGTGGGTGTTTATTTTTTTTTGCCAGGGTCCCTTCCTTCTTCCCCCTTCCCGACAGGAAGAGGGATCGTGTGTGCACGCATGCGCGCCCATAAGGAG